>NC_092593.1:36449722-37109166 GCF_047663525.1 Anas platyrhynchos | reverse complement strand
AGGACTGGCTACAGTTGAAAAATAACTCCTTGCCCCTTTGGCTTTGGGATTTATATGCTTATTAGAAGGCATTTTATGCACTAGACCTTAAGATTTTGTAGACTCTGAAGGGAAAACTTGATTCATTATTTCCTGTAAGTGTTTAGGTTTGCTTGGGTATTTTGTCAAATGTTAATTCTTCCCCCAAAAGTAAGTATCTGTTTTCAGAATGGGTGAAGAAAGTCCTGTATTCAAAATAAATAAATAAATATCTACTTTTCAAAAGAGGTGTGTTTTCATTTTCTTCTGGAATAGGTTAATTAGTATCAAACTGCACAGAAATTATATTTAAGGGATCATGAAGGATACCTTTAATATTTATTTGTGGCCAACTTACAGAAAAATCAAGAATGCTAGTACTTAAAAGCATTGAATGAATATTTAGAATTCTGTGTGTGGGCAGAGCTTGATTTACCTGTGAAATTTGCTGTTGCTCTTAAAAACCAACCAAACAACAACAAAAAACACACAAGCCAAGAGCCACACACCTGATTGCTAAGGGTACAAAGTGGAGATACCAAAATTGGCTTTAAAGGAGCAGTGGGAAACCTTAGTGGACTACTTGCCCTCTCCAGAAAGAAGAGAGAACTTATTTTCTGAAGTCACAAGTGAAGATGGTAGGTATTGCTATATGGTTTTAATACTAAGTATGGCAAGTTTTGTGCTACAAGCACAAAGTTATCTGAGCACAGATGATGTAACACAAATCACCAGAAAAGTGACCTACCAATTTGGTGATCACAAGAGGTTATGCTCTCAAAGTTAAGTATAAGCAAAAGACATAAATAACACCTGTTCTGAGGTGTTTTTTCCTCCTCTGTGGGAACATATATTCCTTGAAAATAATGTCAGCTTTAGATTTTTTTAGATTTTAGCTGTAGATTTTTCTATTCACTATTTGGTGCAATGCTTACCAAATTATTTTTAGATTTTAAAAATCTCCACAAAATGTCAACTTATTCCAATATTTATCTAGCCTTACTCTTACTAGAACTATTTTATTTCTGGAAATAGACTACAAACATGAGTCCCAGATATACTCTCTGAATCTATAAATTTCTCATTGTGAAGAAAATACATTTTTGTATAAAAATGATGGATTGGTGAAACATAATGGCTTGCTGCTGTTGTTATAGTTAAAATTTTATTTGGAATTACTGAATGTCATACTGTTTAAAGTTTGTACAGCTTCCATAGGGCTAGACAGATGAGAGAAGTGTACTTCTGCAACTGAAATGGGGCAGCTATAAAGAATGCTGGTGTTACATAGCTCTCATATTTACTTTTAGTCTCTTTGCTCTGAAATGGTGTGGAAACTGCAGAGTGCTTTCTCTTTGTTAGAATATTACACGGACATGACTTACATACACTTGAGCATCAACACTCTTTACAGTTAACTATTCACATATACAAGCAAAAAATAACTGAAGTGCAGATGCTATTTTGTTTTCCTCCTACAACGAAGACTCAAAAATAGGATTGAATATCATTATCATCTGCAATGACACATGTGATGGCACACTTGTTTTGAACAAGACATTGGAACGAGTGACTGAATTTGCAGGAGTGACAATTGTGACAATTGGTAATTTCAGAGACATTCCTTCCATTATTTTCACAGGTAACTTAGACTTGCTTTCTTTTATTAAGAAATTAGATAGTTACTCAACTGAACTATGGTCTCTGCCTCTTCAAAAGGAATAATTTGTTAATGGCCAAAGAGATTTCACTGCCAGAAAAATGAGCAAGAAGCAACATTTCATGATGACTCCAATATCTCTGATTTTATACTCAAAATGCATATTAGTAAAAACTGAAACTATAACACCTCTTGAACAGTGAGAGGAAGGATTTTGTGTTATTCATATATCACATGATGGTTTAAGTAATTTTCTTCACAATCTGTGACTCCAACACAGCCTTGTACTGGTGATTATTGGAACCATCAATAGGGAACTCTACACCTACTGCAGCCTCCTGTCAATGTCATTAATCTTATCAAACATTACCAATGAGCCTCAAATTGTTTCGATGTTGTTTCTAGACAAATGTTTGATCTGAAGAGGTCATAGAGTTAATGGACACTGAATGGATTATTGCCTTTCTGTAGTGTCTTAAGCTGGTGACAATTAGTGTATGTTCCTGGAGTACTCTTATACCATTATTGATTTTTATTTTTTTTTTTTCTTTCAAATGGTGAGAAGTGTTAAACTGACACGTGTAGCATGTCAAAGAACAAACCAAGGTGTGTGCAGTGAAGAGGGAAGGTAACTCTCAATCATAAGTCTACAGATGTAAAACTTTGCTTCTGAACCTGAAAGCCACTATTCATTTTGGGTAATGTTTTTGTAGACCAATGGAGCAGAGACCAGATTTCACACCGTAATCCGACTTGAAAGCAACCTTTACACTAGAAGAGGTGAAAGGTGCGTTTGTATGAGCCATGCAATACAGTGTAGGAATGCAGTACCTCACAGTAACTTCCAAGATCTGTTACTGTATAGCTTGGAATGTGAATTGTTAAAACAAACTTCAGATTTCAGGCATGTTTCACCCCCAAATGCAGTTATCTCTAAGCAGGAGGGTCAAGGTTTAAATCAAAACTCATACTTCAGTCAGGAAGGACTCAAATTGTCATGAAACAAAATCTAAAGTCTGCAAGAATATAATTTAGTTATCTCAAAAATCTAGTTTTTGCCACTGTTGATAGCATGTGATGCACTTCTAATCATCCTTTCTTGTTTTTTATCTCCTTTGTAAATGAAAGGAACAGCTCAGTTTGTTAGATCTATATGAGAGTAGGAGCACAAAAGTCAATCTTGCATCTCTTTTTGTTAGTAATTTTGGGGAATCAAAATGGTTAATTGCCTCAAGAAGTACTGAAGCAATGAAATGGATTTAGCTCTTCTATCTGATTCCTGTAAGACTGAAAATCTATGGTAATAGTTTTAATTTAACATATAATTACATACTACTTAGACATTTTTTTCTCTGAATAGTTTGCATAGTTAAAGTAACACTACTTACAAATTGTTTTGTACTCAAATCACAGAATCGTACGAATACTGATTCTCATACGTGTGTGATATTTCTTCATATATATATAATATATATATCTTTTTTTTTTTTTTTTAAGTCAGAACTCAGACTGGAGGGAGCAACATTGTAGCTGGATGCCCAAGGCAGCTGTAGTCTTGTCAGTTGGTATTAGGATGAAATGAAGTAATAGGAGAAGTAATATGGATTAATGATGTCTGTGGATTTATGGAAAATGCCCTGTCGAGTAAGCTGGCTTCACTTTCTGACAATTTAAATGTGGCAAATATTTCTAATTGTGAAAATGATCTGTTTTCATCTCATGCTGCATAACATTTCTGATTGTGGAGGAAGAATTTACTCCTTTATTTTGTCCCTTATGTGCACCTGAGAAAGGATGAATGCTGGTTACAGCTCAAAACAACTGTTGTGAGATCTTATTTGAGGAAAGAATAATTGTGGAGATTTTTTGGTGCAAATTGGTACGATGTCCAGTATCACTCAATATCTAGCAATGATCTGAAAATAAAGTACAGGTGAGGGGGCTTATGTGGTTAACAAAAAGGTAAGTGAATGAACAGTTAAGAATAAATAAATTTGAAGAGTTAGGCAGGTTGTATGGTGCAGATTGTTCTGGCAAAATGGTTCCAATTCAAATAATTACTGTTAGTAAAACCCAGTGTGGGTTTAAAGATATAGTACCCCGCGGTGTTGAATAAAGATGCTTTAGTCACTTATGGGCTGGAGAGGTGTCTGGGCTTCATGTCTAACAATTATCTTTATTTGAATATAACAGTTCTCTGATTCTTGAATAGGCAATCAAATATGAGTACAAATATAGAGGCAGATTACTTTTGTGACATTGATGAAATCTAAAATGAAGTTGACTGGGGTTTTAGCATATGCACTTAAAAAGTAATGATTATTGTTAGGTGGGGAAAGCAGCTTCCTTCTGGAAGTTCTGGACAGAGCAAATATTCCTATAGAGAATGATATTAAAAAAAAAAAGTTAAATGTCTAGTTATCTAATACAATCATATGTGTGTATATTGAATTTATATAATATATTGAAAATCACATGTAGTTTGCCAGTGTGTCCTTACAAGGAAAGCAACAGGTGAATTTTTGAAGGGGAGCATTTGTCAAGGGACAGTGGCAGGAAATTGAAACTGCAACAAATGGATGATTGGACCTTTTTCATACATACAGAAGAATCTTTAGAACATACTGTCAGAAATAATTAGTTTAGGGTTGTTTTTTTTTTTTTTTTGGTTTTGTTGTCTTCATAAGAAGCTTTGGCACTCTGAGAAAGGTAGTAAATATAATTAATTGAATCCAGTAAGGGAGAAGTAGCTGGTAAAAGTGACATCTGATTTGCAATATGCAACAAGATTACAGATTTCATTAACTAACAAATCATCTTACCTCAAATATCTTGGATTTCTGCAACTACTATCCTACCTAAGATCCTATTAGCCCAACAAAAATAATAACAATAAAAAAAAATCATTTCATTTATAAATATCTCCACTACATGCTTTTTCTTTTACCTTTAATATTAAATTGCTTAAAGTAGCACCATGTTGTTTGCATTTGCATTTTGTGTCAGATACATAAGATGTGTGGAAACCAAAGAGAACTTTCATATGTCCGTACTGCATGCGTTCTTCTGCATGGCAGCTCCTTGGCTAAGGAAGAAAAAGCATTTTTAAAGGCTTAAGAGAAGCAAAAGCATAACTCTGTTGTGTTGAGCATTTGCTTTACATCTAGCAAGTAGTTTGATCTCCCCTCACATTACAAATTTGCCCTTTAGGTACTTTTGCAATTAAACTTAAAGATAATTACTACACTTCATGGTGCATCTTTAATGTATGTCCTCATAATATCACACTTGTAATTCTATGGACAAGCTATGCAAAGCAAGCTGTATGTGTCTTTGGAGGGTTGGGGAAAAATTAGGCATAATGAACAATGAAACTATCTGGGTTGGTGTCATGCTCATTTGGCTCTGTACTTTCCTCATTTCTGTTGAAGTGGAATATTTGGGAGTAGTTTCAGGGTAACTTGTGCATGTATATCAATTTGCTTCAGTGTATCATTCTTGCTGTTGTTTAGTACCTGGCTTTGTATTTCTTCTAGATTTCATTGTATAATCAGAGTCCTTCCCTTCTCTACAGGCTTTCACAAATAATTGAAGCAAACATGATAGGGTTTTGGCAGACCATCTGTCATGTGTGGTATCGCATCCCCAGCAAAGACTGAGCGGTCTCATGATAAACAAGTAGACAGATTAAGGACTTAATGTTCCTAAACCTTGGAAAAAACAACTTTTTCCTTTCTTTCCATTCCAACCACATTGATTGGATAATATAATCACTTTCTAGCATTTTAGAGTTGATGACAATTATGTCAGAAGTTCTGAGTAAAGAAAATAGATAACGAAAAAAATCTCAAACTCATGATATTAGGCACTCATACTTAAGTCTTAGTAGCTTAGTGACTTAAGGTGAACAGTGTTTGAAGTGAAACAGGGAATTCTTCACAGTAAATAACTTCTGCAACTGTTTTTTGATTTTCAGAACTTTTTCAGTTATATGTAAAAGTAGGCATACTTTCCAAGTAGTCTCTTAAAAATATTGAATGCAAATATATTGAATTAAAATATTGATGAAAATGATACTCCAGGGGATATCATATATTTCAATTTGTCATTACAGTTAAATAAGGGTTTAAACCAATAGTGTCAATGAACACTATTGAATCTCCATATAGTGCTAAAACCAGAATGAAATGTTTGCATTTGTAAAAGAAAATTTAATGTACTTTGCAACTGCTGTAAGCAGGCTTGAGTTTATTTTGAACATAAAGTTGGGTTTACATCATTTACATTAACCTCATCTATCACCTAGGAATTATTGCATTACAGACAGGGCAGTTGACCCTAAACCTGATGGGATGATTTTTCACAATAAGGATCTCTTATGTGGCATTTTATCACAACTTGTACCTGAACTGGCAATACAGCTTAAATCCACCTGTTCCCCTACTTACACTGAGAAACAGGCACAGAGCAGATTGTGCAGCTGAGCTATGGGCTGCTTTATCCTGCAACAGAGCTACGAGATAAGTTTGAAATCTAAAGTCATCTTGGTATTCTTCATCCTGAGTTTGTTTGTACTTAAAGAAGAACTTCATCATGTTTCTCTACAGATTGCAAAATGGTCTCTGTAAAACACTCAGAGCTCAAGGGTGACAAACGGGAAAAGGCCTGGAGACTTTGATTAGGAGTCTCCCAATCCCCTAGTTCTGATCACTGCCTCTTTTGAAACATG
Organism: Anas platyrhynchos; assembly: GCF_047663525.1. Classification (NCBI taxonomy): domain Eukaryota; kingdom Metazoa; phylum Chordata; class Aves; order Anseriformes; family Anatidae; genus Anas; species Anas platyrhynchos. Next base: position 37,102,759 of record NC_092593.1, on the reverse strand, counting down.
CTTCATGTATCAAGGAAAAGGATACCTGAAACTGGAGGGCATTACTGAATGGGTTCTGTGTTACACAGAAAGTAGTTTGATATGGCCCTAAAATACAAACTTATTAACCAGCTGCAGACTAGTGAAGCTCAGAAAGTTTTGTTAATTAAAGATAAAGGTCTACTGATATTGTCAATATCCTCCTTAAAAAGGGTAGATCATACTCAGGAATGTTCCTGTAATTCAGATATTGGAAGAGAAAGCTTTCAAGTGCAACCTGCTGAGCATATTATTCACCGGCATTTTACATAAATGTTTGTGACTACAATTATTTTCCATCCTGATAAAGCTGGGTTCTGCCCTACTTGTATTATTCCCGATATGTGCTGTTTTCTGTTTACTTCCTGTGAATGTTTCTCGAAGGTATTTGGAACATGCCTATCATCAAGGCATATGTGTGACTTCATACTTGGAGTATGTTTGAAAGTCTGACTTCTTTTCCACAATAGGATTGCAACCATGCCATGCATTCCCTTTGGAAATAACGTCAGTGGCAGATAAGCTATTCTGTTAGTTTGAATATATTAAAAAAAATGTACGAGCTTTTGTCTTACAACTTCAGGTTACTTTCACTTTTTTATAAACCTTTGGTACTTGATCATTTTATAGCATTTGATGCAACTCTCAATTGCATTTCTGCCACTTTGTATCTCCATCAGTGCAAAGCCATTCTTAAAGTGGTCAGTATAGCCACCCAAGTCAGGATGATTCACTTTAACTCTTTCTGAGAAACTGCAAATGTACAGCAAAATTTTATTAGGTTGAAGCTTCTCTTAGCATCTCTAAAATCTTCTTCTTAAAGCCTTTTATTGGCTCCTCTGAATACTGCTCTGATATTGTTTAATATATTGGCCTGGGACAAGAACAGTCCCAAATTAGGGGAAGTTTGAAGCAATGTCTTTTTACTGGTACTTGGTGTTGCCAAGTAACATACTAATTTAAATCATTTTACCAACATAGAAAATGGGTGCCATAAGATTTCCTGCATTTCTTTCAAATACATCTGTGGAACTGACGTTTTTCACCTTAAATGCATTTTCTTTTCTTTTCTTTTCTTTTTTTTTTTTTTTTTCTTTAAAACGATGCTATCTCTAAGATGTGCCCTAGACTTGACAATCTAATATCATGCCTGTGTTTCCTCAGGGAATGGGTCAAAGCAACAACTGCAGGAAAGTCTCTTTAGACTTGCTAGAAAAGTATTCATCAGTCACCTTCATTTTCCAATTAATTTCTGCTATTGATTATACTGTTTCAGTATAACACCACAAAGCATACTATTTTGTGCTCTTTTTTTCAGGATACTCCTTTCATAGAAGCTCCTTATTTCCTTTCAAGTTTAGTGAACTACAGTATCCCTAACCCTTCTGAATACTTCTCAAACTTACACCTGGTTATACTAGGAGAATTGCTCCCTTGTGTTCCATCATAATTCAAAGGACTTTAAAAAAAATAAATAAATAAATAAAAATAAAATACCGAACAGGGTCATGCACTTATATAGAATGCTTGTATTGGTTTTAGATTTTTACATGTATATCTCAACTTGTGAGAAGCCAAGTGCTTTTTCCTTTTTCCTCTTGGGCCTGACAAACTCTCCTGCTTTTTGTAGTACCTATGTTTCTGGCTACTTTCTACAGGAACGTGTCTATAATGAAATTCTGTATTTTCCTGTTATTTAGCATTATTTAGGATATGACTAAAGTTGTTTTTTATTGTATAAATTGTGCCCACCAGAATCTCCAGGAACATATACATAAATTAATACATAAAATTGACCTAGTTGGCAAATAAAGAACTTGCTAACCTTCTTTTTGCTTCTGCAGCCCAACCCCTCAGGCGAAAGCCTGAATAAATAGATAAGCCCTGCAGCATGCCCTGAAGGCTTGTAAGCTTGGACTCTGCCAGACTGTTGGGGTTAGGGAATTTGTGAGAGTACCTTGCCATTGGGCAACAGAACATATGCGTTTAGGGCTGTTGGTGAGAGCAGATTAGCTGACGTCAACTGTAGGAGTAGGACAGACGGATGTAAGGATTCAGAAACTTGTAACTCCAAGCAGCACCTTGAAAGATGGTGGTTTACATGCAGTGTGATGCTGCTGTAGGATTTTTGTTGTTTCAAAAGAGATGATTATAAGTACACAGTATTTTTCAAACTTTTTCCACCTGGAAGACCAATATAGTATTTCAAGAATAAGTAATCAAGCCCAAATACAGAGAAGTGATTTTCTAATTTGCAAAATTTATTTTTTTTAAATAATCTGCTTTATGTTGTGTGTTTGATTCTGTTGGTATTAAAATTAAACAAAACAAAATCTTTATGCTTACTTCCCCAGGCTGGCTAGTGTATAGTGCTAAAACAGCAGAAGCAAAAAGAGCTCTATTTCTGTTACTTCTTAATAATTAACATGCAAGTTTGGTTTATTTTGGCTTGATATCTTTTTTTTTTGGGGGGAGGTGCAAAGAGTGCAACTCATAAAAAAATAAATAAATAATTGTAATAGAAAAATACTTTCCCATGTATACCGTATGTTATCTATATTATATTTTTTTTTATTATTATTTTTTTTTTTATGCAGGCTGTAGATCCTTAACAGAAGGGAAGGAAAGAGTTTGACATTGAAGGCCCATGCTCCATTGATTCTTTTAAGTAACTTTTTATTTGAGTAAGAAAGTACAGCAATATTATGGAACTAATACTATTACTAATGTAAATGTACTCATCGCTCGTTAGTATAAACATGCTTTTAACAAAGTGAGGGGATAGCACTAATGTAAAGTGAAAATAAAGCAAGAAAAGGCGGTGAAAACTAATCCTTGATTGGGAACGTGACCTGCTGGACGTGCCTGTAACATGGTAGAATGTCTCTTGTGCTTTTAAGGCTTATTGCAAAGGAAATCTTATAAACTTAACTTTATTAATTCTTTGCAGTTAGAGGTTTATACAGTTTAGTATCCTTCAAATATGTATACATATACTAATTACAGTTAAATCTGCTGATGGAAAGTCGGGAAGAGAAGTGGTAACTTTGGAGTGGGAAGTGAAACACTTTATGTATAAACTGACTTGAGACTTTTTTTGAAAAGAGCATTGTGTGGGCTACTTTAAGGTATACGCTTGCATCTGAACCTGAAAGTAAAGACCTAGTAATTAGCCTGGTGAGTCTAGTAAGTACCGCAGTACTGTCTTTTAAACAACAGCATTCGTTAACCTTATTCATCTCATAGGGTCAGGATGGTGTCTTCTTCTATGGTAAGAGTTGCAATTCAATTTCTCTCATAACGTGTTTTAAAATAAAAGCAGAGTATGAAGAGACTGTTACTTATTGTTACTTCACTTTGTATTTTCAGCAGTTTTATTTGCTATGATTTTTTTTGTTTATTTTGATATTGTACCTGAAATCTTTGAAGTGCTTTGTATTCACCTGGCCAAAGTTGTAGGAATCTCATTGACACGACGTTCATAGGAATAAGTTCAATGTGGAGGTTTTAGTACCTTTTTTTTAGCTATTTTTATGCATAAAATCTTGAAGGAAATGAGACCTAATTTGATTTTTCAGGGCTATTTTGATAAAAGAATTGGCTAATTTTAAATGGAGTGATTTGGATGGTGTTTTATATAAGTATAAAAAGACCTTCAAAGATGTCTTGAAGCACTCATTGTGATGAAGTGTGTAGGATTTGGCTTAGATTTTTGAAAGAAAATAGTTCTTTTTTCCATGTTTATTACTGTTGGACAAAAGCTGTTAAGTAAGCCAAGTTTGCCTCTTGCATATAATTGATAGAATAGTATTTTTGATTACCAGAATGAAAACATGGTAGAACTGTGACACTGGCTTGCACTAAGGGGACTTTGAGAGACCACAGTTCCAACAAGGCATTCACAAAAGGCCACTTATTCTAAAGTCCTAGGATGAAAGCAAAGGTGAATATCAGGATAGAAAAAGCACAAAGCACATATCAGAGTTCAACTTTATTTATTTAAAAGATTAGGGAATCAGTAATCCATTGTTAGTAAAAATAAAAGCTTTTAATGCTTCTGAACTGAGCAATAATCTTTTCTTAATCGGCATTAAATCTAATGTGAAGTGACATGTAGTGTCATAGAAGTAGTGGAGTATTATCTTGGTATTTACTTAGTATTTCTGAAGTTGAAAGACAGAAAGAAATTGATCCCATTACCCAATGAAGTAAATAATTTGATCTTTTGAGGTGACTTCTGCATAGGCCAATATCTAACATTCTGAGAAATAATAGGCTTTGGTTGCTTTATTAATTTATTTATTTTTTTTCCACAAATCAGTCTAGAAGATTCATAAGATGTGGCTGAATCCTAATATCAGACTAAGGTCTCAGCTTGCACAGATGAGGAATAAGGAAACATTTTTTCCTGTGAATCCTGGAAGTTTGAAATTCTGGTGTGATCTATAGAATAGGCAATGAATTTGAAAATATAAAGAAGAGAGAAGTCTGACTCAAATTTATAATCTGCAGTTGTTCTAAGCTATTGATGAATTTAGCACAGAAATCAAACTTGGACAAAAAAAACCCTAAACACACTATAGAATTACTTAATAAGCTAAGCAGAAGAATTATTAAGCATGTAGCAATATTTGATCTTACCCTTAAATATGTATACCAAATGGTTGACCTAGTTCCTGTAACACGGAAATTTTTTTTCAATGGAAAACTGTCCTAAGCTTTTGGGAAACTTCGGATCAGTACTTCCTCTGGCTAGAATTATTCTACAATGCTCCATTAAACACCTGCTATTAAAAATATATAACAAAATATTGGTCGGTTCATCTTTTCTGATGATTAGTGACATCTTTAGTTTTATTTTGCGTTTTTCTTATTGCTTTTCTTACACGCTAGGAAAAAGCATAGTTCCTATGTTCATACATCACATCCTTACACTGACTAACAGTTCTGTGTATGACACCATCACTTACAGCTTTTAAGGATAAGTTTAACACAGTAAAACAAGAAGATTAATATTGTTTCTCAAAACTAGGCCAAATTTTTCTGCCAATGAAAAATATGAATGAAATAATTTTTCACTTATGAGAAATCTAATAATAAATTTCTTTATCTCTTCAGTGTTATTTTTTCTTTTCATACAGAATTTTCTTTAGTTTTATTTTAATTAAGCAACAGATGTTGCTTAACTTACAGTGTAAAGAAAAAAAGTTTTCCAGCAATTTTTGAGAAGAATTTTCCTTTGAATACTGCTGATTTAGATGTTTGTTTTCATAAAAAATTTTAGATATTAAAAAAAAATATTTCAGACTACCAAGATGTGAAATTCCATGCTGTTTTTCATGTGGTAGGTGTATAAAGAATGAGATTGTCTCCCACCATTCTCACTGAGACATACTTTATTTTCCATTATACTAGAATTTAATCATTTCTATTTATATTTCAGTGCATTGTAAATACACTGGTAAACATAAAACCATAAAAGTCTACTGAAGGAGTACCATATTCCAGAGGATGAGAGAGAGCCAAGAACTATCACTCATTTCCCCTCCTCATCCCCCCCCCCCCCCAAAAAAAAAAGTACTGAAAAAAGTATTGTTTGATTTTATTTCTATATTTATTTATTTATTTTTAACCTTTCTGTAGGTTGCTTTATCTGATCATGGTTATCCATCAATAGTCTAAATGTGTACAGCAGTGTGGAAGAGTTTTTACCCTAGTGGTAAAAAAAATTGTCACTGAGAAATGTCGTGGGGAAAAAAGTACATTTAGCTAGAATTCTAAAGACTAGATTTACCATAAAAGATTTGCAAACCTCCTTACCTGAAGTAAATCAGTTAAAAGGAAAGCGATTTTATCAACTTTATTTTTAACAGTTTATTAAAAATAGTACACCGTTTGAAAGCTGCAGACTTTTTCTTCCAGCGCAATTAGAAAGAGCAGTGTCGAAAATTGAAGATAAATTACTGAAAACATTACTGTACATTTATGACTTTGATGCTCCTTTTCCTTTTACAACAATGCACTTTCTCATATTACATATTTCTAAAGTTCAGTTTAAGATGGGACATAATTTATTAAATCATATTTTTTCATTTAAATGTGACCCATTAATCATAATTATTAAAAATAAATAAATAAATTGGGATTTCAGCCATGAACACATTTAATGCATTCAGCTGGGGTACTTCTCTCCTGGATGCTGGAAGCTACTAGGTGGGGGGGGGGAAAAAACAAATTCCTGGGATAAGGCTTACCTGTGAAAGTTTCCCAAACATTTAGGTCTGCCTATTAATACAATTATTATTAATTTTATTATTTTTTCTCTCTTAATACAAAATATCTGTGTATATTTTTTGAAAGTACAATACATGTATGTGTTTAATACATGTATGTATGTAAAAATATGTACCTCTTTGGAAATTCCAAATATGTTAATGTTTTGTGTGACTTTTTTTTGTAAAGAGTCTTGGTTGGCCTCTCTGAGTGACCTGTTATGAACACGTGTAGGAATAAGTTATATTAGTATAGGATTCAAAAGGCAACTCTGATTTGCACATCATAACTCAGTACAGTTTAATGATTTCATGGGTTGACTGTATGATTTTGTTTTCTGGAGGTTGAGTTTGTGTATTTCAAATAAGAGAAGTATGCTAGAAACCACCAAGTCATGCAAAGGACTTTAGTCTCCCATGGACTCCTGTCTCCTTTGTCTACTACTATCTTTGGAATCCATGAATCCACCATGAATCCATTTTGAGTGTTTTCTCTCCTAAATATTTATTTTCTGGTACTGTCAGTTTTTATTGAAGCAAATAAAACTTATCTGAGATAATTCATTTGTTATTTTCTGTAAAATGTCTCAGTTTCTCTGCTGAGAGTGTCTACAGTGTGTTTCATTCAAATACAAACTGTGCATGCAAACATGTATAGTTGTACTTATATTTTTACCCATAAATCAGCAGAGTTAGATGTAGAGCATTTGATAGCATTGAAGGATTTTTTTTTTTTCATTTATATTTAGCTTCCATTTCAAACCATATGTTTTTAATGACCTTACAAGTTTGGAACGGGTTCCATAATCTGGTTTTTACCTTCCAAGTATGAAAGTTTTCTATTGTCCTCAAAAATGGATGGCAATATTTAGTATAATGTTATGAAAAATGAGTAGTACATTTTGTTTCATATATTAATGCCTTTTGTACTTACCTGTCAAATAGAAGAATAATAATATGTAATAAAACTGAATATGTCTTCAGGTTCAGTTTCAAATATAACCCTTTCAGAACACATTTGGATTTGCTTTCATAAATAGCATTGAACATGAGTATATCCACCTCCAACACACCAATATTTCGAAATATATTCAATATTTATTCTAATATTCAGAACTCAATATTCAGCATTCAGTATTCCAAAACAAAATACTAGCATGGTTTTACCCTTTGACTATTTTGAAAGCTTATGTTGTTTATATTTTCTCATTATCCTACAGAGGATTGTTTTTAAAATAAAATATTTCCTTGAAAGTCTGCTGTCTGTTTTCAGATACTAGAGTGTTTTCTGCTTCGTATTCTTCAAATATGGATGCATAATACTTCAGTTACAGTAGTCCAGCAGTGCATTGAGCATGCCTATAGTTTTTCTGTGGGTTTCTTTGTGGAAGCTAGTTGTCATCTTCTGCAGGCCGCTCCTTACCTTCAAGGAATTTACTTGTGATGAAATAGGGAGGCTGAAGACTAGCATCACTGTTACTGTCCACTATAGGTGATTTCTCTAAGTGTGAGATTATCAAGACCAGGTGGTGAGGAATATATTCTACTGGAACTTGAGGCAGATGATGCTCAATTTACTGAAGTTCAGGTCACTAACCCTGGTGAGACAGGACCAAAATTTAATAGTAGGAGATCAGAAAGGGAAAACACGTCAAAGTAACACCTCATATACAGGGTAATTCTGCATTAAAAGGATGAATGATCTTCTAGCAAGTCTTCTGTCAGCTTTTGTTTCTGCCATCTCTTGCTCTTAAAATGAATCATTCCAGAAATTTCTAATAAATGCATCTTCTTCAATTATGCATCTCTTTCCCAGTGTGTTTGTATTGTACTACAATATTTTGATTCTGTCAACAGCTACTTAATATTACCTGATTCTATATAATCTCTCTATATAATGATAATGCACGTAAATGAAGGAATAGATGTAATTCATTTTGTACTTGTTGTTACTGATGCATTGTATCAATTTAATGTCAGGCTATACAGTAATGCATCTGATAGGCTTTTCCAAATTTTGTAGAATGCTTTTCAAATAAAACTCAAAATCAGATCTGACTATCAAGGAGAAAATTCATTAATGCTGTGTTCCCCCCTACTGCTTCCTCTCCCACTTTTTCCCTCTTTCCTTCTGGGGGAACATGGGGGCCTCGGGAAACCCACCTGCACCCCTTCCCCTCAGGTATGTGGGAAGCATCTTTATGATTGTGGTGTTTCCAAATTTCAATGACATTAAACAGCCTGGAGGGCAAGAGAATAAACAAACAGTCTGACTGCATTGAGAACCGAGTGTGTCCATGAGAAAGTAATTTAGTTAATAGTGTGGAAGAAAAGTAACTGAACAATAATTATTTTACTATATTTTTTTATAATAACATTATATGACTAACAGGACACAAGTAGAAGATGAGTGAGGGATTTTGTTTTAGTACTATGGATTGTCTCAACCTTGGTATAAATGTGAGAAGATTATCTCTTTATTAATAAGCCTGTTAGCAAAAGATGAAGTATTCCTGGTGTTGCTTGATACAACAACCATTTTTTCTCTTAAGGAAACAACATTCCTTTTCCAAGCATCAAAATTAGAAGGACAAATCTACTTTTTTGGGTAATGATGCTTAAGTCTCTGACAAAGCAGCAGGAATACTGTAGATGTGTTTTCCTTTTTTGGTAATGGGCAGGCTACTGCTTGGCTTGGGAGAAAGGCATTTTAACAAGAGTCAAACATTGTAATAAATTACACTTTGTAAGTAGATAGAAAAAAACTTTCTGAGAATTAGCCAATGTGTGTTCTAATTTGTTTTGAAAGAGGTTTGATATCAAAATGCAAAACTGAATACTCAGAATTTGTGGTTTCTTATATTTGACTATTTCCTATTTTTCAGTGCCAAAGACAAGGAAGGTAAGAAATACTGAGTTTGTGTAACTTGAAATTTACTTTAGAAATTTCCAATTTCCTTACGGTAAGAAAGATTTATCTTTTTTTTTTACTCTCAAAATAAAAATCTAATCTCTAATTAGAATGATTTTATTCTTCACCTGATAGAGCTGAATGTTACTGAATACCAAAGAAACTGGTAAACAGTGAAGTGGATTTATCATCTTCATGTTGAACAACTAATATAGGCAAGAATCACAAAATCATTCAGACTGTAAAGGACCTTGGACACCTCCTGTCCAAAGTAGGTCAACTATAAACTTAGCTTCCAATCCTCAGGGCTTTATCCTGTTGGGATTTTGAAAACCTCCATGCATGGTGACTGTGCAGTCTCTCTGGGCTGCTGTTTGCTGTTCCTTAACCTTCTCCTTGTTTCTATATGCCATCATAATGGTGTGTCAGCTTGCTATGCAGATTGTGTTTATCTTCCTCATTCTCCTTCATGAATTGTGAAATGAAAGCTGCTTTTAGATTTATTTATTTTTACACATATATCAGCAGTTGAACAGTTCATTTCTGAAACAACAAACTACCCTATAAAATATATATATATATATATATATGAAGTGATATGATACTTTTTTTGATACCTTTTATGATACTTTAAGGAACTACTATGCACCTACTATGGAAGGGACAGATAGATCTATCCATTTTCTAGATGAAATTGTTGTGATATCACACATAAATATGTTTAGCTACTCATCTGACTGAAGTCCATCCACTGCGATCCTAGAAAACTTGCGTATACTTCAGGAGGAGACAAAACATCTGCTGCTTGTGAAGGTGTAGAGGATTCGCGTAGGAAAGTCCCAGATTCAGTTCCTTAAAAGTTTAGAGGTTAAAGAACAACATCGTATCTTTTTAGCATTTGAGATGAAACTCTGCATGAGTAGGTAATTTTAAATAAATTTTGCAGAGAGCGAAGGAGCTAGCTCACTTCTAGAGTAAAATTGATGAAGTGTGGTAACCAGAGTCTCTGTTGGATTAGATCATGGAAAAAAGTGTTAATGAAGGGAGGGAATTTATTTCTTTATCTATTCAGACATTTATGCCCCCATGTAATTGTATGTTTCCTTCATGAGGTTTTAGTAAATGCTAGATAAACTTGGGGAAGGAAAAAAGCAATGTAAATATCCAAGTGGGTAGATCTGTTTCAGGCAGGGAGGAATGATAGGGTCGTTAGGATGAAGTGGAAAGTGGCTGTGATATTTTAGGTTGTAGCCTCGTTGTCAAGTGAGATGTAAATAATCACGCTGCCTTAGGCTGTATAGCTCCACTGTTTTGTGTGAATACACAGCATTAACTATGAGGCTTCATGCAAAGCATCAGGTCCATCAGCTTTTGCTGCCATTCTGCAGTGCTCACAGATGCTGAGGGAAGTGCTCAAGCAGCTCTACTGACTGTAATCCCTTATTCATGTGTGTGTCCTGAATCTGCTCGGTCCCATCTGCTGTCCCTAATGAAAAAATGCTCTTGCTATTTGCTGTACCTGTTGACCCAATTTGCCTGCACTATGAAGCTATGACCAAGCTTAAGGCTTCTCTTATGCATCATTAATATCATTTATTTGTGCAGATCTTGTTTAGAGGCAGCAAATCTCTTGAAGTCCAAAGGAGGTAATGATGGAGTTTGTGTTTCAAGGTAGAGCTGGGTGACTATGCACAATTAGCTCTGTGTGATAGTTGGCTTGTAAGACTCATTAATGGTGAGTTCAATTTTTAAGGACTTGTTTGCTACCCTGCTTTCCAAGAAAGAATCGTGAGAAAATATAGGTCTTCTGGTGGTTGTTTAATATTAATTGGATCTACCTTGGCCATCTGTTTTGAGAAAGAAGAGTTGGTTTTAACTGTGCAAGATTTTTGCTGTATGAAATCCAAGTTGATGGAATACAGAGTTGGAGAAGGAATACTACATTTTCTCAAGCAGAAATACTTTCATGGCTATTCTATGTTTTAACGAACTGTTGCATGATTTTTTTTCTTCTAACTGAACCAACATTTTTAGACTGTCTAGTTTTCTTTTCTCACTGTCAAGAGCCTCTATTTGCATGTGCCAGGTGACTAATTAGCATTTATTACAAGCAACTGTTCTGGATAACATAATTTGGGGAGTTACGTGTTGATTTTTGATCTTTTAATTTTTGTTTCCTATGTGACAATGTGTAAATAAGAGTAGGGAAAAAAAAATAAAAGTTTTACTATTAACAAATATTTAACAATCTATCTGTATAAAAATAATATATATATGCATATATATTTAACTAGTTTAAGGTCTAATTCTAATTAAATAAGAGTAGTAGAAAAACGTCTATAAAATCAAATACAAACAGAGTAGAAGCCCTGTATCAGTTGTAACTTCTCCCTTGCTTTTCAAATGATACACCTCATTATAGCTACAATTAAATTTTAGTGCAAACTGTCACAGGTGAAAATGCATTGTCCTAACTAGTAATTTATGATACCAGGCCCTTTCAGTTATTTTTTATAGCTACAGTATGCCTCATCTACTGTTTCTACCATCACTTGTGATGGATCTACATGTGCATTTAAATGACTTATAATACTCTTGATTATAAGACCCAATCACTTTGAGATTTTTTTGTTGTTATAGATCATGAGCTTTGAAATAAATTGCCAATGCAGTTACTGTTCTGAAGACATGAATATTTAGTAATTGTCAGCTTGTGATGATATAACATGAAAAGACAATCTCATGTTTGATAAAGTAAGAAAGAAAGCTAGATAGCTTTGGTTATGGGTTTTAAAGATTTGTATTGCTTAGTGGTATGTTTCAGGACAGAACGTTTTAATATAGTATATCAGGACAAATGCGTTTCTACTTCATGAGCCTTCCAAATTCCATGGGTAAAATGAGAATCATCAAAACACTAGTCAATGGAGAGTAATAGAGGCAACAGCTGTATGTGTACTGCGAAAGTAGGAGGTATGTCTCTCCCAGCACATCTCAAAGCAGAATGAAAAAGTGCTGCTTCTCCACTCCTTTACTTTGCTGTGCAAGTAAGCCTGGTCATGCTACCATCAGGTTCTCTCCTCTGGATACTTAGAAAGCAGGGACTGCAGAAACATGCCCTGATATAGATATAGGTTAGCTGTCTGTAAGAATATTCTCATATCTCATCTTGATGGGTCACACCTTGATAAAAGTAAGGGAAGATGGGGCAGCCAGCTGGCTCACCATGTAATTAGGAAATGTCTCAGAACAGAAAACGGCATTTAATCTTTATTACATACTATACTTCTCAAGTGAAATGCAGTTTTATGTATTCCTGATCTCAATAGCTGCCTTGATCCAGAGCAGAGCAGTATTGAGGTGGTTTTATTCTGATCCAAAATCCACATATTTCTTCTTGTTTTATCAGAAACACTGGCAAATATAAAGCAATAGTCAAAATTAACATGCTTATGTCTGCAGTAGACAATGAGAAATGAACAGGGAAAGGAGATGTCTGTCCTTACACTACACTTTTTTTTTTTTATGCTTTTTGCATTCATGACACATATTGGTTATTGCCTGCATGAATGCAGAAGTGAAGTGAAAGTAAGATATATTCTCCCAAATATTTCTATCATAATGCTGAGATAAGGAAATATAATTGTATATGGGAAATAGTATAAAATAAGTTTTGACTGTGTAAGTGGAAGCGATGTTTTTAATACCTATCCTTCCCTTCTCTACCCTTCTATCTGCACTTTTTGCTATATGTGTCACTTGCTCTGCAAGCTCCTAGCCAGTCCTCAGAATTCCCTTTACCTGTCTTGGAGACTTTTTTTCAAAGTAGCATGGAACTCAAGTTAGAGAGTTTGAACAACTGTGTAGCTTTTTACTTTATTTTTCTAGACAATATTTTGTCAGTAAGCAGGTGACTTCAATGACAGCTATGTTTTGTGGATATGCAATTGGGTCCAAAGGAATGTGCCACAGGAGATAAATTTTTGTCATCTGTGAAGATATGTTGAGGTAAAATTAGCAAGTGAATTAAAATATGAAATTATATATTTAGCCCAAAGAATGAAATTGAAAACATATAGAGATGCATACATTTCTGCAAAACTCTGGGGGGAAGGAAAATTTATAACCAAAGCTTACAACTGGTTTATAAAACCATCTGCTTAAATGAAAGTCTATGAAGGCTGACCTGTTTCAATTAAGATTTTTTAAAAATGGCTAGTGCCAGTTTATCTTTTCCCCTCTATATTTTGACCTAATGGTTTAAAATGAAGCAAAGGCTCTTTGTTCTAAATAATGCAAAATAAAGTATCAGTCTTGAATTATACCAATACTAAAATGGGAGGTGTTCCAGAGGCTTCTGTCATGGCAAACCCATTTGATGTAAAACCGGGGGAGAATAAGTTAAGTAGTCCAGGTTATTACTGCTGTTGTCTTTTTAATATGTAGGAGGGATGATATTAATAGGAATCTAAATTAGGAAGAAGGATATGAAATTGAATCTATGATACAAAAAAGACATTATCGTGAGTACTGAGGTGTGCTTGAGCTGACTACAAGATAACGTAATCTTGGACCATTAAAAAGACAGGGAAGCAGAATGGAAGCTTTACGTCATTGCAGTTTTAAAGTTAATTTTAATTTTCATGCAATTACTTAATGTGCCTGGATAAAATGTTGAAGTCTAACCTATAACCCTGGCCCACCCAGACAATATGACACTTTTGGCTAACTTTTTGAATTGCTTTGTCTGTAAGAATGAAAGGAAAAGTTTCAACTGTTGGTAGGTAAATTAAAAACATTAGTCCCACAGCATATGTATTAACATGCTGTATGCTGTGAGCTAATGTATTTAAGATCATAAAATTGCTACAGGGGATGAGGTAAGACAAAAAGGCATGGCACCCTCTGCATTATTGCATACAAAAGCTACAAAAATCTTAGAACCAATATTTTAAGTGTAATTCCTCATGATGCAATTGTAGGAATTCTTAATGCTTGTAGGAAATCTTGATGGAATGTGTGGCAAGTGGTCACCTTGCCAGAGGTAGGATGCATTTGCATTTTACTTACAATAACTTCATGTGAATTTTTCTTTCGCATGTGAAATGAAAGTTAGTTTCATGATCTCATAGGATACCAAGTTGACAGCTCTGAAAACAAAAGCCTTTTGTTTACCAAGACTGCTTATTGCTTTCATTTCTAAACTGGAGAAGAACCCATTTGTGAGAAGCAGGTTCATTCTCCATAGCTTTTTTCTTCTGAGACTTGTTTGATTACAAATGCACCATGGATATGCCTTTCTGTCTTGCATTTTGGGATAATTGGAGAGAGTTTAAACTCTAGTCTCATGGGTGCTTCCAAGTGCTTGTATTGTTCTAGGTTTGAATCATTGTTTTCAGACACAAAAGTTCAACTGTTGTTTGAGTTGTTCTGCATTAGCCGGATGGAGTTTATAGTAATTTAGGAGTAAGTGTAGCTCTGCTCATAGCTCAAGAAATCATACCAGTAAATACATCAAATAGCCAGGAAAAAGGGACACTAGTGACTTTCACACAAAAGAGAAGGGTTTGATGATAAGATATCTAGATATTTTGCTTACTACAGTGTGTTTGGAAACAAGGACTTATAGGAATGCATATTATGAGAATAAGCCAATATCAAATATCTTGAATTACTGGCATGGAAAGATTAAAAGGCTATCAATGGAGTGAGCTTTTAATTGAATTTGGGCTGATTGTAAATTTTTCTGAAGGAGTTCCTAGCAGTCCAACAGTAGGAGCTACTACATGTACACCCTGGGTGCAACAATTAGCTCTAAAAATGCTATCTTATATTGGTAAGGAGATCGTAAAATAGTTGCCAGAAGAGCTGTGTCATGATTTTGACCCTTCTCTTTGACACCTAAAAAGACTATGTTTTTTTTTTTCAAGCAGGTGGCTCTGGCCTCTGTGTCTCCTACTTAATCTCTTAGAACATTTTACATTTATTTCAGTACTAATAGTTGACCTCATCTGCATGCAGTACTGGAAAATAAAACAGAGGTGGCAGAACTGAAACTTTGCATGTTTTTGGGATGAAGTACTTGAGAAAATGGTCTCTGCCAAAATTTTCCTTGCAGCTAAAGTACTAATCTTTTTCAGAATGTGCTCTGTGGATTTGCGTGAGAGCAACTAATAAAATCTATAACCTATTCATGTTGATAACATGGAGCAGTCTGTTTGTTCTCATCTTCTTATTAACTTGGGTGTTCAACCTTATAGCAATTAATAGCAAAGAAATAAGAGGTTTTGAACTACTAATACGCTTGTAGCCCAGTGTTTTCTTTAAGCCAATATACTGCCCTCTAGGGGAAAAAGCGCATTAAATAGTAGTGCAAGTCTCAAGCAAAGAAAATACGATTCATTTGAGGGGGGTTAAAAAAAAAAAAAAAAAAAGACTGTTTCTCAAACTACAGCTGCCAAAATTTAATTTGAATAAGTAAAGATGCTATGAATGTACTCAGATTTTACAATTTTTACAATTTACAATATCTTTACAATTACAAATATAAAGTACCATTGAGATAAAGCACAGGAAGTTGGGACTGAGTACAGAAACAGTGATGTAAAGTAGAAAAAATTTCTTGCTGTGTTTTTTTCAGAGAAATTATACTCATGGTCTTTGAACAGAAACATTACAAATATTAGGCAAACTTTCTAATGGTAAAACATGGCATTCTTTCATTTTAATTCATGTTTTAATGCTTGGGACACTGCTTTAAAACTTCATTCCAATGTCCATTTACTCGCTTTCCAATGCAAATTGTCAGGAACTTTTAAAGTTTCACTTCAGATTTCATAATTCTATTCACTTCTTAACAAACCTGCCCTGAATTTTGTGGCTTTCCTTTTTCCCTGACAGTCAGTCCCCAAAACATCAGGTGTATAGCCCAGTAGCACAGATATGAAGGCAAGATTCTTGTTATTCCTCACATCTTGCTCATCTAGGGAAACAAGGTGCATGTGCTTCCTTTGCACAGGATTATAATGCTGTGTTTCACTGGGTGAACAAAGCCCTCTAATGACCAGCCATTGTGTTGTACTTCCATTTAAAAATGGAAAGAAGTGATTCCAATCCTACAACACAGAACCTATTAATATAAGAAAGTGCAATACTTTTCTTTGGAAAACAAACATAATCATTTTATTCCCTCCCACCTACTTCTGTCACAGATTTTTCTGCTGTGTTAATTAATATATTTTGTAAAACATTGTCTAACACTGAAAGTCCAGAAGTCTGAAGGTACATTTAAACTTTTTGCAGGTGTTAATGACAAATATTCTCTCCCATTTTGGAATGTTTGTAGTCTCTCTCATTAGATCACATTTTTCCCTGAGTTTTTAATTTCCTCTGAGGCTTCTGTTCTATGTACTTGAATATATTCTGCAGACCAATAAAATATCTATCACTGAGGGTTTGTAAAACTGCTGTTCTCAGAATGACTAGTCTAAATGGTACTCCTTGTCATCTTCTCTTAGCCTGAATGATGTCTAGTACTACTTCTATATTATTTATTATCAAATAGATAAATAACAAGTGTATATATAGCTAACACATTAATAAAACCTCCATCTCCTAAAGACATGCAACTAATCCTGCAGCACAGTTTCATTTTTTTATAGTGACCTCTGGCAGGTCTCTTCTCCTTTTTAGTTTATATTTCTCACTTTCTTTGAATGAAAGTATTTAATTTCAGAACAAATAAAAGTTAAATTGCTGTGATCTTCACGGTCAGTGTCTTTCCAGTCCACGCAATTGAAGTTGTTTGGGCAACTTAAATTTGCTGCACTGCAGTACATGGCCACGTACCAATTGTACCTGTAAAGCTGGCTTCCAGGTCCAAATAATTACCTTGGCAGCTTCCTTGTGGATGTATGGATAAGATAGGTGGGCCTATACTTCTATGTGCATTTAGTGCTACTGGAAGGAAGCTATTGCCTATTTTAAATGGTTTGGGTAGCAAGACCACAAGGCCTACACTGGAGCACACCTGCACTGCACAGTGCGAGACAAAGAATATCTCATAGATAAAAGTTAAACATCAACAAGCAGCCTTTAAGTATTGCTTAAATATTAAGATCAGTCTTGTTTTATCCATCTCTCCTCCTTTCAGATGTAGACTGATTTATTCCTGGGTTTTGACTAGCAATTTAGAATTCATGCGGTTAATGCATAGCAGTTCCTATATTTTAATACTGCTTGATGTGCTAAACAAAGTCTATCCCTTAAGACCGTCCTCATCTTTGCTGGATGTTACATGCAGTTCAGTACTACTTTTGTTCTAGGAGGCCCACAGAAATGCTGAGGCACCTCCATGCAGCTTGTTATGAGGTTCTGCACCTGCAGAAAAAATGTGCCATGTTTTTTTTCCTTTTCCTTTTCTAAGGAAATTTTTTATTTCTCCTGTCTGAAAGCTCATCCCTGAAAGTGAATCTGTATGAGTCTATAAATAAGCACTAAAAATAAAGTTCCATGTTTATGAAAAGAATAAGAATAAGTTACACAGATCAAAAGCTGTGTTCTTCATGACAAATTTCTTGACAAGCAGTAGAGACCATGTCCTTTTAGCAGAGGCTCCTAGTACATCTTGCACAGAAATTCAGGCAGAGTATTGTTTCTTTGTTTAAGGTGTGGATTACTTCAAAGTACTTTCAAGTAGAGTTTATGGAATAATTCAGTCCAACTTGCTTTGTCAGTAGCCATTAAAGTTAAAAGATTTTTAGAGCTCATTTTAAACTTCATATGAAGGCTGTTTACCTCTTTTAGATTAGAAGGTTGATTTGTTACAGTCTCTTCTAGCAATTATTTTATTGTTCATGTAGTTGGACTTTAAGTATGCAGTACAGAGACTGTTTTTCTTTGCTTCTAAAGAATTACTACACAACAACCACAGAGGATTTGTAAACTGTATTGTAGGATCACAGTGATAACTATCATTTCTTTTTAAAAATAAATAAATAAATATGGACTTTTATTTACTTGAAACAGGCAAAAAAAAATAAAAAATGTCAATACACCTGAGACAGAAACAGATATACCTGAGACAGAAACAGCAGCCATGGAATTACCTAAATTACCTAACTTTCTAAAAGCTCATTAATATGTTGCAACTTAACTTTTCTCACTAGGGAGAAGCAAAACTTAACATAGTTTCAAAACTGAATATAGCTCAAAGTCCATGAGTTCAAAGTACTCTAGCTGCTAGCTTGTTACTAGAGGAATCTTCTCCCTGTGTGATTACTGGCACTGAAATATTTTGTGCTTGGGTAACACCCAGCATGAAGCAGCAAATCTGACAATGAACTTTTCGTCAAGGAATTTGAATTAATTTGTAAAACATCTCCAAAGTCAGTTTGAGACCATATCTTGCCTCTTTATAATGATTTCACATGTCCAGCAGTGTCACTAAAGTCATATTATACTCCATCCCTGGACAGACTTAATGTTAAATGGGCAAGAAAATAATTGCAATGGGTTACAGCATTCTAAGTTTTTAGTTGGTATTATGTGAGAAATGAAGTAACTAAAACTTCTCTAACAAAAAATAGCCTTCTGAGCCAACTTTTAATGTAGTTTCAAAAACATATATTTCTTAAAGGAATGGGAGTAGGTTTTCCTTATATAAATCTTCTGTGACTATAATTTTTTCTCTCAAAAAAAAAATCTGATTTCTTGCCAATTTGTGATTGAATTAAATATTAAAATTAATTTCAGCTAAGATGACCAAATTCTAGATATTTTGCTTGGCATGCCACTCCATACTTGTGCTAAGCATATAGGTCATCTTTCACCAAAGGAAGAAAGATTATTTTTGGCTTCACACACAGTGATAGCCTAATTTAACATGTGGACAGCCAACCAGACTGCTTCAGCTGAAAGGCTAAGAAATACAATTATCTGTAAATGGTATGGGAGGTGATGAGTTCACAGGTGATTTAACCAGAACTGATAGTGATTTAGTGATCAGAAAGGAGAGGTGACTCAAGTGTTTTTAAAACAATTACAACAAAACAGACAACCTTAAAAAAAAACAAAAAAAAAAAAAAAAAAAAAAACGTTTTTTGTTTAGAAATGAAAAACAAACAAGAATGAGAGACCCAGTGTAGTTATGTATAGGAAAAGATGAAGAAGGAAAAAAAAAAAGAACAGGTGCAAATGGAGTACCTTAGATTTCCATATGAATGTGACTTCACAATCTTGAAAAAATGAGAGCTGCATTTAGGATTAAGTCTAGAAGAAGATTGTTTGATTGTTCTTTGCCAGACAAGATTGTGAGTTATTTGAGATATGTGTGGGAAGTGTTGTTCAGTATTCATAAATGCGAGGTCAAGCAGTGGAGGGGAGAACTCCTGCATCATATGGCTTAGATGATCTGTAGTTAGGTAGCCTACCTGGGCATCTTGTTAGACAGCTCAGCAGAAACCACTGCTCAGGGCACAATTATGATTTGCAAGTCTAGAAATCACAATATATTGACAATTAATTTACATAAGACAATTAATTTGTCTTACGTAACCACATCTGGAACAGTAGCCAGTACCAATTGCTATATATATACATAAAAATACAAATATAAAAGAATTAGAGGTAATCTGTAGGATAAGAATGGGAACCATCTCTCATAAGATGTTTAATGTGTTATATGGAAATTAAAATAAAAATTAAATATGGAAATAAGATGAATAGTGTAAAGAAGATAAATCAGGTGGTGTTCATGTCTTTTTGCAAGAAAAAAGGGGATAGCCTTTTAAATGTGATAAATGCAAAACCATAAGTTTTCCATATTGGAAAAAAGAACACTTATTGAGGCCATGAAAATGCTCTGTTTGGTCAGTGTTCATCATCTCACCCATCTTGTATGGTAATAAAATGCTGTCTGGGGGGAGCATCATCACCTGACTTGTTTTAGTTTCATGTATCCTCACAACTTTCACATCCAGAGGTATTTGGGATGTTAGAGGATGCTATAGAGGTTTTCAGTATGTCTTAATGGATCTGTGATCACTGAATAATTTAAATTTATTTTGTAATATGATATGAGTTTACTTTTTAAATTGCCTCTCAATTTCTGTCAGGACACCACCAGCTGTGCAATATGGGCCTTCTTTACTTGCCCCAACTAATCTTCTATTTCCTTAAATAATTGTCTTCTACTCTACGTATCGTGGGATCTGCTGAACAAAGTTCTGCCTCCACTGTGTTTTTTTGTGAGTTCAGAAACCTTGAAGAGCTCCCCCTCAGCCTTTCAGTCCCCCTGTAAGGCATTTGCTCCCTCCCCCATGGCACGCTTTGCTGGCCCTACTCTGTACCTTCTCCAGCACCATCCACTGCAGCCTGGCAATACATCCTAGCAAAACAATGGTGCTGCCTAAGGCTCTCACTGGCCTTCCAGCAATGTCCAGCCCTCATTTTATGACCTTTCCAGCTGCTGCTGTCCAACGAGGGGATGTTTTTGCCAAACTGTGAGTGGTGATTCTGAGCTCTGTCTTCAGCTGGAAGACAGGTCCTCATCAGGCCCAGCATTAGGTTATGGTACATTAAGTGCACAACTACACATTTATCTCCACTGAAGGTCTTTGTCGGTTTTGCCTGTTGTCTCATCTTTTTTTTAAGTCTGCCTAAGACTGTATTAATATGTCTTAGACTGTATTTTTTTAGATGAGGCATTTGACTCCAGAAAGACTTAGTTTTCTCTCCTAGTTCCCTTTTCTGGGTTATTTCTCTGTTTTCCTGCTTTTGAACTTTTCCCAAGATCTTCCTCCTTTTTTTTTTTTTTTTTCATATTGTTTTGGTAATATCTAGGAAGTACAGGATTCTAAATATTTCCCCTCTCAACCCTTTATTAACTACAGTAAACCCTGAGCAGTATTCTTTAAAGAGCTGCTGCTGTTGTGCCTGTACATGAGGTACAGGCAGCTTAGTTGGGATTAGGCTCTTTTTTAGTCTATTCACTTCAGAGCTGTCTCCCTCGGGAAGCTTAGCCTCAGGCTTTTATGTCACTGATTCAGTACTACGTGATATAAGGGGAATTTTTCCCCCTACTGTTAATCCAGCTGTAATGATAGAGGAGCCTGTGCTGGTGTTTGCAGCAGTGCCTGGTCCCTTGGAGGTTCTGGAGTTCACTGGCTGCTGTTGTCTGCTTTGTACTTGAATCTTCCATACTTGTGAGCATTTGTCTATACAAAACCTCCAAAACTGGACCAACCGCATAGTCTGGGTGGCTCACAGTCTTCCTCCAGGTTATATAGTTCAATCAGTCAGTTTCAACATCTTTTGTCATCATTTTGTTCCCGTAATTGTCTGTTGGAGGAATGTTTTACCATAATAAATCATAAAATCATAAAATGGCCTGGGTTGGAAGGGACCTCAAAGATCATCTAGTTCCAACCCCCCTGCCGTAGGCAGGGACAAATAATAAAGTTCTTCTCATTCCCATTATTTGCGCACAAACCATTACCCAAATAATTGTTATTTAAAGTATCTGGAAGTTATCTAGACTTACTCTGTGGTGTCTTTATGTTGAAGCAGAAATAAAAGGAGATTTTTGTTAAAGGTGTAAAAGGTAACAGTCTTTTATAAATGGATTTTTCTTATCTTTTCCACATACTACTGAATTATTTTTAAATATCTGTTTGATTAAAAGTCAGTCTTTGAGTGTGATGGATGTTCATGCAATACTACTGAAAAAGCTGTTGCTATTTATATGACGAGGCTGTGTGCAATGGCCATACTGTTCTCAAGTGCACTTTCTTGGAAGTATGGAGCTGAACTTTCTGCCAGTTACATCAGTGCAATTTAGAAACAACTGGAAAAAATCACTGTACATACTTCAGTTTTGCACTGGTGTAAGTGAAATGAAAAATCTCTCCCTGGAAGGCTTTGACATTCAAAATGAGCACTCAGTGAATATTGAGCTCATAATTAAATTCCTTGCTTGTATCAGAGGTTTGGATTTCAGTGTGTTCAGGCGATCTATCACCTGCTGATGTCAGAAGTGTATCCAAACAGAAAAAGGTTTTCACAGACCATTGAGACAATAGCCCGGTCCCAAGCCTCTTGACAGAAATGTGGACACGTTCTTTTCTCATACTGCACAGTGCTTTAAAAAGAAAGAAGTAATAGTTGGATATTTCAAAATAAAAATAAAAATCCTTGAAGCAATTTCTAGGAATATTGAAGTTCTGATCCAGTCTGTACTGTTAAGCCTTACAAACCAGTAAAAGAAGTTTGTATATTGTTTCTCTTCCAAAATTTATAGGGAATTCTGAAAAATCTGAGCTTCTGCACAAAGCTATTTTCAAAAGGACATTTTTAATTTTTTTTTTTTTTTTTTTTTTTGGGGGGGGGAGGGTAATCTCAATTCAAGTCAACACAGGTTATACTGGTCTCTGAGGAATATTTTCAAGTTAAACATTTATTTTAAGCAGGTTTTGACAGTTCTGCTGTATTGTACAGACACAATCAAACTGAAAAGCAAACTATACTAGGATTGCACGCTGAATCCTGCTTTTTCTTTGCATATACATTCAGTCGTGGTACTCCATGGGGATGTCTGTCTGCGGTCCTTGTTTTTCTTTGATAGCTTTTATAAATTTCTGAATTCCTTCAATTCCATTTATTTTTCCTTATCGCACTCTACAGGTCCCTTAAAGAAGGCTGTAGCGAGGTGGGGGTTGGTCTATTCTCCCAGAAAAACACGATGAGGAGGAATGGGCTAAGGTTGCACCAGGGGAAGTTTAGGTTGGATATTAGGAAAAACGTCTTTACCAAAAGGGTCATTAGGCATTGGAATGGGCTGCCCAGGGAAGTGGTGGAGTCACCATCCCTGGAGGTCTTTAAAAGGTGTTTAGATGTAGAGCTTAGTGATATGGTTTAGTGGAGGACTGTTAGTGTTAGGTCAGAGGTTGGACTAGATGATTTGGAGGTCTCTTCCAACTTACATGATTCTGCGATTCATGGCAAATACAGGAAAGAAAGGCACACCATCTTTTTGAAACTAGTCCTTCACCTTCCTAAAAGCTCACAGAGCTATTGATCATGGCATTTGAACACAGAATTATGAAGCAATTATCTCAGTAATAGCCTCATTGAAAATCATGGGGTTTTCTTTTCATAAACGGTACTTTCAGTGTTTATGTAGCTGAGAGTGAAGTAAGAACTATAGAATTCATAGAGGTATTAGGTCAAGGATGGTCTTTCTTTTTTACCTTTTCCCACTCACAATGAGTTCCATAAATCTCAGAGAACCTTAAAGATTTTGAGGCCAAATTGCTTTGTTTGGAGCAAGGCCTTTGAAATCACTTGTACTGATTAAGTGAGAGTAATTTGCATCAATCTACTCCTGCATATTTGAGTTATAACTATTTCTCTTGTTCTTTAATCTATGAAAATGTGATATGGTGCACAAAAAAAACTATGTTTGATTAAAGTAACAGGTTTGGGTTTGAGACCATAAAACAAAATACAGATTTTCAACTTGCAACTTGCTTTTTCACAGTTGCTCATATTCATATTCACTATTTAGATATGTTCTGCATGATTGATTTCTTATCTGCTGTGACTTAGAGAATGGTTGCTTGCTTCTGTGTATGCAGAACTGAGGCTGGTGCTTCATGTGAATGTGCTCAGGCTGAGGAATATGAACCCCAAGCTGACTGATGTTCCATCCCTTTGCTGAACACAATACAAATCTGTGTTAAAAACTTTGACTTTTTTTTTCCTAAATATTGAAAAGAAATTTTCATTTTGGACTGAGTCCTTGATGACAACAGGAAGAAGACAAGTCTGTCCACCGAGGACCGGGCTTGCTTGCAAGTTTAAAAAAGATAGAGTTTTTTCATAAAACACTGTCAATAGAAACGTGATTTTTAGAACAATAATTCTTGGGCTAGCTACCTTATTTTTCCCTATCAAGATTAATATTTAGACTCATTATTTTAATCAATACTTCTTAGTAATGGAAAATAGGTTGTCATGGTAGTTACTCAGCAAATAATGCATCCTTGCTATAGGTAGTCACTGAGCTATTCCTGTGGCTGCCACTCAAATAGTAAATCTGATGGTGCCATTAACAAGACAACACAGAGTATGAGAATGAAATGATTCCTCCTTCCAATGGTATGCTCTGTGCATTCAGTGTTAAATGCCAAAGTTAAAATTGTCACTGTGTTTTAATACCATCTAACCAGAAGATAGCATGCGAAAACCTTTCTCCTCAGGTGTGATGCTTTAAGGGTACTAGGTGACAGAATTTTACTTGTTATACTCTGAGTACAAAGAGCATAGAAAACAGTACATAAAATGCAATTTGGTATTTAGAATGTATTTAAAAAAAAAATGGCATCAATTTAATATATATATGGCTTTTTTTTTTTTTTTTTTAAAGTATTGGTTGAACTGGATATGCGCAAGACTTCCTCATTTTTTCACTGAATTTTCTCTCACTTGTTTACCATGAATTTTAGTTCTTCCTTGTGTTCCTCAAAGGAAAAGGTATATGGGTAGCCTCGGTGCACAGTAATAACTTTTTTTTTTTGTTTGTTTGCATTTGAAGTGACTATGGGTAATTCATTCCATTTGGTTATATCCTGAAACATAAATGCCTTTTTAAGGTCTGTAGAAAGCAATTATAAAGCTGGTAACTTTGAACTATTGAACTGCATGCCCCAGTGCTGTTGGCAATGCTAAAAATGGGAATATTAGATTAAAATTTTTCAAGCAGAAAGTTCTAATAACTCAAGTAATAATATTCATTAACTTCTATTTACACCATTTTAATCGGAATCCACATTGTATGTTTGTTTTATTTTTATTTTTTCAGAAAACCATTAAAGCCTTAGCCAAGTGCATATTTCACAGTATATGCTAATTCAGATTTGGTATAAATTATGGTTGAATTATCAAAGGTGGCACACTACTGCACAGTTTGAGGGTTTTCATTTGAACGGGGGGAGCATTAAGTGGTGGCTTATTCCTATAGTGAGTTAACAATTACAATGTTGTGCTCTGTAACAGCACAAAAACTGACCCAGCTCTATTAGTGCTGAGTTGAGCTTGTAAAAATGACGGTGTGATGAGGCATCTGAGCCTTTCTTGGGCTGCTTGAGGTTGTGTATGAGGAGACGACTTGCCTTGCAATGAGACTTGGAGATATTTTCCCTAGTTGGATGGTCAAATGCTGACCGTGATGCTCTGAAAGCAACATGAAGAAAAAGTGGTGTGTTTGTGTTGAGAGAGAGAACTGATAGGAGAAGCTATTCAAAATGACAGTTTGAGATTTATTTCATTAAGTTCTGCTAAACTCTGCTAAATCTTTCCAGTTGTTTGGTTCTGTGACCGATCTCCTTCCCATTCAATGCAAAATGCTCAAATCTGTCCTGGAATGAGTTAAAGCCTTTTTGACTGCCAAGGCTTTGGGCATGGTGCCTGGCAGGAAATTCTCTCTGCTCAGGAATTGATAACAGTGCAGGATTTGCAAAAGAGAAGACAAAAGACTTAAATGTTGCTTTCTTGGCGTCCTTTAAGAGAAAACAGCAGGAAAGAAGAACATTGCTGCAGATGTGAACAGAGATGAGAGTATCCAGGTTAAGCCTGCAGCTTCTTTATTAATGTAGGAGTGCAGAAGCTGATATGTATATATTGCATAGCTGCATGAAAAGAGTAAGTATCATGGTACTGAGATGTGATCTTATTAATTTTCCTTTCTTAATAGGTTTGTTAGGATATGACTCAATGTTTTTGCTTGGCTACTCAACACTAGTATTGTCACAGCTTAGGTTGTTCACAGTAATGGAGATTCATGAGGGATAAAAGAAATGAAGCTGCTTTTCATTGTCATTATAATTATTAAAAAAGCTTTTCAAAGTCCTATCTTGCTATCAGTGCCACAGATCAGCACACCCCTAAAAAGTGATTGAAGAGCAGTGTCCTGCAGAATACATTCATCCCCTGTGGTGCATCATCAAAGTATTACTCTATTAATTGCTAATGAAAACAAAACAAACAAAAAACCTTTGGAACTGGCATTAGTAAGGCTGTTGCTCAATAACGGTGTTATAATATATTGTGTTGTTACAACACCATTATACCCCCACCCCGCCCCTTTTGACTTAGTTTTTCCCATGGCTTTAGTGAATATAGCTGCTGTGATCACAGCTACAGTCATTTCACTTGGTAGCTGCACTTGTTCTGGTTGGGGCAGACTTGTAGATTTCTTGCATGTGAGGAGCATCTTGAAGGATTCCTTCAGATTGTAGATGATATAGCTGTCTTGTTTTTATGCATCACAGTCTGTGCTTTGATCATCATGCACAACTGTGTTGATAGGAGTAATTCTGATTTTGGCAGTGCCATTAAAAAAAAATATCCACAGCCTGACTTGATTTTTCTGCTGCACACTTGATCACCTGACTTCCAGGTTAAGATGCTCCTTTTATTGTGAAATGTTTCAGAATTGTATGACTTCTTGTAATAATTTTTATTCACTGGTTGGGTATTGTGATAAAAGCTTCCTTCCATTTCAAGTATGAAACACTATTTTTGCATGATGTCTACAGTTTCTGAGCCACTGCAGTATGTGTGGCTTTTCTACATCTCACTCCAGTTCTATTATCCTACAGTGTGTTATGTTTGTGTGTATGATAGCACTCACTGGCCACTAGTCTAATTAACATCTGCCCATCAATGTCCGGTGAATACTTTGTTCTTTGATGCCCTGAGTATTCTGTTCAATTTTAATTTTAAGTGATTGTTTGCTTTCAGTTCAGCTCCATTAAGACTGCATCCTTCACTATGTTATTTCCGTCTGTGAAAGCAGTCTTTTACTGTCAAATATAGCCAGGTCACTCACCCATTAATTGTCTCAGAAGGTCCCTAATATAAATGAACTTTCCTTACAATGAGGTACTTTGTTTTAGGAAACAATAGGTTTCAAACTGCTCTGTAGCTGTGATTTTTATTTATTTATTTATTTTTTACTCAGTGCATCCTGGAAAATAAGTAGCTGTCTGGATGCAGCCTGAGTACTTGCATCCACAGTGCCAGTTATCAAGTTCCTTAATTCAAACTTGATTCACAGCAGATTTCTTGAGTTATTACTGAAGCCATCAATGCATTGTCTTTTGTCCACTTGCTTTTATTCTTTAACACCATGTATTATAAACTAGACTACTAGTAGTAATATAAATGCAGAAGAAGAGAAATCCTAGTGCTTGTTTCAAGCCCCTGGATACTTTAAGTAGCTTTGCTAAGAAGGAGCAATCATTTATTTTTATGCCAGTCTTCTGGAGACAACACAGTTCAGTGTGCATAGCTACGATACAATAGTCACAAATAATAAAGGTAAGAAGACTGTTGCGGCTTGTAATAAGGGCAGCCTGGATCAAGCCTTATTTTTTTTTTTTTTTTTTTTTTTTTTTTTTTTTTTGCAACTGTAAATTGAAAGACTGTAATGTGACTTCAAAAGTGATGTCTGTGACTTCTTATGGAAGATGTATGAGAAATGGACATGAGAGAAACCATAGGAGAGAGCCTGTAGAAGGCAAAAATTATAGGGAGTATACTCAGTGAAAAGCCTCCAAAACATCACGAAGCAGGTATTTGGTAGTATTGAGCTTATGCTTATAAAACGAGAAGCTAGCTGCAAATGTTTGTACTTACCCTTATGCTGCTCTGATATTGTATGTAAACCTCTGTAAAACCTTTTTCTCTTGTAGGCAGGATGTGTAATGGCTTTCTATCTGGTTGTATTACTCGAGAACACAGATAGAAGTGGCAGTCTTGACTGAAACCATGTGGTGAATGCTAGTAGATACTTATTGTTAGTTCTCCAAGCTTGCTAGCTTTTTTGAGGGAAAAAGTCCTGAAGTGAGAGAGTAGGGAGACCACATATTAATTCCTTTGTTTCAGGAATTTCTGGTTGGCTCTCCCAGCCGCTCACTGGATAATGATAGAGAACCAGTGACTAAACGGAAGGGTGATATGACAGCTCGGCTGCGTAAAAATAATTTGCAAGGGTTAATATATCCTAAGAGTAGTGCTACAATGGGAAACAATAGCTGAGTAACAGAACTCCAACCTAGAATCTGTTGCTCCTAAGAATACTCCAAAGTAGCATTTTAGATACATAAACACTGGAGAAAAGAGATGCTAATGGATCAGTGTTTAATATTCTGTGGAAATGGAATTGGTATCCCAATTTGTGAGAATTGCTGATGTAAGAAAAAAAAAGTCTGTACTTGATGTCTTACTAAAAATTCTAGAAGATAAAAATGAAGGATTTAAATGTGATTTACATGTATTTTATACGCACAAGTATTTTCACTAGTTTCTGTAGGATTGCTCTTTTGACTTATTTTTGAAGTTAATAGGCTGCTCTTGCAGAATCCCGGAACAGCTCAGCTAATAGATAGAAAACATGATATACCCTGAACAGGCCTGGACAGATCATTGGCACAGACAGTAGGACAACTATTGCCCCACCTCTCCATCCTATGACCTGAGCATTTGTTTTACAGTGTTGTCAGCTGTCTTCTTCATAAACGGTATATTAATTTTCAAACAATAAAACCATCTTTGAAACAAACTTGAGGCTTTGAGTTTGAAGGGGAAAGGAAAGGGAGGGAAGGTTTGAAATCAAAGCCAGGACCCAGTTCGCATACTTTACAGCTTTTTCCTGGATATATTTTCTCTCTTTCTCTCTCAGATTCTGTGCATTATGAGACTTCTACCCTATGTGTCTTTAGAGTGACCAACATACTGCTTTTCTCACCTTTTCATTCTGCTATTGAAGTATAGTGCTCAGATGAAATATAATGCTCAGATTTTAACTAATTTTCTCTGGGAAGTCATAAAATGAACAGACCTAAAACTGTACCTTTGTTCCTTCCTCCCATTACTTTTTATAATTAGATCCCTGAATACTTTTGTGGGAGAAAAATATTTAAATGATGTTTCTTCCATGCATACAAACCTCTTCCTGCAGAATTCTGCAGAATCATAGCTCTATAGCAAGAAAGAAAAAAACTCTTCTAGACCATTAATATGTATCAAATGTGTTGTATGCTCAGCTCAGTTATACAATTAATTCCTTATAGTGCTGAGCCACTGAGTTTGAGAACTCAGGATTCCAACTTGCCATATTCCTGTTGTGTTCAATTCTAGTGGTCTTCTGTTTTGTCCTTTTTGTAATGAATTTCATATTTTTTGCTTCATGTCTTAAATTTTAAGTTAGTCGGCAATGCTAAGATGATTCACCTTTACTTAATTTTTACTATCAGGAATTGCTGAAAGAATAAAATAAGATGTTAAGAATTGTTCTTAACTGTGTAAGAATTGTTCTGTTTTCAAACTACTAATGCTTATTCCTAACCAAATGCTCTTAAACGTTGATCACATCTCATTAAAGCTGTGGTTACACAATAAAGTTGCAAGATACTCTAGTAAGTAGCAGATATGTGATTTAGCAAAATATTCTGGTAACAGCTCTTCACTTCTGCTCCCATTCCCATAGCTTCAAAAGAGCTTGGAGTTGGAGTTAACTTTAGGTGGGGGGGAACTCAGCAACACAAGCTGATAATATATTGCATTTCTACATAACAGTTACTGATAGATCATTTCAGGGAACAAAATACTGCTAGTTCCTGAAGTTTAGATGGCAATTGATTGTCCTTACAAGAAGCAACACACTTTCTGTTCTGAAGCTGAATTTGTCATGCAGCTAAGTTTCACAGCCAGCAAGGTGCTTCAGGGAAAAAAGTTTTTTTTTTTTTTTTTTTTTTTCCTTAATGCAGAATACTGTTCCTACTGCTTTCCCTTCATAATATTTCTAAGTTGAACAGTGGTGTTTAGCAAAATGATTTTGATCTATGGGATGAATTCCTCTGATGTAGGAGCTAGTGGTAATAAGTACCATATTATATGCTTTCAACCAACAAGCTTCCTTGTTTGAAGGCCACTGTTCAGGAAAGTAGTTGAGGTGAAGCATACCTTTTAGTATGAATGATGTGCTAGACTTCTACATATACTTGAATGCTTTGCTGTGAGGCATTACATTTGTTTTGTACTATATAGCACCAGCGACCTCAAGGCTAACTGAA
Source organism: Anas platyrhynchos (assembly GCF_047663525.1). Taxonomy (NCBI): domain Eukaryota; kingdom Metazoa; phylum Chordata; class Aves; order Anseriformes; family Anatidae; genus Anas; species Anas platyrhynchos. The sequence goes on along the minus strand of NC_092593.1, from coordinate 37,072,424 downwards.
CATCTATGTTAAGTATACATTTAAAATGCATTAAGCATGATCTTAAAGATTTGCCAGGCAACAGCAGAGTAGTGAGCAAGGTATGTGGTGCTGTGGTTCATTGAGTCCTAATTGTTTCAAACTGTTATTGATCAGACAAAATAAGACTCCGCTCTGTTTCCGTTAATAAATATTGGAGACTATGGGTTCAGTTGTTTAACAACTCCTGAAATGATTCTTGTTAAATTCAGCTAGAACAAAGGGTAAGAAAGAAATTAGGCTGAAAATAACTTAGAGAACTGAATAATTTCCAGCATGATGGCAAAAGAGAAGCATCTTGAGAAGCTGGAGGGGACAACAGTAGGAATCTGACCTTTTAAGGGAGTATATCAGCATAGCTCCACTGATTTCAATAGTGGTGAATTTGTTTTCCAACAGTTATAGATGTATCAGCAGTTGTGAACATAGTTGTTTGTCAAAAATATTCTTCACTTTCCCAGATTCTTATATTGTCATATCTCTGTGTGCATGTGTGAGTAAATCACTCCAAGTCAAGTGTTGACTGGCATCTCACTTTTGAGGTTGGTGTCTCAGGGATATACTTTCACGTATTAATGGCTTTGCATATTAATGATCCTTTAATTTATTTTTTTTAATAATTATTTCTTGAATAATTAAAGCATACTGTCATATTCTTCCTTGACCAATGAATTAGTTCTGCAAAATTTTTGCTTTGATATGTGACCATGAATCCTCTGCTGCTTCAGCCTGAAAAAAAGAGTAGGACAGTTAGGAATATTGCGGGTTGTATTATGTGTGGAAATATTGTCCAATATTAGCATTGAGGAGGCTTTTACTGTTAAAAATGACATGAAAACTTCTGCGTGGGCTTCTTTAGCTACCCACTTCCTTATGCATGAAGTACCTCATACAATTAATTAATCCTGAATCCTAATACTTCTAAGAGAGAGAGACTTGTTATGAAGGCTTTCGATATTACTTCAAAGAAACTAAATTCTTTAGTTAGATGCCAGAATAAAGAAAGTCATGCCAGTAGCATAAAAGGAGAAGCTGGGAGACAGCTTGCTAAGGACACTGCATGTGATGGTCAAGAAGAGGCAGAGAGAAGCTAAAGGGGAGATGTCATTGCTGATTTCCTTCACTTAATAGGAGGGATGTAGAGAACATGGAGCTATGCTCTTCATAGAGGTGCACAGGCAAAAAGTTGGAAAATATGAAATACCAACAGAATATGCTGAAAATTCTCCTTGGCCTTGGGGGCTGGCCAGCCCTGGAGTAGGCTGCTAAGAGAAGTTGTGGAATCTCCATTCTCAAAGATGGAGAAACTAGGTAGTTCTCAGCAACCTGCCACGGTTGGATCTTACTACAGAAAACCCCTGGACATCTCCACTAACCTAAATCAGTCTGTGCTTCTAAAGTGTGCAGTGTCACCAGCAAATAAAGCTTCAGTGTTGAATTTCTATTCTTTTCTCTTTATTATTTTCTTCAGTGGTTTTCAGTGTATTCTGTTATACTTGGAACCTGTGAACTATCTTTTGAACTAGAGTTTTTGTTTCATTCTAAAGCTCTTGTTGAATCCAAAGGTTTAATCCTTGGGGGTTTAATAGTATCTAGTTTAGCTGTAGTCAGTAAATCAGTTCCTGTACTGTCAGTATTTGAGCGCTAACTACTTGGAGATGGACAGATTGATGGAAGTACCAAATCATTTTTTTTATTTTTTTTCCCTTTAGTACTGAGGAAGCATTTAAGGAATTAAATAGTCAACACAAAATTATAGTGAGATTATGAAAATAATCTGCAGTTGATATGCACAACTATCACTCTAATGAAGTTTGCAAGTGATTCTAGTGGTGGAAAAAAGAATCACATGAATACCAGTAAGCTCTTTGCTCTAAGTTATCTTACAAGATGACATGAACCTCATTAGAAAGAGAGAGAACTAGCACAGAAATGTTTTTCTGCATATAAAATCTCCCATCTAGCATTTATAACCAAAAGCCAAAACCATAGAAATTTGCAAATATACTGCCTCATAAAGTGGTTCTTCAAATGGTCAGCATGCCAGATCCTCCAGCAATTACTGAGTTGGGGGATTAAAATAGCAATTTTTAGTGACTTAATTTTAATAATAGGGAAATAAAGTTGAGGAAACAAATACGTAGTCGAGGAGTATAAGCACATCTGAATATATGGTCAGAGGTCTTCTGACCATTATTTCAAAATTACTTTATTTTGGACTTGAGTATGAGTTCTTTTTTTTTTTTTATTAACTTGCTTCTATAATGCTGGAAGTGGTCAATAACTGATTCTTCAATGGTAACTGTGATATACTAATGGCTCCTTTGTTGGCTACAACAGATTTAGAATGGGGTGTCGTCATTGCATGTATTTTTAGAAGAGGAAGATTGTATGTGTAGGATTTTTTTATTATTATTATTTTTTTACAGATGCTGTTGTATTTGAAAAGAACTTGTTTTATTTTTGTGATTAGTTTTTTGTCAGTTTACTTGACTTATGTATTTGCCTTAGCCGTATGGTGCATAATTGTAGAGTGCAGATGAAGTGAATATGTTCACTGATGTAATGACTACAAACTCATACCAATGTAAGGCTTGCATTGGTTTAAAAATAGAGGAAAAGCTATTTTGAGTTTTTCTTCTTCTTCTTCTTTTTTTTTTTTTTTGTATTAGAGCTGTTTTGTTTATTTCAGCATAGTTTGAATTGCTAGTCTTTGAAAAAGCAGTTGTTGCTGATTACTGACATTAAATACTACCTTCAGAAAATGAGTTGTTTTTTCTCCAAAGTACAAGCATGATGTTTAAAAATAATAATTACATAGATCAAGAAGGAAAAGTGCATATTTTTTCTCCCACCATAAAGCCATAGGAAAATAACAGCTTCATACTCTGAGCTCAAAAATCAGCACTCAGGTGGGTAGGAACCTTTCCCAGTAATTCATAATCAAATGGTGCCAATCTTATCTAATTTTCAAGGTTTATTGAACAAACAAGACAGCTAACCTTAGACTTTTTGGATTTTTATTTTTATTTTTTTAGGAGAAGGTAACTTTATTTTATTATCTCTGTTGTAAAATAATTCAAGGTTGTGTAAAGGTGCTTGACCTAATTTTACAGTATCTATGCATTCCAAACCAGATTTCACTTCAGAGATACTTGAGAATTCATGACTTTGGATTTAAAATTGACCAGCACATCTACTTTTAAAAGATGGATGGTCGTTTAGTAGACTTCAACATAAAAAAAAATTGAAGTAAGCAAAGTCAAAACCCTGGGCCTCCAAGAAAACTTGTTTTCTTTGTCTATTTAAAACAATAGTCACAGTTAAAATCTTCAGAGTAATTATATCATGGCCTCATAAATCCAATGATGCCTCGTTCTGCTAAACACACCAGAGTTATGGAAATAAAAGGTTAATTTGCACAACTGTAAAGTGCCTCATAAAATGTATAGCAGTGAAGTTGCACAGAAGACTGGATAACTTTCATCTGGCAAGAAAGAGCAGGATGCTGAATCTTTTAAGTCAGAGCTGATGGAAGCAGTTTCCAGACTCTTCCATACTCTTCCCTCACTCCCCAAGATTCTCCTGAAATTGTTAGAATGATAAATGTCATAATGGCAGACATGTAACTTGAGTAGTTTAGAATACAGTTTTATTCTAAATAGTAGATCCAGTCTTAACCTGGTCTTACACTGAATCGCTATTTTTAATGGTCTAATTTAAAGACTTTGTGCTGGCTGGTTTCATCAACAGTGATATGATTGAATTTAAAAGCTACAGAACTGAAAAAGTAGCATTAGTGCAATATATCTGCAGAGATTGAAATAGAACTTCCATCACACTTATTTTATTGTCAATGGATGCTACAGCTTCATCTTTCAGAGAGCTGTGAGTTTTTGCAAAGCCCCTTCCCTTCATCAGTCATTTCACTAATCATGACCAGGCTGAATAAGCTGTTTGCTTTTCTGGAGTTAAGGTGGAAGCTGATTTCCATTACGTGCTCTGTTTTGACTGCCTACACTTTTGTTTCCCACCTGTTTAATTCTAGACATTGCACTACACTGAGACACAGATGGAAAAAAAAAATAATTCTCAGAACAGGTGAATCTGAAGTTAAATACACAGAAACTAGCATATTCACATAACCTAGCTTACAGGAGTTTACATACTAGATATCTTTGGCTGTCTAAATATACTAGCTGGTGGCAAGAAACAAACAATTTAAGGATGTGGATTACTTTAAATGTTTGCTTTGCCATTGTTCCCTTATTCATTTCCCTTTCTAATGATTTCAAAATAGTTACTATTGTCTTGGAGGATAACATTTAAATAGTACAACTCTGGCTGAGTTATCTGTAAAGGTAGAAAAACATATATAGATAAGCTAGTTGAAAAGATTATAGAGAAATATGATGAAAATTAGAAGAAAATATTTTGAGCAAGAATGCATATGCTGGTTTGAAATGCTTTGAAATAGAATAAAGCACTCAATGGCAGTAAAACCCTGTCACTGCACTGAACTTGAGAAATTCCATTAAACAAGGAAATTTTAAATAAAAAGATAAAGCTTAAAAAAATGGGAAGGAAACTTTTGAAGACAGTTTGTGGGTTTATTAAAGTTCAATCATGAACCAATTAATGTAAGAAAGGTACAAGCTGTTTTTATTTGATTTGATAAAACATCTAGCATTATATTCACCCTCAGGGCACAATAGCATGACAGACTGCTTTGTTCACCATAAAGCTTGCTTTTCCTCTCTGCTCTTACAGTCTGTGATTAAAATACTTGCAGCGCTAGCCTGGTTTTTGGTTTATTATTATTTTTTAAACAAAATCAGTTTACAAACAGCTAGCAGTACAATTCAATGGTTGTTTCCACCTGAGAAGCAAAAATACAAACAATGCATTCTTTCCTTAAAATCAGTGCTTTGGAAGCAAAATAACTGTTTCTTTCTTACAGAAGAGTTCATGAAGGACAGTTTAATTAGAGTGCATAAGGATTAGAGTTTTGGATTTGGATATTAATTAGATTTTCAAATGTCCATCTTATAGTATCCTGTCCTCCCAAATGGAAGAAAATGATATAAGTAATGTATTCTCATACCTACCATTATTTTTTGATATTGTTTGCAGAAAAAAAAAAAATATATAATGCAAGACTTTAATTTTCCCCTTAAAAAATAATAATTTCAATACCTATTTTTATGAAACTTGAGGGGAAAAGAAAAAAACAAAACAAAACAAAACAAAAAAACACTAATTCTTAAAAGAAATAAGGGGGAAGGATAAAATTTTTGATGAACTTTATTTACCAAATTATATCTTTTTTTTTCCGCAATGTATTCACTTAGTAGACTGGGAAGCTGTTTCTTTTATAGGACCTTACAGTCTCAGGGAAAGTGGATTTTAGTAACAACTGACAGACTTAGCAAATGAACAATTTATGAAAAGTCAACTTTGTTAGAATTTTTGTGCTCAGTAGAAACCTTTTTCCCCAGTGACTAAATAACATTTCCACTGATGGTAATGTGTGCAAGAGGTGGTAGTGAAGAGCACTGCCCCTCTCCATTTTCAGCTCCCTGTTTCCCCAATGAAAGGAAGTTGTCATTCTCTGCCTGGAGGTAATACAGCTCAGATCTATCAAAATCTTCTTTGTCCCAGGGTATGTCCACTGATGAGTTGCATATCTTGAGGTACCTATTTCTTGTATTCAAATAAAGTCTGTCTTTAAAATAAGTCTGCTCAAAATAAGCATCTTAATTTGCTGTGTACAATGACCATGCTAGTCCAGTGTCTGTTCCTTACCAGTTTCCTAATGGCAGAATTACTCTTTATTCTGGTACTTTAGGGTATGAAATAGATGTAGCTTCTTGCTTGGTTTGTAAATGCTTGGTTTGTAAATAGAGACAGTGTATACTGATGTGCTGGGGAAAAAAAAAATAAATAAATAAATAAAAAAGAAGAACATGTATCTTCATTTAATATTTTAAGGTAGGAGACAATTGACAATTCCCATCCATCAGCTGTGGATATGTGAAAGGTAATGATGATGGGTTCAGCTCTTATATTTGAATTTTTACTTGTATCTTAGTATGCTGAAACATGGTACATAAAACTAAGACATACTGAGGGGAAGGGGTGGCAGGGGGGTGGGAAATAGTATTTTAAGTGAATTTAACATGCTACTTCTAGACTACCAAAGAATTTTGAATGCATGTGAACCTATTAGCAAGGTACATAAAATATTACATTTACTCTGACATAGCAAATAATTTTATCATTCATAATTTGACATGATCAGCAAATGTAATGAATAGTTCAGAATTACTTTGTTTAAAAAAAATAATAAAAATCAGAGTGGCTGTGAAGCATCTATTTGAGACTGCAGAGGAGCCAATGGCAAGCATATGTATTAAAATAATCTGATTAGAACAGTACTGCAGACAGCTAATTTAGCAAGTGACATTTTGGGTGTACAGGGTCAAAGATTAATAAGTGAGATTGTTGCAGAACAATCCAAACCAGCAAGAATAAGTTGTTTTTAATTAAAACCTTGTATTTCTAAAAGCGATGTGGAATGCGTGGAGAGTTTGAGCAGCTGCAATGCTTCATGTCTATGGAATTTTTGATACGGGCTGCAGACTACAGTGCCTATGTCTACGTTTTAAATATTATCAGTTTTCAGATAATGAAAGTATAATTATTCCTTACAAAAATTACATGGCACAAAGCAGAAAATGTCAAGCCGAGGAAGAGTGGACTTCTTTCTGATTAAGGTAGATTTATTCATTATTTCTTTACAGACCTTCAGACCTTGATAAACTGGAAATTTCAGAGATTTAACTTATGACTTAAATAATCTAGTTAGGCCTCTAATTTCTTTACCTATTCGCTACAGATGAGTAAGTTGGAAAGCTTTATCTAAGATCAAGAAGGGAAGAGAAAGACTGGGCAGTTCAGGGTTAAAATGTAGTTTCTGTTCTGAGAGCACTACTGATAATTAAAGTGTCAAAGTATTTTCATTTGTGTTCCAAAGGAAGAGCAGAACTACTGGGAGAATTCTGCTGTGATCAAATCTGATTCCTGACAATATACATGAATCAATAAACAGTTGTATTTCTGGTACTTGAGAGAATTTTGGAAATACTTTGTGTTTGTTCCTAAGCAGAATTTGACTGATAGGAAGTTTGTATTGATAACAGTTTAGGATGAAATACAATTAACAGGTCATGTAATGATCTCTAGACCAGTTACTGTAGATCCAAGGAGTTTAGGTTTAAAAGAAATACAAACATGTTAAAGGATGAAAATACAAACTTAATTAAATGGTCATCATGCATTTAATTCAGTAATGTTAGTGATTTTTGACTATAGCATCTTGAGTATCTTAGTACACCAGATTTGATACCATTATTTTCTCCAGATAATGCAACCAATTAAAAAAATATATTCTGTCTTGTTTTCCCTTTGATCAGAGGGCATATGGACAAGAATGAAGTTTCTCTTCTGATTGCTTTTGTCATTCTCTTTTTCTCTGTATTTCCTACCCCAAAAAAATGGTATTTTTTTTCTCAACAGGTAAGTTAAATAGTTGCAAATATTCTCCAATCTCTTCAATTTTTTTGATATCCTCTATTTCAAAATAGTAGTAAGAAATAAATACATTAAATACAGTCCTCTTTTTCTTGCACAAAGAAAATGTCAAAGGGAAATGGGGCGGGGGGGGGGGGGAAGTCCCCCACCCAAAACCTATTCAAAATCATGTTTTAAATTCTTCAAGATTTGTTTTCTGAGGCATTAGTACAGGTGAAAAATATTTTACACCTACTATTCAGTATTCAGTAGAGCATAATCCCTTAAAGACTGTGACCTTGCTAAGCTCCTTAGTTAATAGAGGTACAGTTCAGTCTGAGCATCACAAACAACAGGAAGAAAGTATAATTGTACACACTTCACCTCTTTCCAGTCTCTTCCCAAGTAAGGAACACATCCAGGTTAGCAATTTTTTCCAGAGGAAAAGCTGAAAAAAGTCATCTGTCAGAACGCAATGTAAATCAGCCTTGTTTCTTTATCATTAGTAGTGTAATCAAACATTAGCACTTTTAAATTGTGCTTTCTTTGGGTGTTCTGTTTGGAATGGAGGTTGTGGCTGAGATTCTCTATGCTTGCATGTGTGTACATGTATATCCATATCATAGAATCATATCCATAATAGGTACATGTCTGTTATATCAACTGTCTTCTGTCTGAGTTGTCTTACTATGAATGGAGTTTGACCACTGAACTTCTTCTCACTTTGCTTGTATGCATTGTTAAGCAATCCTTTCTACAAAGGAATGAATAAGCAGGAAAAATGAAATAATAATTGTTTTATAAACTACATGTATTACATTTTGCCAAGTAAACAGGAAGAAATGTATGGAAAGACAGAAATATCTCTTTAATACAAACAATTTCTTTTGGGGAAGGGAGAGGGAGGCACACAGAGTGGAGGGGAGAGAGATTCTGATGCTTAAATAAATATAAAGGGGGAAAAAAAGCCCGGCATACCAGTTTTTATAACTAAAATTGGCTACAACTTTTATTTCTCTCAGTTAAAACCAATGTAAAAGCTGTTAGGCTTCACATTTTGTGGTATATTTGTCTCTTAATCATTTCCCAAAAATGGGTGTTAAAGGAGGTTTATGTATGCACTGAGAACTGGTGCTCTTCAGCACTTTACAGACTTCCATGAGTTTTGTCAATAGTGAGCCCCTGTGTCTCACCCCACTCTGCCTGAGCACTGCTTGGGCAGGGAGGTGCTTCCACAGGAGCTGAACTTGCTCAGGAGGGAGTCAGATCAATGTGTTGCCCCAAAGGCACCAGGGATGAGATTTACTTGGTGTTTTAGCCTTGAGTTGTTTCTCAGTTTGCAAGTGACTTCAGAAGGACGGTGGCAGAAATGCTGTACGCTTCATCTGAGGACAGAAACATGGTGGGTTTGGTAGCCTGTCCATCTCCACGAGCAGGCTCTGCAGCTGAGGTTTCTCTGACAATTCAAATTCTTGAACTAATTTCTTGGGAAACCTTCCAAGAAAGCAGCCCTTTATGTAATTCAGTTGCTTGCTTTCATTTCCTTTCACTAATGCTTCAGAAGGAAAATGGTATTAACGTGTCCTACATGCACGTTTGTGTATGTGTATACATGTATATATTTTAAGAAAAGCCTCAGGAATAAAACCAAGCAAATACATCTCCTAGAATATCACCATTTGTTAACAGCCAAATAATAATTAGTTATTAGAATGCGAACGAACAAGTCCAGCTCCTAGCTTTTTGGCACAGGCATAATTCATGGGTGAGTGTATCAAGACTATGCAATTAAAAACCATAAATACAAATATGGAAGGGATTAAAAACTGGACGGGTTAGTTACACCTGTCATACACATAGCTGAGCATTTTGGCATAAATATTTGATAGAGGCTCATTTGCCAATTTTTTTTTTTTTTTTTTTTTTTAGAGTATTAGCACTGCAGCTGTTATCCAAGGAAGTAGTTATCCATTCTGTGTGCTGCTAATGATCTGTCTTCTCTAGGGTGACACTGGTAATTAACCCTGGGTGCTACTCCCACCATCCTCTCAACAGTCTTCGCTACAGTCCAGCTTTCAGGGGGGAAAAAAAAAAATAATCTTCACTTAACAGTGATATTTTCTCTCTCCTGTCAGAAGATTCTCCTGTATTGGAGGTAAATTTGTTTTCTGTACTGATTTCATATATTTGTCAGCCTTGCACACATGTTAATGGTGGGGCATTTTTCCACACACAGAGAAGGAACAAGATATGAATGGGGCTGGAATATGAACACAGCGTCAATTGTAATCATGTTTTTTTTTTTTTTTCCTGAAGTATCAATTTTCTGTACAGTTCTCTGCCTTCAAAAATACATACAAATTAATAATAAAAAAAAAAAAAAATCATAGTAATTGTCTGTGAGTTTGCAAGTTTGTTGGATGAGTTCATATGCTATGAACTCATATGAAGTTCATATGCTATGAAGTAGGCCCAACTCCCTAACTAGAAAAAAAATGTTAGCTTGTTTTCAAGTCTAATATGTGTTTTAACATGGCCCCTGAGCTCTGCCATGCTACTTCTTAGCCAAGCAATGTGAAGAAGCCCTTCTGGAGCAGGAGCAGTCCTCCTCTGCTTCCCGCTCCTCACTCTTTAGCCTCCAGGGCTTTGTGTGCCTGCTGGGCTGCACCTTTGTTGTCCTAGAGCTGATGTGCCTCTTCATCAGGCACCCAGAAGGCTGCCCGAGGCCTTGCATGGGAGAAAGAAAAGAGCAAGTCTGATTATTTTATGGAGTGATTTTTTTTCTGCTGGCTCTCAAATTTCAGCACATTAGATAAAGAAAGGAAGGACTTGACTGTGACTATAGCTGAGTGAAGGAACAGCTCCTAATAAATAATGTTCTGCACTCCTAGGACCGCTTGCTGCAAGCAGAGAGCGAAATGAGGGGAAACACTCAGATAAGACTGAATTGCTAGTCCTGCTGGGAACAATTAGGACAGTTGGTGGCTTGCTCTGGCTTGCTCAGCTGGCTGTTTTCCCCCGAAAGGCCATGAGGGAGGAAAGGGTAACAAGAATGCCTGGCACTCCAGCTACTTTCCTGACAAGATTTTGACTTTGTGGTAAAGGGAAACCTGAGCAGAGATGGGACCTGCTCTTTACAGCTTGGAGTGCTGCATGTTATAAAAGCAGGGAAGCTGAAACTGAAACTGTATGACTGGGTGGGGGGCACAAAATCAGGTTCTGAGGAGACTGTACCATTTGTGGGGTGATCTCAGTGAAAAGCTGCACGCTTGGTGGTAAACAGCCTACATCTTGATTAGCGTGCTGGCAGCATTTGTGATGCTCTAGCAAGTAGATTATAAAGTTCTTGCTTGAATATTTTGTTCTGTTGTCTTTTTCCTGCAAAATGTTCCTTCCTTGTAAGCTACTGTGTGCCTCAAACTTCTGTTTTGTTGCTAGTATTACAACAGAGACAACCGTATATCATAATTCATCTATTTTATTTAATTATTGATCATTTTAACTTTACAAGACTTAATTAGAATTTGCTGTATTGAACGAAACAAAAAAATTAAATTTGTTGAATTAGTAAATAACAAAGAATTAGTGGTAGTTTAGTGATTTAATTAACACAGCTTTATCCCAGCACACTAGTTAATGAAAGGCAAGCATTGGGCCATCTGGTACAGTTTCAGGAATTATGAAAACATAGCTGCCTCACTTTGTACCTTCCTCTCATTTATTATTTGTGTTTTGATGAGTCCACTGGCTCTCCTCTTTCAGACAAATATTCAATTTCCTGGTGAAGTCCCTAAAACACTACAGAAACCTTTAGGATTAAGTGCTCTTTAAGGTGGTATTAGTCCCTATTCTGTTTCACAAAACTGCTCAGTACTCTAAAAGCTGAATGGCACGATAAATATGACCTGTCCAGAAGGCCTGTAGCCATCACTCCCATGCTAAGTAATTAAAAATTGCCAATGTTTACTCAGTATCGGTCAAGCTTAATTGCTCAGTCCAGTTATTGTTGCAGTTCCAAGGGACTAGGAGCTGTAGAATCCTTTTCAGAAGCAGTACATTTATCTTGAAAGTAAAGAAATTCCAGGTTCCCAATCAGAAATAATGCAGGACACAGTGTGTTCTCAGTGAAAACTTTTCATGAACTTGGACCATTCTGCACTCTTCTAGTTAAAAACATAGTTTAAAAAATAGTAAATACATATGATGGCTTTTGTGAAATCTTGGTTTGTAGATAGGCTAATTTATTTAAATTTATTTAAAATAACATGGAGTAAATATTTTGATGTTAAAATACATGTTTAGAGAGTTTATGTTTTTAGATTTGTGGATATTTCACGTTTCCACAAAAATACACTGTCTGCCAAGAATTAATCAGTGATATTTTGATATTTGATGGTAACAAAGGGCGGGGAGTCTAAACAGTAGCTGAGTGCTTCTGTTCCTGCATTTGCCTGAAAATATGGAAAGGAAACATTCCCCTAAAGGATTTGCTTTTCCTAGCAAGTATTTAAAATCCGTGACTGTTGTACTATGTACTTGAGCAGCTGATAAGGGTAGTTCTTTATTATCATTTCAACAGTATGGGATGTGAAGAGAACTGAAGTATAATGAAAAAAATGAAAGATATTGATTTCTGTGAGTTATAATGATTTGTTTTGGCTATGAAAAGCTTCTCATTTGTACTGATATACTATTTGTATCAATATGCTTCCTGTGAATATTCAAATACCCATACGTTTTCTTGAAGACCTGAGCAGAGAAAGACTTAGGATACACTGAATTAAATGATAACTTCAGTGTTCATGTCAGATCTTACATTTGTAGAAAGAAAGTAGTCAATTATTTTAGTGGCATCACTTTGGCTTGGGAAACTCTATACAACTTATAAATTTTAGTTGATCTTAACTACAAAGCTATAATGTTCCAGGAAGGAACTTTTGCTTGAGTTTACTTGGTGACATTGGGACAGAGGAGATGACATCTCTTTTGCCTAACATCAATGCTAATTAGGTTTCTGAGATTAAACATGATTACGTGACAGCTCTTGTTTCAAAACTGAGGTTTCTGTTTGCTTGTTTTGGCTGAATTTATTCCTGTTACTTCAAATGTGAGAAGACTAGCAGTGGGAGCAGAAGCTTAACAGTATTTTTTTTCCTGATTTCTTTTCTCTTTTAAAGCACTCAGATGCCATTTGCATGTTTGGAGGATGGTCTCGCATTCACACATTCTGGCATTCTTTTGGTAAAGACGTATAGATATAAGGGAGGATCCTGAAGAATGGGACTGGTCACCATGAAAGGACAGTTGAATATCTCTCAAAGCTTTCTAGACAGTCAAACTACAACTGCTTAAGGTTGAAAAAAATATAAATAAATAAAAATGTTGCCTTAAAAACAAAGCAAAACATAAAAAAAACCACTTCCTTGGATTCAACTGGCTAAGTACTTTGACAGCAGTTTGAGTAATGATGTCCAACAAGGTATTTACCTGAGCCATGTTGACATAACTTCTGATCTGTCAAGGCAGGTAGATTTTTAGCTTGTGCTATAGAATATATTATTCCTAAACTTTAATTTCATTGGTGTCTTTTTCACTGTAAAATTCAGATTGTGAAGTGATTTTATTAAAGTCTAAATATAGCTTTAAAGCTATTGCCTACTTGGTGGGATGGAAACAGAAGTTATTTGCCTTTTGAGTCAGTGCTAATTATATTTTCCCATGAAAACCTTTGACACCAACTTGGTTCTGCAATTAAGCAGTGCAGCTGAAAAATGTCTGTTTTCTATCCCAAAAATCATTAACCAAGAAAGTTTTAAAAAAAATAAGTAAATCTAATCTTGTTCACATGGTTCTCTACACTCTGTCTTTCTTGCATGCTGCATAGTGTTGTTTAAAACAATCAGAATACGTATAATCTGCAGAAAGAACTTTTTATCCAGAAACACTAAGCTTGAAGTCAGCTGCAGGTCAGATTTTTATTTATCTTAATTATTTCTTTTTTTTTTTTTATTAACTTAGTGCCATTTAAAGAAAAACAGAGCTGGCCTAAGGCAGGCACGTTGGCTGTGAACATATTAACCACCTAGCATGACCCAGTTGGAGCAGTAAATCTTTATAGCAAAACAGTTGGTAGTAGGTATCTAACTTCACCAAGTGGATTTCAGTCATTATCTGTTACCTGCTCCTGTAGACTAAATGCTTGTTGGAGGTTGGGTCTCATCAGATTGGAGTGATTCTTTAATTAGTTTACCCTGATAGGAACGTGCCTGTCAGGGCATGGTATGTGCCATGGCCATTTACAGGCTAAGAGGATGTAAGATTGGAAGGTTCATTTCTGATCTGGACAAAAATGCAAATAGGCTCAAAGAGGGATGTGCTCCATGAGTCCATCTTGTGCATCCAACCTCTAACGACCATTCAGGTGGTCAGTTCTGTCAAGAATTTTAGGTAAAACCAACCCAAAATGTACTAATGTACAGATGTTGGTACTGAGTCCTGCCATTTGTCTCTGCAGTTCTGAGGCAGGACACTAAGATTTCACTTGTCTCAATATAGGTGATGAGAGTCAATCTATGTAATTTTGCATAATTACATGGTCTAATGCAGGAAAGGTTCAAGCTTCTGTTGTGTTCTGTCTTTGTAGTCTACATATTATGTAGCAGGATGTGTAGGTCTCACTGTGGTATGTTAAGGGCCTTACCTCTTCTCTCACTGAAGATGAAGTAATACTCTATGGAACTATAAAACGTGCAGTCTTTTACCCATGAATGGTAAATTATTTGGGATCAATGCTTTGAGTGCTTCCCAGAAGCCCCATAATTTTCCTTGATAATCACTATTTAACTGCCATGCTTCCCTACACAAATTTAATTTCATTTTTTCCCCACAGTTGTAGTTATTTTAAATGCATGACTGCAATTAGCTAAAATGCTAACTATGAATTGAGTTTGACACTGTTCATTCAGCACCGTTTTTATGAAGAATTAAATATTTTTCATCCTTTCTGAAGTCTGAATTTAGTGTTTTAGCTAACCATCAATCAGAGGTTCGTGTCTGCTTCTGTTACCTTTCCAGTCATATTCTGTTAGGCGTCTTCTACCACTTCAGTATCCAGGAGCCTGGCAGCTAGGCATTAAGTGATGCGACTCACATCTGTCATGTCTGGCTCATTCCTTCTCCTATCCCCAAGGTGATAATTGAATCATCTTTGTAGCATTTTGTTTTGTTGCCCTTTTTATTATTTTTATGTATATGCTCCTATTAAAGCAGGTGAAAAATGAATCATTGGAAAGACTTTTCTTTCATAGATACACATTTTATCCATTCTGTGGCCAAGAACACATGGAGTAGCAGGGAGTCTAAGTCTCCCCTGGTCCTATATGCCAGTAGAGACGTGGGGAATCTCAAAGTAATTCAAAGTAGAAACAACTCAGGCTATGCATAAACTGTGGTTTAGCAGTCAGCTTAATATGCGGGGCAAATAATTGTACTGGTAGGCTAGGCATTTTGAATCAGCTTTGGATGTGTCACATACTGATATGGTTCTCTGCATTTGCTTAGACAACGGTGTTAGCTGCATAAAGCCAGGCAATATGAATATCCACACTTTTACTGCTGAAAAAAAATATAAATAAATCCATAATTTCCTCTTTTAGTAGGGTGTTTCATTTCCTTACTACTTACTGGAAGCTTTCTTTTGTAGTCACAGCATACAGACTTAATCTCCCAGACAAAATTTCTGAGCCAATCGATTTGTCTTTGATACCTTTCTTTTTCTCCATTATGAGAATTTGTGAATCAGTTTCTAACCATAGGGGAAGAAGTGTTCTGCTTTTGATAAGCAATGTATATATATTGCCACCTCATAGACCAAAGAGAGCATTGTTTTTCACATCAAAAACTTTAGTAGATGCAATCTTCCCTAAATTCATTGCTTCCCAGTGAGGTTATTTGGTTTAGAGTTCTGTTGGATGGAGGAAATATAAGAAAAAAGGTTGAAGTAAATTCTGTAATTTCAGATTTATTGCATTTTAAAATATGGTGTTATATGTCTTCAGCTTGTAAGGAAAGTCTGTAAAGAAAACTCGGCTGGAGGATTTGTAAGGTCTGATAACAGCATATAGTTTTGATGCAGAGAGAGGTCTTACTACCATAAAATATTTGTAGTGCATAAATAAGGAAAGCCAGGCCAGTGCAATAGAAAGAACTTTCTATGCAAATGTGAACCCACTTGGAAAGATCTTTTAAAAAAGACCAATGAGAACTGCAAGGCCTTTTCTGTATGATAAAGCTGTAGCTACTCTCCAACAATAATGGATTATCCATACAGCTCTTTTTTTTTTTAATTCTTTATTGGTATTGGAAGATTAAAAATAAAAATAGAGAGTCAAAAGCTACAGGAAGGACATGGAAGGCATTTTTATCTTTTAAGGTAGATCACTTTCTTCTTAAAATATTGGATCTCTCTACTAACCTTGCAAGGGCAGGATATTGTTATTTCAACCTGGTGTTCTGCTGGTACATGCAGATTTCTGCTGCAAAACAGTCACTTTTTCCTTTCACCATTTTATACCAACTTTGAGATAATACCCATTTACACTCAGGTAAATTAAAGTAGAAGTGGGAAGGTACTTGTGACATATCTTTGATTATTAGGTATTAGAAATGGAATGAAAAATATCTAAGTCCTTAGTAAGACTAATTTATTACTAGAATGGCAGGGAATGGTCTGTTTGCAGGTGTATGAGGTGGAACACCATAGAACTCATAGCCATGCTGAGGATCCTGAGAGCAATAGTAATTCATATGATGCTTAAAACATCTCCAGGCAAACTGTACAACATCTTGCTGTAATTGGAAATTATGTAAAATAACCTGTAGTGGGTGGTATTTTGTTTTGGAGGGCTTGAAGAGGTGGCTGTGCTGTTCTATATGGTGTATTCCGGCTACTGCCTCAAGAATGAGTGTACAGCATACAGGAAAGCTGTTTTCTGCTAGAGACCTGCATGTGAGCACGCACACATGCATTTATCTATGCTAGATGGCAAGTGTCCTGGAAAAAAACAAAAAAAAAAACAAAAAAAAAACTGTAGTTAATTTGCAGCATTTTTTTTTTTCTTGAATCTAGCTGAATTGGAGAATTCATTAGACTGTCTTTCTGCAAGGAAATACACCTAAAAGGAACTATACATACATCATGCATGTCATATAATATTTGTTGTTTTTTTTTATGTTTTCCATCCACGTTTATATTGAGTGATGTATGATGGTGATGATGATGATTATTATTATTTCTGATGAAAACCTGAGTTTATATAGCTGAAATCTCGTGGAAGTTGTTCAGAGTCTTAGGTTTAAGTTCTAAAGGTATAAATTATGCTGCATAAAAAATTATTTTTTAGGGTAAAATACAGAAAAGTTTTTAAGAAAAAAAAAAAAAAACCTACTTTATTCCTGTGTAATTTCTGAAGATAGGATAAAATAGGATGTTCCTCCCCCCCCCCAAAAAAAAATCATAAATTTCACAGATTTCACAGAATCTCTAGGTTGGAAGAGACCTCAAGATCATCGAGTCCAACCTCTGACCTAACACTAACAGTCCCCACTAAACCATATCCCTAAGTTCTACATCTAAACGTCTTTTGAAGACTTCCAGGGATGGTGACTCAACCACCTCCCTGGGCAGCCTGTTCCAATGTCTAACAACCCTTTCAGTAAAGAAATTCTTCCTAACATCTAACCTAAAACTCCCCTGGCGCAACTTTAGCCCATTCCCCCTCGTCCTGTCACCAGGCACATGGTAGAACAGGCCAACCCCCATCTCGCTAGAGCCTCCTTTAATATACTTATACAGAGTGATAAGGTCACCCCTGAGCCTCCTTTTCTCTAGGCTGAACAAGCCCAGCTCCTTCAGCCGCTCCTCATAGGACTTGCTCTCCAGGCCCCTCACCAGCTTCGTCGCCCTTCTCTGGACCCGCTCAAGCACCTCGATGTCCTTCTTGTAGCGAGGGGCCCAGAACTGAGCACAGTACTCGAGGTGCGGCCTCACCAGAGCCGAGTACAGGGGGACGATCACCTCCCTAGCCCTGCTGGTCACAGTGTTTCTGATACAAGCCAGGATGCCGTTGGCCTTCTTGGCCACCTGAGCACACTGCTGGCTCATATTCAGCCGACTGTCCACCATCACTCCCAGGTCCTTCTCTGCCTGGCAGCTCTCCAGCCATTCCTCTCCCAGCCTGTAGCTCTTCTTGGGGTTATTGCGCCCCAGGTGCAGGACCCGGCACTTGGCCTTGTTAAACTTCATACAGTTGACCTCAGCCCATCGGTGCAGCCTATCCAGATCCTCCTGCAGAGCCTTCCTACCCTCAAGCAGATCGACACACGCACCTAGCTTGGTGTCATCTGCAAACTTACTGAGGGTGCACTCAATGCCCTCATCCAGATCATTGATGAAGATGTTAAAGAGGACCGGCCATAAATGTTTATTGTGCATCATGAATACATCACTCTTTCAGAATTCTTCATTACTGTATGAGTCTTGATGACTAGATTAGCAAAATAACCCTGGAAGAAAATTATCTTAGTCCTGGCTAAGGGTAAACCTGTTTGTAACTAGGAGTACTATTACCAGCAAAATCCAGCCAGATCAATCTCAAATGCAATGAACCATTTTTGAGGATTTCAATTGCAAATGGAGATGTTTTAAACCTAGACCTTGTTTTTACTGTTATCTTGCTTTTTAAAACAGGATAAATTCTTCATTAATTAATTCCTTCCAAACAGATTTTTGTATCTATATCAAGTTAAGGCTAAACATTTAGTCAAGAAATGTTGGCCTTTGGTAACTTAAGAACTACATGTCGTGTTGAGTCTTCAATGTCTTTCCCTCGAATGCTAAGGCTAGATTCCAAGTTGATTTACGCACCATTAGGTATAATGGGCACAGATTAGTGCAGTAATTGGCTTTGGCACTTGTCTGAGGCCAATTTTAACCAAAACCTCAAATTCAGCAAACATTCGCTTGTCCTGCAGGAGTTTTGTCCCTGACAATGCTGTCTGTAACTAAGAATTAGCTTCATTCCTTGTTAAGAAAAAACACATTTATGTATCTTAAAGGGAGCAAGCTCTTGTTCAAATGCTACTGTAAATTATGGGTTTACTCCCATGGCCTTGATGTATTTTTGGATTAGATGTTAGAGATTACATGGAATCAGATAAAACTGAAATGGATATTCTGGCCCCACCTAAAGGAACACTGTACCTAAGGCCCACCAGTGCCATACAGCTGTTATTTGTACTTGCTGCTAGTAACTGTTTTCCTCTTCTTAGTACTATCTGAACTTGTTACCTTCCTTTATTACGTTCATTGGACTAAATTATATGCTTAGATTTCATTTTATCTAAAACCATACCGGTTGTGACACTGGAGGGATCATGCCTCCAAAGGCTAGTGTTTTCAAAAAGAGTCTGGCCAGAAAGCTGTGAACTTCAGTCAATGTAGCTGTGTGCTGTTTGTTCCAACTAGCCATAGAGTTAGAGAAAACTCCAAAAATTATTTTTCAGCACTGATCACTTCAGTGGTTTCTCTTAATAGCATTATTTACAGCTGTAACTGGCTTCAGATGTCGCATTGCCACCGTGGATGTACACTAAGGAGGAATTTGTGTTGTCCAGGCCCCTCTGATGTTCTGGCCAATCTCAAGACTTGTCAGTATTTCTGTCAGTAAGAAATACTTTAGAAATATGTGAGATAATTTGCATTTTTCTCCATCTTCCTTGAATGCACATGATTGCACCTCCCAGCACAGCTTGCTCCAGGGAGTAATTAATTTACTGCATATCTCTTCATGGAGTATCTTGCTCAGACAGTTGCTCTTTCAAGGTGGGCTGCACAGCTATTCTTTGTTCTCTCCTCCTGTGGGTGGCACTTTAATTTTAGCATGAAAGAAAGGAGGATGATTTTCCATATGTTGCAGAGAAAAGTCTGTGAAAAGTTAGCTATACTTAAGAAATATATCAATACTTGGAGATGTTCTTTTTAAACAGTCACCGAGCTAGGGTGTTATTTTCCTGTATCATAACTTTGCCAAGGATTTACTATGAGTTAGCATTCTGGTTTAGTTTGTTGCCACAACATTTGCTTTCATGATTTGAGCTCTGTTTTATGGTTCTTATTAGGAATGGAAGACCACTGCACTTGTTAACTTAGATCATCCTGTTTATTTCAAACATCAAGTTTTATGATAACTGATTGTGCCACCTCATTGTCATCACCCTTGATCCTGTGAACAGTCAGAAATATCTAAAGTTGTCTTTATAAAGTATATAAATACTTTGCTTTTATACATTGAGACAACAAATCCAATTGTAAACACTAGTCCTTGACATCTCAACTATCTCTGCAAAATGAGCCTTGTGCAAATCTATTTATCCAATTTCTCATAGAAACAGAATACTCCAAGAACTGAGCAGACCTCCCCTCTGCCCCACAACCTGTTTTCTCTCTTGCATTTGGAAGTGGTTGAGTGTATTTCTGCCTTGAAGTAAATTTCAGATTTCCATGGCACTTTTCAGCTCTGTAGTGTGTGTATAAAATAAGAAATCTTTCCTTTAGCTTCTTACTCAGTAATTGTAAATTATCCCTTTTTTAGGCCGTTGGTTTTCCTAATTGTTTTCATGTTATAACTCTAAAGGTATTCTGAAAAAAAAATATAGAAATACTTGAGAAAAACTATTTACAAATGCAGCCTGTGAAATGGTGGTTATTTTTGTTTTTGAAATTAGAGGTGACAGGTAAACAGTAGATTACAAAACTCTATTCTCATTTTATTTGTGGACCACTTGTGAATTTTTCTATTTCTGGAGATACCTTTAGAAACTTGAATTTTCACATCTTAATGCATCTAATTCTCTTGAGTTGAGTCATACGTTATTTTTACTGTCTGATGATGTATCCACCCCAACATCGATAGTTGCCTTCTACATAATAATATATTCAAACAGGTTTTTTATGCGAAGTACAGGATTGTAATAAAGATTTGAAATGTTTATCAGAATCCTAGTTGAAAATGGTAATGCCTCAAAATGTCCTTGAGTGATGGTTAGTAAACCTAAAAGAAAAGGATTGTAATAATATTATTAACTTCTTAATAATGACCAGTATCATTTCTTTATGTTTCTAGTCCTGCTGTTCAAGTGAGACAGTAGATATAGCTGTACCTCTTAACACCTGGGAAATTCATTTGTAACAGAAGCCACCACCCAGAGTTTCATTCCACCCAGAATAATAACAGCAGTTTAACACCTACTATCGACTGCTTATTACTTGGATAGTAACTAATTAAGAAAAAAACAAACAAACAAACAAACAAACAAACAAAAAAAAAAAAAAAAAACAAAAAAAAAACAAGGCACGTATTTTAATCTTACCCCAACTGGATCAGTCTTCATCTCTTCAGTAATGAGGTACTCCTAAACAAGAAGGAATTCGAAACAAATAGAGTAGAAGAACATCACACTGTTTACTACCTCAAGTCTCAGGCTGGCTAAAATGTCTTCTAAAATTTCTCCAGTTCAAACGACAAAACAGATCACTAACTAAACAAGATGTGAAGCACTTCACTCCTCAGAGTCTGAGTGAATTATTTGACCCTTCTCAAATTTTGTCAACTTTCTTTTCCCAGTAGGTGTTCACATGACCGGTTTTTAGGAACATGAATGAAAATACTCCCTTGGGGAAGGGTAGGGAGGCAGACAGAACTGACTAATAGATCTCTTGCATTGTGAACAGGAAAGTTGCCATCTGCACTTGGTGATGCCTCGTGAGAAGAAGGGTACCTGTATGTGGTTGAAACTCCCGTCAGCTAATCTGAAATAAAGACTGGTCCAAACTTTCTCATCTTTGAATGGAACCACTTGCTGTTACTTCTAGAGGTATCCAGTTGAATGGAAACCTGCAAATCCCAAAACAGTCATAAATCTTTTTTGCTAATGAGTGAGAAGTTTCTCAGCTAAAGACAACATCCTCACTCATTTGAACATGGATCACAGGTTCACATAGCAACCTTCCACTTTCCTATGCCACTGAAGAGCATAACATGTCACTGCTTTGTCATGTCATACTGTACCACTGGGCAGGTGAAATCCAAGCTGAAAAAATAGGCAAGGTTAAATTAAATCTACTCAGTAGTCAGCACTGTGTTAAAATAGGTGAGGCAAATCAATGATAAGTCTGCTAACCTCAGATCTTATAAAAGAAAAGTTAGAGAAAAGAGTTTCAGGGTAATTACTACTCTTATTATTGGTTTTGAGTGATTTACATCACAGGAAACAGAAGAGTAATTTCCTATTAAGTAGTGTTTATAAAATACTTTATTGGAAGAAGCTATGAAATATGCATATAACTAACTGAAAGTATGAATCTTAAGAAAAAAAAATCACAATTTTCCTCTAAACACTGTGGAATAGAAAAATAGAAAAGCAATACTCTGATTATAAGATATTTTTTTTTGTCTTAAAGTGAATGCTGTATGGCAGCAAATCAGTAAAGGGAAGTATAGATTACTTTTAATTTTTATGGAAATATATATTTCAGTATTCAAGTATTGAAAATGTTGAAGGCATCTTCGTGCACTATGGTTGCTTCTTTGAATTATCTTCAAATTCCTTTTTTTGTTTGTTTGTTTTTTAGTTTACTCTGTTTGCAGTGCTGTTTTTCACAATCTTTTGGTAGAGAGCAATCTGTAGGATTTTGAGGAATTCTTTTGAGGCTTATTCACCAAAGATTGAGAGTTTATTTTTTTGCCTGTATAAACATCCTAATAAAAGTACAAGTTTTTATTTAGTCATAAAATGTCTTTAGAGAATAGAAGCCAAGAGCTGAAATGTGAAATGCTGCATCTTGAAAAGCAGAAATAAACTCATCTATCATCCCAATAAAGTTTATTATTTCCTTCATGATTTTTCTTCAGTGTTACATGCCTCTGCACAGATATAGTAGAACATTTTCTCCCTCTGCTTGCTGAACCTTTAAGCAAAATGTCCTTCAGTACTTCCAATTTCTGACCTTCATTACCTGAGAAATAATTGAGGCAAACATGTTTTTATTATTTTTCAACTGTTACCTTAGAAGTGTGACTATTCTGGAGGAAGTCTTTCTGCTGCTGCTTAATAACTGTTTTTTCCCTGAAGTCATGTCATTCCAAGAAGATGAATCTAATTCCACAGTCTCTTTTCAACCTCTCCTTTTCAGTAGCAAGCACCTGTTTCTCATAAAATATTTTAAAGTTATGTGGACACCACCCTGCGTTAGTCATATTTGTCCCTTGCTGTAAGATCTCTTTCATGGATACTCCAATGAAAGTTCATACTGGTATTCTGAGGGGTGTGTATGTGTGGCTGTTGTTTTGGTTTTGATGCTTTAATAAAAGGCTTATTTAGAGCTAGGAGTGTACAAGGTTGACTTTCTGCAAACCCAACGATCTCTTGAAGAGCTGTGTTACTTTGCTCTTCTGCTCAGACAGTATTCGTGTTGCCAGGTCAGGCCATTTCATAGCTGCAGCAGAAACGGTGGTTTGTAGCATCTAATACTGCTGGTGAAAAGAGATGTTAACAAGACACCTTATTAAGCAGAAAAGGGACTGCACTCTGCTGGAATGGCTATAGTCTGTGTTATTGTAGGCATAGATATACACATGAAGCATGTATATCTTCGATTATCTTAATGACTTCATAGACATATGGTGTTTTAGGGGAGAGAAAGAGAGAGCTAAGTACACTGTAAACAAAACCTAAACTAGGTCCAGTCATTGGAGGGTGCCTGAGGTTGGCAGGAGATGTTGTAAATACTCATGTGAAGTAAATTTTCATCAAAGAGTTAGGGAGGACATGGACCTGGTGAGAGCAAGGGGCACATTCCCTGCTGCAATCAACATTCAAAAGCAGCTCAGGTTAGCAAAATGAATCTGTCACACACTGCAAGTCAAAAACACAAATGTTGTTAATTGTACTTTGCTATGTTGAAATCCCAGGCTTCGCAGCTATGTCAGGAGTTTAAGTAAAGCTTAAAAATGTAAGTAATATTTGTGTATAGCCTGCAGAAAACAGACTGTACCTCATTTTACAATGGATGGCAGATATGTATCTACCCCCTCACAAGTTTCAGGATGGCATTTTGATGTTGTCTGCAGTTTACATGCTACTGTTGTTTTCTGTTGTTGTGGTTTGTTCGTTTTGTTTTCCCCTCCAGTTGTATAAACATTCAAATTTAATATGCAGACTTGTGATTTGGGGGGAGAAGGAGAAAAATCACAACAGAAGTGCCAGCAGTAAAGTGCTTGTTTAGGTAAAGCAGGAGCTGCCATTCCTGCAGCAGTTCCAGCACTAGGGATGTTGTAAAGCCATGTGTGTAATCACACTGGAGTAACAAAGGTTGTGTCATCCTAACATCACAGTATGTTTTTGGACTACTTGCATGTTCTGCAATATTTATCATCCAAAATTATTTACTGCATCTATCTGCAATTAAGTCACTATGACTCATGAATGGTTTCTTGCTGATTTTAATAGCAGGAAATCAAAGATGTGGCTTACCTGCTGTTTTCTTCCCCATTGACATGTCTAAATTAACCTAAAGAATCATGTTGCTGCTGGCTATAACCACAACTGTAAATTCAAAGGGCACTTTCAGTAAATATTTTGTAGTATTTGCTTAAAATTCACAGCTTCAGCAAACATTTCTGCTAGCAATTAATTTACTAGAACATGCCAAAAGCAAACACAAAAGGGATGCAAAATTGAAGTCCAAGTAAATGTGTTTTAAGATTGAAATGAATATTCATAGATAGTATTTTGCAACATTGACTCAATTCTAGTGGCAGTTCACGAGGGACATGCTATCTTCTCCTTCCTTAACTAGTGGAGCATTTGCATTAAGAATAACAAGTGCTGTTCTGCCTGTATTCAAGGAGAAGCAGACTTCTGAGTTGGCTTTGACTCGGCCAAAATATTTCCTAGTCTTCAGTCATCTCCTACTGTATTGGAAGAACATAAAAACACATCTCCTGAGAATCACTACAAAAACAGTAAAATAATTTGCTAGTTTAAAATCATTTCTGCCAGCAGAGAGACTTGAACTAGGACAACTTTGATCTTAGAATAAATTAGGTCTTAAATTGCTTAGATCTCCTGCAGATAGTACAAGAGCAAAAGGATATGCACCTTCATCTCTCCTGTCACTATGTTTTTATTTTTGTTTTTTAATTTTAATGGTATATTGAAACTGATTCCTTCCTTCCATGTTGTTCTGTAGAATGAGGAGCAAAGGGCTCCTCCATCTACCACTTAGCCGATATGTCATAGTTTGCACTTAATTGATGTATTCTGGGGTTGCATTTTTAGAAATAATTAAAAATTAGGATAAGCTCTCACTGCATTTCAGAATCTTATCAGGGTTTCTAATGTAGAAAAAAAATGATTAAATATCAATTCAATAAGTATTCTTTTATACGTTAAATGATTGTAGGTAGTGAACCTCTGGTAGTTGATTACCAGGAGGAGATTCTGTAGAAATTGTTCTCTGGTTTGCATTCTCTTTTTATTGTCTCAAGCTGAATGATTTGTTTTGATGATTATAGATACTTTGTATTGCTTAGACTACAGATTTATTTTACATGCAAATATTATCCAATTTCATGTCTTCATTAAACTTTAATAAGGCTTTACGAACTTAGTGCATAAAAGACAATATTGAATCAACAAAGCCTGTATAATGATGATTGAAATACAAGATCCAGGAAGAGTGATGGGGGAGGTAGCTCAAGTGGTAGCAACATTGGTAAGCCTGCAGATGCATTAAGCTTATTTTTTGAGCTCTAATAGTTACAAAAGTATGAAGAGTCTGGGGGGAAAAAAAAAAAAGAATAAGAGGGAAGACGAGTACTGCTGTTGCTGTCAATGGTACACTTGAAAGTAAATGCTAATGATGTTCATTTATATGTAGTGCATGTCATTTCTTTTAGTGTTTTTAAGATGATAAAATAATCATAAAAAGAGATTCAGTTTGTGGGTTATAGCATATGATGAAAAACCTGAGTAAAAAATGCCATGCTATTGCAAAAATGCAAGGATGATGATGAATCACAAATCTACCCTAAGTAGAAAGTATTGGGTGAAGGAATCAGGTCCTAAAAAACTGCATTAAATACTCAAGCATAAAATCAAACCAAATGTTCTATTCAGTGCTGTACTGATTTTACTGCAGTAGAAGTTAGACATCCCCGCTGCTTTCTTTGCTCTGGCTGGTACCACTCAAGCAAACACAGGTATGAACACTAACTAGAAACTAGGAGAAACTGGCACGCAGACAGGAGCACCTAGCTTTTGCTGAGACAGCCTACAGGGTGTGGATGTGGTTAGTGCTCAGTTTGTTGCTTTCCTGGTCCTTTCAGAACAAAAAATATAATGACGGTAACAAAGAAGGGCATTCAGTGTACCGGCATATGCAATATTAAACAGCAGGGGAAGGGTGGAACCTGTAAGTGCTTCTGTGCCAGTGTTAGAAGCCTAAAAAGTGAGACAGAGAGCAGGAGAGCCAGGCGTCGGATGACAAGCCTGCTATGATACATATCTCAGATGCAGTAGAAGGAGGATGATCAATGGAATAGTGATCAATGGGGTAACAGAGTTGCCAGGCTACCAGCTTTGCAGGAATGAGAGAATAATATGTACAGGCGGGAGAGTGTCACAGCATGAAAAGTGTAACAGCTTAAAAATAGTGCCGAAAGGGAAGGCCTTGCACAGGATTTCTGCCCACTCTAATAATAGAGATTAACTAATAAAAATAAGTAGGAATGTACTGCAAACCCTTGCACAGGGCCACAACAGTTATTAGGAAATGTGAAGTTAAATCAGAGAAGCTGCGAATTTAGGACCCTAAATAATAAGAGATTGTATCTACACACACAGATAGGTCAGCAGTTCATCAGGATGAGATAGAGAGAGAGAAAATTTTTGGACACAGCTGACTGAATGGTAATGTTAGGACCCACAAAAAAAAAAAAAAAAAAAAAAAAAGGCAATTCTGGATTGTGTTGTGCTACAAAAGTTCCACTTCAAGACAAATTAAAGAAAGACCCCTCCTTAGCAGTGAACACAATACAATAAAGTTCATGTCATAGTGGGAGAGAGCAGGCTGAATAAATTCAGTCTGCAAATACATCAGTATAGAGAAGGGGAACTATATATATATATATATATATATATATATATATATATATATAAAAGACAGTTATTCAAATAAATATACTAGAAGTCTGAAAAGTAAGGTGTCCACAGTGTGCAGTGTTCAAAAGTGCTTTATCAAAAGCACAGGTAAACTATCCCATTTTAAAAATAAGGAAAAAACAAAACAAGAGAAAAAAGACATTAAAGTGATCCAGCTCCTGGGAGCATGACTCTGAGGAGGCTGTCACAGGGAAGACTTAGAAATGCCCTTTAAAAAAAATACAAAGCTTGTCCAAATGAGAACTAGAAAACCTATAAATCACGGCAGGTCAAATGTAGGCAGGAAATAGAGGACTAAAAATTTGAAAAGCAGCTTACAAGGGGTGCTCGAGCTTCTTTTCAAAGGTTCTTAAATCAAAAGAAGGGGTCAGGCAGGGCAAAGGTGGGACCACTTAATGACCAAACTGTAAGGAAGAACTTGGGATTTATAAAGCTATAGCAGAGAAGTTGAGTGAGTTCCTTTCATTGCTCCTTGCTGTTGAAGGTATTGGGGAGGTTTCTACAACTGAGCCATTCTTTTGAGTAAATAGGGTAGGGGTCAGATGAAGTAGCTGAGTGTGGGTAAATATACAGGAAATGTTAGACCAAACATGTATTGGATGTCAGTAAGTCCCCAGATCAGATGGCATTCACCCAAGAGAAACTCAAATATGAAATTGGAGAAGGACTGGCCAGGGTTTCTACCTGACCGTTGCAAATAGCTGGTGTTGGAGGACTGGTGGGTTGCTGGTCTAATTCCTTCCTGCTTCTTCCTCACAAAAGGTACTCTGTGGGGAACTACAGACTGAGTCTTGTTTCCCAGGCCAGTAGAAAGGTGGAATATAAAATAATGTCGTCTTTGGGAATTTGAATAAACACAGTCTCTTATAAAAGAGGAATAACACTGAAGTGCTATGTGAGGTGAGCAGCATGGGAATGAAGGGATTCCCACAAATGCAGCATAGCTGGATTTTCAAAAGAGCTTCAAGGGAACTATTAAAATAAATTTCGACCAGATTGGAGAAAACATAAATTTTTGGACTGAATGTTGATCAAAGGGTAGAAAGCAAGTACTAGTGCTTCACTGTTGCTGTACAGAGTTGATGCAAAGCAGCAGCTCCCAGATCTCAATCAACATCTCAGCAATGACCTGGAAAAGGGAACAGAGAGAGAAAACCAAGTTTCTGGAGTCAGGTGCTGCAGCTTACAAGGAGAATAAACTCACATGGAGCTTCAGTGGTGATGAATGTGTGGTTGTGCACCTAGGTGCCATAACCTAACACTGGACCTGACGAGGATCTGTCCTCAGCTGAAGGACAGGAGCTGCTGCCTTACAAGGAGGGGCTGAAAGGCTCCTCAGTCTGCAGGGAGAAGGCTGAGGGGGAGCTCTTCTAGATTTCTGAACTCACAAAAAAGGCATTGGAGGCAGAACTCTGTTCAGCAGATCCCACAGTACTTAGACTAGAAGATGTATTTTAGAAAATAGGAGACTTGTTAGAGAAAGTAAAGAAGGTCCATGTCTATGCAGCAATAAGTGCTACATTTTTGAGAGTAGCTGCCACAGGAGGTTGTTAAAGGGGCCAGCACTGGTAAGCCCAAGAGTATAAGTGGATATTCGTGGTTTATCTCTTGTAGGCACCTCAGCACCACACAGCTATTTGCTCATTCAGCCCCCTCTGGGGAGGAGGAGAGAATTGGAAAGGTGCAAGCAAGGACTCATGGGGTGAGATAAAGATAGTTTAATAGGTAAACCAAAAGCTGTGCTCACAAGCAAAGCACAGCGTGGGATTCATTCACTGCTTCCCATTGGCAGGCAGATGTCCAGCCATTTCCAAGAAATCTGGGGAAAACCTCTTGCTAGTACTTCTGTGACACCTCATAATTCATAGATTTAAATACTGAGATCCTGTTTCTAACTGGGGACTGCCATAAACGTCCGTCAGTGAGCTTTGCATTCCTTAGAAATCATACTACATGGCTTCTTTTTCTGCACCCAGTTTTTAAAGAAGTAAACTGGAATTTCTCATGTGAACTGTAAGTAAAGATACTAAAAGAAATAATGCCGTACAACAGCTCTTCTCAAACTTACTTGACAGGAGGAAAGAGGAAGGAGCACAGAGGAAACAGCCACATTTCAGACCTCAATGAGAGGTGTCTCAAATTCTCAAATGAGAAGCTCTGAGATGCTATATATATTGTGCCAAAGAACCGTGCAGTATCCCTGCCACCAATAGTTTTCATTATGAGGAATAATGATTTTAGATTTCTGTTCAGTAGTATGCTTATTTTTTATTGCAGGAGGTCATGTTATGACTTAAGCCAAACCCCTTAATTTAGGAGATTTCTTAATCTCCTAAAGCTGTGAAGGGGCAAGGCCATCCAGTGGGCATCTCCTCTTTGTAGGATTTTGTGTCAAATATGCATAGAATAGAGCAAGTGTTATTCTGGGGAGATGCAAGCCCCATTTTTGGAGAGCAAATCTTAGGAGCTAGTGCATATGCACAGAGGTATCAAAATAGTGGCCCAAACTGTGTCTTGTTCTGAGCAAAGTGGTTGCTTTTTAAAAGCTGTTGTATTCTGCTACTCCATCAAAGTCATGCCTAGTCTGCACGTGGTGTAACACCATCAGTACTGCCTACAAATCTGCTCTGCTTTCTGGCAGGGGTTTAGGAGGTAACAACAGGGCTCCCATCTACTACAGCCTGGTGTTTCTTTGCTTTGTACATCCATATAGCAAGGTAAGAACTATAATGCTCTGAGAGAAATTAAGTGAAATTGAGGTTCTGCAGGTGATTTGTACTTGCTTGGTTTAATGTTGTACAATATCAGTCAGGAGGTAATGATTGGTAGCAAGATGCAAGGCTCAATCCAGAGGCAATATGACTGAATTGACTGGAGCAGCCAGAGAGGTTTGTAGTGAAACAATTGTCTTTGCCCAAGCCCTGCTACAAGTCATCCTGCATCTTCATAATTTTGCGTGTGTTTTATTGTTGTGTTAGTTTTTAGGAAGGAGGTGGGGGAAGACATGAACAGTAAAGAAGAAAAAAATTAAACATTACTGTGTGAACACAGTTTATTTCTTATGTAGAGATCAAAGTCATTCGTGAAATGCTATAGTAGTAACAGTTCTTTCTGATGGACCAAACACTGAATTCCTGCTTACATCTACTGGAAGCACTGCCAAGAAAATTGCTTCAGGGCTGGCTCACTGCTGAACTTTCCAACTGCCCAAGCAATAGGATTTGTTACGAGAATTGACTGACTACCAGCACGTTTGTACAATACAACCCCCATAAAGGAGGCGGATCAGGAAAGAAGTCAAAGCATGAATGGTGTGAAGTTAAAACCAGTGAGGAGAGAAGAAATTACTCAGGCTGTGCTCTAGAATTATCTGCCTTCAAATATCTTCTCTGCTCACCAGAAATATGAATAGCTGGTATGCTGCATTGGAGTCAGTTGCTTATTTTGCGTGTTGGAATTACAGTCAGCCCATATTGGTGCTTAAAACCTTCTGCTCTTCTGGCATGTCCAAGATCAGAACTTGGTGCATGTGATAGCTCTGTTACTGAGGACTTCTTCAATTCTACAAAACTGCATAAATATAAGTAATTTATTTTTGCTTTGTTTGCTGAATGTAAGCACACATAGGTACAGCACCTGCACCCAAAGGTAAATACATACATGGTTCAAAAATATACTCCACTATAATCTAACTTCAGTAGTTTAAAACCCCTTTTGACTTCTCTGAAATCAAATTACTTCTCTGACCTTAAGCAAATAAGGCTCTTTTCCTCTGTATGATAACCCACCACTTTCACGCAAATATTGCTTCCTTTCTTAGTTCTTCCATTAGTGTTTCTTCCTTGCTGGGACACAGGCGGCGTCCTTTTTCCTTCTGTCTCAAACTACAAATGTACACTCTCTAAAAGCCTCTGGCTTATTTGCACTGTAAGTTGTTTTCATCAACATCTTTTATGGTAACGGGGACTATTTTTGTACTTAACACTGAAGGGCTTTTTCAGGCTAACAAACAGTATTGGCGCCATATTGTTCATAAATATAATCTTGAAGATGTCACTTCCCAAGAGACATCAAAATTATCATCTGCCATAGGTAGCAATGGCGTGTGTTACAGCTTAGTTTTGCATGATGTAATGCAATCTGCAGAGTAAACAGGACATCTATTACAGTGGTTGTAATCGCTTTCTCTTTTATGACTTCACATTTTTATTATGTCTTCATTACACAGCAAGATATATTTCAACTTTGACCTTCATCTCAGAGTGAATAAGAAATAGGGTTTCAGTAGATGAAAGCAATTTTTCACTTGTAAAAGCTGCCTTTTGGTGATAATAGCTAAAAGGCTTCAGATGAAAATTTTTGTCCACTCAAACTGCATAGAAGAAAAATACATTGAGTACCCTTTTCTCTAAACACAAAATACTCTTCTGGAATTCTGCTGTATTCTGTATGCATCTGGTTTGCATCTTCCATGCAGAAATCTACCTTCTCTTAGCAGAGAAACAACCTGTTCACACAGATGTGATTAAGCGCTTAATTTAATATATATATATGTATGTATTTCAAACATAATTTGACTGCAATACAAATCATTTTCAGAAACTTGTCATTTTATCGGTTCCATTGCACTAGCTGTATAAAAATGACAAAAAAAAAAAAAAAAAAAAAAAAAGGCAAAACCAGAAAATATTCAACAATTTGGTTTCACAGATTCATTTTCATAAATAAGATGTTATTAAACAAGAGCTCTGGAAGGTTATTACTTGAGCTGTTCATTGGCTAGGATTTTGCTTATTTTATGCATTTCTAGTAACTTATTTTTTTAATGACTTAACCTTTTTCCATCTTAACTATATCCTTGTTCAAGTGTTACATATTGCAGAGATGTATCTTGTGAACTGTCTTCAAACTCTCATATTTAGGAGTTTGATTTATTGGGAAAGCTGACAGTGTTTTCAGAACTGGTCTCAGAAGTGTTTGTACGTCAGGGGAATTCTTGGGCTTAAAAATTTACGGTGTATCCTGGGAGGTTTCTTAACTATCAAAATCTTAGAATGAATGAAATGTGAAATCAAATAGTCCAGAAGAGGCTGATGAAATATTCACATGGATTTTAAGATATACCTGACAATTCTCAATACTGATGTCATTAGAAATGAGAATGAGTTGGGGGAAAATTAAGGGAAATCTAAAATAAGATGGTGAAAACCCCTTAAATCCACGCTGCTGGATTCAGTGCTTATTCTTAGAAGCAGAAGGGTTGGGGACAGGACAAAGACAAAAACAATAAACATGTATAATGAAAGTGAGAGAAAATCTGCCAACACAAAATATGATAAAGAAGGTTAGAATAAATGTAGGAGACTATACATGAACAATGACTATTTGCAATCAGATTTTTGTCCTAATACAACTGCATTCATTGCTACAATTCTGAGTGTTTTTGTCATACCAATCTTTGCAAAAATGAAGTTCTGCAAGGCAGAAACACTCTATCCTCTTTTATCCTTGATATTTCTCTTCAATATACGCTTTAGTTTATAAAGGAAACCCCTACTTTTGTTTTATTTATTTATTTTCCTGGGGAGAAAAAAACTGAGCATGTTCTTTCTTGGGGGAGATCTGAATGAAAGCTTCATGATTGCTGCCCTGGAAAATACTTGTAAATTATCACCCCTACAGGAAACTATATACATATATACATATACACACACACACACACATATATATATAAATAAAACCATACTTTCTTTGTTATTTCTGTGGGTAAATTTTTTCAAATTGTTATTTCTCCGGTCTTATAGATTCAGGAAGGAATTCGTGATTTCATTCATTTGATTTCATCCAGTATGCAGTAAGTTGTGTTTAAATACAGCAAATTCAATCAGTTATCGTCTTGGATACTTTTATTAATGCAAGATTCTGTTGAAAGCATCCTGAAGACTCCTGAAAGTTTTATAAACTGGAGTTAATCTTTATCATTAACATTATATATTTGAGACATACATATTTCTTTCTCTACATATACCCCCACCTATTTATATTTAATGCCTTCATAAACCCCTTTGAGATGTTTAGGCTAAGAGTGTAATATCATGATTTCTGATCATAAAGGGTATTATTCAATGGCAAGAATTCTGAACATAAACAGCTACTGTTGTAGTAAAAACCTGTTTTCTCAAAGCATAAATTGCAGCCTTGCACAACTGAGAGTATATGATTTAGTATTTATTTTAAAACCATAAACTCATCTGGGCTACTATGGAATACTCTGGGCTACTTGTAAATTAGGAGACTGCTCGTGGACTAGGTTTGTATCAGAGCTGGAAGTGTAACCGTGTGGGCAAATCTCCCCTGAAGTGTCAAACTGTGCTATTTTTCTTGTAGCCTAGCCCCCATTTTCGTTATATATGAGAGCCCTTCTGCACTGATTCTGTCCCCGTGACTTGCTGGGTTGATGATCCATCTAGCTTGCTCTGGGTTGAGAAAAAGGATGGAATTTTAGGTAATGGCAAAAACGTGTCTGCCTTAAAAAACAAACCACAACACATTGCTCAGAGTGGGGAATATCTCTGAGAGATGGTGTCTCACATCAGACTTAGCTAAACTGAGAAATGATCATGCTCAGAAGTTGTTCTTACCTACAACCTTGGCAGCAAGGCCCTGCAGCGTGCCCTATACAGCTATGTACTAATGATACCATATCAGAAGGTGTTAACCACACTGCTCAGACCGTCTGCTGTTTGGATACATGCAGAGCAGGCTGGTGTCCTTCCCAGTGTCCTGACAGGCAGCTGAGGTTTTTGGTTCACAAACGCTGTTCCGATGAAATGATGGTAGGTATCATGATCAGCGGTGATACCTTGGATCTAGTTTTACCTCTGTGAAAAATGTCTGAACTTATCTTTGTGTGAAATACATTGGTACAATGGCTTGCAAATTTTCTGGTTCTAATGTCTTGTGGAACCCCTCAGAAGGCAGAACGATTTCAGAGAGGACATCTGTTGAGACTTTCCTTACAATATCAGTTCTCTTTACATGGAAGAGAAAATTAACAAACGGTTAGGACTGCTTTAAGATTGTTCTGGTGAGTGAGGAGATGGAAATTATTTAGGGGAAAAGATGACTTCATTGTCTTTCAGATAAGATGTTGGAAAAAGAAAAATCCCCAAGGAATATTTTAAAAATAAAGTTATTAATATTTTGTGTTTATTTTTTTTTTAATTCTTCAGAAGGTATTTTAATTTTTTTTTGGAACTGTCAGGGTTATCAGTATATCTATTAATGACCTTTTTTTGTTTGTTTTTTTTTTTAAACTCAGAGTAGGTTACAAGGACAAAAAGGTTTGGAATGATCAGCACAGTCCAGTGCATATTATTTTAATTATTGTTGTTCATAAAAAAATAATCCATCCACAGTGGTGCAGCAACCAAAATGCAGCTTTGGCAGTTGCATGTAGCCTGAAGTGATCACCAAATCCTGCTTCATGTTCATCCAGCTTTTTAGATCCAGCTCTCCCGGAGGTGCAGGCAGCCTGTGTTAAGAGTCGTGAACACAAGCAGCAGTAGAATATACATACAGGTCACTGTCTATGGAGATGTTGTAAAGCAAAATTCAAACTCCCTAAGGTGTCCTTAACCACTAAAAATACCCTGCTTGCTGCCAGATCAAATTGTAAATATATCCTGGAAGAGAATAAATTAACTTGATTGCTGATTGAAGTGAATTCTATCTAATCCTATACCTAAACAATTGATTTAGCCATTGCACTGGGTTTTAGAACGAAAAATATCAGAATCAAAACACAAAGTCCTTATTTATTCAAGACCAAAGTTTGAACAGATGTGTCCATGTATTGAGACAACATTTGAAACAGGCAATGGAAGAAATGTTGTAAAATTCTTTCTGGTTTCCCACCAAAGGCAGGGTTGCTGTTGGCTGCAGTCTTAAGCTTGACTCTGAATGTAGTAACCTGATTCAATAAGGCATTTAAACACCCATAATCATAGAAAAAGCAATCTGATGAATCATGGCCCTAACCACAAAAATTTGTCTAATGAAATTGTGTGAAATTAACTTTATTCACAAAACACACCTGTTCTGCTGGGAAGATGGCTATAAATATCTTTATGCCACCTGCCCCAGCTGTGAGAGCTCCTATAAATCATGTAATTCCCTCTGACAACTGATACTGCCTTGAGGGCACCCTTTTCTTTCTTTGTGCTTTTTCTGAAAATGTGTATTTGCATAAATACAAATTTGTATGCCAATAAATTTTCCACTAGATTTCCTTTTCCTCTCATAAACTTGAATAATGTTCAGTTTATTCATAATTTAGCCTTCCCTCTTCACTGTTACAGCTTCACGTACAGCCATGTTATGAAGTAGGGTGTTATCACTTGTGAATGCTGCCCATCCGAAGACACTGTCATTTGTTAAGACAGTGCCTTAAAGGAATTGTTTTCCTTTGGCTGTGTTGAATCCAGACGGAAAGAAATTAACTATCTGGAAAACCAAGAGTATCAGGGCTCTACTTGTTTATCAGTCTGATTTCCTGGTTGTCTTCTTTGTGAGAAATTGATGCTCTCTTCTGAGGTTGAATTTAAACTCTAAGAAAAACTTGCCATAAGTCTAGAGCATGCAGTCTCCTGCTTATACCCATGCTTTTATCTGCTGTGAGATTTAGCCAGGTAAGCCAGTACCCCAAGGTGCATGAAGGGGAAGAACTGCAATTCCTGCTCTCCAGGCAGAACGTGAGTCAACACTGTCATGTCGCTGAGAGAAAGCTAACTAAATACCTTATTAGGCCATATAAACAGAGCATAGACTGCAAAAAGGCATGAAGTGATCCTGTGTAAAAATACAATGATTTTCCTTCAAGAAGGATATGGATTTATTGGTGGGAGTCCAGAAAAGAGCAATCCACAGCTGAGATTGACAGAATGGCAATGCTATAACCTTTAGAAGAGAAAATCACGGGGAGACATTATAACAGTTTTCAAGTACGTGAAAGGCTATTGCAAAGAGGAGAAAAAAAAATTGCTTCTGTGACTCACAAGACAAGCAGTAAGGGATTTAAACTGTAAACAGAGAAATTTGGACTTGCTCCTGGGGGGACGGGACAACAAAAACCCCAACCGTCTGCAATATCCAGAGTGTAGCACTGCAAGATGTGGCCTGAGGGGGATTGTTGAGATTTTTCAGAATAAGCTGGATAAATATCAGCTGAGAATGACAAAAGAGTAGCAGCCTGCTCCCCTCACTTTTGATATGAATGTCAAGTGCAATTTTAGAATAATTCTAATTAGTCCTTTATATGCATAATCTATGTAAACAGTATTTTGGTAGATCTATAAAATTCCAGCTACATACAATTGTACTTTGATGCACGTGTGAAATAGATATGAGTAATGCTAACTTTTTATTGCAATACATCTATTACTTCATTTTTACTACTAATAATTGATCTTATTATTGAGATATAATATTGTTAATGTTTATTCTTCCTGTGATTACAATATAACTTTCTCCCAGCACTTTAAACCAAAGGGAACATAGTCTTTTAAAAGTGACTTTACCTGCAGATAGCATGGAAATACTTTCTACTTACATCATATTTCATTCTAGAGGAATGGGAAATGTTTGTTTTTTTTTTTGTTTTGGTTTGGTTTTTTTTGTTGTTGTTGTTGTTTTTGTTTTTTAACGTATTGTGATGTTGTTTTCTTATATGTATTTTACTGATACATTGATTGTATTGACACAGATTGATTTTGTAAAATGGATGCTCAGAGGACAGTG
Organism: Anas platyrhynchos; assembly: GCF_047663525.1. Classification (NCBI taxonomy): domain Eukaryota; kingdom Metazoa; phylum Chordata; class Aves; order Anseriformes; family Anatidae; genus Anas; species Anas platyrhynchos. Next base: position 37,035,755 of record NC_092593.1, on the reverse strand, counting down.
TACAGTAACAGTTTATCTCTGTGTGAAAGGAGGATGCCTGACACCTTTAGTGTTAAGTCATTAGTTAGGGATGGTTTTATTTTAACATCTCTCTTTTTTTTTTTTTTTTTTTTAATGAGGCAGGAGATTGTGTGCTGTCTCACAGATAGCATGCCCATTTATTTGCAGAATGATGCTCTGCATAGGAAAATTGGATAGGCTTAACTGGCACAGACAGCTTACACCAATTTGCTCATCCAGGTTGACCTGTGCTCAGTGGGGAGCTAGGTCCAGAGGACACTTGCTTTCCTTGGGTGCGTGGGATTAACTGCAGACAGCTGCATGCCTTGGGTATGACCAGATGTGAATTTTCATTCTGAGGACAAAGAGGTCAGAATGGTATGAGGAAAGGACTAAAAGTCGAGTGCATGCTGATTAGAAGATGCAATTAAATGTCGGGGAAGGAAATGGTACTTTCCTGCCCGCCCTCTCTCCCCCCTCCTCTCCCCCCCCCCCATGCCTACATGTCTAGGACAGGTATTGGTAAGGATGCACTACAAAGCCCATTGCTAATACCTGTGCCATTATCAACAAAGCTCAGGCATGGGTGCTTTTTAGGAGCTCCAATATTTTGCTTGAAAAATCCACTGTATAGGCAGTGTCCGAGTCTCAAACATTTTTCTTGCAGCGACCCTTCCAAACTCATACCTTGACCTATAGGTTGTCACTTTTCTTTTTTTGTTTTCTGGAGCTAAATCAGCTCGTGTTTACAACGTGCTTAACTGAACTTGGAGCCTGTGCTCTCCCTTGGTTACACATCAAAGAGAATCTTTTAGAAGGCTTTGTCTGGTACACTGGCATGAAGGCAGTACTGCTGCGATGTCTGCCCCAGAGGAGCACTGACATGAAGTCTGAGTGAGCCTAGCAGAGCTGACAACTCATCCAGTTTGACCACAGTCTGGGGATAGTGCTAAGAATCCTAAACTTGCTCAGGTGTTGCTGTTGCATCTCCTACAGTTTAAAAATTGGGTAAGCAGAAATCCCAGGAGTGAATATAAAATATAGAAAAGTGCTGAAATTATTAATAGAAATGGAAGAGGATCTCAGAAGGAGCAGACTGGCAGTGTATTTTTTTGCACTTTTTTTAGAAAGGAAAAAAAAAAGAAAAGGCACAGGGATAGCTCAGATCCATTAGTCTACCTGCTTTATATCATACCAAACACAAAGTGGTCCTCAGAAGTTATGGAGGTGATATATGTGCTAAGGAGAATTCTTCTATGACCATGTGTTGCATTCATGCTTACAAACAGTCTTCATTGGACCTGGGATGGGAATTCTCCCTGTGCTCCAGCTGTTAGTTAATGCAACAGACACAAGATTGGAGTGGCAGATGGGTTCTTCAGTCTTCAGTTCTGAGCTAGGTTTGAAGATCTAGCCCTGTATACCCATATGACATTGCAGTATTTGGGTAACTGAGTACTGTGGCTGGGAAATGGAAATGGATGTTAAAAGCTCTTCTAGATTCTGGTGTGGTTAAATGCTTGAAAATCAATTGTCATCCCTGTGCAAGACAGGTTAGCCTGTAGAAACTTCAAATTATGGAGTACATCAGCAGAACCCTCCTGAAATGCTCAGGCATCTTCCACCTCCGTTTGAATGAAACTGCTGTATATAGTTTGCAGTAGAAATGATCTCTTCTCCCCATCCTGTTTTACCCCAGAATCATGAAACTTTCTCCTTCTTGCTGGTGGACTGCTCAAGAAAAATACTATGGCAAGATGGCTCCTCCAGCTGCATGTGATGCTTTGAGTGAGCAAGTGAGAGGTGCTTGCAGCCCTGAGACCTGCATCTCACCATGATGGCTTTGAGATGCTGTCCATGAAGCCACAGATTGGACAGTGTTTTCAAATTGCTTTCTTTTCCTTTGTTTTGCCTATGGTGCCTTATTCACACCACTATAGATCTCAATTTGTGTTTTCCTATGAACTACCAGGATTGTTTTGCTTATTCAGACCTTATTCCCACCATTATTGTCATGGATGCAAATTGTCATTTGTCACTGCTCTCTTCCTCTGTGTGGCTGTGCAGGGCGTTCTGGTTGCAAATACTGGCTTCTCCCAGTTACCCCAGCAACCTGGGAACTGGGGAGAGGGAAGGCAGAAGGAGGTCATCCCCTATGTCCTGCCCCCGAGGGAGCACAAGGGTGGCTGAAACTTGCTGCAGTGGTTTCATAGAATATCACAAGTTGGAAGGGACACATATGGAACATCAAGTCCAACTCCTGGCACCGCACAGGTCTACCCAAAATTTTAGACCATGTGACTAAGTGTACAGTCCAAATGCTTCTTAAATTCAGACAGGTTTGGTGCAGTGACCACTTCCCTGGGGACCTTGTTCTAGTGTGCAACCACCCTCTCGGTGATGAACCTCTTCCTTATGTCCAGCCTAAACCTCCCCTGCCTCAGCTTGACACTGTTCCTGTGGGTTCTGTCATTGGTAATGAAGGAGAATAGGTCAGTGCCTGCCTCTCCACTCTCCCTCGCGAGGAAGCTGTAGACTGCAATGAGGCCCCCCCTCAGCCTCCTCTTCTCCAGGCTGAACAGGCCCAGTGCCCTCAGACACTCCTCATACGTCTTCCCCTCTAGGCCCTTCACCATCTTCATCCCCCTCCTCTGGACACCCTTCAACAGTTTCACGTCCTTTTTGTACTATGGTGCCCAGAACTGCACACAGCACTCGAGGTGACGCCGCACCAGTGCAGAGCAGAGCAGGACAATCACCTCCCTCGACCGACTAGCGATGCCGTGCTTGATGCACCCCAGGACACGGTTGGCCCTCCTGGCTGACAGGGCACACTGCTGGCTCATATTCAGCTTGCTGCCAACCACAGCCCCCAGCTCCCTCTCTGTAGGGCTGCTCTCCAGCGTCTCGTCACCCAGTCTGTAACAGATAGCCGGGGCTGCCCCGTCCCAGGTGCAGGACCCAGCACTTGCTGTTGTTAAACTTCATGCAGGCATTGCCCAGCTCTCCAATGTGTCCAGATCTCTCTGCAAGGTCTTTCCACACTCGGTCGAGTCTACAGCTCCTCCAAGTTTGGTGTCATCAGCAAATTTGCTCAAAACACCTTCTAGTCCTACATCCTACATCCAAATCATTTATAAAAACATTGAAGAGGACTGGCCCTAAATTGGAGCCTTGAGGGACCCCACTAGTTACCATGGCCTGATGTGGTCCCATTTACCACGACCCTTTGAGCCCTACCCATCAGCCAATTGCTCACCTATCGGATGATGTTTTTGTTAAGTTGTATGCTGGACATTTTGTCTAGTAGGATTCTATGGGAAACCGTGTCAAAAACTTTGCTGAAATCCAAAAAGATCACATCAGCTGGTTTCCCTTGATCGACTAGGTGGGTGATCTTATCATAAAAGGAAATCAAGTTTGTTAGGCAGGAACAGTGGTTTAATGGCAGGAACAATTGGTTTAATGCAATAAAAGATACTTCCTTGAATGTGTTAGTCATATGGCAGTCTCACTTCAAAATAGCTGTGGGGAACAGCAGAATTTCCCCCATAAGAATATCTTCAGTACTGTTAATGTCATTGATTTGTGTATTTTTTAAGATTTTTTTTTCTTAATCTCCTCTCCAGTTTGGTCTTTCTGTTTGATTTTCTTCAGCTCATGCCTAACCAGATAGTAAATGGTTATGGTAATGGTAATGTTTAGACATCTTGTGTTGGCCTCAGAGGGCACACAGTCTGACATTGCAACTTTCTTAACAGACCCTTTCTTGCTTAAATCCCTCTGTTACTTTATACAAAAAGTTATGAGGAGGGCTTACAAGGAAACTGTTGGAGAAATGAGCAAGTATTTCTGTATTGTCTTTAAAGTCTTCTAATTGCCTCAGTAGAATCTGAATTCAAACCCTACCAAAGCTGATGAAAAGCTTTGTTTTGATTTTAGTGGATTTGGTGTTGGAGTTTAGACATATATTACTGTAAGGACCTTCTTCTGCCTGCCACCAAACTCTCTAACAGTTTTTATTTTTTAGTTAAATAAAATGCCTATTGTGTTTGCAGGAGAAACCTTAAATATTTGCAGTATTTAGGCTACTAATTTTAGATCTCATGATATTTCATGTTCTCCATGAAGTTTCACATCCTGGAGGGAGGTTATAATGTAAGAACTTCAGCTGTCATTAAAAACATGTATCGTTTGGTCTTAAGATTACACAAAGGAGCTAGCAAATATGGACAGTAAAAGATAGGAGAAAAAATATAAAGTCAAGTGAAATAATGATCCTTAAGTCAATCTCATATCCTTTGGAGAAGCTGACTCAGGGTGGTGAATGTATATAATTCATTCCAGTGAAATTGCCTGCCTACGCATACATTTCTGTGCATCTTTTCTTTGCTGCTAGTATTCATGACAGTGTTACAGCCATTCTTTCACAGCTGGAACCATTCCTCTGCAATGATAAATAGATTTGTGATAAGCACTTCAATCTTGGTGGAGACACCTCTTCACTTGGTGCTAGAATTGGGATAACATGCCCAAAAGCTTTGGAAAGAGGAAAAATGAAATTGCAATAAATATTAAATGCAAACTCCAGGTGTCACAACCTTTGGATATCTCTCATTCATTTTGTCATCTGTGTCTTTGCCACAGATTTTGCCTTTCTCTCGACAAAATTGGGGTTTTATAACGATCAAAATAAGAATACGCTTTTCAGAGTATTTTCCCAACTCCTACAATTAACACCTTTTCAGCATCAACAAAAGGTTTGTTGATCTTTAAAAGTTTCTGTAAGTCATCAGTTTGTAAGTGCAGATCAACTTTAAACAAAGGTGATATTTACATACCTCTGAGACTTGATTTGAATTTCACACAAAGGCATGTTACTTAATTGTATTTATTTATTTAGATAATAATTAATTAAGGCTGCCTGTCCAAGTCTCCTGGTGGCCCAATACATCAATAACTATCTATAACTGCTATCCGAGCAGTGGGGAATTAATTATTTTAACAGGAACTCAGCGAATCAACATCCAATGGAGATTTTTCAATGCAGTCTTTACTGTGAGGAAACAAATCCATAGTTTTCTCTGGAAATCTTATCAAACTGTACTTTCTGTATCCTGCTTCTCCTCTTCTCTTTCTCTGTTCTGAAATTGGGAAGACATATGCTTCAACACTTATTTGCTGTTTTGCTTTGCTTTAAGCTGCCCAAGCTTTGGGAATTGTTTTCACAGAAAACTGCTAGTTCTCTGAAACCACACCTAATTAAAGATCAATTTCAATGTTTTCCTGCATTTACAAATTCCTTAGTAGTTCACATTCCATTTGATGCTTTTGTGTGAAAATTATTTTTCCTAATGTGTGTATATTTACTCATATATATGTATATAAATCTCATATTGGAATGCAAGCCAATCAAGAAAAAAATAAGTTAAATAAAATGTTTAAATTATTAGTTAACAATTATTTGATAATCTGTCTTGAAAAACATTTTCAAGATTTTTTTTATTATTTTTTTATTTTTAACTACAAATCAGGACAAAGCAGTGGAATACAAATTTAATTATCTTTTATTTTGACACCCTGCTGTTTCCTTCATTAGAAGCAAATTATCAGGAACATTATCAGAGTCCTAATTACATATGTTAATATAATTATTATGCTGATATTTATATACATGTATCTGCAAAGCTACATATACATGTATTTATACACAACATGGCTGATCAATATCAATATGCTGAAAGGTGCCTCTGAACATATGTAACATTGCCTAGAAGGTTTATGGGAACAGTGAAATACAGTCCATTCACCAGCTTTCATTTTACATGGTGTTTGTAGTCAAGACTTAAAAAAAAAAAATAATAAAAAAAAAAAATGTGAGGTGTGGGGTGAGTGTGGGGTTGTTTTTTTGTTAGTTCGATTTTTGGTATTTCAAGACATTTCTATTTCTATTTTGCATTTCAGTTCCTTCACCTGTGAACATTAGCTCACATTCACCATTAAAACCTTTTGAAGTCTTTTGTCAGGTACTGTAATGTGCCTCTCTGTAAGTGCCAATAATCGTCCAATGTGATTGATGCGTTAGATTTTCTAAAAAGTTGATGCCATTTTTTAAACTATATTTTTTTAAACTATATTTTTTACTGACCCCTCTTCTAGGGTCAAACCAGAGAAGTAATAATATGACAACTAGGTGTCTGGATTCTTCTCTTGGCTGTTCTATGGCAGGGTTCATAAGTACAACTACTACATGAGAGCACTGCTAGGTTACTTCTTCTAATTTTTATCAATAGACTGGTACCTGAATCCCTTTCTAAAATATCATTTCTGCTTGATTACATAACAGAGCTTTGTGGTCTATAAGTATCTCCCTTCTTTTAGTCAAAGTCAGGAAAAGCTAGTGTTCTGTACTGACAAGCAGATACATCAAACTCAGTTTTGTTTCTCTCCATTCTGTTTAAGCATCACAATATTATTTCTCTCAGAAACTAGGTGACACTTAAACATCTCACAAAGGTATTTTATATTGTGTAAAATACAATTCACTTAGACCTTTTAATATAAGCCTTTTTGAAAACATATTTAATTCTCATACTTTAATTTCCTTCTTTAGGCTAAATTTTAATTCATGTATACCCAACAGAGTAATGTATCTGAAGATTTTTTTTTATTCATATGCATTCACAAATCAAAGTAATAGCACACGTTCCCGGGAAATATTAATCTTGTTCCTCCCTTTCTTTTTTTTTTTTTTTTTTTTTTGTAACATCCAAGCAATATTTCTTTAGAAAAGAGCTAAATAAAAAGTAGGATACTAAATGCACCAAGATTAAATACTAAGAATTCAATAATTGTAATCATATAATAAATGGTATCCTCGTAATATCTGCTGTTGGTTTTGAACATAATGAATCATACAGCAATCATGCAGTTGAAGAGCACATAATTCTTATGGAAGCCTTTCATTATGGATGCGCTTTTTGTACTTCAGACTGAACTGTTCTGTGGCTGTAGGGGGAAAAATAAGGCTGAAGTTTTATGAATCTAAAAGTTCAGGATGAGAATAAAAATTAGTATGGTGTTTTAAAGAGAGACTTAAAACTTTATATTACTCTCTCTTATAGGACTACTAAACACAACCCCCACAAAAGTGCACTAAGAATTTCTGAGACTTTGACAGTTATAGGCTCTATATAATCATTAATGTCATATGAATAAATAAAGCCTACTTAATTCAATACTAATGAGATGAAGTAGGTTCAGACAATTTTCATCACTGACGACCATATTCACTCATAGCTCTGCTAGAGTAATTGTTCATTGTTGTCATGTTATGCAAATTATTTTCAACCCTGTAGAGCTCTATAGACAGTATGGAGTAGCAAGATGGGGTGAAATTGTTAAATAAACCTGATGTTTTTTTGCTGGCAATTATCATTTTGGCATGTTTAAGTATAATTTTAATGGCAATTAAGAACAGAATTTGCAAGTGTATTTGATACATTTGGAGTTAGCCAAAATAACAGGATAGCAAAGGGATTATGAAGATCTCTTTTAGAATGAAAAGCACATTTATATGGAAGGAAGACCAAACTGGGCCATGCTCACTTCCAGGAAGATGTTTAAATAATCCTGAAAGACTTAAAACACTTCAAAGCATTTTATCTTTTATTAAGTTATTTTTCAAGAACTTTCTGAGTTTGCCTTGGCCTCCTATTCACTACTACCCATAATGCACACAGTGTATAAATTTCTCTGTCCAGTTCTTGCATATTTTACTATATTCTCTGCTCACTTCTGCCATTTTTATAGAAGAAGAAGGAGATTATATTATAAACTTATTGGAGAGGATCTGCTCTAAATCAAAACTGAAAGTTTGAGAGACAAAACTTAGGAGAAATGTTAAAGCTAAGTTTCGTATGTGTGCAAGTTTGCAGGCATTTGTTCTAGCATGTATGGCAAGGGCAAATGTGAAAAATGTATCAATTGGTCCCACTATGTGAAAACGCATCAGTTTTGTCTTAATAGGGTTTGAAAGCAGAGTCAAGACACTAGTCCTACATTCAGAGCAAAAACCTCTCTCAGCCAAGGTCTCTTCTCATGTTCTAACCAGGGATGATTCAACCTGTTGGGTGCAGGTATTGCCGTGAGCAGGTCACTGCCTCCTAAGTCTTTTGGAGAGGGGTCCTGCATCTGGCACATCTGTGCTAGGAATCTGACTGAACTGAAAGAAAAGTAGATGTTTTGCATTTTCACTTATTTTATCTCACTAGGCTGCAACTGTGGCAGATGAAGATACAGTCTAAAGTTTTCGAGTATTTTTCAGGTGCATTTAAATGGACAGTAACTAGATTAATTGGAAATATCTACTTCTATGTGTGTTTTATGCTTTTGAACTATTAGAGATATTGTGAAAACACTGCATTCCTAATAATTTTCTACAATCTATGCATATGACAGTGACAGAATTCATGTTCTCAGTCACTACTCTAAACCACTAGCTAGTCCTCCCTGATTTAATATCAGCAGTTATATTTATGCAAAATAGCATGTTGTAAAAGTTGCTTGTCATCCACAGTTCAAAACCAAATTTGCTGAGTATTTGTGAACTAATCAGCATTCTTAAAAAAAGGAAAAAAAAAAAAAAAAAGCAGTTAAACCAAGACTAAAACTACTTATAATAAAGTATGAAATAAAATTTATTGGTACAGTTAAATACAGGTATGTTCTTCAGATAAATTAATAAAATGTCTGTGATAACTTGACTGAACTGTGAGAAGGTATGAGAGAAAAAAATAAAGTCCAAAAGTTCATTTCAGAAGAGACATTAATAAAAACCGGATGACGTGCAGCAAAGGAAATTAGCTCCTAGTGTATATGGACGTGAATAATGCTGGAGGATGTATCATATAACTTAATCAGGCTGTAACAGGAAGATGCAACTGTGGTTTCCTTAATGACCAATGGGTGATGTAATCAAATGCTAAATGCACATTGTCAGCTTCTGACAAGTTTCTATCACAGCGAAGATGGAGTATCACTTAACCGGGAGCTGAGGCTGATAACACATCCTCTCCTGAGTGGAAGGAGGTAGGAGCAGACAGGTTTCTATAGTGCTGTTGTGCCCTGAAGTAATCTTCCTTAGGCACTCTCTAACATAAATATCGCGTTTCCTCAGGGTATATGCCTGCTGGCCTTGGCAGAGTATGAAGCTATTAATGATGCTGGCTCAAGCATGAAGTGCTGCCAAGGCTACTGCGGTGTGGGTCCAGCAGAGCTGCGGGAGCTTTCAGGAGGCTCTGGCTTCTTCTGTGAGCCTATGCAGCTCCCCGGTGCAAGTCCATGGTTTATCTGAGGTCAAGGAGGTGGGGGAGTTACTGAAAGTGCACTCCCCGCTCAGAGCGAAGGAGCACTCCCCTTCAGGAAAGTAGGCGAAGTGTTTCTGAGATTAGGTTTGTAGGACTTCAAAACTTCCATTTCTCTCTTGTATGTTGCCAGTGTTTTCATTTAAACATCCCTGATTTTCAAGTCTAATAGAGCAGTGACCTTGGTAGCAGCAGGTTCAGAGCCCACTTGACCAACTTCTGCTAGCCTCTAGCCCAGGGGGACACCAGGGCTGGATGTGCCTGCCACAGGATGACTCTGGAGGCAGGACTGTCTGCTCTGTACGTGAGAGGGAGGACTTGGTTCTTGCTGGCTTCCTTGCGCAGCGTAGGCATGAGCCAAATCAGAAGGGTCTAGCAGCAGTTTCATCACATGGTGCTGCAGTGAATATAAGAGCCAAAACTAAGACTGAACTCATTGATAATCCTGGGCTTTGCATTTTAATGCATACTACTAGTTGAGTGCTAGATTGTGCTCTTATGACAGAGCAGATTAGGAAACCATTTGCATGTGAATCTCTCTAAGTCAGTGCAGTTTCCTTGGTAACAAATAGGGAACCAAGCTCCAAAATCTGCTAGTTGCCATTAAAATGTGTGTGTATATGGGGAGTGTGTGTTCTTTTTACAAGTTTTTATTAAAGAAAAGAAAGATTGCAAAACTTAGCAAGATGCCTGATTTACATAAAATGAGGGGTTGAGGGAATGAAATTGGTTCTTCACTCACTAACACTTAACTTACACAAAAGTCTCATTCCTAGTCAAACAAAACCAAGATATTTTGCAATCAGAGTTTTGCTTTTTGGCTATTGAAAATGAAATTTGCTATTGCTTATTATTTTCAGGGAGGCTGCCAAGAAGTGGCATTTCCATCAGTTGCTGCTTTCCAAGCTTCCTAAGAAGCCAGCTGGGAAGGCTTGGGGTATAATTTCGTTGGGAACCTGCAGGGGCTTCCCAGCTCCCATCTGTGGCTCTGCAGGTTGGATCCTCACCCCATCTCAGTGTAGCCCTTATAGGGAGGTTCTTGTAGGTTCTCCATCAGTCCACTGGCTCGGGCCTGGAGCAGTTTGTGATTAGAGTATCCCTGGTTATTTTTGGAATGCCTGGTATCTGATGTTTTCCTTCAGTGATTTCATGAAACTTAATGTGTAGCCTAAGTGTTGCTTGTGCTTGCTTTTTCAGGGACTTCTCAGTAAAAGAACTAAAAATAAATCTGCCTTGTTAAAAATTAACTCAATAAATGTAACTGAAAACATTCAAGCAAGTAGGTGAAAAAAGCCTTTTTCCTACTCTTCACTGTTTCATATGCTGGTTCTCTGTTCTAAAATTTCCAGTTTGCAGGTTATCCTAATTAGGCATAAGTTTTGAACATGAAGCAAACTGAAATTTCAGTTGCCCTAAAATCACTGCAACGTATGTATGAAGGGAAATTTCAAAATAAAAAGAGATTTCCTCACAGTAGGAGAGCATCTCTCTTGTTCAGAGGTGTAATTTTTGAAAACATATTAAAATCGTAAGATAGGTTTTGTAATAAATAAAAGTAATTACTGTTCAGCTCTCACTTAGGAGCAAGCTAAGCTACTTCTGCTGCTGAACACAGCCTTACTTCATTTTATCAGACTAAAGTGATTTTTCATGTCATGCTGGGTTTTGTTTCTGTTAATGAGCCATACAATAATCAGGAATAAAAAGGGGAAAATTGTATTTGAATACAGAAGACCTGAGTTACTGAAAGTTCGTATCATCAGCATGACCAAGCTTTATCTTTTTTATGCATCATTGAAAGTGGTTCAATTAAAAAGAGTCTCGTGAGTGATCGAGTTTTGTGAGGGAATTCGAGTACCACAAAAGGTAGGTTGTGGACTCATAAATCTTACTCCAAGTTCTCTGTTTATCTTTGTTTTTGTATTTCAGCTTCTTTAGAAGACAACTTAAACCTCCAACTTATTTCTTTCATGGAGTTATGTACATAAGAGCAATATTAACATTACTGTGATTTCTTCAATAAGATATTAATCTTTTTGTAAGTGCCATCAGATCCATAGGGCTAATAATTGGGGTTGGTAGCATCACTTTTACATTCTTAAATCTTCCTGATACTTTACCCAGTGATTTGAGTAGGTCTTTACTCAAAATTCATTTTTCCCTTTTTATCTTACATTTCACAAGCTTGTGGATTTACTAGACAACTAACATGAAAATGTGTAAGAATGGTGATTCTGCATCTTTATTTGTAGGAAGGACATCATACAAATGATGATAGTTTTCTTCATTTTGAAGGACACGCTGAAATTTTATTTTCCTAGATTGTAATTACATTTCCAGTTCCCTGCCAGCATATGCTGATTGCCTTTTGCAACTTCCTTAGGGCCTTGTCAATCCATTGATTAAGAAACACTCTTTAAGTGGATTTGTACTACATTTGAATAACTGATACCATTTGATTAGGGCTGAATGCCGATGTGACCCACAGTAAATAGCTATTTCTGAATCTTGTAATCCTTTGTCATGAGTCTTGTGACATTAACTGTTTCTCAAGTTCTGGACTTCCTCGTGATCACCCAGTAAGGGTCAGTTGATGCTTGTAAATTAAATCTTCTGATTAGTTGTATTTCAGAAGAAAAAAAAAAAAAAAAAAGAATGGGCAGTCACAGTGCATGCATCAAATTCAGAAGCTGAAAGGTGATAAAATCATGAATAGTTCTTTACAAGAACATTAAAATAACAAGTTTCTTGCTAGCTGTTACTACATCTTGCTGTACCTAGTTCAACTGAGTTTCTTTGTTATTTTTGACATGAGTAGTCCAACAGTTTACTTCATTTTTGCTGGTATGTGAGAAATAGTTCCTCCAGGATCACCCCATCGGTCGTTCTGAAAGACAGAACCAGATTTACTCAATGGGGTCCAATAAATTGTCAACCCCCTGCCAAGGGCAGCAGGATAATGCATGTGCTTTAGAGGTTTGGCTGAATTGTCACCAAAGTTCTTGGGGTCAAAGTCATGCAGAGAAATATTAAATGGAAATCTTGTTTATAAGCACTAAGTAATATGTCCTCCTGAGAGTGACCTTTGATAACTTCAACTGCTTTTCAGTTGAATTGCTGTGTGACTGCTGAATACAGAGTTTTCAATGGGCAAAATGTGGAATTAGAGGCAGGACAGTAAAATAAATTCTTGATGCGTGACATATATAATGTGTTCTCTTATATCCCTGGATGGGGAGGTAGGAGTAATGTTTGTTAAATTAATGGAATTTTAAGGCTGTTTTCTCTTTGCTTCGAAAAGGATATATGTATGTTTGGAAAAAAAAAACACACCATTAATAAAAAACTGCTCTGATCTTTTACAGATACATTGAAAATGTGTCTTCATTTCTCAGTGCATAATTTCAATGAATAATTATTGTTTAATTATTATAATTTATTACTGTTAGGGCAAATATTCATTTGGTAACTATTCTAATTTGTGTATAATTAGAATAGACAAAATTAATGATCTTCAAAATCTGCTTAAAACGTCTCCCAAATTTCGTAAATATATACTTTTCTCTTTATTTTTTTTTTTCCCAGTAACTCAATGTTTTGATTGAAAAATCTCTGCAGGTGATGGAGAAGAAAGATTTTTAGATTAAAGGAAATATTGTGAAAATGTGGATTTACATAGGTTAAAGGTGCAATTTTCCTCTGTAGCATATGCTATACCTTGAAAACCTTTTTTTGGTAAGAACACAGTTTCATAAACAAATGCGTATGCTCACTTGAATAAAAGGTGTTAGTGACATAAGGTGTACTACATAAATATGAGATTATTCAGATACATTCCTACCTGTAGCCCAAACAGTTTTAGTCATTGTACTTACGGCCTCAACCACAGCTGCTGTGCAGTGGTTTTTTGAACATTACTGGGCATGTAACAAAAATTCCTCAAATAGCGCGCTATACCCTTCTGAATTAGTCCCGTCTTTGTATGACTTACTGATATTTTGAAAGAAGATTTACAAAGGTACAACACAGAGGAGAAAACTTTTAAATGTATCCAAAGTTCTGAGACAATATGGACAAACTGTAAGGAATATTTACTTAAAGGGATTTGAATTTGTAAGACTGAAATATATTTGAAGTTGAACATTTCCCAAGGAGATAACGGCTAAATATCACAATAATACAATGCCTTTAAAACTGAATGAACCACTTTAATGAAAAATTATATATATATATATATATATATATATATATATATATATTCTAATATTTGAATGTCTATCCTTTAACATAACCAGAAAAATACCACAAAAAGTTCCAGAAGGGAACTGGTGCCTAAGTCCAGACCTGTTTGTCACAGACCTGCATTTGTTCTTGAACGTTTGTGGGTAGCTCTGCCTGGTAACTCTATGGTTATACCAAATGTTATGTTCACAGACTCGTTTGCAATTCTTTGCAATTGCTGCTTGACAGTCTGAGTGCTAGGAGACTAAAGTAGAGGAGGATATATGGGATGGCCACAGGCAGCCTATTCCAGTGCTTACTGGAATAGCCATTAGTATGCATTTTCTAATGACTAATGTGAATCTTTCATGCTGAAATTGAAACTCATGACTTGCTTCCTACCTAGTACATTAAAGGAAATAATTTTCTTCCTCTCCATAGATGCCTTTTTTCGTGCTTAAAAACTGTTACCATTCCTATTATTTTTTTCCTTGAGCTAACCTCTCTGGCTTTTTTTTTTTTTTTTTTAAGCACCAAAGAAGATGCATTATAGACCTCTGCCTTTTCTGCCTTTTTTTCTTTCTTTCCTCTGCACTCTGTGGTTTATTCACATCTTTCTTGAACTGCTGTGCCTGTACAAAGTATTTCATCTGAGGCAATAGAAATACTCAATAAGCCAGAGGTGTTGCATATGAGATTTAAATACATTAATTTATTCTAGGAATTGCTCCATATATGTATGCAAAATGGTCTTTTACAGCAACCCATAATTTCACATGATTTCTGTATACAGAAGCTTAGATCATTAGCTATAAATTTCAGAAAAAAAATAAATAATCATGTACATTTAAATTATTAGTCTATATCAGAGACAGGGAAATGTTTAGTACAAAACCATTTCATATTTTAGAAGATTTTTTTCTAATAAATCTGGAAAGTCACAGCTAACATCTGGCTTCACTTATCATTTGATTAGAAATTCAGATCTTGCTCTTAAAAACAGCATAAAATTTCAGGTGAAAAAATATACCTGGAAAAAAGTTTCTTCCCTTCCTAGATCATATGCATTTCTTAGTTAAAGTTACTGAGGTAAAAATGCCCTCTTCATTTACAGCAACTCCTTGGGGCACAGCAGACTTCTGTACAAATGAAATATGGAAAATGAGTGAACAGCATTGGCAAGTTAATGTCACATATGGATGGCAAACCTTTAACTGCGAATGTGGTTTTTGTGTAGCTGCTACTGGAAGAAATCACTTTGATCACGTCTGTTGGTTCCAAAATCCAGCTATAATCATCCTGCATTTAATACACAGATACCCCCAGATGTTATGTCTGTGGTAATCCTTCTACTGGAATAAAAGGGGGAATGGAGGCTGGAGGGATGGTCAGTGAGGTGGGCTGAAGACTCCCTGGATTAGCAAGGCTTAGGGTTGTAATCAGTGGCAGTAATCAGTTGTAATCAGTGCTGTAGCGAGGTGGGGGTTGGTCTATTCTCCCACGTGCCTGGCGACAGGACGAGGGAGAATGGGCTAAAGTTGCTCCAGGGGAGGTTTAGGTTGGATATTAGGAAGAACCCTCTTTACCGAGAGGGCTGTGAGGCATTGGAATGGGCTGCCTAGGGAAGTGGTTGAGTCACCATTCCTGGAGGTCTTTAAGAGATGTTTAGATGTAGAGCTTAGTGATATGGTTTAGTGGAGGACTTCTTAGTGTTAGGTTAGAGGTTGGACTAGGTGATCTTGGAGGTCTCTTCCAACCTAGACGATTCTGTGATTCTGCGGCACGAAGACCTACAGGAGGCCAGTCTGTGGTGGAGTGCCCCAGGGGTGGGTACCGGGGCCAATACTGTTCAACACCTTCAATGATGGCCTGGATGATGCAACAGAGTGTGTACTCAGCAAGTTTGCAAACGTGAAGCTGGAAGGAGTGGGTGATGCACAGGATGGTTTTGATGTCCTTCTGAAGCACCCCAACTTTGATGAGAAATGGGCAAGCAAGAATGTTGTAAAGTTCAATTGGAAATGCCAAGTCCTATCCCATGGCATTTCAAAAGCTAAAATAACACACCCTTCCTGAAATTTTTGGACTCCCAGTTGGCAGTCAGTCAAAATCCACTTGAATAAAATTCTTGAACAGATTATTAATTGGTAAAATTTCCTGAAGCAGATATAGAAAACATGTAGGTAGAAAACCTGCTCTGGAAACTATAAATAAAATATGTGACTTCCTTTATTTACCCTGCATTTGTGAAGGATGTTATTCAGGCAAAGGTTTCTGATACAGGCCTAGTTTTGAGTGCCTGTGCTCTCAAAAACCCATCAGTTGTGCTTGCTGACTGTTTTTTGTTTGTTTGTTTTGTTTTGTTTTTGCGTATTTACTTTGATAATGAAGCTACAAGAAATGTGAAATCTTTAAACCTCCAGTAATTTTTGGAAACATTTTGTTTGGGGATTGTGCTTCAATATCTGATAAGTGATATCTATCATTACAAAATAAGTTGTAATAAAATAAGTGAGGGCCTGAATATTCATTCTTGAATTCATTGCATATGCTAATTCTGTGATTCATCGTGGACCTGGGGAGTGTGGATAACAAAATATTGGTGGAAACGGGGGAGATGCCTGTGCTTGTATTTGTAGTGCTGCATTCACATAACTAAAGAAAGGCTGTCAATTCTACATCTGAGAACAAAAATATTTTATGAATACAAAAGGTTTAATTTATTGCATCTAACAAAACATAGGAATTGTATAAACATGCAACATTTGCACTTTTACATGTAAATATCTGAAACACTTTATTTTTTTGGCTAATAGTACTGCTATCAGTGATAGAACGCCAAGTGGTAGTAATTCAAGATGAAAGTACTTTGTGTTTGTCAGTGTCTCTTTTAATAGAAAAGGTCAATAGAAATCATTTTAATCCTTTCTTTTTTCCTCCTTAAAAGAAGACATATTTTGAGTGTTAACAAAATGGGTTGTTTGTTCTGTTTCTGGTGATGCAAACTTAATTTAATTCTTTTTTTTTTTTTTTTCCACTTCTAAAAATATGTCATTGAAATCCGATATTTTGTGATCTGTGTCCTCAAGGATAAATTCAGTTGAACAAAAGCAAGTGGCATGCTTGTGAATAATGCTAGTCTGAAAAGCCACCAGTTCTACACTGCATAAAATTTCTGTTTATTGCTCATTCTGTATTTGGATTGGTTTTGTATTTATAACTGGTAAGTCTGCAGACGAAGAAACGTCCAGTTACACTTTGAGATAAGTTGGTGCAGAATCAGATTGACCAGTGCTTTTCCTTTGTTGTCTTTGCTCCATTTAGTTGTAGATCTCTCACATCCTGCATATTGTCATTCTGCCACTGCTGTGTTTAGCACATTACATATCTTATATAGTTCTACAATTATCATTAGTATTTTATTTTTATATACCGCTTATATATTCAGTAATGTGTATATTTTGAGATACATATATCAGGAAACATTCTCTAGCATGATATAAAGTTGCTACAGTTTTAAGAAAATTAGCTGGACATTGATGGTATATAAATGAAATTACATCCAACCCAGAGGACACTCTTGAAAAAGTGACAATATTAGTCAATCAGTTAGCATACCTGCACTAAATTATACTAAATAGGTTGTCTAAAATGCACTTTGCAATTAAAATTATTGAAATTGAAATTATTGAAGCATGTTGCTCTTCATAGATGTAACAGTGTTAATTATCATGTGACCAGAGCAGGGAAAAGATACTTGAAGTGTCTGGGTTGCTCAGATGAGTGAAATATGGTCATTCCTCCTCTGCCAGAAATCCCTTGGATTCTTTTTGCGTTTTGTTGCTCTCCGTGCTGGGGCTGTGATGCTAACAATGAGTGGCTAATACTGAAATATAAATCCATTTGTGTTTTCCTCCAGTTACAAAAGGCTTCATTGCCCGAGTGGCATGAAGCTGTCCCTCCTGCCTTTTAGAGTACGTGGACAGCACAGAGGAGCACGCGACAGTAAATATTGTGCTGCCTTGCCAGATTGTCACCAGGGTGCTATGACAAAGGGACATTCTGGTCCTGTGCTGGATCTGTTTGCTCTGCATCCAGTGCAGAAAGGGCTGTGAATCCCCCAGACATGCAATACTTCTCACCCACATGATGCTGTGCCCTTAAAATGTTTATTGTCAGCAAAAGAGCACAAAAACAGTATTTTTCCCAAATATCCGAAAAATCTTTACATCAGAAGCTGGTTTGTACCCAGGATTTGCCCATTATCATGCCTCTGGCCAAAACCCCATACCTGGCTGTTCAAATGCTTTTTTTGGTATATTTTTTCCTTAAGCAGGTTTTGAGGGAGCAGTTTAAATGCAGAAAAGGGATATCAGCTTGCATCAGAATTTTCTGGATAAATTCCTTAGTTACTGAAGAAAGATGAGACTTTCCTCAAATTGTCTTGAGGGGACAAAAACATTCAACTCAAGAGGAAAAATAGATTATTTTTTGTTGTTGTTTGAATTGTGATTAATGTGTTCACTTTGAGGGAACCCATGAATTGTACAAACTCAATAAGTGATGTAGTTATCCTCCAAGGTCTGTGGTACAGATGCAGCTTATCCTGTCAAAAAAAAAAAAAAAAAAAAAAAAAAAAAAAAAGTAAAAAAAAAAAAAGCCCTTTTCTCAGAAGCACTGTGTTGTCCCTCCAAACAAGGCATATAAGCAAAGAGCTCTTCCAGGAGTAGGTGTTAAGTTTATAAACAGAATATTGCCAGAGGATTTTGCTGAGGAAGGACTGGGTTAATATGAGCTGTTTAAATATCAGTACTGATAATTACCCATGCTGTTAATTAAAAACAACAACAAAATGCAAACTGTCCTTCCACACTAATAGGAGATTTGGTGTGTGTAATCACTTGTATCATGCCTCACAAGCAGATGCCTGACTGACGTAGGTTGTTTTTGTTTGTTTAAATCATCCTGCAGTACCAGCATGCATTCAGGAGTGACTGTCATTGTCCTTCCTTTGACTAAATTGAAATAATGAGCTTTCAGAGAGCATAGATTTAAGAATGAGTGCATGTTGACATGAACAGTTTGACCAAGATTTTGTACAATTTGGAGATGTGGAGGAAGCCAGAATAACACTTGTTTTGGGATGTTCTTGCCCCCCATCTCCTGAATATCCCTGCTGGACTCAGCATGGTCCACAGCAGCTGGGTAGCTTGATGTAAGACATCTCTGGCCCTTCTGATGTTTTTATCTGGTGATGAGGACGGTGCTCAGTAGCTCGGATGAAGTGGCTATGGAAAGTGAGTCTCTTGATTCAATTTTTCATGCTTTGTGCTCAGCTGAACCTGCTGGATAGCAGCCCACAGATCTGATCAGCTCATGGAAAGCATCACAAATTCATACATTTGAGGACAGTCCATCTGCAGTTCTTTGAGCTATGTTTCACATCACTGTGAAGCTTAGACCATGAAATGCTGTATATACAATGATGATGGGACACTCTTTGGCACAGGTTTAGGATCTAGTCTACCATGTGTTTGCAGACGTAGATTTTTGGTTATAGATTTTAGTATATGCATAAGCTCTTTTTAGGAGAGCAGCTTGTTCAGAGCAGTCACAGGAATGTTTTGGGGGAAGTTTGGGGCAGTAAGCTGTGGGAAGGGTGCTTTAACAGAACCTCCACTGATGGATGGCAAATAATCTATGTTTGTGAAGTAGGTGTTTATCAGTGAAAATGACTGGGAATTAACTTGTTACTGTGTTTCGGTTATTTAATTTTGGATCATGGAACTTGCTTACTTTGGTTTTACTACCAGCTGATACCAAATTCATTTTCAGCACGTAATCAGTCCTGGCACAGGAACGTATTACAGAAATTCCTATCATTCTTTTCTGCTTCACCATCAGCTGTGGTGGTAGATGCTCTGTTTTGTCTAAAAGCAACAGAGGCTTTGTTCTCCCACTTCATGAATAGCCTGGTCTTGTTATCTTGAGTGTATGATGCCTTGCTTTGTTGTCTGGTTGCTTTTTGACTCAAGTTGATTTTCCAAATGCTGCTTGATACAGGATCCATTCAAAATCTATGCTAGATTCAGTGATTTTCTTGAATGGCAGAGGGTTTGACAACATCTTGCACATGACTGCTTATGGCTATCCTGTGCTACGTTTCCTTGATTCCTGGGCCGGAACAGTGCACAACATTTGCACCCACTTGAGCACCAAGTGAGCATGCTGCCATTGTCCTGGAAATAAAAAACTGCAAGCACGCTTTGGGGAAATGACAAAATTCTGTATAGTTTGCACATTCTCCAAAACAGGTAGTTTCTTGTCACTATTTATCACTGTTGTTTACTTAGTGTCAGATATAATTCAGGTGATTGAAAGCATGGCAAAAGATATTAACTGACTGCTTCATTTGTAAATATTTTGGGAACTGCCACCTCCATACGTGAGATCACAAAAGTCTTTTTGTCCTGTATTTCAGAATGGAACAATTTGACATGTTTAAATTACGGGTCAAAAACTGAATAAATGAAGAAGCTGTCTAGTCAGTCTTTCTTCCTAATGAGCATTCTCTACCACAGTAGCAGAACTGCCAATTATTGGCCACTTGTTCTGGCTACTCATTAAGTATATTTCAGCATGAACCTCTTATGATTTGGCACATAGCCAGATCAAATTCAGATTTTCCCCATGTCCAGAATAATACTGTCACTATTTTGATAGGCAAATAAGCCATAAGTTTCCTACATCCAAAGTAAACACTAATATGTGCATGACAAAAGGGCATCTACTCTTCTTACTGCCAAGAAAATCATTGCAGGAGTAACTGAATTTGACAGTAGTAGGTGAATTTCACTTTATTTAGTTTGAATTATGACAGTGAATAAGATATTTACTAGATATCTAACATTCTACCCCTCAGAACAGCTTTAGAGAAGTAACATGCAGTGGTATTGCCTCTCTAATTTGCTTTCAAAAGTTTGCTGCAGTTTGCAAAAACTGCCTCTTTAAGTATTTCAGAAAGGCAGAGGAGAACAGATTGTTCCGTATGTATGTCCATTAGGATTGTGATTATTTTTATATAATTATTTTTTTTACTTTTCAATTTGATCTTTAGGTTGCTATACTCAGGCTGTTTCATGGTACAGAAAGGTCAAACTAATTTTAGAGTTACTGCATTTGAGAAAAGTACTGAAGTTGTTTAACATTTGTCACAGCCTTCATCTGAAGCACATTGTTCATTAAAAGATTAACTCTTGTTAATTCACACTCATATGCAAATGTCATCTGAGAATCCAAAATATTTTTTCTGAATTATTTCTTCACTTCCAGAGTAATTATTTTTGGAAAAAGAAAAGTGTTCTTGAAATTGGGCAAATAAGTCAGGCTTTAAGAAATCCTACGTATGCAAAATAAACACATTGGCTTTTCTGTATTGGAACTAATATTTATCTAAGATAGATATGTGCCAACTAATGACAGGTTTCACTTTGTTGGAGTTGTCTTACTCTATAGTAGCAATGTTATATATTTTGAGGATAAATGCAACGTTTTTAGTTCATGGACTGTGTTTTAGATGAATTTGTGGTATAGGGAACTATATAAACTTCACTTGGTGAACTGGATTCACACTCATTTTGATTTATGGAAGCCAACAGAGAGAGATTATAGTCTCTGTTGTAATGTTAATAGTTCCATGCAGAATGCTGAAGTTGTATATTCACTAAAATAACTAGATCAAGAAGTCATCTCTTGTTGGAGACACTGTATCGAGCTCTTTATGTAAATGTTGTCTTCATATGAAATGTTTACCTAGCTTTACAGACTCCATCAGTTTTGCTATCTCTTTAATGGAATGAGACCTCTTTATTTCTAAAAGTTTCATGTAGCATTAAGATAATGATTTGTTGATTAGCTATTTGTATTTATGTGTTTAAAACTATATCTGGCGGAGCAATCTTTTGGTAGATGTGAGAAGTACTTCAGAGAAACCTTTTGAGAAGGTCTTTAATATATTTAATGAAATGGGCTGGATTCCTGTATATGATCAATCTACTGGAAGCCCAGAGGTTGAAAGAGCACTGAGGAAATATATATGTATGTATATTTTTTTGATCAGATCTGATAACTTTAATTCTGTTTAACAGAAGCTTATGGTATCAAATAGGCAGTATTTACAAAACTGAAGCGATTATAATACAAGAAATTATGCTATCATTTGTTGTGTGCTGCATCCTCCCTGCTCCTCACTTCTGTCACATGTGAGTACTTCTGCAGTTATGCTAAGCCAGTATTCTTCCAGCTACCATTTTGACTTACCTAAAATAAGGCAAGACATTTGTGCAAGGAATAAAAAGATCATGAGGCATTCTGTCAGTTTTATTGGTTTCTCCCATGAGTTTCACTGCTCTCCAGACCTCAGAAGCCCTTATTTATCCCAGAAACCTTGGAATTTACAGACTGACTTTGCTAAAGCACTGCTGAACTTTAGAATCCTCATAAGAATGCTGGAAATCTTCAGAAAAGCCTTCTATGATATCAGCAAATATCTCCCATGGGAAAGCTACCCGCATACTGGAAAATGTTCAGTGGTGATAAAAGTGTGCACGACTCTCATTTAGAATTCTTGCTTGGAAAACATGAAGTCTATGAAACTTTTTTTATTCAGCCTAGTACGACATATATTGTTACATTTTCAGATCCAGCCAGCCAGAATGTGTTGGTTTTGAAGGTTATTTTAGATATTTTGATGATGAATTCAACCATCTCTGAGACAGTGTTGTTTGTTGAAGTAAATCCTTTTTCTCTGAACAAAGGAGAAGAAACTGAAGTAACATTCTTCCTTCCTTTGAAAGTTTACGTCTACACCCAGCCCCAAAAAGTCTGTTTAAGGCTTTTTACTAAGAATAGTCTTCCCAGCCACATTTAGTTACTACTCTGGATTTTATATTCTGTTTCTCCTGGGTTTTCTCAGTGCTTTCTGTTCTCACACACCCATTCATTGCTGCCTTGAGTTTAGTTCATAAGTCTGCTGGGCTTCCTGGCTTACTAATTATTTTGTTTTAGTGATGCTGTTGTGCAGGACCAAGAAAGCCTAGATAACAAATGAGGCAATTGATACAGCAGTCTCTAGAAGTTTTAATTGTGATGATGGAGGCAAAGAAGACAGGCTGATTTTAAGAGACTTCAGTGTTGCCTCCAGTTATAAATCAAGTTGAGAAAGGCAGGCATATGTACAAAGCCAGAGTGAGCAGTGCAAAAGATTTTATACTTAATTAAGCTTATAATCAATTATTATTTCTGTCTGTATGAATGACAGCACAGTTGGCAACAACTTTATATATAAGTGGCATTGAAATTTGCATTTCGTTTATCCCATTAATTTTTCATAAGACTATAGCCTTCTGTTTGGAAAATAGTTTATTGAAATAATAAATATTTTTAAGTGCAATGGAAAATATTTAATCTATTCCCTTTTACCATGCATTTCTCACATTTTTGATCCATAACCTTCCATAATCATTTTCATACTAAAATCTCTCCATTTCATATGTTACTCCCTCACTTTGTACAGAGTGACTCACGTGTTGTATATACATAAATATTTTTTTTTCTCCCATTTGCCCTCAAATGTGGCTTAAGCAGCTTCCGGCTCACTTGAAGAAACTGAAGAGAGAGAAGAAATGGAATGAATATTAGAATATGAGGAGAACTGATGGGAAATTAACTGAGCCTGAGAAATGCTCCAAACTAGGAAGCAGCAAGAGAAGCCTCAGGGACCATAGAAGAGCATAGTCTAACTGGAAACTTTGAGTTTAAAGGGAAAACGATCATTCTGAACATCCTAGGTAGGAAGTGTATAAAGCTAGGGTACTTTCCAAGTCAATCTTAAATAAGATAGAAACCATATTTGGCTGAGTGCTATATTGAATGTGGCAATTAATAGAATACAGCAGAAAGCAAAAGAAAACATCATTTGAAGAAGAAAACAATGTAAACCTACCCTATAAGAAAAATAAAAATAAAAATCCTGCTATACTGAACAAAAGAGCTAACAAAGACTTCTGCCTAAGTTGAGGTAACACTGCAGGGAGAATGGGTTCACCTCATGATTTCATTTTGGTCCACCTAATGTTATTTTCCCTAAGTGAATAGATTGAACAAGGAGGTAAATGGGGACAAGGGTGAGGAGCCCTTAATTTATGAAATTTGCTTCTAGGAGTTCTGTCATTAATTATATTGGAGGAAAACAAAGGTTTCAAAATCAGGCTATTTGGATTATGAATTTCTTTATTTTATCAGATCAAAATTTGTGTTTTCCGCACATTATAAAACAAAAATGATAGTGTATTTCTGTGTGAAAAAGAGAGTTCTGCATATGTAGTCTCCATGATGTAAAGCAAACGTCTCAAAACCTTTTAGGTTTTTCTTTAATTTAAATGCTACACTTCTAAGCATTCATACAACTTCAATTTTGTAGAATGCATTTCTCTTGATCTTTATTTTCTCCCTTTTCAGTAGCAGAGTTCCAAAGGACATCATCACTTAAATAATAAAAATAAGATAAAACAAAGTGCATTTTTTAAACACGTATTAGATTACGTTTACTGCAGAAGTGAATAATGACTAAAAACTATTTTATGACACTACATGATGACAACTTCAGAAAGCGTTGAGGGAATGTTCTTCATGCCACAACGATACATAAAGCCAATTTTAATATTAGCAGTTAACTGGATAGGTTAGGACTGTTCCTTTCAGCTCCAACTCTTGACACTGCAGATTTGTTTTGTAAAACCCATAGTTTTTCTCCAAATCTGAAGCTGACAGAATTTCCTCTTTATTTTTGTGAAACTCATTCCATAGTTCAATATGTGCTGTGAGGTACTTAGAGCCCTAAATAGCTATTATACCATTTTACATACCTTTCTTTTTTTTTTGGTTTAAACTTTCTATTGAATGTGATTATGCTTCTCTAAGTTTCACCTACCTGGAAGACTTTCTACATTAAAAATAGAAGGAAAAAATAAAAACCACATTTTATCTTTAGATCTCTTCCATAAAACAGAATTCCAGATAGAGTTTCTATTCCCTGAAATTCATCTTTTCTTCTCTGATATTATGTTGATGATATAGGAGAGCAAAGCCAAGGAGATTGTCTTTAGTGTGGAATCATTTATTTAAGAAAAAATAAAATAAAATAAGGAATTTGTCACATCACAGCTTGAAGTCTTGACCTGCCTGCAGTTCTCTGTGATAGCAGAGGATGTGACCAGCTGTTTTCACAAATACCTGCACAATCAAAGCAGGGTTCTGTTCTGCTCTATTTAGCTCACAAAGACACTGTCGTTGAGGTAGTAACCTGAGAACATAGCATGCTGCTGTTGCTCCACAGCCAGAAACTATGGGAACAGCATTAAATCACTTTGAACCTCTCTGCAGAGAGGCCTCTCTACATGTCATGATTTTCTATCTGTGTCATGCAACATGCAGAAATTATCCCGATATTGTTGAACTGTTTCTTCTGGTATTTCTACTAGAAAGTGTTCACTTAATTTTATTTCCTAACTAAATTTATTTCTGCGCATTTATGAACAATTATTTCATCACCTATTTTTCAACTGTATATACTATTTCTAATTTTCACAAAAACTTTAAACTTAAATGATATAACCAAGAGGAGGCATTTGCCAGCAGAGGCTAAACTCTTGTGCAATCCATCACTCACACTATTGGCAAAGGCAGTTGCTTTAGAGGATGAACAGCATCAGTACGCTCAAAGTGTGTCTGCTTGCCAGTGCAGTAGTTTAATAGGAAGGGTGAGATGGTTCTGCGATAGTTCAGATTTGTTCCACCACTCCCCCATATAAAAACACAGAATTGGAGAGCAATAAAATGAAAAACAGCCATATTTTCTGCAATGTAGTTCCATAATACAGTTGTGCAGTTTATGGAAATTTCAGGTCCCTTTCTAATCTCTTCACAGTCTTCAGTCAGACCAGTAAGGAAAAGAGGTGTTTGCCAGTAGCTGAAACTTTCTCATAACCACCATTTGAGTGCCTCTGACATAAATAATTTCCTGCAAAGCTACTGAGAGTCAAAACAAGTGTTTTAATAGTTATAAGAAAATCAGACACTTCTGTTTACTAGCATCTCCAGAATTAGGCAGGGATGCAGTATGTTGCACACACACACACACACACATATATATATATATATTTATTTATTTTTTGTCTTTTCAAATGTTGAGAGTTGATGTCATTTTTGTTGGTGGTGGTTCTGTGAGGTTTTGTTTCTTTGTTTTGTTTTTGTTTTAACTAAACAAGAATTTCAAAGAGAATGGTTCAATTTACAGTGATATAAAATGGGAAGATGAACAACTCCTGCTTGAAAGAACTAAGCATTGATGTAATTAATCATGGCTTCCTCCCACAGCAAAAGCATGCTATCAGGGAACTTTGGGGGAAGAGTTTGGGATCCTGATGACTTTTCAGATTGCTGACCATGTAGGTAAATGCATATTGTTACACAAAAACAGAATAACCTAGATAAAACAAAAACTTGATAGATAGCACAATAAAGGGAAAACAGTGAACAGATGGAGAGGGAGAGTTATATTATTTAGTATGTAATGAGGAAATCCCAAGGCTATTGCTGACCTAGCCTGGAAAGACTGTGGTGCAGCTGCACTCAAATGCAGCTTTGTTGTCTCTGGTCCCAAGGAAATTTGCAAAGAATTAAGAATGGTTGCTCCCTGTGAGATACATGAAGGAGTCTCAGTGAGCTAATGGAGAACGAGGCTGGGTTGTTTGCAAACCCATTACTCCATTCATTGCTAACAGATTAGGATGCAGCTTGCTATATTAACATACTCCTATACTCCTCGAGAGGTACAGTTTGAAATGCAAATAATTTCTAAGAGATCTCCTACTTTCGCCTAAACCCTTTTTCATATACCCTGTAAGTTCTCTAAAAGAATCAGTTTTGAGCTAAAAAGATTTCTTCTTGGTCACTGACTGTTGTGTGCTTTTACAGTGAGAAAATTTCTTTCATTCTTTTCAGTACAGGATCCCATTACCTGTATTTTTTTGTAAAGTAAATAAGTAGTGGCTGAAATTGAACCTTTATGATAGAATACTGCAAAAAAATATTTTGTGTTTCTTTGCTTGCCTGAGTGTCATGTGTGCCAATGAAGTAGAAATAAGCATTAATTTTCTGTGCGGATGCTGAGTATTGTGAGGGTTGGGTATGGGAATAGGCATGTATCACTGGATATCATAGCAGGTTTTGAGACTGTTTATAATAGCTCAGCTTGTTACATCTAGAGGAAAATATGGCAACTGCTGAGTGTTTAAAGTTACAAGAAAAAGGTTTCATGTTACTGCAGATATAAATCTCAGAACTAATATTACAGAAAGAACAGTATCAAAGGAGACTCTGCTATTCTCAGTATGAGTCACTCTGCAAGATGAACGCTTTGGAAATCAGAGTTGATTTTTAATACAGGGAACTTTTTCCATCTCATATATTACATAATTACTGATGATGTTCACTTTTCTTTCATTTTGTTGCAAAGCAGGAATTGAGGATGTGTCTGCCTTTAGATTTGACAAAGGAAATTGAGCTTATTAGTTAATAGTAGTAACTAGTTAACAGCCGTATTGCTCATCTGTGTTATTTTATGTATGAAGTCATAAATATTTTTAAAGGACTTGATGAGTAGCATATTTTACCAGGAGTTATTAGTTACCAAGTAAAAGCAATGAATTTTAAGGAGAAATCTCCAAAATTCTTAAATAAGACATTTATAGCACATGGTTTTAGGCTCAAAGGATGGCATGACTAGACATCTCTCTGAACAGCAATTTAATTTTTTTTTGTTTTGTTTGTTTGTTTTGCTAGTTGCAAACTAGCAGACTTAAAACCAGGAGTCTTTTCTCCTCCTCCTCCTCCTCCTCCTCCTCCTCCTTCTCTTCCTCCTCCTCCTTCTTCTTCTCCTTCTCCACTTTTAAAAGTAAATTAATAGGGAAAAAAAAAAGTCTTCTTTCTTTCCTTTTTTTTTTTCTTTTTTTTTTTCTTTTTTTCTGGAATTAGCTGTCTGTAGAACCTAGGTTCTTATGTACACTTTCACTATGAAAGAGTTACCTTATATATTAACAAAACCACTATTAACCATAATTAGATATATTTAAATGAAGAAACACCTTAGGAAACCCCTAAAACAAGTCATCAATTTTAGGATATTGCATCATAGAAACTCACTTTTAAAACTAAGATTGTAATATGTAGGTATCACATACAATCTCAGTAATTTGTAATTTCTCTAACGTGTTAAACCTTATGTAATTTTCTGCTGATTGTCTTCTGAGTATTCTAAATATTTATATTTTCTATTTTATCACAAAATGAATACATTTTTAAAGAAGCCTGAAGTAATTAGAGGTACATCTGGGTCTTTACTTGATCACATGCAACACTATTATTTTAGAGTCCTGAATACACTAAGGATTCTCCCAGCAGCCTCATAATAGATTAATATGCATCAACTTTTTCTAATGTACACATAGCAACAAATTCCAAAGAAAGTCAATATGCAAAATTTCTTGCTCGGGTCAATCTCCATAAATCCCTAAACATTGCTTTTGAAATCAGGGTATGAATCTCTCAGCCTGTAATTGTAAACACTGGGCTGATACCTTTTTTGACTTTTTAAAAATAAAATAAACATATCTTTCTTTGATTCCCCTTCCCATATCTGAAGTAAAAACATGCCTTAGGCAAATTTGTGGTCAGAAGCTGGAAGGTGAAAAAGAGGTGGTTGCAGTAGTTGCATAGGTATGGTCCTGCTGATAAGTTCAATTTTGTCAGTCAAGCCTCAAGAGCCCTGCTTCTTTCATGTCTTCTGTACAAAAGTGATTTATTTTGTGAAGTGAGACTTATAAGTTTCAGCAGCCTTAAAATTGTTTTCACCCTATAGATCAGTGCTTTTCAGTAGTACCAGGTATCTCTCACTTTAAAAGATTTTAAGAATATGGAAAAAATGATCTCTGTCTGTAAAGACTTATGATATTCTTAGAGAGCTCTGGAAATTTGAAATGCTTATTTTAGATGTCAGCCTGATTTGAATTGGATTTCACCCTTGATTCAACCCCCAAATTCAATAATATTTTATGGCTTAGTAAATGTAATTTAAAATTAACATTTGTTTATTTTTATACTTGTGCAACATGAGTCCAGTTATTAAAATGGTCTGAACACCTTTCCACAGTCAATGCTTCTTAAACGAGTTCTCTGCAGCAGTTGAGTCTGTGGCAAGAATTTTCTGATGGGCTGCCCTGGAATACCATAGGATTTTCCAATCGCTTTCATAGCCACCTTTGCATTTTCACATTTTAAACCATCCAGTTTTTGATTCTTTCCTATGATTTATTAGATTTCCTACAATACTACAATGACTTTTGTGGCTAATTAAATAATAAATTATGATGACCAAGGAAATCATATCTATGTCTCATGCTTATGAAGCTTCACTAATCTCCCATGGACTACCAGCTCTACCCATTGAAATTGAATTAGAAGCTTACTTCTGGAGAGGCATCGATATTCTTTGAAAATAAAGTGAATCTTCCTCTTAGTTGAGATAGGACAGGGACTGAGTATGTCAGGAAGTGATTGGTAATCTTCATTTTTGGAGAAAAATAGTATCATTTCCTGTGTTCAGGTACTGCAAATACTCTAGTTCCACTTTATGAAAGGATCTGTAGAAGATATAAGGGCACCTGTGGTATGGAGAGAGAGCAGCACTCTCTTTTATTGCAGTTTAACAATATCCTGAAGTGGAGTCTGCCTTTCTGACTTACAACCTGCATATACTGGATCATGTCTCTTGATGGATTTATTCTTTTTGCAGCATCATTAAAGGGATCTTTTTCCAAACAAAAGAACAAACCAAACTTACGCATGCACACACATAAAGATGTGTGTATTGGACCTCTTTAAAAGCATAAAATTTGACATATTTCAGCTCTGACATTCAAAAATTGAATACCTGTTTAACTCAATAACTGATTTTTGGTATAAAAATAAAATCCACAACCTCTGACTATGAAATTAAGCTATTAAAAATAATGTAAGCAATATACATACCTTATGAACCAACAAAAGTCTACCACGATAGCCTTTGGTATGAATTATTCTCTGCACATTTTCTAAAAGAAGGTGTCAAAATAGAAATAAATATATGTAAATTGTTAAGCATAAATTGCATTTACGTTTTTTGCTTTATCTAGTTTTGCTAAGAATGTCAGTGAATTTAAAATTTTCTAAGCTTCAATGTCGTTCCACAAAATGCAGCAAGCAGATAACTAATCTGTTTTATTGTTCATTGTGGGTTAATCAAAAATGTAATTATGACTTTTAATTAGAGTAGAAAAAGTGTCTGCTACCAGCTCATAAAAATTGCTTTTTTCTGCCTTGTCACCACAGGTTATGAAAGACAGAGAAAGCTTTCAAAGTAATAACAAGGAGACAATCTAGTCTCAAATTACTCATAATTGAACTTAATATTTGAAACTACATCTAAATATATTGGAAGCTGAAAGACAAATTTGTATTCTAATTTAATTTTAAAGCATAAAATTTGTCATAACTAGAAAAACACAATATTTCCCTTCACCTCTTCAAATTGTTTCATAGTTCTGGTTCTAATTTCCATGTTATTTTAAAAAAATGTTTTAAAACAAGTCAACAAAGCTTATGCTTTAGAAAACACATTTAGAAGTAAACACCCCTATAAACTAACGAAAATTTCAGATATTTATATAAAATTCAGACAATACTCAGGGTTTGCATCAGTATATTAAATACATATGTAAAAGAATGGAAAATGTGAGAGAAAGCACTAATAATATTAAGAAACAAAATTCCCATTTTAATTTATTTACATTTCACAGAATCACAGAATTGTCTAGGTTGGAAGAGACCTCAAGATCATCAAGTCCAACCTCTGACCTAACACTAACAAGTCCTCCACTAAACCATATCGCTATTTGTTCTAAAATAGCACATAAAGTAAAAAGGGAGAATGTGAATCAGAAGTGGGTGATTACAATAAATTGGCAGGGGAAACCAAATGGTACAGAAAGAATTCTGTGGCTGTCAAAGTTAGTGTAATAGGAATTTGAGATTTATTTTTGAACAGAATTCTGACAGTGTATCTTATCCATTATAAGAATAACAATTCCCATTTCTCTATAATTATTTTTCTTTATTTTGGAAGTACTTCTACAAATACAATGAACTTTCATTCCATTAGCATTTCAAGAAGATGCTAAACAAACTAAAATTAGGATTGTGTTAAGAGCAGTGGTATTGATTGTGATATGTTGAAGAGTTTCTAATGAAGTGAATTACCATTTCTTCAGACCACTAGCGATGATTTTTAGTAAATCTGGAGATATTAGCAATGATAATTCTCTGGTGATACGTATGTAAGCAGAATGACCCATGTACCTTTCAGGTGATCAGCCTTATTGTTCATTCGGAAAAGAATCAAAATGTAGATACAGAACATGAAACATACAACTAAATGCTTTATTTGCCTGGAAGTTCAAACAAGGAAAATAACTTCTCATCCTTCCCCTGCAAGAATATACAGTGATTTAAATTAATATTTAAACAGTGCACTGAGCTGAACTGATATATTTGTAAAAGACCACTTAGCTTTGATTTGAGTATTGTTAAACTTGAAAAAGTCAGAACATGCAAAATGATGGCTCAGTCACTAAAATATATAAAAGATGATTAATTCATTAATGTTCATGAGCTGAGAAAGGATGTTTTCAGTTAGGTCCCTAAAACATTTATTCTTGAAATGATAGTTTGTGGTTGATTTATTTTCTTTTTCAGTTACCTGGAAATAACAAAGATTTTTTGCTGTCACTTAGTATGTGCCTTGAATAAGGGTAGTAAATAATAATAATAATAAACTGAAGGAAACAGGTTTGATCTAGAGCTCTTGATCATCTGGGCATAAGCAACCAATATGAAGTTCAGCATGACATGAAGGTACCGAGGTTTCAGGCCACGGCACAAAGTGGTGGGAGAGGGATACCAGCAGGAGGTGACCCCCAAGTTGTTGAACTGAAAAATGCTGTCACTTTGAAAATCCTCTCATAAAACTTATACTCCCCATAATTTCAAATACTACAGCTTTTAATTTTCAAGGTGATGTGTTTCCATAATTTGGAAAACACTGTCCAAAAGCACTTTACATCTGATGTCTTTCTTCTATTGTTTATGATTGCATTGCATTCTTTTGATCAGAGTGCTGATTACAGTATCAGAGCATTGTAAGCTTCTATAGACAGGTTCTTCCAGACTTTCCTTAAATACAATATCTTATATACTCAAAATGTGCCACTACGGCATTACTTAAAAACTAAAGAGTAGCTGCCCTACTTTCACAGATAACTCAAAAATGAATTAAAAAAAAAAAAAAAAAAAAAAAAAAAAAAAGTGAAGCCATTGATTACAGTCATTCTGCAGACTTGTCAAACAAGGATCTAATTGCAGTTGTTGTTCTGTGAGGTAACTAAAGAAAAACGTTGATTCAGATTTTATCCTAAATGTGTATGTCACATCCACACTTGCCCTATTTTGATATCTGGTCCAATTATTTGTAAAATGTTTAAAAAATCCATTATAACAGTAATTAGCACTTCTGTCCTTACTTAGCCTTTGGATGGTTCAATATTTGTCTGTCTCAATAACATGCAGAGATTCTACTGGGGGCTAGCCAAATTTATGACAAGACTTCTGTCCTGCCTTCTGAGGAGGTGTGGTGTGTAACTCTCTTAGATTTGGGGGGTGTTGTGATGATGTCCAGGCATAGCATGACTTCTTAGGACATATTATCCTCTATCTGTAGGAAAGGAAGCAAACCATGTGAGACCTCTGAAAAAAAAAAATGTTGTTTTCAAGGCCTTTGGAATGTAGAAGCCATTGTTATTTTAGTGTCTGAATGTAGAGCAAGTTTCTAAACCTGAAATGCCGGCCTATGGGAAGTGCCTAGCATTTTTTGTTGTTGTTGTTGTTGTATTTACTAGATTTGGTTACAATTAAAATGACTGTATAGAGGCTTTTTTGTCATCTTTCAGAAGATGCTTTTTGTATACACTGGTGGTGGTTGAAGGAGAGGCGTGCCCAGTAAATCTGTGATGTAGCTGTGATTGTTACTTAGAATATCAGTGACTTTAATATATGGGATATGGGTGGTGGTGGTGGTTGTTTATCATGGATCCACTGTGCTAAATGTCACATACCCCAAAAAGGCTGGCAGAAGCTGTGCTCAGCTACCAGAAGGGTAGCTTCACCACGCCCCATGAAGGATGGGCAAGTTCTCCTGCAGTGAGCTACAAGCCACATTACTTTATATGAGGAAGGCATAATCATTCATAACAACAAACTGGGTGGAACTGTAAATATTTTAGTTGCTTGTCACGTCAGTCCCACCAGGAGGGACCTTTTAAAAGTTCCCAGATTTCAGAGTGGGTGCCCCTCTTCTTTAAAACCTTGAACACTGGCAATGAAAAAAGATTATCCTCCAATTTCATTCATGCATGGTCTCCAAGGAAATGCTTACAGCTAGGTGAAACAAATTTGCCTGGAGTATTTAGTGTCAAGTTTCCCAGATGAAGAGGAGATCAAAGCTGAGAGATTAGGACATGCTGGTTAGAGGGGAAAATTGCAGTTTAGCTGTGCTGCTATTTTTAAAACTTGTCATATTCCCCTTCTGTCAGGTGAGCTGCACTGATTTGTTGTGAAACATAGATGCTTTAGACCTCTGTGCATGGATCACGCACCATAATGCAACAAATGGAAGCTGCAAAGGTTGTCACAGAAATGCATAAACTTCATTTCCTACTGGGTCATGATTAAAACAAGCAATCTAAGATAACTGCAAATGTGTCTTTGATACATTTCATGGGAGAAATGCCACACAGGGAATGTGTTTTTATTTTTCTCCTTCTTTAAAATAATAATAGTTCTTTCAACTGCACACATTAGCAGTTTTATCACAAACACTACCAAGGTCATTTCGGTCTTCCAGAAACACCCTGGACAGAACAATAATTCTTTCTTCCTTACCTTCCTCTCAAGTTTCCATTCTGTGCCTGCTTTCACCAGCTGGTTCTTCAAGCAGTGCACCTGCCCCGTTGCATCCCTAACCCTGGATTTTACCCCTGCACCTTCTTTCCTTTCTTTACAAAAACACTTCCAAAATTTGTCTTCAAACCTTCAAATCTCATCACTGTAAAAGCTGGCCTTTCTCCTTTCTTTTCTTTCTTTCTTTTTTTTTTCTTTTTTTTTTTTAATGCTATTAGAAAGCTGCTTTTCTAAATAAATAAAAAAAAAGTCCACATCTACTGTCAACATTTTATAAATTTAAGTGTTGATTAATCTATTTAATGCTGGTATTTGTTTTGTATAGGTTTTGTTGTTGGGCTGTGATTAGAAATTGGTCTGTTGATAGGAAAAACACCTAAAGGTGTCTCACTAGTCAGGATCCCATTCCACAAGTTCTCAAAACAAAGGCAGCCTGCATCCTGAACCATTTACAAAATCAAGACAGGTTTTTATACAGGATCTGATTGCATTTGTAAATGTTTTGTGGTTGAATTTCAAGACTGTTTCTTCATGTCTGACTGGAATATTAATTTTCCACAATATATTTGTTTTCACACTCTCCAAACATTTATTTAAATATGTAAACAAACAAAAAAAAAAAAAAGACAAAAAAAAAAGACATGTGTTAAATTTTAGTAAGTGACCAATCATGCACATATCTGCCATTCCGTAGCTCTTATTTCTAAATGTCTGCATCTGTGGTTTTATTTATTTAAAGAAATAACTTGGGAGAAAAAAAAAATAGTGGTATGTCTCAAATTTAGAATAAGCTTTCTTCACATTACCTTTGATTTCATTAGAGTTGAATCTGACATAACCTTTGAGATTGATGAGAATCAACCTGCCTTAAATCAGAACATAACAAATAAGTGCAGGTGTATTATGTATACGGTAAACCCAGATCTATGTCTTTTTTATTACCTTTCCACATTTTTATCTACATATAAGAAACTCAATGTTCACAAAAAGTTCTCATTATCAAAGCCAGAAGTGTTGCTGCTTAGAAAACTAGCATATATTTCACTGAAATAAAATATGAGCATCATTAAATACCACCATGTGCATCCGAAATTACTGGCAGAAAACTATATTTGGCGTTGATATATTATTCTTACTCATTCCCAAATAACAAAAAAATGACCTATGGAAAAGGGAACTCTGGAGATATTATTTTATTCTGTAAATTAGTTTAAATTAGCATGGTTCTGATTAGAGGCAGGGGTTATTACAGCAGAAACTTCTAACATTAAAGGATCAGAGAATATATCTTACAATACAACCAATAAGCTCTTGTTTTTTGAGTTCAAGTGTCTGAAAGCTTAGGTTCAAAACAGAAAGACAATGGAAGTTATTTATATATACTCTTGAGGTCTAATTAGGCTTAGTATTTCACATGCACATATATATTATCAAGCGAGATATTGTCATGTTTATGGAAATTGACACTTAACTTTGAATTGCTTCTATTTGCATATGCAGATTAGTAAAGCAATTCAATGATAAAGGATTTTAGAGACTTGCAGCAGTTGCCTATGGAAAAATGCAAGTAAGCCTGGAAAAAAATGAGAATTGATGACTTTGGCTGAGAACTCGTTAAGCATTCATCACCTGGAAGTTTTCAGGTTACCTCCACGTGGCAGCTGTAAATGCAGGCCAAGACAGTAATTTATTCACATCCTGTGAAGTGCTTTATAGACACCAGCAACCTGTCAATCGAGCCAGTCACTGGTGGCCACCAGCACTGCCTGGGCTGCAGCTTCTGACAAGCACAGAGCAGAGGTATCCCTGTAACAAGGGTCAGAGAGGAAAAGGAGGCAGGATTTGCAGAGGCACAACAAAGAGCAATAAGGCATTGAATGGTTTTAGTCTCCTCGTGCAGAACTGAAAATGAGTGGGTTTCATCCAAACAATTGTTTACTTTTGTGCAAGCCATCCCACATCCCTGTTTTTCATGAACTAAGACAGTGCAGCATAAATCAGTGTTTGACAGAGCTGTTGTGGATACTGTTCGTTCTCTGTTCTCTTTGTTAGAGAAGTTAATGAGAATAAGCTGTTCTAATTTGTGTCAGTATATTCCACGGTTATTGTTCTCTTCATAACAAAAGAAGAACAAAAGGCACAGAAGAGTCAGGAATGATGAAGCACATAAATAGGAGGGATGCTACAAAGAGATCATTCCGTAACAGAGCCATCAAAATTTTCTAATTGAGATTGCTATAATTATATCAAGATCATATGCTGAAGACAAAATAGTGCATATTTTCCTGTCAGTATCTCAGGTATGTGCAAAACATACAGTGTCAGGAGGAAGAGCACAGATATAGTAAAACTGCACACTTTCAGTTATGCCAGAGTGGATTCTGAAATCTGCTCTGGGGAGGCAGGGCTCTCCCTGCACCAAGAAACCTGGATTTCACCTGTTTCTACACACAAAACCCCGCATTTGTATGTCACAGACCCGTTTCTCTTTCCTACAAGAATGTTGTGTCAGTATTTAGCTAGTTAACAGTTAGTGGGGCAGCTTTCAAGGTTACAAGGTGTGGATCAGCAGCTCTGTGGGACGCACAGTGGTTTGTTATTCTTAGGCATTGTAAGCAATATGGTGCATGCCTCTTAGCACTTGATGCTTTTTTAGGACACAGAACTCTAGTGCAAGGCTTTTTGCAACCTGTGGAAAAGCAAGACAGGAAAAATGGGAATTTACACCCCATTTTTCATATGTCTGGCACATCCACATGAGGGTCAGAAAGCATTTGGCACTTTATATCTGAAACAAATGACTTGTGATTTTTTTTTCCAAGTTTCACTTTCTCATGGTACAAGGTCAATTGTACCTACACTTTCTTCAGCCAACGGTACTTACAGTGCAAAATAGGGCAGTGCCACCTGGAAAAACAAAGCCTAACACTAATAGCCAGAAACGCTCCTCCATTGAATAGCCTTGCTTTTTGAACTTTGAAAACCATACATTTACATTCTTTATGCTGCTGTAAACTGCGGTGATTAGTATTGCAGAGAATTTTGTAAAAGAACAGAAGATGCATGACCACCTAGCATTTCCTGATTGGGATTCAGGCTAGTTTTATGGAGTATGAGGCAAGTTTTATTTGTAATGTGGACTGCTGAAGTTAAATGAAACACTAAGCAAGTGTATCGTCTGAATTAATCTAAATCAGATTCCCAAGAGCAGTATACCTTCATCATTAGTTCTGTTATCCGATGCTGTGGAATACTTAGAGGTGTTTTATTTCGTTTTTAAAGGAATTTGGATTTTGTTGTTTTACATTTCTTACCAGGCTAGAGATCCATTAGAATGAGTAAAGATGCCAGACTGCAGAACTGTAGGTATGTACACAGGTACATACATCCACATATGCTTCTATTTGTGTAGCAACACTTGAATATATGAACATTTGTGATAAAGTGTGTTAACATCCAGACAAACATTCCAGTTTTAGACCAGCTGTCCATCTGTTAGTGGAGAGAAAGCACTTAACCTCAGTATAGTATTAACAATTAGTTATAAGGCCCCTCTCCTGCCTAAGTGTTTGGCAAAAATAAAAACTTCAGTGAATATATCTGTATTTATGAAAACACACTGGGTGGTTTTGGGAAATGGCTACTGATTAGAGATTAGAGTACATCATTGATGGTAGAGCAGTTATCTGATTAGGAGAGACAAGTGACTCCACAACTGCTAGCGAGCTTGGTCTGCAAACAAGATTAGCAGCGTATCCAATACTTTAGGACCTTATCTCTGAATGAGCAAGTAATGATAGTACTGACAGTAAGGAAAATTAACAACTTCATTTTTTTGTGTCAAAAATAATTCAGTCTTATTTATGGAGACTTATTCTTTTGCACAAAACGTGTTATGAAGCTGCCCAGATCTCTGAAATGTCCGTGGGGAGGCAGGATGTGCAATACTCTCAGCTAAATCTTCTTTGAGGTCTTATATCCACTAAAGCAGAATGTAGCCTTTCCCCATCAAATTTGGTGGCAAGTGTTTTATTGCCGTGACAGTTTCTAGATTACGTTTGCACAATATTTTTTCCTAACGTCATTTTTTTCCAGAGAAACCTGGACAAAATATCAGATGTACCACACTTACTGGAGTTAGTTAACTGCTCCAAAAAGAAAGAATATGGATCCTGTTTTCTCCTTACCTGAGATACCTGAGAATTGATATGAGTTCATTATGAGTCCTGCCTGTTTCCCTGCC
Organism: Anas platyrhynchos; assembly: GCF_047663525.1. Lineage (NCBI taxonomy): Eukaryota > Metazoa > Chordata > Aves > Anseriformes > Anatidae > Anas > Anas platyrhynchos. Next base: position 36,997,760 of record NC_092593.1, on the reverse strand, counting down.
CTGGCTCCTTCCCTGTAGACACCTGGAGCATGATGGGGATATTTCTAGAGCTCCATGGGCTTTCTTTCAGCCCACTCTCCCGCCTCTACATCTCTAAATGGGTTGGGGTTTGTTGTGAAATGTGAGATATCTAAAAACTGAACGTTCTGCTGTGCATGACACTCCTTATTTCAGGACTTCATGTTGCTGATTAGGGATCACAAGAGTAACTCTCTTATTTGTCTGCTCTTGATATTAGTCCAATGAGTCATCTTGCCGCGTCTAGGCTAGGACCTTCTTGCAGCTTATAGGTGAAGATACAATTTCTCCTGCGGAAAGTAGATGCAAATTTAAATTCATTCAGCTGAACACAGTGTGGAAGAGACATGTCTGGGGCTTTAAGGTGTGAATTTGAGTTGGCAACTTCTTCATGCCTCCAGATGCTCTCTCCCTTCTCCAGGAGGTGCTGCGTTATTTGGAATAGTACTTCTGCCTTAAAAGCAGTACAGAATGAAGTGGGGAAAAAATAGTGCTATGTAGTAGGAGGGGCAATCTAGTAGTTCTTTCATTTTGATTTTTTTCTTCCCTGAATAAAGAATATTGAAGAAAGGAATGCTTCCTGTTATGTTGATCTGCATGAAAAGAAATGTAAATGGGATCCAGATGTGTTTTCTTCTCTAATAGTTTCATTCACTATGCTTGAGATATGAGAAAATGAAACGTATTCTGTAATAGACTGGAGGAGAATAGACCAAAATGATAATTTTATAATATTCCCTAGGAATTCATAGAGGCCTAACGAATTAACTGGGAAACTCTAATGCCTAATGAACTCTGCATGGGGAAATATTTAATTTTGTACTGACTGCCATAAGGCAACTGCATGGTGGGTTATTTAATCATCAGTTGTAGAAATAAAACAGCAGTAGAAAATGGACCTATCCCCAGCATTATAGAGAAAGGTTGCACAACTTTAACTGAGCTCCCCCTTCAGCATGTATCAGAGATGTTCTAAGGTTGTCTTCTGGACTGGCACAAAAGCGTTGGCAAAACCTTTCTAGACACTCTCAACGCACCAACTTTCTTTTTGTGTGACACAGGAAAAGAGAACTTAGAGGTGAAGCATCTAAAGATGCAGCCTTGTCATCTTTTGAAGTAATTCAAGTTCAACTATTGCTCTCAAGTTACTTTTGCATTAGTGGTGCAACTAATTACATTAAATGGACACAGTGAAATTGTTTTTTGTTGCTCTTGTTTCTTTTGTTTTATATACTTGTAAATATACTTTGCAGTCGATATAACCAAGGTTATGGCCTGTCTTGCAGCTGTAGTGAAATACTTAAATGTGTTGTTCGCTTTGTTTCTCACATGCAAATTTTTAAACCTTATTTCTATTCAGGATGGGCCTCTAACTCTCCTCAGCTCACTGCTATTCCTTTGTACCATTCCTCAGGTGGTTTGTACTGTTCAGGAGAGTAAACTAAGTAAACCTGCCCCGACCTAGTCATCTTAATATTATGGAGACTTGCTGTATTGGTCTTTGGCATCAACCTTCCTCTCATTAAGACAATATTTATGCTTTCAGTGTGTGCACTCCTGAATGGTGTTCCCCTATAGTAGAACATTTTCTATCCCTCTTTAAAACAAATTTTGTTAGCGGATGAGATAGATGGTCAAAAGTTTTGGATCAGAAGGCAAAAACCCAGTGATAATATAGTGCTTACGCACAAGGGCTTGGAGAAATGCAGAATTTCATTGTGGCAATCATATAAGCAAATGGCTTAATACACCATAATGCCTCTTTCATTTATAGCAATTTTCTCATAACTGTCAACCCACTTCAGAGCATGGTAACAGATCTCCCTTCTTGCCCAGCCAGCCCCTCCTCTGGAAAGGCTGGAGCAGCAAGTCTGCTCTTCCTGGCAAAAATTTATCCTTTTATAAACAGGAATATCTTCTGGGCCCCGTACAGTAGAGCAGGATATCTATATTTAACCTGTGATCCCTATTTCTTCTCCCAGGCTTCGCCAGCCAAAATGCTGTTTTTCAACTTCTGTTATTTCTCTTCATCCCAGTAGTATTTTTATCTATTCAGTTGGTTTGCACTAAGCATATTTTGTTTCATTAATGTGAAATTGGAAACTACAGTAGAAACCCTACCTTTATGCTCCATCTTTTGTTAGACCTAGACTGTCTGTACAAATGAAAGATTTTATTTTATTTTTATTTTACTCTTCTTCCCAAAACTTCATCTTCCCTGGAATGAGTACAAGGAAAAGAAAAAATATATATATTAAAAATATATATAATATTGCAGAATAAAAAGAAAAAAAACTGCAAAGCTAACATTTTAAAAAATAAGATTCTTATTTTTCAGGTAATATGCCCATTAAAATATGTCTAATAGCAAATGCTGTACAACATCGAGTCATACTCTCATTTGAAGCACTCTTCCAGTGCTTTGAATTTTTGGTAATGTGTTTATTCACTCTGTCCTCATTACGGAAATAATCTACAAAGTAGATCTGTGCTCTTTCAAATCCCTGCAGAAGTCAGTCATCTCTCCAAACATATGGTCTGTTTCCCCTCCCAAAAGCTAAATGTCTTCATAATAACAAAGACCCCTCTCTGTTCCTGTGCAACAGACCTGGAAATTCATTGAGTTTTCACTGCGTGTTTTGATCCCCAACTGGTATCTGAGAGCAGAAGGCCAGAGCACTAACCAGGATACATTAGGCTGTCGAGCCACCATGCTACAGTGGTTCTGACATTATTTTTTAATGAGAGAAAAAATAGCTGACCTTGTTGGGACTTGCACCCAGAAACCTCTGGCTACTGTCCAGCCAGAACACTTTAGGAGCAACTGTGCCATGCTCAGGACTGGTCAACAAGACAGTTTTCTTCACCACTGTTACACAGTCATCAGTAACCACTTTTTTCCACTAGAGATTTCTGTTTTCGCTGTGTACAGCTCTGTCCTTGGCTGAACCATTCAGCATCTATGGTAGGAGAATTGATGCTGAAATACTTTAAAGCAATCCCTCTTCTCCCCAAAATACTTGTTCTATAAATGTTATTTATCAAGGAATTGTGTGTTGCTTTCAGCATACTTTGGCGTTGCAGATGCAGCACTAACAATCTTGCCTGACATGAAAGAAGAGGGTAATATGTCATAACTTTGCTGAGCAAATCTCCCCTTGTCATTAGAAGTAAAATAATAAGGGGAGTGAAACTACATCTGTAAGAGGTACCGGGGAGGTTATAATAGAGGAAAAGGCCTTTAGATTGTGCCCAAAAATCTCTCCTCTGATTCATGCCATTACTTAAAAATCTTTAAGAACATATGCTTCTCAATTCAAATGGATCACTGTAATATTATCAGAGCTCTGGTAAAATCCTGTTCTATGTTCATGATAATTAAAATGATATTTTTTCTTTCCTTCCTCTAATTGCATGCCTTACTGCCACAAGTGCAGAAAAGCTCTATTTGATGTGGCAGCTTCTTTCTTTCCATGAGGAGTAGGGCAGTGGTCTTAGCAAATCCGTGCTGCATGGGGTTAACTAGAAGGTGGCATTCATCTCTGAACACAGCTATTTAGTTTTTGTTTAGCAAGTTCTTTCAATCTAAATAATGTGGGTTGTAAGTGAAATGGCACATATTCCTGGTGCCGAAATAATCAAGCACGTAGAGATTCTGACACTGGAAAGTCACAAAATAAGGTTGTTAGGCTTCCATATTTAGTGTATGGCAATGACAAATGAAAGCATTGAGCAGCGCTGTTATTTGAAAATAAGTTCAGTTCTTATTAAAATCTTGGGGAGTTTATGAAGTTATTGTTACTAACCTTTCAATACAGATTGCTTTTCTAAAAATACACTTCTTTTCTGCTTGTAGGCCTCTTCTCTTTTTCTTTCTTTGACTAAACTAACCTCAAAATGTAATTCAGCTCCTAATAGACTTCTTAAAAGCATAATTTCTCCCAGTTTTTGTATAGCTTTTCCGTAACACTACCAAAAAGAAGTAACATTGTTGAGTATTTATTTTAATTTTTGCATCCTCCACACTCGTATACCCCCATGAAACTCTACCCACGGTACTGACAATCAACCTGACAACATAATCAGTCACATTTTACCCAGTGACTGTTTCTTAGGTAACCAAAACACAGACACAGAAATGAATGGCACAATACAGAAATAAACCCTAAGTTGACATGTGGCACTTCCATTATATTTCAGTAAAGTCTGAAAATTTCATAAAGGCATGGTGCAAAGGTGAAGCACGTCTGATGCACAGACTGTGAGCGTATTGCTTCTGGTGGGAGTGAAATTCAACCTTCTACCAACAGAAGGTCTGATGCGAGTCCCTAAAATAGGACTCCGTCGTTTGAAATGTAGGGGATGTGTGAGCCATGGGTTGAAGCTTTGTAGTAGAACTGATTTCACTGTAGAGGAGGAAAGGCCAGAATGAGCACGTCCCTTCTAAAGCGTTGGTTTTATTACTCCTTCCTACAGAACTTTTAAACATTTTCCTAAATAATAAGTCTGTCTGAAGTAAATTTTTAGGTGGGGACGAAAAATAAGGGAGATGTTGCTTAACACGGTGAATAGAGAAATAGAGAAACTTCTAGACCAGGTAGCATCTTCAGTTTCTCTCCCTTTCTTTTTTTATTTTTTATTTTTGGAAGGAGTTGTTCCTGATGTAACAAATTTTCCTCAGAAGATCTTTGTCTGATAGATTCTATGTGCTCATGGTCACCACTGAAACTGGGGTGGAAAATAAAGTCTTACCTAGAGGATAAAGTCAGCTTTCCAGCGCAAGTGAGAATATGCTATTGCAGTGTCATGTTTTATTGCTCTAGATAGTTAAAAATTAACGTGACTTTTTTTGTAGTGCTCTTAATAGAGTATGTGACATCTCTTATAATTTGGGGTTTTAACTTGGTATTGTTTCAGGTTTAATATACTGCCTACAAACAAAGTACAGATTGTGTTTGTCAAGGTACTCTTCAGTGGGTCAACCAAAATAAACAACCATTTGCTGCTGGCCACAAAGAGCTTTTTTTTTGCCAAATTACAGACAATAAATAAGTGTTTTAAACTTTTGTTGTTGTTGTTTTTTGGCCTGAGGGAATATGCAAATCAACGCAAATCTGGTGTCTTACAATAGTAATTTTTCTAGTGGACAGGAGAACTTTTGGCAGTGGAGACTTTCTGAGCTGGGTGGCCACTTACAGAAATTCAATAAAATTGACTGGATGGAGCTGCAGGAGTGTGAGAAGGTGTTTGGAGAGTGGGGGATAAAATGCACAGCATCCAAGAGCAGCCGTGACAAAACAGGGTCTCTGTGATGTTAACGAGTGCCCGTGGGTGTTGCAGAACATAGGAGGTGGGGAGCGGGCTGTGAGGGCAGGGCAGGTGACTAGGTTGGAGCCTGGGATGTGGCAGCTGGGCTTAGCCTCTGTGTGCATGCCCCCGTTGTGGCACTGCAGAAGAAAGGTGACTTGGAGGAGGTGTGACACACTTATTTTCTCCTTACCAAACCAGAAAAGTATGTCAGCCTCCTTCAAAAAGTTTGACTAATGCTGTGTTGCTTTATGAAGGGGAGGAAAAAAGCAAATAGGTGTATGCAGACACCTGCACGTGAGAAATCATTCTGAAAAGAGAGCGTTAGCAATTGTAATGAAATATCCAGCTATTGCCAAGACTTTATAGTTTTGTTTCCTTCTGTTTATTTTCATAGCATGAGAGACACTCACTTTTCTTTCTCTCATTTCAGCTCAATATACATCGCTGACCACAAGGAGTTCTGATTGCTTCTTTTTATTCAGTCAAAGCTGATTTTTTATTTTTGGGGTGTTATTTTTCCCCAGCTGGCTGTCCTCATCTATCTATTTATCTCCATTTTGAGTGCTATATTTGTAAGTAAGTTCAGCATGTCCTGAACTTTGCTGTGAGAATTCAGCTTCACTGATTTCCAAATTGGAGCACTTACAGCAAAAATATTAAGGTGCTATAAACATTTTAAATTGCTTTTGACTATGAAATGTATTTGGAAATTATTCAACTGCCTCCGACTTTTACGAGTACTTTATTCTGAACCTTCTTAGGGTGAGTATTGGACTGTACATAGATTTCTGTAAGGCTTCTGTGACACTCTAAACTCCAGGTAGCTTTAGTTTCCAAATAGTAATGAAAATGATATATAAATCTAATATAAAATAAATAGCTCAAAGTTTTTCAGATCAAGGAAAAAGGATAGCTTCTATTACATTATCAATGCAATATCCTGAAAGGAGATCAACATATTGATCCAGTAGCATTTCAAAATTATTCCCTGAAAGAAATCCAGTAATATTTGAGAAAGAACACACCCTTTTGTTCCTGAAGCCCAGACTTAGCACTGGTGCTTACCCCTTTTTGAAAACAATATTTTTTGTGTATTCATAGAATGCTAGAAATTATGTGAAGGCACAAAGAACTTTGTTGGTGGTTTGACTTTGATAGTTATAATTCAGGCATAAATCTTTAAAATATCCTTGTTTACAACTTCCTGAGGTTTGTGTCACTGCTCTGTTACTTGAAAAAGCTCTTGTGGACAAGGTGGCCAGAAAAATTCTAACCATGAAGCATAAAGATAATTTTAGGACAATCAGTGGATCCAGAAACTGTAATAAGGAGTAAAGAATGGATAGGAGAACAAAGAAATGTGTGCATGTAATTCTCCATCACAGACAATTTTCAATAAATCTCCAGCTTATTGCTGCTTCTGCTGTAAATAAGATTGACAGCAGAAGAGCTCTGTGCATGTGCGAGAGTCAACTCACATGTGTGCAAGGAGAGGCAAATCTGCATCTAAACTGAAACACATTTGGGACATTTTTTGTCAGATGATTTACTTGTCTAACTGGCAAGGAAATAAGCAGAATAAATACCATGTAGAAGCCTAATTAAGCTGTGTTCTCCCTGGGAAAACAGTTTCATACCATGTACCAGGTGGTTAGGACAGTTATAAACTTGAAAGATCAGGAGAGCAAAACAAAGCGTTAGGAAGAAAGGAGATTGGAAAATATGTTGTATGTTAAGACAGTAAATCCAGGGATGTGTACAAAAATGTGCTGTGCCTTCTTAGAACAATTTGATTCTTATTTGTTTTGCTGCTCTGGTATACCTTGGCTGCTAGCTTAGCTTAAATAGACTCTCTGCCACTTTCTTATGAAAAGAACATTTGCTCCTCGTTCAGGACCTTATTTCCTAATTTTAGTTTTTCCCCTCTATTTTCTGATTGCTAAGGTAGAGGCAAGAGGTAGGAAAGAAAAAAAAAAAATGTTGGGAGGACTGGAAAAAATTCCCTTGTTGCAGTGCAAGGAGCAGAAACCTGCCACAAGCACGTGACTACAACAAAACTTTACAGTATGTTAAGGTGTCAGACTTGCTATTTTAGATATGAACAAGCTTTGTCAGTGCCCCAAGAAATACGGCATTGTAGGAGTCCATCCCCAATAAATCTAGGAGAGAGGCGTGAGTTTATTTGTAACTAGTCCAGGAGAACTATAAAGAAAAATTCCTTTTCCTGACAAAGAGTTGGCAAAAATTTATGATAGGAAAACATATGTGTATGCGTAAAATAATATGTTTTTCTATAACTTAGAAGTAAAAAAGTATCCCAGCAAAGCAAAATGCCATCTCAGAAATGCAGGAAGTAACCCCTGACTGAAAATTCAGGGTGCTTTGGTGTCAGGCTCACCTTTAGAATGGACTGAACAAAAGACTGCAAATAACACCTTGACCTGCTTAGTGAGTGAATATATTTACAATTCAAACCAGAGCTGATTGTGGATTTGGAGATTTGTTGCTATTTCTGCTATTATAAAGCAAGGTTCTTCTCACTGCCAGTACACAAGCAAATAGCACTTCCATAAAAACAGATGGTTGTCTCCAAGTTAGAAACCAAGATTTCCCTTTCTTTGGTACTTTATAAAATCTAATAAGATAATTACTGGTTTAACAGAAGTTCATAAAAAGCTCGTATCCAAATTTCTCTAAATTGCAGTTGGAACAAACCTACCACAATTTGGTTATGATATTATGGTGCAGTGTATATAGGTTAAAATGCTGTCTTTGCTTAAAAAATCTGTGCTATCGTAGCTCAAGTTTCCAAGTAAATCAGAGGAGTTTTCCCATGGCTCCCATTTCAAACAAAAATAAAATATGTTGTGCAATTCATAAAAATCAAACATAACATTTTGGAAAAAATATAAGTCAAAATGAAGCAGTTAATTTGGGCATAAACAGCTCTTTAAAATATATCCTTCCTTTCTGTTGTCCTAATTGAATGGTTTTATAATGACAAATTAAAATCATTGTGAAAATAAGACACAAATGATGTTTTATAACCTGCTTAATATTTCAGCAAAAGATTTTCTCTCTGCCAGCCAATGACTTGCATAGACTGCTGCACATAGCAGTGACTTTTTTTTTTTAAGATGCATTGACATTCTTGTTATTACTTTTGAATTATTATGGGGGTGCTGGAAGCCATTTCAGGTGTTACTGAACATTACTACCAAGGCTACTTGCTTATGTTCTCTTTATGAATTGAACAACAGATTGTAAGAAAGAAGTGCTGTAAGAAATTAATGGTGAATGAATGTACAGTGCAACACTGAATTTACAGAAAAGCAAGATGTAATACTTAGAGATACATAGAAAAAGTCTGTAACTTACATTGATGTCTGAACCCTTAAAAAAAAATACTTAAAATGCACATTGGCCTGGTCCAGAATTAAATACTTTTTGTTCATATCTTTTTTCTGTTTGATGAATCTAAATGTAGTCTCAAAACAATGTTTCAAAACAAGAAAAAAAGGAATTCTCTACATTAAAAAAGAAAAAGTTAAATGTTTTGAGTTCTATTATCCTCCTCTTTCTTTTTCCCCAGTAAAAATTCTGGCAAATTTAAACTGTTTTCACAAAGAGAGCTAGACATCCTTTATTTTTTTTTTTCAGCAAATAAATTATTCATTTTAAAGATTTTCATCCAGCTAATAATACAAATTACCAGAACAGACTATTTGCATTACAGTGTCTAACTGCAGGAGTTATGTTTCTGTCTATGCCTCTAACTACAGAGTAAGGAGCTTCAGACCTACCTGCACCTATCCCATCCCTTGAATTCAGAAGAAAAAGAAATTAATTCTTTTCACAACAGATTGGATGGATTCCCCACTAAATTTCTGTTTTAGTTCCAGGCTTCTCCAAAGGTTACTATAATTCAGACTATCGTGGGTTACTGTGAGGTGTCACACATGCAATTCTCTCTCCACACACACAATTCTCTCTCTATCTCTGTATTAGGAGATTTATACCCTGATTCCCAGAAGAAGAGCATCTACCCAGCCTCCAAGGTGTGTGTATGTTGGTAGTTCCCGAGCTCTGCTCCTTGTCTGTCGCAAAGCTATCTTGGGAAGAGCTGGAGGTGACCAAATGGCAGGATCTAGCTGATTACCTTGGCCTTGCTCCATTTCTCTCAGGCCATGGAGTTGTGGACAAATTTTAGAGTCCCATGCTGTATCATTGCCGTGCAAAATAGCACGCTCTTGTCCTGTTAGCGAGTGGAAGCCTGAGGGTTACTTTGTGCTGTCTTTGCTACCAAAGTGCTCCTCTGGAGCTAAGGATGGGACAGGCAAACATCACTTAAACCTGTATCTTCATCCAATATTTCTTTCAGTTGTTTTAGAGCTTGTATTCTAGTCATATAAGAGAGAATTCCTGTGTTGATCCTGGCAGGCATCACCAGTTTCAAGCCTGCTTTCCACCAGTCTAGCATGAGAAAGTGGCTGGAAGACATCCAAAAATCTGAACATTTGTTTCCATGGAAGGCGTGTAATATCCAGCTGCTTTTGACTCTGAATTTAATGGCACATTTGTATTTGAAAAGAAAAAAAAAAATCAATAAGGTTTATGAGCTGAAAAGAGATCCACTGTAACCAGTTCTGTCACTTTTAAGGACACCTTACGCAATTCTTTGTGACACAGAAATCAGGCTATAGAAACCATCCTACGCATTCCTGCAAAACAAGATTTAGCGTTGTAAACCTCGCTGGAGCAGCTCAAGGAGAGGTACAATGATAGAGAACAAAGGAGAGCAGTGAGAAACAGCCCACCACTAATCAGCCTAGAAGGCCAATAAGATCTGATAGGTTTCTGCAATAAAACTACCCTAAACCTCCCAGTGGATTTTCATACAATAGAAATCAAAAGGGCACATTAGTCATACAGCAAGAGAGACACCAAGGGAAAACTTCCTGCTCTCATACTTTAAACAGCTTTCTTGTTCAGATAAAATAGCCATCATGCAAGGTTCATAAAGAATAAAACTTTTCACTCTTTGTTGAGGGCCAGTCCAAGGTCTATGCAGCATTTAAGTCATACTATTACGAGGCCATAAACGGGGCACTAGTTGTAAATTATTTCTTATTGCTATTATTACCTTTGAGACACCATAATACATAATGATCTATCATCAACGTTTATAAAATGCTTCTACTGGAATAGGCAGACCTTAGTTCCTTTTCGGAATAGTCCTGCTGACTTCAATCATGTCTACAGATATATCAGAGATCCAATTTGCTTTTCACTCCACATTTCTGCACTTTGTTAGATTACCTGGAACTTCTGGTCATAGAGGGGAAAAGATACAGTGGGAAACGGATTGAGTCCTTCCCTTTCTCCTCGTGGCTATTTGTGCTGCATTATAAAAATGTGTGGTGGTTAAGGTAGTGTCACTAACAGAGTCCTCCCAACACAGTGCTGTTACGCTGAAGCATGTAGTCACTTGAGGACGTTCATTAGAAATCTTAATGAAGCTCAGGCTGTACAGACACTAGTGCCCAGTGTGAAATTCCAAAAAGCAAAGCCGGTAACTCCTCTTAACACTGGCATCCCCACTGTGTGCATCTGTAAAGGCTGTTCTGGACAGGTTGCTGGTACCTGTCCATGCTCTTCCCATATTGCATGCTGGGCAGTGGCATGATGGGGTTCTGCAGAGCTGTGCCCTTTTAGTGCTTTGGCCTGACACTGTGATTTCTTTTTCTTTGAACTTTTGGTAGGGGGATGCAGAATGTTAGTTATTCCTCAAAGAAACAGTTTCATGTTGTGTTAACCATTCGAATGTTTATTTGTAATCATGGTTTGGTTTGATTTAAAGTTCAAAACTTCACATATATCTGATGGGATTAACACACAGCTGCACAAAATCCTTCCTTTTTTTTCATATGGTAAGCACTGAAACTTATGTGAGGATTGGTCTTCTGTTGAGCTAAATTTACATTTTGTAGAACTAACTACACTGTGACATATTTCAGACTGTAACTACTGTCTTGAAAACTTCGAAAAGAGAGCAGTCTATTTTTACATTTAGTTCCATTAAAAAAAAAAAAAATCTAATCTTTACACAGCTGAAATTTCTGGGTTTGTGTGTGTGTGTGTGTGTTTTTTTTTCCACTGCCTTTTATAAAGATAAAATGTATATATTCTTGGTTTTGTTTAGACTATAATAAACTGGCACTAAATCTCCAAAAGAACATCTTGTTATGTCCATTAATGGTAAATTATAGTTAATGTTTTTTCATTGGATGTGGGACTATAAGTACTAAAGATAGTGCTGAATCATTGCACTTATTTAGAAATGTTACCTTTTTTCATAAATACAAGCAATTAAAGTCTTGGTCTCCACTAAGCAACCTTCACTTCCAAGACAATGTAGGCATACTCTCAGTATATATGTTTAATTGCATATTCTATTTATATGTTCTATATAAGGGGCCAACTTCCCAACAACAAAATTTCCGTCTGCAACATAACCAAATCTATTCCCTGCAACAAAAATTTCTTTGGTGAGCAGTGAAGAGTGGACAGCAAAAGCATCTCCAAACCTTTTGCTGCTGCTTTCTCTGCTGGAGTCTGGGATGCCTGGAGAAAAGTTGATGAGCTTTCAAGGCTCACCAGACTTGTCTGAAACAGAAGCAGAAAGCTTAGAAGCTAAACAGAAGTTGTGAACAAATTGTTCTACTTCTAAACTAGGTGTGTTAGTCAGTCAGTCTATTCTTGGGGGGTGGGGGGGGAAAGGGAGAGGAAAGTGTTGCTAACAGAATATTAAGTGAAGGGAAGGAGAGTAAGGTTGGAGGAAAGCCATTATTTGTAGGAGAGAGAAACAGGTAAATTATCTCCTATGGAACACTGAAGGAATCGTGGGGAAGATTATAAATTCCTGTAAGAATGGTATCTCTCCTGAGTCCACGATTTTTAGTAGCCAACAGGAGGCGAAGAATTCTCGTGTATCTGACAGCCTGTCTGTTCCTCGGTTGCATTAGCTGATCTAAGTAAAGATATTGCTTTCCCCTGCAAACTTGGGCTCAGTCATGTCCTGAGGCTGCAGGAGCGTTATCAGGAAGAGCAGACATATTGTTCTGCCCAGCTGGAAAGTTACCGCGCTCTTCTCATGCATCTCCTGAGACATTGATGGCACTGCACAGGCTTGCACAGAGTAAGGCTTGTTGCTATGTATTTTGCCACTGGAGCTAGCTAGTCCTGGGGAGGACAGAGGTGCCCCACCATATGCAGTATCCATTTTCATTGTAATGCCAGTGGTGTGCGTGTTCCCCAAGTCTGAGCAAAGACAGACCTACACACACTCTCCTGCAGGCCTTTTTACATGCTATTTGTCATCAAAAGGCAAAAAAGAAACACATTGACTTCAGTGCATATTTTCCTCCCAGGGAAGAGCTTAGACTGTTTTATAACAGCCATTCCATATTATTCTATATTGCATAGAAAATCTGAAACATATATTTTTCAATCAGTCCTTCACCCCATGTCATTAATTGTTTGAAGTAAAATAGCATTTTGTTTTGTGGAGTGAAGGAGGCAAATGTCACTTAGCCACAGGACGCTAAAGCTAAGTGCAAGATGTAGAACAAAAATGTGATCTCAGCTGCCAGGAGCTCAGGGTGAAGTGTTATATTTTCAAAATTTGTGTCTTTCTGGTATAGACATTGTGTGAATATCATTGCATATGTGTGAGATGGGATAGAATAAGAGATAAGGCTGTCTTAGCCTTACCCATGCCTTAGCTTAAAAATAAAATTATTGTATTGATCTGCTCCCAAAAGAAAAACGTACATCATTTTTGAAGTATTCCTCGTGAATTCTCCGTAAATCTTGTTCTTTTGTTCTTTCTGTCTGCCCTTAGGCAGACACAGAAATCAATGGTTTTCATCATTCCAATGTTGTATAATTTCATAATTCATGATGTATGATTTATTCAAATACACCTGTAACTTTTGTTTATGAACTCGAATGCAAACAAAACTAATCACTTTTGTCACTTTTATCTTCATTGTAAATTGTTTGAGCCATACACAGAAGGCCATTTGGAAATACCACAGGTGTTCATATTCTGTGCTAGCTATACTAACTTATAAATCAACTCTTTTGTGTCATACAGGCCTCTTTTGAAAATCTCAGTTGACCAAAATTCCCAGTGCATACTGAGTGTTCACTTCAGCTCACTGAAGAGTTTTGCGTAAGCAAAGGGAACACATACTTCTTGTCGCAAAGCCTTTTATTAGTGTATGGCAACGTGTTAAATAGTTTTGTATTTCAATGCTATTTTCTGCTCTGCAGCATGCCACATGATTTATAACTAATGTTTTTAATGCAATTAATCTTACCTAATACTTATTTGCATGTTCCAACCAATTTCCAGCTAGTATGCAATTAATTCTCTGTGTGCTATTAATTCTCACAGCCTCCATGAGAATTAGTTTAGGGAAACTGAGGTAGAAAGTTGGGAGGACCTGTGGAAAAAGGTGTCACTGAAAGAATCTCAGTATTCAGTGGCTGGATGTCCTGGATGTTGGTGTGCATGAGCTTCACAGGGAGTTAGGGCAGCAAAAAGGAAGGTAGGCTTTCTTTTATTACTATTTTTAACATAAAAAGACAGTCTCTCAGGGTGAAAACAACAAATTTGGGAGAGCTTTATTCTATGAATGGTGTCCATCTGTCACAAAAGAACCTTTCTGCAGAAGTATGCCACAACGAAGAACAGCCTCAGTGTGAGTAAATATGGCATTGTAGCCATGAGTTTGGGTTTGGAGGGATGTTCAACCTGCCTCTGAAATGTGAAAGGCTCTACTGCCTAGCAAGCTTTCATTCTGGGCTGTTATTTTATTCACCTGTTATTTAGGTGGAATTTTGAAAGGCCTCGTCATTTGTGAAACAAAAGCAGATTTTGATACCTACTCTTCACACTCACAAAATGTCCATTGTTTTCCGTCTAGCATTAGCAATATTTTATTATACATCATGTACACTTGCTTCAGTCTTCTGTGAATATAATTGTCAAAGTCATTTTTACCTAATAATTAGAATGACCATTACTGGTTTACTGTGGTATATTTCTTAAACACCTTTATTGTACAGAGATAAACAGCTTTGAACAATAAAATGATCAAAGTTCTTCAAGATTTTATATAAAGCATTTGACTTAGTCTGTTAATTGCCACTAGTTCCTGTCCAATTTTTTATTTTGTTTGTATCCAAAGCTATTTTAGATAAGTGCCATTATAGCATTAATAGAAAGGGTTTAGATGACTATTTAACACTGCCAGAAGTGAGGCAATTTATATTCCTCAAAAAAACAAGATTTATGCTACTCACTTATATGTAAAATAATTAATGGGAAAAAAAAAAATCATACATGGAGGAGAAACTGGAATTTCTTTATCTGTCAGCCCTCCTGACTGCCAGCTTCCTGACTGGCTTTGCCTATCAGAGCACATTTGCAGTTCTCCCGGATGCTTCAGTTCGTGTTGAAGCATCAGTTTTCTGAAATGAGATGAAGTTTCAGGTCACTGAATGAAGTGCAACAAAAACTGTTGTCATGTATAATACAGTTTTTGACTGGCAAAGGTTTCCTACAGGCTTAAAATTTGACTAAGCACTTGGTAAAATTAAATCCATTTTTGAGGAAAGAATTAGATTTATATCTAATGCAAACATTATACCAATTTTTCTACAAACAGAAATATTTTACTGTGACTAGAGAAAGTATGAAATCTTTGGCAAAATGGAAAGAATCATAGAAGATAAATCTAGGAATGAACTGATGCTTCATTCTCCTCTTAATCACCTTACAATCAATTATGTGGTATCTCTGGGTGTGTAACAGTCACTGTTGCTATTGAAACGCATGTGGATTGCATTCCTGTCTGTGGTGCCAAGGTTGTGACAAAAACCGACAGAGCCTGATTTTGTGACTTGCTTGCAACATCCAAATGGTAATACACTGTCTATCTGTATGTAATATTAGTTTTAAAGGCATTTCATATTAGGGGCAAGATATGGAGTCAGTGGAATGCCATCAAATAATTTTACAGGCCTTTTTGCTGAGCTTGGCTATACAGCTTTGTGCACATGTAGCAGTGGGGTAGTTGAAACACTAAGTATTATCTTGCTTCTTGTGGTCATTGCATACTTTTTATTTTTATTTTTTTTTATGTCTACTTTCATACTTAGCTGTTGCAAAGGTGTTATGCAGGACTTCCTTGTACATCAAGCTGAATGTCAGGTAATGAAACACGCTCATTGCACATAGAATCATTTAGGTTGGAAAAGACCTTCAAGATCACCAAGTCCAACCATGTGGTAGTTTCACTCTTGAATTGACAGCACACTTGCTCTGTAGTGCGGAGCCATTCATTTTCTAAAGCTCTGGAGACAACTTCACCTTGAACCAGGCTCCAAGTTTTGGTGAACTAAAGTTAACTACCTGACTCCTGTAATACAACACTGAAGTTTAAATAGAGACTTCTTATTTTCATAGTCTCAATTTAATATCCATCTGTTTTTTGAATTCTGCATCTTTCTAGTTATCAACATTAAAATGTGAGTAGTTTTATAATCATAAATTTTATTTTAAAATTTCAGCATATACACTTTCAGAATACATAAAGATATATTCAGGAACATTTAATGCTCTTGAATAGACAGAAAGAAGAATTTTTGAGTATCTTATTTGAAAATGTTGTAGGCTAAAATTAATATGTGTTCTGTGTGTGTATGTTTAAATAAATGTGGATATATGTACTAGCAGCAGATCTAGAGAGATTCAAAAAGCTATTCAAAAGGAACAAAATCATATCATTGATGTATTACTGGAGAAGGTAGAGGAGGATTTAGTGGACTGTCATTTGATAGAAAGTTAAGAGAGTAACCAAATAACTTGGTATTGTGGTAGTAAAGTTGTTTTATGGGTAGTTTAAGATAGAGCTAGTGAATTGAGTGGTGGACAACACAACTGTGTTGGAAGTGATGAGAGCTTTCTGTTACACATCAGGATGGCTTTTAGCCTGTCTGTTGGTACAGCCCTGAGCACTTCCTTGCACCCTCTTGTGTCCTTGCTCCATCCAGCACAACTTGTGACATGCCCCAGGAGCATCTCACCACTCTGCTCCCTCAGGGGAATGGGAGAAACTTGTCCATTTCTATGTGTATCCTGACCCTATACTGCTCAGGTAGCCTGAATTTTGTCATTCAATTAAGTGGAAGAAGGATCATGACTGTTCAGAAGATGGGTTAATGCACAGGAACTGAAACCAGAGCTCTTGAATTACTGCAAGTCTGGGCTTCAGAGTGTTTGGTTTCAGCACATATATCTTCACATGTTGCCTTAGGCAGCTTATTTTAGTGCTCAGCATTCTGTCTCCCACTTTCATCAAATGGAAATAACGCATCTTTTCATGTTTGTGTCTCATCCTTTGCTTTGTCATAATAGCTTGATAGATCTTGGGGACTTCCTCATCCTACGTTAAAAAATAACTTCTACAGCATAATAGGCTTGTGATTTGTGTGTTCAGATAGCGACAATAGTTGTGATACTTTGGTACTAATTTCTGAATGCAGTTTTGGTCTTTGTGTATGACCCATATCATTTAACCTTCCTCATAAAACCTAGTAAATAAATTTTATAACAGGATTAACCCTGAAAAGCACATGTGTAGCAGATTTTTGGAAGTCTAAACAAATCAAATATTGTGACTTTTCTAAAACAGAAGCAAGTTTTTTTATTTGTCTATATTATTTTATTTTTTATCTGTTGACTATTTCAGTGGACATTTGTCTTCAGAAGTATTTTCTGAAGTTAAAGCATAATGATTTCTAATGATACATTAACGTTTTGTAATAAGAATGTCACATATACTTCCCCTTAGATAATAGCTCAATTATCATTTTGCTTACTAGTTTTCTTGGGGGTATATAGCAAGGATTTAACTGTCTTTTATTCACATTCTGCTTTTATGAAATCCATAAAACAAATTCTACGCTCTATATTTTTTAAAAGAGTGTCATACCAGGACTTTAGTATGAATACCATAAATATAAAATCATACATTATAAATATAAATATAGTAAATTTATAAAATAAATGCAAATTCATTGCATTGTTTTATCCCAATAGGAAATGATTCCCATCAGGAGTGCTGGGTCCCATTTTGGGCTGATCAGTACATGTATAGTCAGGGACCTGAAGATGTTGTTGGTCAAAGAGAACATGAGTGAACTGGATTTGTTCAACCTTAAGAACATAAGTTAAGGTAGGATTTGTTGCTTTCTTCAACTGCATAACAGGGCAGCATAGAGAATATAGTGTCATACTCTTCCCAGAAATGTACGGTGTCAGGGGAAAAGGCAACAGACGTGGAAAATTCAGGTTAGATTTAAGATAAAATATTTACACTACAAGGGTGACCATGTATTGAAAGACCTTTCCCAGAGAGGCTGTGGTATTTCATTCCTTCACGGGTTTCAACTGGACACATTCTTGAGCAACCTGACCTGAGTAGCCTTGCTTTGAACATGAGGTTGGAGTAGATGGCCTTTGGAGGCCCTTCTATAACTCTATGAAATATATGCATATAATGTTATATATCTATATATAAACATGTATAAATCCTCAAATATAAAATGAAATTATCTGATTTCAGTGATGTAATGAAACAAGGAATAAAAGGAACAAAAATCCCTCTAATAGGCATTGTTTTAAGTAGGCCATTGAATTATGGCCTATTTAATACTATAAATAGTTTAACTATAAATAAAATTAGTTATAAATAAAAGGAGATCTATTCCATGGATACCAGCATTTACTGACAAGGGTAGTACAAACATCTGGAATTCTCCCTGGGAGACTCATCATGTGCAGAATGACATGTTAATAAAGAAAGACGTGTATCTTGGCACTTAAACCTGTATATAAGCTAACAGTTTTGAAAACCTTGATATTGTGGTTCAACTCTTGTAGTCTGCTAAGAGCTGATAGAAGAGGTGCTCGGCTCAAATCCCAGATGAACTACCACAAGTGTTAAAGAATTATTTGAGGTTCCATCTTGGTGGAGCTGTCTCTGCTGATGGGAAATAGTGAATGAATTCTTTATTTTGCTTTGCCCATGTGTGCAGCTGTTGCTTTCCTTATCAAACTACCTGTATTTTTCTCACACAAAATTTCCAAAATTTTTCTCACGTTTATCTCACTGGAGGAAAGTTAGACTACTTCCTGGCAGGGCAGCATGAGAAGCAGAAATGTCCTTGACTCTGCAAGCACTAATCATCATCAGCTAAAACATCAGTGTGTTATCAACACTGCTTTTATCACAAATCCAAAATGTAGCACCATAACAGCTATGGTTGCAAACAGTATTGCTTTTTGTTGCAATACTGAAATTAACTCTGTCACAGCTAAAACCACTACACATGGTCATAGATTGCTGTTGATTTTTCAAATGAGTTTCCTGGCAATCTCACCTTTCTTCTTCAGAAAACAGTTTCTTGAATGTAAAAGGTTGTCATTGATACAATGTGATGGTGCAGGACTGTCAACTGAAAAACATAAGAGCTTTTTATACATTCTTCAGAATTTCATAGCCATTCTACGTTCAAAATATCAGCTGCCAATGTAACAGTATGTTATTTGTACAGAGATAGATGCATATGCAAATCTGTAGTGATAGTATCCTTGTGAATTTTTGAGAAAACTATTTGTAGAATGCTCAACATAGAAATAACATTATTTAAAAAAAAAAAAAGTACAAAAGTAGTGATCTTTGATATGAATAAAGCTGCATGCTAACTGTGCTTTGCAATAACCCAATTTTAACTATTTTAATATTGTCGCATTTTTTTAAATGTAAAATATAATCTGAAAACTGAACAGATTCTATAGTCCAATTCCATTATTTAAATCACTTTGGGCTCTGACACTGAAAGCTACAATTCTCTCTGGAGTCAAATTGTAAGGATGAGTTATAATTCCCTAATGGAAACACTGACTAATCTTGGAGTATATAGATGCTAATGGTGCCATGTAATGCATTAGCGAACATGTTACTGATAAATAGGAATGAAATATTATTGAGTAGTCTCGAAGATCAGCTCAGAAAATATCTCAATTATATGGTATCACAGAAGGAGCTAATTAGGTTTTTCTACTGCAAAAGGCTGAACTGTGTGCAAGACTGTTGTACCAGGAGAGAAGGAAAGGATTGTGAGTGTCTGACTTTTGAAGAAACAGCCAAACAGGTCGCTGCTTGAAAGTTCAGAAATCAGTACAAAGCCAATGGCATAGGAGGAATCTTCAACCTCTGTTGTTTCCAGTGTTTTGTTGGCTGAAGGAATCGTTTATCTGAAACCTCTGAACCTTAGCCACTCAGCAGCAAGGATGAGACAGGCTCACTGGCCTCCCTGCAGACTACGACAGGCTAAAACGTGTTTCAGGCTGCATCTGCAGGATCCTGGCATTCTGCAGGGATGTTCATAGCAGACAGATCTGTCCTCAGCCCTGCTCCCGCCGCCAGGGAGAATCGGACTCTCCCTCTGTATACCTTCTAAAAACAGGCTTCCCTAGCTGGATAATCCTGCAAGCAAAAATGCAAATATCGTTGTGCCTCTCTCTGAAAAATGCAATTATAATGACAACTCTCATACCACCTACACGTACAAATGGCATAAACATAGTTGCTGATGCACAACAAACAGATGACAGAGCTGAAAAAAAAGGGCTTCCTCTCATAACATGTTCTCTCCATAGGACATGTATGACCATATACCAGGTTTTTATTCAATACTGATTGCAGCCTAGACAGAAATGTGACCGGAAAGAAATCTAAACTATATTTACTTAAAAATATAAAATAAAAATAAAATTAAGCATTTCTATGCATTTAACCCTTCGTCATTCACAAATTCCTCAAAGTTTGTATTTTAAACTTGTGGTTGAGGGAGATTTCTGCAAGTTAGTGCATAAATGTATTCACTGGGAGCTGTTGTAGAGATTGTCTTCAAAATTGTTCTGTAGCAGAACTGACTCAGAAGTGACTTGGTGAAGTTAGTATCAGGCCAGTTGATTGTCCCTCTTACAATTATGTATGTTACATTGATGCTGGCAGTTACTAGAAGTTGTCACATCTTTCTGCATACAAGCCAGTTCCAGATCTAGCAAAAGAATTGCATTTTTTTCTTGAAGATAAAATATTTCACCTGAAACTTTTGCTGTAGAAGGTAACTTACTGGGGGAGGTCAAGGACTGGTATTTGATGAATCCTGTAAAGAGTTCCTTTGAGCATTCAAATTTGCAATTGCTCTTCCATCTTGGACCTGGAGAGTGAGTATAAACAAGAAAGAAGGAGAATTGTAGGATCCTTTCTATTTTTACTTTTTATTTTTTTATTTTTTTTTTTAATCTTTTTGTAAGACCATTGTATAACTGCTTTTCTGAGAGCTTGACTGTTGGCTGCCTACCAGCAAATATATAATTAATATACACCTGTGTCGGATATAAATAGTGACAAATATCCTCACGTAGCATTGATCTGCATGTTGCTACCACCCACATGACAGTTGCTTTACTTCCAGCTGGTTGGAATGGACATCTATTAACCAAAATCAACTCTGCAGCTGTATCTTTCTGTATAAAATAAATCTGCCCCGTCTGATCGCAGAAGTGTAACATTTCTAGCATCGAGTCTGTCTGTGCCCTGGTCTTTAAAGCATGATGCAGTAAAAAGGAAGAATGAAAGCAGTAGGAGGGTTGGAAGAAGCTGCCCCCAGAACACAACAATAGGTAAATCCATGAGGGCATGTTGTAACCTTGAGAAAAACCTCGAAGACTGAGAGTGAGGTAGGAGGATTGCAAGTTCCTCCACCTCAAAACTGCCCTTAATCTTGGTGCAGCCTACAATTTGGCTTGCATTTCTCTCTCTCCTTGCTTACTATCCCTTCTTTTTTTTTTTTTCTTTTACTCTTTGTCATTTCCAGCAATTAGTGTAAATCTGTAGTAATATCTAAGTCTTACTTTTAATAACAGTGTAGTTCTACTCAGCACTGCAAAGCTGAGAAGAAATAGACAAATCACACTCCTCAGATACTGAAGATACTGCAAATAGGAAGAAAAAATAAATCAAGGACTGGCAAAAAGAAGCTCTGCCTATTAATCTGCATCAGTTCTGATGAGCAGATACAAAAGACACAAGAAAGTTGAAGATGATAATACTAGGCAATGAGAGTAAATCACAAAATATGAGGATTTTTTTTTTTCAAATCAGGGCTGGTAAGAGTTTAAAGGTCAGTTCTAGAATTGTGAGTGAGTTCACCAATCAAGAAAGGGATATAGAGAAGGTTGATAGTCTTTCAGATTAAATGTCAATAAGAGTTTCAAAAGAGAAGCTCATGCGTGGTGGCAGGTTTGAGGGAGCCGTATTCATACCGAGTGCTGACAGCAGAAGAATCAGCCTCAGCCATTGTAAAAGGAAAAGGACAAAGATGAGAAAAGGGAGAATCAAAATGAAGTGCAGGAAGTCTGCAAAATTAGAGCACTTTCTCATACTTGCTTCAGCATCATGGGATGAGGAGCTGGAGGAGAATCAGACCTCAGGATATGATAGCACCATGGTGTCAGTAACAGAAAGGACAGTTTGTCAGAGGCAATATGAGAAACTGTATTAAAAAGGTAGAGAGGACTGTGAGAGATGGATGTAAAAAGTGTCTGACAGGGTGAAAAGAGAAAGCCGGTGAAGCTGAATTAAAATAGGTGATGAGTAAATGGAAGTAATTCAAGCAGTGAAAGAGATTTTGAGGTTTCCATAGCAAGAGAGTAAGGACATGTTGAAATGATGGGAATTTCCAAGAAGTTTTAAAAAGTATTTGAAAATGAGGTCAGATTCACTGACCTTCCAGGGTCACTATAGATACTGAAGGATAAGACTGGAAGCCTGGAGGTCTGCATAGGATGAGCAGCCAGAAGTTACCTAAAGTGGTAGGGGAAGGTGTTCTGTGGGGGGAGGCCAAGAGGGAAAGGGGGCAGTCACCCAGCAGCAAGCTGCTCGAGTACAAGGACGTCCCAAGAGGTGGAGGGAGCCCACTTGATGACGTGGCAGGAGGGGAAGCATGCCCCTGAGTTTGGAGGCTGGCTTCTTGGACTCAGAATTAAACACTTGGAGCTTGGATAAGACTCTAGCTTACTTCTAATTATCACTAAGACAAGTCTTGGTCTCCTGGCCTACAGTATGCATATGTAGCATTGCTCAGAAATTTTCAAACAAAGCAGTTTTTCTTTAAAAGGAAAGCAAATGATGTGTCTGGAGAATTGTTCCTTAGGGTATATTTATAGAACAGAAATGGCTTACATTGATTGTTAATTAGAGCTGCACAAGACAGCAGTCTTCCTGTACATGTTTGCTAGGTATTTCCATAGGAGTTTCCTTTCTCCCTTCTGATATTGGTTTTGCATTGTATCTCTGACTCCTGACACACCCAATCATTACCCTGTATAGATAGAAATTAATTTAAAACTGTGAGTCACTTCATGCACAGAATATCCTCAGCTAATAAACAGTGCCTAAAATTTCCTCCATTTTGCTTCTTTTTTCAGTTCATTTTAAGTGTCACTTCTTTACTACATCTTGACATTTAATATGAAGCATTTCATCTACCAGAAATACATCTGAGTTTTCAGTTCAAGAGTCCAATTAAGAAAATGCTCCCAAGTGCATGCATTTTCCTTTATTGAACTTCAAGTTCTCTGCAATGTCATGTACAAAACAAGTTTAAAATCAAGGCTTTTGTGGAAGAAATAGTTCTAATCTGAAATATTACCATGTCCTCCTCATTATGCTTTCTTACTTCCAAAAACCTGGGATAAAACAGTTACTACATTGTCCAATTTTTGCTTATTGCCTTTTTATATTTTTTGGACAGTTATTTACATAGGCATCACAAATACCTGTGCATTGATAAAGTTGTTGGTATCCTCCTGCTTTAATATTTAAATGATTGAAGAGGTTAATGGCAATTTTAAAAGTAATATTGATTAATGTATTTCTAAACAAAAATCTTTACTGTTTTAATGAATTTCATACTCGTGTTAAATGACTGATAATGAGCAGTAATGAACAAAGATCAGGCTTTCTCCTGTGGGTGTTGGAATACAAGTTAAAGATACACAGCAAAAAAGAGAATTTATATCACAGAAACACCCAAGTCACAAACCAATGGTTTCTCTAAACCTGTTCAGGTCTTTTCTCTTGCTGTTGTGACTCTCTCTTCAGGAGTCAGTGAGTCCCTTTTGTAGGACTCACTGTGATTACGGTTTTGTGCTGCTGTGGCTTTTCAATGCAAAGCCGTGAAGAATGGAAATGGAAATGCTCAGACCTTTTAATTTGGGAAGGTCTCATGGTGGAGGAATTGCTTATTGCACTTGATCAGTGGGTGCAGCAGCTATATTCCTAAGAAGAGATGAGGTGGCTTCAGTTCCCTCAGCATTGTGGCAAGTCTGTGACAAGGGGCACACATCGCTTGTTGCACCATGGACATGACAATACTGCCTGTGACAGAAGACATATAATATCGATTTCTCCCATGGAACAATGCAGTATAAAACAGGAAGGATCTCCATCGTTTATAAAAGCTCTTTGTTGAAATGCTTTCAAACACAGAGAGCTTTTGCATAAGCTAGTATCCTAACAGCTACTCGCTGGTATTTGTACACTATTCTTTTGGGTTTAATTACTATGCTTTATATCGTTCAAATATAAGTATATGGCATTTTATGGAAGAATGTGGATGGAAGGACATTTTTTTCAGTAGAGGAATCTCTGTTTTCAGATGCATATGTCATAAAGCATGCTGCAGTCCTGTATATACTCCCTTGGCCCTTTGACCAGTGCAACCAGGAGACAGTTTATGGAAGAATTGCCTTACACTTAAGAAGGAAAGGAAGTGAAATACTGGTGAGTAAAGCTTATTTGTGGTGCAAAATTTTACTAAACACTGATTTTGAAAAACATTCTTTAAAGTTTTGTTTTTTCTGCTCCTAATGCCAAACATTTTTAGTACAGAAAGTCTACAGCCTGTTTCAGTAGGTGACAGTTTTTTATAGAAACAGGCATGTCTAACATACCCATAGGTGGAAACATCACATTCATGGCACATATGGTTTGGGAGTAGAAGTCTTCATCGTGAGCTAATTCGATATTAATAGCAGGATTTGGGATATAGCAGTTAAATAACAACTACAAATAAAAAATAAAAAATAAATAATAATAAAAAAAAAAGAAGACCAGCGATAGACCAGTTCTGATGCCCTTCTTTAGAATGAATGAGTACACTTAATGTAAATGTCTCAAGTATACTAAGCTAAATTCAAGCATCCATATTTAAATCCATATTGACTGTTGTTAATAAAGGCAGATAGTTTCAGGTCCACTTCTGGTTGAACTTCCGGGTGTGTATTAAGACCAGTGAATTATTGGAGCCTTTATCTGTCTCTTCATTTTGTTGAAGAACCATAGCTTCCTCATGTACGTGGAATTCACTATACCTTATGGTCCCACCTGTTCATATTTGGAACACATATTGTATACTCACTAATTTACAGCTTGAAAAATAGACTATACAAAGTGATGCAAATCTCTGCTAGCATACTAAAAAAAAAATACAAAAAAGCAATTTATAGGCAGTAAAACTTTCTGAATGTGTATTTCTTCAGAGTGCAGTTTTGTAACCAACAGTTTAGATCAGTATGTACTCGTTCTGTTAATTAAAATGATAATCATACCTCGTATTGCACGCAACATTGAGGTGCCTCATTTTTCACAGTATATAAAATTGAAACAGTAACAAACAAACCTTTCCAGAGAGACACTGTGGTAATTTTATAATATTATAGGCTTTCTAGAGCCTTTCTAGTGGTTGACAGTCATTTAGGGCTTTTAGCAATTTGGCTTAAGGTAAACAACTTCATAGCACCAAAAGTTCAAAGCTTGTTTGAACAGTCTGAAATTGCAGTGATGGAGATAACAGAACAATGTAGAAACCACTTAGGGTATTCAAAATCAGACAGAAACAGGTGCCAAATGAATTAGAAAGGAATTTGATTTTACTTATTACTCCTTGAGTGATAATTTAGCTGAATAAAAACCAGCTTGCTTTTCTGCAGGCCAACTCCAATTAGTATACTGTGTTGGCTACGTTTCTCACATACACAACCCAGTGGCCACTCTGCTCCATGCGTGTAATTGGAAGGATGCTCTTTGACTTTCCTTAGCTCTTTGCTGTGATCAGGGTGCATACTTTTGCTACCTGCCAGGCTACTTCATGTACAGCTTCTGTTAGGGCGTGCTGCTAACAGTTGTTCCAGCAGTAATGATTAATTGGGCTTGCGGGAAACCCGCTTACAGCACTCTCCCTGCCCTATTCTGCAGTGAGGAAAACACCTGATGTGGCATATTGGCTGCTTCATACAGTTGAGCTTAGTGGCTTTCCCACCAGCTCCTGCCGATATTGGTGCACAGTGCAGCTTTTGGGAGATATGGGGGCTTTTTCCTCCCCAGTGATTTCCATTCCTGTTCTGTATCTCAAATTTTCATCGCTTTAATTTCTGAGTATCCGTTCAGTTACAAGTCTGCTCATAAGACAGACTAAGATGTCTTTTACTGTTATTTGTGGAAAGCTGTGAAAACAGTGTATTTGAAGGAGAAAAAATGAAAAGTGAAACCAGTCAAGCATATTGCCCATTCAGGAGCCAAAGTTGATGCCTGTGAAAACATACAGTAAGGAAGCAGTTGAACTTGTCTCCCTAGGACCAAGCCCTTTCCCCATCCCTCAGAAGGAATCAGAGACAGGAGGTAGGATTTCTCTGGGTAAGATATAGAGCAACCAGACACAGCTTGAATTTTCCAGTCAGCCTACAGGGATCATTGTCTCTTCAAGTGCTGTGAATAAAGTTGCAGAGTTGTTTTTGGGTTTTCAGTTTTTCCTTGCTTGTGCATATGGGAAACTATGTCAAACATACATTTTCCTCTGATTCCACACAGCCATGTTAGTTTTTATTTGCAATTACAGAATCATCTGGGTTGGGAGAGAGGAGAGACCTCCAAGATCACCAAGTCCAACCTCTGACCTAACGCTAACCAGTCCTCCACTAAACCATATCCCTAAGCTCTACATCTAAATGTCTTTTAAAGACCTCCACGGATGGTGACTCCACCACTTCCCTGGGCAGCCCATTCCAATACCTAACAACCCTTTTGGTAAAGAAGTTTTTCCTAATATCCAACCTAAGCCTCCCCTGGGACAACTTTAGCTCATTCCTGTCCTGTCATGAGGCACATGGGAGAACAGACCAACCCCCACCTCGCTACAGCCTCCTTTAAGGTACCTGTAGAGAGCGATAAGGTCTCCCCTGAGCCTCCTCTTCTCCAGGCTGAATAAGCCCAGCTCCCTCAGCTGCTCCTCGTAAGACTTGTTCTCCAGACCCCTCACAAGCTTCATTGCCACAGCTGTACTAAATCATTCCTCTTAATGACATGAATGTAAGTTGGAAATACTGCAGTGATATGGTTAATTTGTACCCTTGAACTACCTATCTAGCTGGTGGTAGTGGTGTTGCCTAAGATGCAAGTCAAGCAGAATTTCTTAATGTTGGAAGTGTGACCACAGCATTTTTACTATTACCTACACAGTGTTCTCAGGTATGTACCCTGCCATATGTCTCAATTAAATGCTTACACATTAAATATATATATATATAGGAACACTGAGACATGGTTTGTTTTTTTTCTACTGTGCAACACAAGACGGCTGATGGTAGTTAGCTGTTGTTAATGTACAAAGTAAAAAATATAGTAAAATATGCTAAAATACCTAAATTGTATGTAAGAAGAGTGATTCAAGTATTCAGCAGCACTACTTAAATTACTTTTCCTGTGAATTCCGTAATGCCTACCCCTTTCATTTTTATTAATTATTCAGTGCGTTGTCTAAACAGAAATCCTGGTTTGTTGAATCTCTTGGGAATTCTGCTGTTGGTTTCTGTGTCTCGGGAGTTTGGTGCAGGATTTGTAACAATTAAAGATGGTTCAAAGATGTAACAATCACAGAAAACTCACTGTCTTCGTTTTTGTCTCCTTAAAGTTCTTTACCGGTTTTAATAGCCCCAATCTGTCTATAAGCTTATAAAAATTGTTTCTAAAGTAAACTTGTTTGCCTTGGAGCTTCTGTCAGTTCTTCCCTCTTTCATTTGAACAATTTATTTACCTTGACCTAAGGAACCTGTCATTTCTGCCAGATTCTTCTCCTATTACTTCAAAGACAGGTGTCTAGAGTAAATCTGTGAGAAAATTGTTTTATTTTCACTTTTTTTTTTCCTGCTAAGTACATAAAGTTGAAATATATTTCTGCCCCAGCATTCCCTTTTCACTAGCTCAGTGCAATACAGTAATTTCTGTCTTACTTGAGCATATTAGCTTCTGCATAAAGTTAATTCACATTGGGACGTTAAAGCCTCTAATATGAGAACTTTGCTTTTCTGTAGTTACAAACCTGTTGTATTAAGCAGAAAAGGCCACATTAGGTCCTGTTCCCATCTGGGAGATCTGTCTATGTCAGACGGCTTGGGGTATAGTGCTTGTGAAAGAACTGGCTCACAGTGAAAGAAGAAATACACACGCAATATTGTTTTCGAGTTCTTAATGGAGCTACCAGGCATGGTAGAAATTGTGTTACGGTAAATGTACTGTGTGAGGGCAATCCTGTGATACCATTAATGTATCAGGATCCCTGTTCCCTCCCCACAAAGGCAGATTTAAAAAAGTAAAAGCCCTGTCTTTATCAGGTTGGCCTGCAAGCCTCACCTCTTCTGCAGAGCTTTCCCCGAGTAACTGGAGCAGAAGCAGCAGCCTGCAGGGCCCCCAAGGCTGCAGGCAGACAACCAAACCCTGGAGTAAGACAGAGATTTGATTGCCCCTTTTAGACAGATTTCACTATCCTGCATCATGGGCTGTCAACAGCAACTGCATTCAACAGCCATAGCAGATGAGAGGATTGATAATCAAATGGTTAAACTGTGCAAAAGGGTATGGATGTTTAATACTAGTGAGGAAAATATCAAGACCTACCTTAAGCGCAGGTTTAACACACAGGAGATTATTGCCACAACTCATTTAAACGGTGATTTAAGAGAGATTTTCCCCTCACGAGTAGCATGTTTTCCCATCTGCAAGGTCCAGATCTCCCAGTGTTTACAGAGTAAAATATCTGCTGTGGCACACTGTGGCTGGCATACCTGAGCAAATAACTCCTTTCATGTTATCTGCAATATTTGATAATTCTAGTGTACCGAGTTCAAAATCAGGTGTCCTTTTGATGTAAACAGAGTAATCCATATTTCTTATGTAGAATGCTTTGTGGATTTACTTTTCAGACTAAACTTTTCAAGCACTGGTACTCAGTACCAGATGCATGCCTTTGTATCGTTTTGGAGCTGTTGTGTGTTGTATTGCTGGAAAACCACATGGTTATCCTGCAGTTCTTGGTTTGTTTTGTTGTTGTTTTCTAAGTGAAGTGGACAAGTAAGAGACCGGTATAGGATTTTAATACTCTTAAAGAAAATGGGCTGTTACTACAAAATACACAGCCGAGTTAGAAATTGCTAGAAAGTGCAAGTCTTCGGTTTACCTCCTTTTCTATTGCTGTTGTGAACTCACTTCAAAGAGTGACCTTTTTACTTTTATCTGGTGCACATTTGAAATAAAAATCCCTGTCTCGTGCTGCTGTAAAGCAGGGGAGCTCATAATGCTGTGGGAGATACACAGGGAAATGTGTGAGTACCCTCTTGAGCCCAATCCATACCCTGTGGGTGTCTGCAAGGCAAAAGAAGTCACCTGGCTTGGAAGGAAAGCAGCAAGAAGGCAGCGGTGCCGGAGTGCAGCTTCTGATGCATTTGTTTTGGCTGAATTTTGCAGTCAATTGGCAGCCTCAATCAGGTGCCTGGTGGATCCCTGGCACAGCCCCAGTGCTCCGACTCCAAAGAACCTTCCCCCGTTCCCAAAATAGTGGTGAAAATAACGTTAGTAATACGCCTGCGGAGAACCGCCCAGTGGAAAATCACTTTAACAAAGGGCAAGCTGGAGAGGGATGCCTGCACAGTTGGGGCAGGGGCGATTCCTGCCCCTTTGCTGTTTGCTGGCAGCGTTTTGAGGGGCTCTGCTAGAAAACTTCTTCTGTGCAGAAGTGAGGTGTGGTGCTCAGGGCCATCACAGGCAGCAGGTCCTGCACGGGCTGGCTTCACTCCTGCCAGACTGCACGAGGCCTCTATGAGATGCTCATTGCATTTCATATCTAGGATGTAGAGAGAGACCTTCTATTGGCCATCTGGCACAGATAATAATTTCCTTCCTTCATGCCTGCATAAACTGTGGTCTATTTTAGTTTTGCCTCTAAAGTTCTCAGCACCATAATATCTTTCCTTTATTTTATATATATATATATACACATATATATTAATTTGGAACAAAAGTTCATCTTCTCATCTTCAGAAATTTATTTTTATTTTAAAATTTCACCTTGGTTCCTGCTGTTCCTTCCTTTGAAGTCACTGTGCTCTTAAGTAACTCAGCCCTTTCTCATCTAGCCTTTTTCCATCTGGTAGCTTTTTATAATTCACTGAAGATTTTTATAGCTGTTTGATGAATTTTGTGCATTCTTGGACTTAGGTGGCAGAACACATTCCTCACAGTGTACCTTCTGAAGTCTTCCATCTGATCCAGCTTAGCAGCAGCATCTTCCTGTACTTGTATCTTTTCCTTTAAGCTAGCTTTGGATTTTGTTACATGCTTTTATGAAGATATCTCATTCCAACACTGGCTTCTTTTTCCCCTCTTAAAAGTCCTGACACAGGTTAAAATGAGAGCTCCATGCTGAATTAACAAGTTCATATCTATTTTAGCCAAAATAGCTGTCATGTCAGTTAAAAATTCATGCAGAAAATGCCTTTTTTTGAGTGAAACATAATCAAAAGGTGATACTGCAGGCAAGGAGCTGTTCCTGCAGTTCCTCCCCTGGATGTATTTGTGGATTTGAAGAAGATGAAAATGGCAACCATCTCACCGAGCAGCAGGCAGCTTCCTTTCTGTGTGGGCATGGTTGTGCTGAACAATGAGAAGCACCTTTGAAACATATGTAACGGGAGTTTCCTTCCGTCCTTGAAGCAATAAAGCTTCTAATAAAGTGAAACATGCATCCATGGACGGTAAATTTTTCTTCCCATTACAGTATTTAGGACCTTGTATTAATAACGCTATCCATTTCTCATGCTATTTCATGCACTGACACCCAGGTGCACTCTATTTCCTTCCCTGAAAGCTATCTCAAAGGTGTAGTCATAGCTGTCATTTCGGATATAAATTTGCCATGTAGAGAGACAGAACCTTTATGCCTAGCTTCCAAATTTCCCAGCAGGGAGGGGCTCTCTGGCGGTGCTGATGTGCTTCTGTTCTCCAGAAAGGGGAGTTTCCCAGCATGGCACATACTGAATCAAGGTGTTTCTGCACTCAGTTCACTAGTCATCAAGCACTTTCACAATCCACAGATTTATTTTTTGTCATCCCCTGGTAGTTTTCTGTTTGTTTGTTTGTTTGATTGATTGTTTTTTCTTGCTCGAGCAAAGCTAAGTACTTAGCAAAAATTAAAGGACAGGGTTCTGTTCTTTGTGCCTCGCCAGAAGCCAGTGTTACTGTACTTGGATTTGTAAGAAGAAAACCAATCAGAAGGTTGCAAAATCTGCCTGCTCAGTAAGGCTCAGAAATAATTTTCCCTGAAGGAGCCACACCTGAGGATATAAATGGCTTTTTTCTTCCTTTCCTAGGCATTTTTGAATAGTAATTTGACAGCTATATTCTCTGTTTAAACTAGAAGAGTTATTAAAATTATGGAATATATCATAGACTGTGAATTAAAGTGAAAAACATTGCTCAGAGGCACAGCAGCTCTAGAAAAAAAAAAAAAAAAGGAACCACATTCAGCTCTTTGTGTCAGAAGAATATTGACACAGAAATGGTGAATCTAAATCGCATAGAAGTGACACTGGGATTCACCCTGAAGTCTGGGACAGCTTCAGTTTCACTAGGTTCTTGCTATTTGTGATGCATTTCATTTCTGCACGCTTTTAATTGTCTCTTTTTGGTTTCTGTTAAACATATCAAACCTCACTCCACCCAAATCTGCTGCACTTTTCTTCCAAGGAATATCAGAACATATTTAGTTCCATTTGCATGAGTCCTTCCATTTAAATCTTAAAACTTATATTTATCTCCTATGGCCATCAATGGCATATTAACGGTTGATATCTGTCTTTTCTAGGTAGTTCTGTTGTATATAATGCCCCTAACATCCTACATTTGTTTGATGTTTTATTGACATGCTGTGTTAAATCAGCTACAGATCCTTACTTTGCTACTTCTAACTAAAAATAAATAAATAAAAATAATAATATATATATATACACCTTTCATCATATATTATTCTTGTATGATTGCTCATTGCAGATAAACCACCCTATCAGGGTATTTTATTTCTTTTATTTGCTTTTATACGAGCCTTAAGAAAACATGAGATGTCTTCAGTATCAAAGAAGTGCTTCCTTCTAGAGTTCTTCCTTTGTTCACTCATGATGCCGTAGGACAAGCAGGTGCAGTCCAGAATTGTCATTTCTGTCAGGCTCCAGCCAGATGAGAAGCCACAGCAGCTCACAGGCTATCTGCCCCTGTGCTGCTTCCTACATCTGCCTTCCTCGTACAGTAATATATTTTTTTAATTTTTCATGTTATCTGCTTGTGATAACTTCAGAAACAACTCAGATCAAATCATGATTTTGTGTTAAATACATATTAATTGAAAACAGACCTGATTGACATGATGTTTTTTTGTTACATAGATCTTGTATGTTACGTTATTAGTGACTTAATTACTGAAAGTAACTAATTAAATATTACTGCTCAGCTGCTCTAGTGTCTGTTTATCCCTGTGCACTATCAATAGAACCACTGATTAACCTGAAGTTATTTGCAAACAGTTGGGCAGGAGAGATTTATATAAAAATCATTTTCTTCATCATATGAAAGAAGGAAGTAATGTAAAATATGAACAAATGGTATTTGCTAGTAAGTATTTAGAAATTATTTATCAGAATTTGCTTGCACAAAGACAGAAAGAGAACAATATAAAGATGTCAGAGGTTGTCCATAGCTGTGGCTGTAGTGGCCTATACCTTAAAGAAACAGTAGATGATACAAGTCATCTACTTCTAGCATATTCATATCTAATATCTGTGTTTCTATATAATAATCATTCCTTAAAAAGGAAATAACTGTTGTTTTAATTGCAGAAATTATAAGCCTAATTAAAACCACAAATCCCAAGAGTATGTAGTTGTTCTAGTCTTTGACTTTCCCTTGGAAATGAATTTTAATGTGTTTCCTTTTATTACAAGTATATAAAAAGTACTATTCAAAAATTAAAAAGAATAAATAAATGCAAAGTTAGAATAAGAATTTCATAGTACTAGCAATTGTTTTTTTGACCTGACCAAAGGGTTTTTGTTTTCATTCGATTATTTTTGCCCCAACAAGTCTTATATATCTTAGCTGTGGGAGTTAAAATTAAACTTGTTTCATTCTGCAGAGCATGTTTTGTTTTGTTATGTATATTTTCATGCACAGTATGTTCATATACAGTTTTAAGCCTCTCAAGGACCTAACTATGGAGGTGATCAAGATGTTAATACATGTAAGTCAGAATGAAGTCACCAGAGAAATTCCAGACTCACATCTGAAAGTAGTTGCTACAGCAGATATATGTGTATATGAGAAGGGACAGTCAGGGCAGTAACCCATGGATCTGGTCTGCTCTCCACTATTAAGGGCTCTGAAAAATGTAGCGACAATACTGGAAAGCTGCCGGCATGAAGATGTGGATGTGCATGTGGATGGCTGTTTTTGATAATCCTGGCTGACCAGAAAAGACATTCCACAGAAGGAGGCTGAGACACCAAATGCCTCTTTTTTTTTTTCCCATATAGAAAGCAACCTGTCTTTACAGTTATGCTACTGTAAGAAGTCATTTTTTTTTTTTTTTCAGAAAACTATACACAAGGAATAGGAATGTAGCAAAAAAAAACTTCTATTCCACAGAAGAATTGTTTTAGTTAGGAGTATTTTTACACTTCTGAAAAGAATCGGAACTCTGGTGTTTGTTTGGTTAGCCTCAAAACTCTTTCATGAGACTTCTTTCTTGCTACTTGAAAGGAGAAGGGTCATCGATCTTTCTTTCTCCTTCCCTTCTTAATAATCTCCTCAGTCAACTCATGCATCAGGCTTTGTAGTAGTTATGAAGTATGCCCTCTGTTTCTGTGGCTTACATAGCGGTAAGCACTTCCATTCACAAATGGTATCAGCAAAATGGTTTTAATATCTGGTTTGGGGTTTACAGTAACTGGCCGCTTCTGCTAATGATACCACCAGAGCAAACTAAAATTTGAAATGTTGAAGTGACATGTGAACTTACATGTTACTTCATTTTAAGATGAGAGAGAAAAAAAAATATATAAAAAATAGAAGTATTGTTAGTACTTGGTCTATGTCAAGTTTCTCTGTTTGAAACTATCTGTGTATAAATAGAAACCTTTTGGCTGTCTTTCCACGAACAAGCTTTCTGTTGTTCAGTTAGGAGAAATCTAATGAAAAAGTAGTCCTGCTTAGAGAAGTCCTTGTGTTATGACAGCCAGGGAAAACCAACCACTGATGAAGAAAATGAATTTATTGATTATTCAATAGTGCAACAGGGAGAATATTTTTAAAATCAGATGACAACAAGTAGCACAGACTGCTAAACAAGACATATTTTTATATTGCTTGTTCAGAGGCCTAGAGAGATGTACTCAATGTTTATTTTTCTGATTTTATTTCTCTTGATGTATTCTCCTAATCATTTATTGATGTTTTTTCTTTCCCTGTTTTCATATCTTCTCATAAGCTGCCAGTTGTATCTTAATTATAAACACTATGGTTTTAATACTCAATAAACAGAGGCATAAAGACATAATGGACACTTGAGTACTATTATCAGAAAGAGAGGCAGGATCACTAGACTGGACCTTTTTGTACTCTTATTCTACAACATCAGAAAAGAAAAAATATTCTTCTTGTTCAAGAAGTGCTTAAAGTCTAATGCTAATAACAATAAGATTGCCTTTCCATTCCACATATGCTGTATGTTTGTTGGTGTTTTGTTTTTTGTTATTGGTTTTTTTCATTATTATTATTTGCTTGTTTTTTGGTTTTGTTTGCCTTTTTTTTTCTTTTTTTTTTTTCCCATAGAGAAGGGGCAGCTATTTTAAAGTCTGTAACTCCTTCGGAAATAGGTCAATGTAGATCTATTTGGAACATTTCCTCCGTATTGTGTTAATATTTGCTTGTATTGTAGCACTATAAGACAACTCAAAGCATCAGTTCCAGCTGAATATGTTGTAAAGTCCAACTACCTGTCATTTGAGACTAGAAAGTGCTATAGATAAATCATTTTTCAACCATTTATAATGAGGAAGCGTGCAAAGCAATGTTTTTGTGACAAAAGGCCAACATTCACCCTTATTTCCACCAACCAAGAATCTCACTCCTATTGCCTTGATAAACTGCAGGAAAATCTTTTTTTTTAAGAACTGGTGGTTAAAGTGCATTTAAGTATTTGCATAATCTGGAGAGATAATTTGATAGTACACTAAATGCAAAGCTGCGTAGCTTGTCCCACGAATCTAAACATATTTCAAAGGCAGTAAATATATTAATTGGTGCAATAAATGAATATGATTCCAGAGACATGGAGAGCACAGCATGTTGTTGAAGGATATTCATTCTGTTCTTCTGTCTGTGACAATTATTTTAGGAACTGACAGTTTCTTTAGTACCAGATGTAATATATTTGGACTCCGCGAGATGAAATATCTTACTGAAATTCTCACCACCAGGACTGCCCTCCATGAATCATTTGTCCTTTGTGTGTCTTTGAAGTAGTGTATTAATTATGGTAGCAAAAGAATATAGGGGCTTAAAAGCAGGGACTTATCAGGAGACGTAACATTCGGAAATTATATCTCCTCTTTAATAACTTACTTTTTAATAAAATTCATCATAAGGGGTGTTACAGGAAGCCTTCAAGTTTTGTGTTTGAGAAATTATAATTGCTTGTGGCACAGGTAAAAAAAAAAAAAAAAAAAAAAAAGTGAAAGAAATCCTCTACCACAGCTAAATTAGTCGAGCTGGAAGCAGATCAGAAAAGAGGGAGAAAATAAAAGCACAAAGCTAATGAATGAGTAGCTAAATTAAAAAAATAATAATAATAAAAAATGTATATCTAAGGCATGAAAAAAATCTCCGAAAGCAAAATACTTCCTTAGACCAGAGGAAAACCATAATGTATAAACAGACCAGAGAGATGACTATTTCAAACAGTTTCTTTCCAGAAAAAGGAGGGAGGGGAGGAGATTGTAATATTTCTAATCACTCTGTATGCTCAAAATGAGATTTAGCTTATGGAGCAGATGGAAGCTGTCTCTGCAAAATATAAAAAGGAGAAAGTATCGAAGGTCTGAGGCAGAAACAATTATCCCACTGGGAGAAAGATAAGTGTGCGTATAGCTGTTATATGTCACTTCCATAGAGATCTCTCATCCATTACCTCAGGGAGAATGAGCATCATTGTAAACAACTGATAATATTTATTTTGTTTTCCATTTAACCAAAGAGGGGAGAAAGTAACACTGTTTTTTTCTGCCCAGAGTCTATTGCACTGTTTTCTTGACATTTGTTTTCTTTGTTGATTTTGATGCATGTTTCAAATTGCAAGGGGCTGTAAATACTTCTGCTCAAGGCCCTGCTTATCAAAATGATCAGTCAGAGGAGTTGCTTCTTGAGGGAAAAGTAGTTAAATAGCCCTCTCTGATCCTACTACTGAGAGCACACAGTAAAGCACAAAAAGTTTTCCTTTTGAGCTCCTCATTGCATTTCACCTTCATTGGCAGTAAGTGCCATGCTGTCTTTGTATAAGACTGGCAGGCAAGGGCTGTTTCATCCCAGATGCTTCCAAGGCACCATCACACTACAAGGGTGCCTTGTTCTATAGAAAATATACATATCTTTTTTGACAACTCAGATAATTGGCAGTAAGTACTTATCAATATTCATCTTATTAAACAATTGAGTTACATATACAAACTTGTCATGTTGAGAATTTAATATTGCTTTGGCACTTCCTGTAGATTATCCCCTTCTATATGAATACTAGCATACCCCTTGGATATATTCTGCTCCATCTGTTGTCATTTAAAACTAAAATAACAAGCTCACCTTTCCAAGAGCTATGACCACTTAACAGTGTGAAAAATAATGAGTTAAGAAATTTTCTTGGGCTGGGTGCAATATTCTGGTTGACAGGTGAGGTGAGCAACTTACCTCATATTAATATATACATATTAATATATATTAATATATTATATATTAATCCAAGTGAAACATGCTGCTTAGTTGAAACTAGTTTGGAATTCAAAACTTCAGAACAAAATACACTTTTCCTCTCAACAGTAATGAACCCTGAGCCTTGCAATGTCCCAGGGGTGTGATTATCTCAGAAAAACTGTTTCCCCAGTTACGTCTTGTTGCATAAATAATCATCTCTTTGATGCAAAGGATAACTGTGGGAATGATGTAAGTTAAATATGTTCTCCAGCAGTCTGACTTGCAAGGGAATAAACAATTTGTTGATACTTAGAGAGCTTAAACCACTTCCTTTGGTTTGCAGGAAGCTTTAAGCATTCTAGCCATACGAAAATAACCTAAATTTCATCAATAAGAAATAAGCTCTTTCTTCATGTTACTGTTTCTTACGTTGTTTGTTGTTGTTGGGTGTTTTTTATTTGTTTGTTTGTTTGTTTTCTAGATGTATGCAACCAAAACTCTAGCTAATACTGTTGCTATATAGCTCTATAACTTTACTTCAGCCATAGCAGTACTGGAGAAAAGTAATGTCCTGAGTATGGCCAAGCCAAACATGACAAACACATTAGTGCTATAACTATCGTTCTCAAATAAAGTACATTCCTTGGATGGAATTCATCTCAGTATGGAGAGAGCATAGAAGGCAAGTCTATCCATCAGAATAATGCTTCAAGGAACCATTACACAGCAGCCCATTTATGCGTGTCCGAGTTATATATAAACTAGCAGCCTTGGTTACTCATAATGCTGCTTCTGCACTACTACAAGCTGCAAAATGTGGGGGTGGGGGTGTCGGGGGGGACAGGAACGTACTCAGCCTGCTTGTTTCAAGCTCTTTTATAGCTGTGGCTGCACTTTGCTGTGTTTCCCAGCTAACTAGGTTAAGGACAGATTGAGTCCACATCAATGGCAGTACCCTCTTTACTGTGGTGGAGGTATGCCCTCAGTGAAAATGAAAAGGTGCCCAGGCTTCTTGCTGCCCCACCTTACAGTGATAGATTTCAACTGTTAGGAACTTACAGAGAAGATCCAATAGATCAGTTACTGCTCCAGCAGATCAGTTTTAAGCCTAGAGATCACAGGCTAGCAGTGGCAGGAAGAAATTTAGCAGTGAAAGGACTTGGTCTTTAATTTGTGTGCACTTTGTAGTTTTATAAATTAATGTTAATCCTCAAAATCAGTTATAAAAATGTTCATAATGAAACCATGTCCATTCTAGCAAGTCCCTCCTTATTTCTTTGACTCCTCTAGTTGCAGTTGTTGTTTAGAGTTTCAAATTTCTTCAGTCTGGGTTTCCAGGATAGTTTAAACACCAAATTAGAAGTTACGAGAAATATCACAATTTCTCATTATCGCTGAGCTGTAGAGATCTTGATTCTGTCATTAATGTAAAAGTGACATGTTCTGCCTTGCCCAACCATACTCACATCCAGGAGCTATTTCACAGGAGCTACCCTATTGTCTTCTGGCTAATCCTGTCCCTAAATACACACTGACCATCGTGAATTATGCTAAGAGAAGCCAACCCTTGCTATTCCTCACCTGCTGTGTTCTGTAAGTGCCCTTTCTTATTACCATAAGCAATGGTATCATTGGATCACCATGGATCAGCATATGGATCACCATAACCAAGATACTCTATATATTTTTATTGTAAAATCAAAGCCAGTTACATCCCAGTAACACAAACTACTTTTTAAAGAGACTTTGCAATAAGCTATTCACAGAAATGTAAAGTAGCAGGTTATTCTTAGGAAAATAACGCATCTTTTGTGGAGAAGGTAAAAGGCTTAAAGATAAATGATTGGCAGAGACAGCTTTTTGTGTGTCTACTGGGTCCAACAAAAGCCTGAGAAAAATATATCAAGATCAGGAGAGTAAGGGTATTGTATAAATTGTAATTTAAGGTCCTTGTGATATTCTAGCACCCAATTCACATTTGTGATACCGTAACGTCTATGGTTGTGCCAATAACAGAAAATACTAGTAATAGTAGTATTATCTAGTAATACTAGATAACATTTTTATAATGCTATCCAGCATTTTTTCTGAGGGAAAGCAGATGATATTTGTAGAATTCCTATTTGTTTAAAAAATATTATTCTAACTTGATTACAAAATGAAGAAATGTCTGTGGAAAGGTGTGGCTTCAGCAGAGTTGAAAAATTTCAGCAAACCAAACCCTTTGTGTTTTCTATCTCTCTGTGTAGGCATTCCCATTCTAGCTAGCAGACAATAAGGGGCAGGGAGCTGTTCAAGAGAAATGAGAATCTCAGGGACAAAAATTAAAGGCAATGTTGGAAACAGACAGAAGGGACCAGGATGTCTTTAGATAAGAAATAGCCCAAAAGGGGGCTAGAAAATTATCAAGTAAAAATAATTATGACAGATATCCAGAGCTAACAGAACATGGGAAGTTCTAGGTTAAGAAAGAGATGGAAGGTGGTGGTAGGACAACTGGAGCAGGATGTTCCCAGGGCCTGTATGGATGGTGGAAGGAGTTTGGAGGGACGGTGGTGCTTGGGAGAAGTCATGTTCAGCAACTGCAAGAGACAAGATCTGTTGGAAGAAGCCTTGGCAAATTGTATACAGTGGAGAGGTGGCAGGAGTATACAGGAGGGACACTAGGTGTATGCCAAAAGTCAAGAGTATTTAGCAGTGGCTGGAGGAGCACAGGGTAACAACCAGGGAAGGCAGAGTGAGTTCCAGATCTGGAAATGCAGCCTTGCACAAACCATTATCAGTTGACCTGACTTCTTCCCTTTTTAGTTCATAGTCAGAGCAAACAAACAATAACATTCGACTCCTCAGCTTCCTTCCCTGCCCCACAAAAGGAAAGTACCACCCTACACCATGATGTAGAGTGCAAAGAGCAGGTTGAGAATCATGTATACCATCATTAGTGGGCTGGGAAAGAGAGGTAGAGTCATGATAGCTGTTCTCATGTACCCCAAACAGAAAACACATTTCCAGTGGTCTCTCCCAAGTGTCCAAGTGACCAAATCCAGTCCTGGAAGTTGAAAGGGGGAATGAAGCTGGCTATGCTTTTCTCCATACCAGCTCATATATTTTCAGTCCCAGTGTTTGGTTCTTCATACCTTCCAGATCTGTTTTTGATTCAACTGTATAAATCAGCAGTGGTACTTCAAAGTGTTTCTTTCATTATGAAACAATGGTTCTTCATTGTGAAAGATCTTAGATTAATAGTATTCCCTACCCAAGTTAAGTTCTCTCATAAATAAAGGTAACTGTGATGTATTTGGGGGAAGTATTTGGATGGTCATATCAAGCCAGAACAGAAGCCACTGTGTTCTCCATTTCTTCTGATGCTGACAAAACTCATTGTTTCTGTCACTTTTTCCCTCCCCAAAACTCCCTGATTCCCATGTGCCTCATTCTAATGAGTGGAGGGAGAAAAAAGAAAAAAAAAAAAAAGTACAGTACATGCATAATTCCTTCATTATTTTGGAATAATTCAAAAGTATGTTTACAGGATCATCAATCATACTATTAAATAACAATAGGCTTATAACATTTCTTGGAGGAGTTACTTTTTCCAGCATAAATTCACTGAAAAATCTAGCGTCCCTTTCCGCTTTACAGAATAGATGTTAAACTCTTCCATAATTAAAGGCTACTTGGGCAGCCAGTGAC
Organism: Anas platyrhynchos; assembly: GCF_047663525.1. NCBI lineage: Eukaryota > Metazoa > Chordata > Aves > Anseriformes > Anatidae > Anas > Anas platyrhynchos. Next base: position 36,957,192 of record NC_092593.1, on the reverse strand, counting down.
TGCTAATGGTACATAAATATGATGCAGTTCAGGTACAGGAGTTAAAAGAGTTTACACACACAGTATTGTCAAACAATTTGGTGAATGTGTGCTTTCTGAATTATGTTTATAATTTATAGTTTATAATTATAGTTTATATAGTTTATAAAAACTCTGTATTCTTGGAGCTTCTTCCAGTATAAATTTGATCCAGATTAGGTATATGAAACAATATGCTTTTCCATGCCAGCTGCATTCTTCATATTCACATTTTGTACGCTTAGAGTTATGTGATCCGTGTTAAGCTTGCAGAAACCTTCCAGAATAAATGTGTTGGAACATATTTGGACTCTCATAGTTGATTTGCACATTTTCGAATTTTATTGCAATGTGTCCAGGCATTTTTGATCCATCATGAAGCATCTTCACTAATTTACTGTTTCATGGAGCCACAACTATAGTGCATCAGCAGAGCTTCAGAAATTCTCTGTTGATAGGTCTTGGAAAGAATTCCCAGGCAGGACCATGGTTTCTTACAGCATGCATTTTCTTACATCCGGCATTAAAAGTACAGGGCCTCTTTATGTCTGCAGCTAGTAAACTCCTGTTCTTAATGCTTCTGCTCAGTGAATTTCATTGTAGTTTCAGATCAATCCACCTTTTAGCCTTTGGAAAATAGGATTTAAGCTACTATGTCGTCTTTTACCAATATGCCACCAATATTTGCCAAAGGATGTAGGACATCTATTACAGAAGATGAAAGATACTGTCATGTATTTGAAGTGGTTAATTTTATCTTTGTCAAATAAAAATATACATGTTTCTAAGCAAGCTGAATTTGTACAAGTGAGCCAGTATCTATTGTGCTCTCCATAATTCTATTGTGACCAAGCACAATCTGCTGTGAAAGAAAACATTTCTTCTCTTCCTCACAAATAGAAACATTTGATTTCAAGCTATCTGTCTTTAAATAACTTTAAATGTCATGGTGCCTCCTTTCAAATCTCTGTTCTGCAGCCTGTGTTCCTGCCTCACCAGTACATGATAAATCTTGTTTATCACAAGTAGCTGCTACTGGTATTTACAATGCAGTGTTTTTTAAGTGTTAATGACAGTTACTATTTCAGATCTACATATTCAGTATTCTGTGTAATATACTATTCTGTGTAATAATATAATTGCTAAAATTAAAACATTTTATACGGAAGGCGCTTGGGTATGAAGCAAAAGCATTTGTAAAAGGGAGTAAAATCAACAACAAGTGAGGAAAGTTATTCTGACAGCGAGACATTTCATATGTCAGCAAACCAGAAGGAGAGGAAGGTGTAACTATGAGAAGCCAAGGGACCAGCAGGGTACCACATTTGGTGTGTGAGATGACAGGGTTTAGCAGTAGGGGTGGTGAGGAAGACGGTTGGACCTGGAGATGCTGTATAGGAAGAATTGTCTGAATTTGTTAACAGCTTGTATGTTATGACAGAAATAAACTGTTGTAATTTTTGTTGTTTTTTAATTTATTTTATTTTTTTTACTATTGGAGTGGGCACATGTAAATTTCATATGGTGTTTGCTGTCAGTTTCAGCTTCTCAGCTAGCACCTTAGGATGTAAGCAATGACTTCTTCACCATATAAAATACTCTTATCTTAAATATCCTGCTTTTATTCTTGCCTTAGAGAGAAAGGTAAAAGAGAGCAAAACTAAACCTCGCTTCTTTGTTTCAAATTCTGCATGCAAGTATGCAGAAAGCTATAGAAAGTGGGAGGCAAGGGAAGATAATAATCTACAGAGAAGAAATGAGATAATGTCAGCAAACCTTGATATCTTTCAGGCAAGTAGGCAATGTCACAAACAGATACATCACAGAAATTGTGCAAACATTCAAAATGCAGTTCTTTCTTCTAATAAACAGGTCTGAACTAGTTTTGTTTTTGTTTTTTGTTGTTGTTGTTTTGTTTTTCTTTTTAGATTAGCTGTCCTTCTAGAAAGAATAAACAAAAAAATCACACATTTTATATTGATTTATTTTTTTAGTTTGCATTTCTTTGCTAGAAATCCATTTGACTGAATTGTTTAGGAAACTCAGTCAAAAATAAATAACTCTTCCAAAAAAGTTCCTTGTCTGATGCTTGTGATTAGCATTGCTCAAGTATATGATAGGGGTTTCTATCAGAAGATGCCCAACAACCAAATGTTGTTGTACCAAAGAAAGGTTTATAAGTATCAATTATGTTTGAGAAATATTTTCCATTTCTCATTCCTTGAAAAGCTAATAAACCAATTATTGATTTCTTAAAAATAGAACATACAAAAAAACCCACACCAGTGCTCCCTTGTATGGAATGCAGAATGATGAGCTAATTTGTAGGTGGCCAGTAATAACCAGTGAGCTGTAAAGCAATTGCTAAATATTATGGCAAACTTCTCTGGCTATTTTGAAAACCTGGCTTTTGCAGTTTCCTCAAGTAATTTTTTCCTGAACTCCTCCTGTTTGGCATGATATTTAGAAGCATAGTCACAAGAATTTAAATCATTCTGTTATTTTTTTTTTATAGTAATACTCATGGCAGAGAAATAATATATTTCTCCTTGTACATTAAATAATCCCTTGATTATCTGCTATAGGATCATAGTGCTTTTCTTTGTGAGGAGTTGATATTAGTTAAACTGATAACAGACAGCCTGTCACAGTTGAAAACTGGCATCTATACACCAGCAGTTCCTAAGCAAGTCTTCAGTGGTGCTGATCTGTGGTAGTGGTGAATTAGGATAAGATGATATGCTTGCAAAATAATTAGCTGCTCTAGTTGAGACAATGACATAAAAATAAAAATAATAATAATAATAATAATGATAATAAATCTATTTCAATTTCTGCCATTAAAGGTTCATATTGTTATATTTACCCAATCTTTTATTAACACCTACCATTTGAATTTGACCTTGCACAATATTGCAACGATTAAAATTTTCCATGCAAGAAAAATTTGAATCTGCATTTATATTAAGTGCATTTAATAGTGAAGAAAATTAGGCTTAATTTGCTGTTTACCAGTGAAACAACTATCAGAGTACAAAAAAAAAAAAAAAAAAAAAAAAAAAAAAAAAAACCTTCTGGTGAAGGTTGATTTATGTAAAAGTTTGAAGTTATTATCAAAGAAAGAAATTTTAAGAAAAGGTAAAAGGTGTTTCACATGTAAGAATAACTTCTGGAGAACTTGGATTCATTACTGCAGAAAATTAGAAAAATGCTAGTCACCCCCTGAAGCAGTATTAACTTTAACAAGCCCTCTTCTGTAGCACCAACGTGACATGGTACATGTGTGACCTACGCATGACTTATGGCAGTGATGACGATGATTAAGACAACCTATGGAGGAAAAATTCGGGAAATAACTTATTTTCCAGCCTTGTTCAGTCAAAAGGTGAGCAGCGTTCCCTGCTGCTTGGAAAGCTTGGGCTTTGCTACAGCACTGAGATCACCGAGCACAGGCTTCTCTGAAGATCTGTTCCTTTCCTGCTGTGACCTGGTTGCTGTCTGGCGCAACATGGCAGAGTGTCAAAATAGTAGCATATGCTAGAAAATATCCATAATTCATCCCATGCCTCCACTGTCAGGCATTTTGTGCATGTTCATTTGGTTTTTCTTTTAACAGCATATGTCATGTAGAAACATCATGGGCTGTGAAATTCAGGTTCCCTTTTTGGACAAGTTTAATTCACCGTTTCCAAGATTTGTGATCTTGTAGAAGTTGGCATTTTCCTCCATTTCTTAAGCTTATCTTTTGGGACACAGATCAGAGAAATTAAATTCTCAACTGCTGTCTCAAGGGCACAGACTTAGGACTTGCTTCATCTCTGTTCCTGAATTCACTGTTGCACCACGCCAGGAGCACCGTCACCTCTGTAAAGACGACTGACCTTCCCTTTGCATTGGTGCAGCCTCTTGTGCACCTGCTGCCATGTCATGTGTCTCCTTCTCTTAGTCCCTCTTGTCCTCATGCCACTGGCAGTCAAAGTCACTCTCGTGGCAGTGCACCCACGAGTTTTGAGGTTTTCGAATGAGCATCAGGAAGTATTGAAAATGAAGTATTCACTCCCTTAGGCCAGGTGGTAACATATACTGTGGTCAGCTGAGACAAGCTGCCTTGGCCCTCACAAGGAAGGTAGACTGGTCCTGGTCCTGTTTTCCTGGGGGCACTGAGCTCGTGAAGCAGCAAACTCTGTGGCACACAGCACTCGCAATTCAATGTACCTGTAAGGTTACATGATTTTTTATCACTGGACCTATTCCTGTTCTCATTTATTTTGTGGCCCCAGATGTAACGGAAAGGAAGGAGATAGGCAGAGGGTTATGTGCTTGGAGACCTTGGTCATGTCACCTGGGAGAAGGCACTGAACTGCAACTCTGAAAATTCCCACTCAGCTGCTGCCTTACAAGGGAAGTGTCAGGGCTTTATAGGTACTGGATATTGATACAAATTCTCAGCTTAGGGAATTTAATATATTTTGTACTGTATATACCTGCTTGTGCTCAGGTCTTCCTCTGCCTGAATACCTCAGCAAATATTTCATGTATAAAGTCAGTCAGGTCCTGAGGGGTTTCATCTGATGACTTTCAAAGCAGTGTTTTAGGGACCTGGTTCGAGCACTGTGTTGAACAGCAGGGACAAAGCTGAAAGCACAGACTCCCAGCTTCAGCCTTTGCTTTTCACATGAAACAGGCACCGAATGACATTGAATGAAAAACAAGATCCTCCCAGACATAAGACTAAACCTTGGATTACAGATTTATACTCGCCCTCATGCTCTCTTTCACTGGTGAAAAAATTTTGCGTTAATGTTTCTGCACAATCAAGCCACTTCAGCAGCTCAATGGAAATCAGTCCCCTCCTCATCCCAGCTGTAGTCCAGCATTTGAGTTGGATTAGTTAGTGCAAAAAACCTGTGCTCAAAGGGGAGGGCTTGACTCCCAGGCCCCATACTCTGAAAGGAGACCATAAGCAGCTGGGAGTGGGGCAGCAGCTGTTAGTAACAGCTTCCTCCAGGTATTTGCAAATTTTGGGTACTGCCAAGAAAATCCATGGGTCTTCCAGGAGCAGCCTTGCATGCCAAGGTATCATCCAGTGACCGTCCACAGTAAGTGCTATTCTTTGGGAGCATCTCCCTGCCAGTAATGCCATGCTGAAACACCTGAAGTCCCAGACTCTGGTGTACCCAGAAGTGCCTTGGCGTGCTCTTCTGGGGAGATGACACAACCATACCTGGCATGATAAAGGAGGGTGAAAAAAAAGATTACTTAATCATTGGGCAATGCTTCTCTGGGCTCCAGCCCTCTCAACTGCAATGTGATATTATCTGTTCTGTTATGGTGTTTATTTAGACAGTGTGTTTTGGGGGATCAGGGTTTTGTTACGTAGATATATGGTTTCTGTGTTCTGGTGTGAACTTCTGGGTGTTTCTGTGTTACATGTGAGAATAAATATAAGAAACCTTAAAGTTCAGTCTTCTCAGCCTCCTGAATATCTGTATGTGGTAACTTTGCAATTTCTTTGTAGAGTTATTCACTTATTGTGCATTCAACAAGGTTGCAAATAATCTGCAGCCTTGTGCCTCTCCACACCAAGCAGATTACACAAAAATATTGTGTAAAAAGGGATGTTCAAAATAATTCCCCTCTGAGAGAGCTCTGTAGAGGGGAAAAAAGAACTTTCCAGTATGGTTTCCAGTTTGAGAGGTCCCTTTGTGATCCTTGATTTTGCAGTAATAAAACCTGAGAGCTGTTTTCCATCCTTTCATTTACACATTTTTATCATGCACAGCGTGATGCTTATAAACTGGACCATAGCCACAGTGAGAACTCCTGAGGGGAGGATAAGTGCCCATTTTCCTAATAATAATAATGCCTTTTCTGGCTTCCAGAAAATTCATCTCCCAGCAACTACACCATTTCCTATTAGCTGTGTAACAGTTTATGGTGTTTCAGCTAAATACGTAGTGTTTTTGGAGAAACGGGAAGATTTACACTAATTCAGTAGTGCTCATACATTAATGTTCTCTGTGCCTTCTTAGGTGAAATCTTCCTTGTAAATAGCCCCATTAATAGCTAGCAAATTATGAGTTATCAGTATTTGGTTTCTTTTACCAGTGAGCTGGGTTTTGAGATGTGTGACTTCAGAAGTACGTGGCTCTCGAGAGCAGCGTGAAGATGTGTTACGTGTGGTGACTGAATAGAGCAGAATGCAGCCTCCTGGCACAGCATCAGCAGTAGGAGAATGCCTATCTTCAAGATCTGGAAAGCACCCAAACAGATCTCAAGTTCCTCTCTTTTCCTGGAGGCAGTAACATCTCCTGGTTGAAGAGGCTACAAAACAGCAAACTGAAAGTAATGTAAAGTGACTAGCCTGGTAAAAGGTGGAATAAGATCAGTCCTAGCCCAGGAAGAGGTGTGAGATTATGATAGGAGGATATTGCGCAGAACTAATATGTGACTTTGTTTATAACTGCTGGGATCCCATCAGGTGCACAGTTACTGATTTAAAATCTAATGCTTTTAAACTAAAACAAGTGACACTATATTTTGGAAAGGCCAGAATCCTTTGGTAATAATGCTTTAGTTCAAATGCTATCTCCAAAAGAGCAGAGTCTCAGGTATCAAATAAAGACGTCCTAAGACATCCCAGTATTCAGCAACTGAGAACTGCCCAGTAAATCCCAACTGAACTACAACTAAGTATCGCTGTTGCCAGACTGTTGCTTACTAGTTGCTCTTATTTTGTATGTAAGGTGAAATATATAGAATCTAGTCTAGGTCCAGATATCACATTTGTCTGGTTTCCTAAAGGTTTTGTGCTCTTACTTCTGTTTTCAATCTTTTGGCATGTAGAAGATGTTAAGTGAGCCAAACTCTGCATCCAGTCTGGTCTTCACATTACACTCCATATCCTATGTTGTGGCTGGGTAACCATATGTAACCAAGTAGAGTCGTGTTACACACTTGGGGTTACATCTTTTAACACTGGAGTCACAGTCATCCCAGAGATCTATATGCTAAATTAAAATAAATAAATAAATCCAATGAAGGTATAGCAATTTAATATAAAAAATGGGGGCATGTATGTGAACAAGTGACTGAAACTATGACCAAGTCATAACTGGTATTTCTGGTACAAACCCATTTTTAACACTTCTATTAGAAAAAAAACAATATGGCTAATTTTGTTCACATGCATTGTAATTGGATGAATGTGTTTAAGAGACACTAATAGTTGTTGATTCTGACATATTTTGTGTCATTTCAGGGCAGAGACAGAAATTTCCTTCATTGTAAATGTGTGTTTGCTGCAAACTCATACATTTCTGCACAAAGTCTTTTTTTTTTTTTTTTTTTAAGTGAGTGTTAGCTGTTCTCTATTTTTTTTTATTTTTATTTTTTTAATTCATCATGTAAGGGAGCCAAGCAAACAGGCAAAAAATATTCTTTTGTTTCTGTGTATGTGTGCAGAACAGCATGAGTGGCATCTGGCTTAATTGGCCCTTTTGCTACGTTTGTGGAACACAAACGTGTGCATTCTTAAACATTGTACTGAGGGTCTAAATCTCTTGCTTAAAAACCAGTATAAAAAGAAACTAAAGAAATCAGTCCAAAGCCTCAGGGATGCCTCTGCCAAATATTTCCATATCTGTTGGTTCCGTTCTCATTGGAGAGGAGTGCATATGGACTTCACAGGAAACAAGAACAGTCTGGATAGCTGTGCGGACTACCATCAAAATGAAAGTTCAGCTCCACGTTGTACCCAGCTGGTTTGATCTTTTCCATTGTAACGGCTGAGCACTGTCTGTTTTCCAAAACCTGCTGCACAGATCAGAACCGGCAGACATCAGGTTGGGTTCTGTTTTCGTCCTTCCTGAGAACTTTCAGCCATGCTCATTAAAATTCCTGGAGTTCCTCAGATGTTGTGCGTGGAGCCACAAGGTGTTTCTGGGGAAAGCTCCATGAAAGGCTTCTAACAACAGGTACCTTGTGGGGCCACGAATCTTGCTGCCCCTTGCGGTGCAGTGAGTGGCAGTTGCCCTATTTCTTGGTCATGTTATCTTCTATTCCACTTTTTATTTTTAATGGAACCTGCCTACCCTTTTCTAATCAGCAAGGCATCAAACCTCACATTCTTACACAGAGACATGGTAATGTTATTGTAGAGAAAGGTTGTGTGTAGAGGAAAACTTCTTGTGCACCAGCATGCACCGAGTGAACACACAAAACACAGAGGATAGCTGATATATACGATATAACAGCAATTAATTTTTGTTTCATCCATTAAGTGAAAGATAGGATTATTTTTTTTTCATTTCTAAATTCATAAATGAATTTAGCTTGCTTTCCTAATATTGGATGCATAGGCTTTAATCTGTTTTATTTTTTTTAAATGGTGCTGACCATAGCAAGCATAAGAATGATACCTGTAAATATTGGGGAACTGCTAAAACTTGAAAATACTTCAACTCTTACTAGAAACTACACGCTTCTGTCTTTGCATTTACATATCGACTGTTCAAAGAGCCAATTCAGAATTTTATCCTGATAAATATTTCCAGGGGAGAGAAACATGTGAAAATAACAAACATATGTTAGCAGAGAGAATAACCAGTTCAGCAGTGTTTTCTTGTATGCATTTTGGTTTCTATCTAGGCTATTGCAATGTTAATTTTAGAAACTCTAGCCCAGCAACAGACACTTAAGAACAGAATGATGTACTGCAAGCAGCAAGAATTTTAACTGCAGACTATGGCTTTATTTTCTTATTTATAGCTCCCTTCACTTTGTTATGTTTTATGAAACATGTATCTTTGAGAGGGCCTGTCTCTGCTTTCCTGGCCAATGGACTTATCTCCAGATTGTATGCTGTTCGTTATCTTCAAATATTGCATTGTAAAAAGACAAATCATAAAACCTTGATGTTTGGTTTAAATGCCATGTAAACATTATTAAGAAACACTTAATTATCATTTTGTTTAACTTCCAGCAATGTTGGCTTTGTTTTTGTTTCTTTAATAAATGTACAATATTTTAGGAGAAAGCTTGAGGCAAACACAAAGGAGTATAAATGCTTACATTGGATCTGACAGGGGAATGACAAAGTCAGAGCTTAAAGATTTATTAGTGCTACACATTTTAATAAGCAAAATCTAATAGTATTAGTTGTTTGTTGAGGCTGAAGGTTTAAATATAGGTGGAGATTCACAACTTGTATAAGTTACTGTAGCTCTATTGTTTTTGATTGATTTCCCCAAAATGTGAACCCAGGCTATGCTATTCATATTTTTTGATTGCATAACAGTATTGTGTACATACACGCTCAACTCTGATTTCATTTTTTTTCTTTATTCACGTTGTTTTATAAACGCACTATACTTTATCGAAAACAAAAGATTTTAATTAGTATTAAAAAAAAAAAAAACGCACAGCCAAAACATATTAAATGGAAAATTATTATTTTGCAAATCAATGAAAAATATCCAGTTTTGAGATCTTCTTATACTCAATGGCTATTTTTTTCTGAGATTAATCTTTATTTTAAAATGTCTAAGGTAAATATTTTCAGACATTGGAGATGTGATATTCCAATGTTAAAAGTAGCATTTTGTTCAACAGCTATAAACTGCAACTGCAATAAAAAGAAAAAAAAAATATGACTGAAATTAATAAAAAAAAAAAAAAAAAGCTGTAATTGCCACCTGTTTTAGTTGAGTTTTCAATTTCTATTTAAATTCAGTTTGTTATAGTTTCTTAAACTATAACCCCTTTCCCCCCCCCCCCCCCCCCCCCATCATTTTATTGGTTGGAAAACGTCTTAAAAAGATTTTCTCTACCTCTGTTTTCTCTGTTGACTTCAAAGTCCCCTAAGAAAGCCATACTTGTAGAAGTTATGGACATACACAGGATTCAAACTTTAATGTATGTCTACCCCAGGATGGACTGTGTTTAGTGCAAAATGAGACTAGGGGATTGAAAACTATTTCTAGGTGGCTTTTTTATTTCAGTATTGATTCTTTAGGCAGAAAGCCCTTACATTTACATCTTGTTATTTAGACTCATAATAAAGAGGCAAGAGCAAAGAGATATTTCTTTCCTGTCTTCTCTGCTTTATACAAAGCCTCTTGTGCCTTTCTGCTTCATTTCCTTCACAGTGTCCTTAACTCTTTATTGCTTTTACTGCCAGTATTATGAATCACTTTTTCATATTCAACGTGCTCAGTCATTTTAATACAGTTATAATTGTAAGGTGCAAAATGTAAATCCCCATAATGTGTTGGAAGAAATATGTGTCAAAGTCCCTTTGTCATACTGACAGGTTATAAAACCAGACTGGCTCAGTTTAATCAGGTTTAAATTTTAATGACATAAGCAAAACTCAGACTAAAGTAGCTATCTTTCTGTTATTATTTCAGATCATTGCCACAAGTGAGAAACGTGTTATCATTTATTTATCGACTATATCATTTCAGAGCTATCTCTATCCTAACATCTCTTCTGGGAAAAGTGTTTTTTAGTCATTAAATGTTTTTCAGAGATGATCTCACTGCTCAAAGGTTATTTGTCCTCTTTTCTTTTTCCTTTGCCCTTTGACCCTTATAGGCGATGATAACTTTTGTCTTTTCACATTTCTCTTCTCCAAGCTTCTCTTTCGTCTAGCCCTCTTTTTAGTTCTTATGTTGCTTGTCCTTCTCCATTCTCTGACCTTCTCTGGCTCTCTAGTCTTCTACAGCCTTCTTTTCTTTAATCCCTATGTTGTCCAAACTCTTCTCTGACCTTCTCTTTCTCCTCCTGCCCCTATATTTTTTGACCTTCTCTTCTATGATTTATCTATTTGTTTTATCCCAAAGCTCCCTGGACAACTTTTTACCAGCCTCCATTATTTTTTAATTATTTTTTCACCAAAAAGTTCACTGATCTCTCCCCTCCCCCCCCCCAATAATCAGAGTAATTGAAAACAACAAGGGAAAAAAAAAAAAAAAAAAACACTCCCTAAAGTTTTGTGCAGCCATTAAAGTTAAGAAGGTTCAGCAATTTCGTTAAAGCTTTTTCCTTTCTAAAGTTGCATTTCATAAAACCAAATGGCCTCCCTAAAGCCAGAAATTCATTTCTGTGACAGGAAATGAGATGCACCCCAGATAATAGTCCTGGATAGAATAAAGACTAAAGAAAGTCTGTTACATCACAGGAAGTGACTGTCACTTTATTTCCAAGGTGAGATTGACAGGGAGTAGGAAGAAAAATAGGGACTTTGGCCTGACGTCTCATCCTCAGTTGTTTGTTTTCACACTTATATGCACCTGACTTCTTGCTGAATATTGGGATATGCAGGAAAATTCACACATTACTCATGTTGTTCAGAGGTATGATTCTTTCCTCACATAGATCTTTATAAATCACAAATGACTAAGTGTAAGCACCAAGATAAGTTGGGATAAAATTGCTCAAAAGACGAGACATGATAGGCTTAAAATACATTAATGTAAAGCTAAGTCTGCTAGACAATATTTTTCACATGAAAATAGGTGAAAAGTAGAGAGCAAGACAGTTTTATGCCTTGGGTATAAGCATCACTGACCTGGTGACTGAGACTTTATTGCTATTTTGCTTTGGTTTTGAGTGGATTATATATGTAAATACCAGGTCGTCAATGTCTGTGCAACAGAATACTATTCATAAAAAAAAAAAAACGCCACCAGTTAGACTTCTTAATTTCTAAGCTGGAGGTCTGTTCTAACATTTACAGCAACTTGGTCTTTGGCTAAAATTTAAAGTAGTCTATATATTTTTCTCTTATTTTGTGACAAAACTGCATATTTAACGTGGAGAAAGATGGGGAAATGAAAGGATGAGCTGTCCTCTTCAACATATTGAAAGGGGGCTGAAATCTCCGTGGTGAGTGTGTATATAGCATATGCCTATCACAAATACTCACTGTGGTGCCTACTTATCAAGATAGAGTGAGTCAGATTTAGCATTAGGAAAACATTTTTTTTCATGGTGACAACACTTTTGACATATTAAGAGGTATTATTTTTAATTGTCTTCCAAGGTGTGTTGTTAATATGTGAGATTTACAATCTAACTGAATTTGCAAGATTGGAATCTGCAAAAATGTGCAGGAAACTCTGAGAGGGGGAAAAAAGAAAAAAGCTGTATCATGCTTCCATGTTTTTGTGATTTAGCAGTTTTTTTGGAAAACTAGGCTAAAAGCCTAGTGGGAGAGTGTAGCATGAGAGTCTGTGAGAAATGGACAAGTAGATGCACAACTCTCATGCAAGTTGTATCTTTATTCAACAGGATACAGAGATGTTTTCCTTCTTGCTCCTTCTGTGTTTTCAAGTCAGGTTCGTGCTGCCCCTATTTGCACAGAGAGATCATAGATCTCATATGCTGGAGGGATGAGAAATTAATAAATAGCAGAGAGTGAAAATGTTTGGTAGTGGGTGCAGTGCAATAAATCCTGTTGTCCCAATATTGAGTCACCTTCTGTCATTTATGCAAATGAAGTCCATTCTGGCCAAAGATGCAAACCTAGTTATAGATTATTTGGATAACACTTGCAAATGTTTGAACCTTTAGCTTTATCAGAATTTGAAGTTACCTTTAACATCAGGATATAGGATATTTTCCTGCAAGGTTAGCAATGCTGTGAGAACAAATATTGAACTCTGCTACATGAGAACTTTCCCAGATATTTGTTGGGAAGGTCATGAGGTTAAAGAGTGCACACGTGGAAAATAATGTTTTGTAGAAAAGTCCATCTATTTCAGACTTTGAAATTAATAGTTTGGAACTTTATTTAGGTTTTAGATAATGGGCAAGCAGGTTTATGTAAATTATTTCATAAATTTATGTTGAATTCAGAACACTTACATGGAGAACTGTTTCCATATCCAAGGCCATGAACTCTAAATGTTAACTCAGTAGGTATTGTTATTTTCTGCTTGAGTTTTAGCATCAGCTTCACTGTAGCATATAGTATAGTTCAGAAAATGTGGATCAATGCTCTGTTTTCAATCAGCTATGTTTTCAGGAAGATGTTTGATCTTGACAAATGTAGGCAGTGTGAATCACTCTTATGTGTGTAAATGTATATGCATGTGTATATTTTTACCATTTGTCCCTTTCTTTCTTTTTCCAAAGGCATATTCTCTGCCAATTTTAAGGGCTCCAGAAACATAGCTCGATGCAGAAAATTGCTTGCAGCTCACAACAAAGACAAATTGTATTGATCCCATAAAATCTAAGATCAATGATGTAAATTTTTGACTGACATCTACCAGCAACACATCTATGTGTATGACAGCAAATACATTCTCGGGGGGTATGCTGGTAAAATACAATAATTAATTATAATAGTCAGATACTCAGTTCCTTATAGGCTTTGACATTTTATTGCACATTTCATTTTAATTCCAGCAATTTTTAAAGTAACACATTTTTCAAAATTAGCAGGTTGAGATATTTAGTGCTAGAGTCTCTGTCAGTGTGCTGTACAGTCAGAGAATGTTAGTGTCTGAAGGGAGTGCCAAGTGCTCCTGCCCCACTTAAAAAAAAAAAAAAAAAAAAAAAAAAAAAAGCTTGAAACCGAAGTTATCATTTGTCTTCAGAGGGTGGCTTCTAAACAGGTTTGAATTTCATACCTCGTATCCATCAGGTCAAGCACTATATTTTCCATTTTGGAAATGTTGAGTTAGAGGGAAGGAGTCAGAAAAATTGCTAAACGTTGATTTGCAAGCTGTAGAGGATGCCACACAAGCCTTCCATAGTGACTATTCTTACTTATGAACTACTCAAGAATCTTTCCAATTTCTGAATAACGTCCTGGGTCTTCATTTTCTAAATTAACACACATCTAATGCTATTCTCTGTGAGGTGCAATATCTACAGTTACAGTAAGAATCTCACCTTATTACATTTTAAATAATTTTCCAAACACTGATATAACGAAGAATGTTCATATAGAATAATAAAGAGAAACTAAGTACAGATGTAGCGTGTCACCTCTGGTGGCTTTGACTGAAAACTTTTCTCAGGATCCTTTTCTCAGGATCAGCTGTTCTAAACCAATGGTGCAGGCAGCTACATTTCACCTTGGAACTTGGGGAAAATGAACACTGGGGAAGCTATGAACCAGTAGGGAGAATGTGACTTAAAGTTAGTCCTTGCTTGTGATTACAGTAGCATGTTTGCTAAATGTGACACACCTTAATGCAAGTCATAAAGATGTGCTGTACCTGTGCTTCCGTAACAACTCAGCCCTTTCTGAATGCCTGAAATGCTCCACATTAGAAATCCCAAGTCTGAAATAACATGACAGATTTACTATGTGTTAGAGAGCATGTACAGCCTAAAGTCTCTGTTCAACCTGTTACAAAAAGAGCTTTACTATGAATTTGTCTCTACCTGTGTTTATTTTATGGACATATGCTTATACATGCATCCTCACAAGAACAGGAGATTACAGTTTTATTTATTTTACCCAACACAAGTTCAGTGTATTTAAAGTACTCAAGTATTCGTTTTCTTTTTGTTTTACAAATGACTGAAAAATATTTGAATATATGCCTTAATGAAACAGAGCAAATTCAAAATTGCTGAATGGATTAAGCTGACATTCTGAGACTCACCATTTTTTTTTCTGACCTTTTATTGCACAATCAGTCTTTAAATGATTATTTTCCTTTAAAAACTGGTATTTATGCTAGAAAAAGTTAATGGAACAGTCATAGAGCTTGAATCCATTTCTTCTTTACATGTCCACCTAGTTGATGCATTCATTACATACATGTAATATTTATATTTGATAGTTTAACATTTGATAGTTTAACTGAGTGGGAAAAAAAATGAAAGAATTTGTGTGGAATTTACTGTACAAGAACTTGAAAATGCAGTATATCTTGCATATATTATTTTTGAATTGATATTAACTATTAGTTTTCCTCAAAACTGAATTTCCAGATCAATACTGGGAATAACAAAGGTAACTGTGTTTGTCACACCTAGTTTTTACCACTGCATATCAATATAACTAATCACTGGCAGGATATTGGAAATTGTTGACATATTTTTATTCCAAAGGTGACAAAATAAAATACTTCTTGCCAATTTTTGATTTGTTTCCCTGATGAGCTTAGTAAACATTCCTGCAAATAGAAAGTCCCAATTGGTTTGAGTCACTGGTCTCAAATGATCATCAGTGTTGTGGTGGCAGAGGCTACACGCTCAGAGTAAGTCTTAATCAGATGTGCCAGCCGTGGATCCCGGAGCTTCAGAGCTAAAAAAGCAAGGTTTTTCACCCTGGGCAGTGGTGCTCCTGTAGCTTGGTGCCTCATGGTCCACAGTGTCACAGATGACAGCTACAGGGACTCTTACCCACAGCTGGGCCACCCTCAGCACCCTGCTGCTGGCATCAGAGGAAAAAATAAAAATAAAATAGTGTGTCAACACCCAGTCCTCTCAAATTGAATTAAAGTTCACACTGAGGACAAGGAAGCCATGTATCATGTCATAGGACAAACTTTGTCTGTGTGGCATATCTGATTTTATTATCAAAGGTGATCAGATCCTGCCTTGTCTCATTTAATTTCTTCTTATTTGTGACCAAGAATTTGGGCAATCAATTCCTGTCAAGTGAGATAGCATCTGAAACATGCCACCTATGCAGCAATTACTTGGAAGTTACTTCTTCATATTTGCTTTGCTTGTTTGGATCCCCATGGGATGAACCATCACTCCAAAGTTCATGGAAAATGAACATACTGGATGTGAGTACCTTTAAAGATTTGCTTTCAAATTTTCAATTTAATTTCTCTGGCTTAAATTTCTAGCTTGTAAGGAGTGTATGGTAATTTATTTAGTTTGCAAGACTGATTTGCTTTTTTTTTTTTTTTTGATGGCTCTTGAGGGAAATAAAAGGTCTATAAAATACAAGTTATATATGTAGTTTGAGCATTATAAGTGTGCAAAAGAACAAGGCTTGGTTTCCATTTACTACTTGCTGACTAGGAAGCACGATGCTGTAACAGCCTCAATGGGAAGTGTTTATAGGCGTGTATTCGTACTGCAGTGTGTGATCATTTACCCATTTGGCCTTGCAGGGTAGGGTGGGAGAATCACTATTTCTTTGTGATTTAGTCAAGTGGATGTTCATTTCCTTCCTGGGAGCAAGGTTTGAAAATCTTTTACCAGGAGGTTGTTTGCATAATAAAACACAGGCAGTTTTCTGGAAGGGAAGTGATTATATAAACTGATTATGATCTGTGTGCTGCTGCTTATAGGAGTTTTGTTCCATGGTGGTTTTTTGTTTTGTTTTTATTTTGATTAAAGAACCTAATCCTAGCAGTCTAAGGCTTGTGTATGTCACAAAGACTTGGAAATGATTTGTATACATATTTTCTTATGAAAGGAAATGGTAAATAAATATCACATTATGCTGTTTCAAGAGATTTTTCATTGTGGCATTAATTAACAGTGAAACATCTGCTATAAATTTGAGTACTGTCCCTGTTGCTATATCACCACTGCCTTAAAGTTTTGCATCTTCAGAAAGGTTCCATTTGTGAAATTATTTTAAAGGGAACAGAGATGTTGTTTCTGTGAAATGATGTCCGAGGCAGTAAGTAATTTTGTGCCGTGGATATATAGTGATTCTGAGCACAGAATATGAGATGCTATTGGAACACTATCTTGGACTCTCTGGGACACATGTACGTGTATATGTATGCGTACATATATATACTTATATATACCTTTATACCTGCACATTTGTATGAGAGCTGGCCAAATAGCAATTCAACCTCTGGTTCTCCTGACATCCCAGGTATTTGCATAGCATTAGGAAACAGAATTTTTCAATCCAGCACTTCTTTCACTCACTGAGCATCTTCTGGTACTACAAGAACTGCCAAAGCCCAAAATAATGCCTGTGGAAATAATGCTGTTTTGCCTTTGAGATTGACTGTCTAATTCAGATAATTTTTAGGGTTTCCAAGTGAACAGGTAGCCTCTGAATGTCTGGCTATTCCGGTAGGTATCAAACAAAATTAATTTTGGTGGCATTCAGCAGGGGCAATATCATTGAAAAAACATGAATGCATTCAAATTTTATCTCTATGTTAAGTCCCATAAGAAAAAATAATATATATATTTTTTGTTTGTTTGTTTTTTGTTTGTTTGTTTTTTGTTTGTTTGTTTGCTATTTTAGAAGTACCTAGTCCTAATTGCTTATGTTCTCTGGGGAAGTGCATGTAATAAGGCTGCATGGGAAACAGATGCAGGGGGAATTTCCTTCATGTTTCTTCAGGTAAAGGTGAGAGTTGAATTTACCTGTGTAAATTGATGCTTCAAATGCTGAAGCCCAATTCCGCACTCAGCAGTTTCATCAGAAATGTTTCCCTGTATACCTGCTCTGAAATTTCAGATCTATTACCATCTCATAGCCTTTGTCTTTAGCTCAGACTATCAGGACTTTCTCAGCTAAGGGCAGCCCTTAGCAGATCCATCAGTGGAGATACCTATCTGAAAAGGGACAGAGGAAGAGGAGAGGCACTTGGAGATGGAGTTTCTAACTTCATTAGGTTTCCTGACTGATAGAAATGGAGGGGAAAAGACTGTCATCCTGTCTTTATCCAGATCTGTGTGTGTGTTCATTTGTGAAGATGTCCTGTGTGAAGGAAAAATCTTCCTTGAGAACTCTCAGAAGAGAGATACTAATCTTTTCTAATTATTCTTGTAGGAGAGAATAATTTTCTTCTTCCCGCAGGGTGGAGTCAGGAAAAATCAAGTCAGAATAACAGCATCCAGGTTTCTACTATTCTGTATCATACAGTCTCACGCTTAAGAATGCAGTAAAAAGCCTTTCACTTTATTAGCAGCAGCTTCTTGGGTACTTCCACTCCCAACATCTAGCCCCTCCCTGGTCTAATAATTATCTCCAGTTATACTGGAACTGTTACTAGGACTATTAGCAAAGGAGAAAAATTGTATTTGATTCCAAGTTTCACACAGACTTTAAAACCACCTCAGTTCTTTGTTATTCAGAAACAATCAATTTTTTCTGATCCCACAAGTGTGCAATAGTAAAGGGAGAATGATTGTAACAAAACAACATAAAATATTCAACACAAATTTATCTGCTTGCAGAGATTTAAAATAAATGTTTATTTGTATATCCTGTACTGGCATTGCTTCTGGAAGCAATTTTCTTGAATCTGGTGAGACTGAGTGGAGAAGAAAGGCAGCAGTTAGGTAGGTAAATGTTTGTGCATTTCTGGTGGAAGTAAAAGCAAATTCAGAATATGTGCAAATGTTCATGAAGGATTAAGAAAGCTCAAGGTAACTGCTAACAGGGGCATTAGAATTTAATTTTGACTGTGAAAATCTAACAAAAGGCTCTTCTTTACCAGTAACAGGGGACAGCACAAGCCCTTCTATACCTACCTGTAGCCCCATAACTAATTCAAATAAGTCTTATAGGTTTTGATCAATGGCACAGCCTTGAAATAAGCATATGACAGATGACTTGTAAATAAACAGCCTGCAAGTCATTATCTGAAATATTCACTTTTTTTGTGCCTGTTGTCTTAGCTATTCAAAGTCTATTAAACTTATGGATGTTTTAATGTTATTTAAACACACTAGTCTTAATCTGCTTTCACTAGGAAAAAAAAAAAAAAAAAGAAAGGGTACTCATTAGCAACAGCTAAAACCTCTTTACAACCCTTGAGTTTAATTTTATCCTCAACAATACCTTTCCAATATGTGTCATGTGCTGACACAAGCAAGAGTTGTGGGAACGTTCCTCCTGGGACTAAAATGCTTTAGACAGAAGATTGGTCTTCTTTGTGTGTAATAAAAACAAAGGAACACAATGTCTAATCAAGCATTTACTTGGAATTTCTAATAGATTTCCAATTTACTTAAAAACCCTTTCATGAACTTTTCATTTATGATAGGAGCTAAATATAGGTAACTGTGATGATACATCCTTAAAAGTACTTCAGACCAACCCTGCAAAATCCCTCCAGTGCCTTGGAAAGGGATAAAATGTTCCAGCACCAGAGAAGTTAATTCTCAGGTAATTCAGAAATAAACTGTGGCTGTTCCTATATTGAAATTGCCCAGTCCTCAGCACTTCAGGGATATTACTCATTGAAACACATAAATAGGTTTAGCTTGGCTGCTTTAGTTTACAGTATGTAAACAAGGGTTTAGGTAAGGACCTGCTTCCTCCAACAGTGTATTTCTCTAATGTGTAGCAGGTGAGGGTTTGCCTGGTCATCATCCCTGAGCTGCATCAGGGAGGTGACAAGCCCCGTGCAAGGATCAGGAGCTGCTAGTTTTAGGGTACCGAGGCAGAAGTGCAACATGGGAACACTTGCAGAGCTTTGCTGAGCAGGCTTTAGCTGAATTGGTGGCCAAGAGCAACGGGGAAGGAGACAGCAAACAAAAAAAAACATTAAGCACCCTGCTGTGGTTGATGCTCCAACAAATATCCCTGTGGCTTCAGTAGGAATCTGAGGTGCAGAAGGATTCCAAGGCTGTGTCTGAAGAAAATTAAATAAATTTATAACTACAAAAAGATCAAATAAGGCATATACCTCTATAATTAACTGCTGAACATGCTTTAATTATTGCTTTTACTTAAACAATCCTAAATCAAAGCCAGGAATGTTCTATGGCATTGATAATATATCTGTGCACTTTCAGATTTGAGGGTTTTTAATATATTTTTCCATTTTTGTTGGACTGGAACATAACTTTCAATTCAAATGGGGAAGAATATGCTTAGAAATACGTCTAAATAATTATCTGTTAAGTTCATTTATTTTTGTTAAAATAATATTATAAAATATTATTATATTATAATATTATAAAATATTATTATAATTATAAAATTATATATTATAATATAATATTATAAAATAATATTATAATTATAAGAATTTAAATTTAATCTTATTGTTATGTAAATATAATGATACAAATATTTTCAGATAGATCCACTTATCAGTGGATTGACGCAGTCAGTACTTCTTAGGTCCAATGGACACAGCTATGTTTTCTGAAAAGACTAGCTCTGTTTCTTGATAAATAGCATTTGAGAAATATGAAAGAAAAACAAGAAAGGGTGTGTTCTTTCTTTCTTTTTTACTTTCTCACAGGCAAATACTGTCTTGAAATAGAATTGTAACTTCAAGCATAAACTAACGATGACAATAAAAGCAGAATAATGTCTCTCCTGACTGCCTGCTTAACTCATTTTGCAGTTTTAGAAGTTTTCTTCTAATTCTTGGAATATAAGAACTCTGAGTAAAGGATTTAGGCAACGCTAACTCATCTGGATTTTAGCAGATTTTCACTCTGCTTAGATTTTATAAATACTATTTTAATTAAAATAGATTATATTGGAGATTATTGGATCAGTAGATTACTAGAATTTATCATTCTTAAACCTCTTGAATCTGTAGATGCATACGTAATTCATAAAAGGGAAAATAAGAAAATACGGAAAAGGAAATAATTTACCTCATAATGTACCTAATAATGTCAATTTTATACTGTGATTGTCCAGATCAGGTAGTCTATGAATGTTTTTATTACTTTTACAGCAGTAATGCAATAAAGACCATACTTCTCTAAGAAATACCTTAAGATAATCAAAATAATAAGAAAAAAATATAGTTTTCAAGTTGGAAAATGGAGTAAAAATCCGGTAAATGCAAGACAGTGTAAGTAATACCGCATTTTCTGTTTGAAGGATTCCATCGTGTGTTCTGTGCATTCTTAAAAATGCAGGATAGGCCTTAAGAAAAAAAAAAATACTTTGTGTATTGGTAGCAGTTAGAAAGGTAATGTGGAGAGCATTAAGATATGTAAGGTATGGTTATAGAGCTTGGTGTCCCTGCAGAGGGAGAGGGGAGGGAGGTGACTCAGTGGGCTGCATCCAAGGGTGCCACGGGAGCTGGTCAAAGTCACTGTGAGGCTGCTCTGTTATTTTTGAAGAGGTCCCCGATAACTAGAGGAAGATCTATCTTGACAAAGAGTCTGAAGGATGATCTAGGAAATTACACAGTGGTCCAACTTCCTTTCTTCCCCAAAACGTTAAGGAGAGTCCTCTTAGAGCATGTCTGGGAACATGAAGAAGGTGACTGAGAACAATCAGCTGGTGCACAAGAAGATGGAGTGAGGTTCCTTGCAGTGGTGCACAAGAAGATGGAGCAAGGCTCCTCCACAGTGGTGTAAGGACAAGGCATTAAATCGGGAGAGGATCTGCCTTTATATAAGGAAAAATGTTTTCACCAAGAGGACAGTCCAGCAGTGGAATGGACTGTGAAGTCTCAGGCCTTGGAGGTTTTCAAGACCAGACTGTGTAAAGTCCAAAGGAACCTGGTCTGGTTCCCACAGCTGACATTGCTCTGGGGGTTGAATTGGAGAGGTCCCTGATTCTGTGTAAGGTAGAGAGTGGTTGAAGGAGTCTGAACAGATACATTTCCTTATGAAGATGTTGCACGAAAAGAATTAATGATGCTTCTAGAAACAAGCAAAGGTAGAGTTTTCTTATGTAGTGTTTTAGTGCATTGGTGGCCAAAGGACAATCTGGAGGAAAAGCAGGTAACGGGAAGGTGAAAAATGAAACAGCTAGTTGTACAGATGTTCTCTCAGTCTAATCTGCTGTGTGAGGAGAAATAGCTTGCAAGTACAGCCTGTGAGTTACTTCTGATGTGACTTCTGGTAATTTTTTTAAATTGCTTCTAAAATGGGTATGCTTAATTCAGCTGTAATTTTCAAGAAAACTTTCTCTGTGGGTTGTGAAGCCAATGTATTAGTCACCTCAAAAGGTTTTTAAACCTTCAAAATTTTGTACGGTCTGGATTTTACTCGTGTTATTATAACAACTCACTTAAAAACCATCTGAGTGATTTTTAAGAAGGCTGTGGAGCTCTGAGTGAAAAAGGATGGCTATGATGAGCCTTCTCCAATGGGAAGGGAAGATGTTCCACGGAGTAGATGATCTGCTGTGAGCAACAGGGCTACATTTAAGATGGGAATGGAAAAGTCTTGTGCAGGTATGAGTTTTATGAAGGTGAGAGGCTCGGGAGATGAGAATACGCATTTGCCTTTGGGATAGTCAATATACATTTTGTTACTGTATATTAAACACCTTTAATTGAAGATGTTGTATATTTTTCTTTGTCAAAGTGCTTAGGGTAAAGGAGGAAGAAATAGGATTTGGAGTGTTTGGCTTTCTGTGCATAGAGGCCATGAGGCTGGAGATAGCAAAGCAACAACTGGAACTAATAATTCCTGCCAGGCCCGAGACTGCGATTCTGTGATTTCACAGTATATGGTGGTCACTCAGGTTTCAAAAACTTCAAAAGGAGCCCACTACTGGATTCATAGCTGGGTTGTGACAGGCTGATACAACAGAGCACAACTTTCTTTGGAGCAAGGAAGATGTGAACAAGTTGTAAAAGTATGCTGGGTTGTTGTGAAGCTCAAAAGGTAGGATTGCGGGTAGCGTAGCGCAAATTATGTAAATGAAAATGACTGTCTCAGTCAACATACCATCACATCAGAGTTAATCAAACTATACTTCAAATTTACTTTATTTAAATATAGGCATTTAATGCAGTAGGAACAATTCTGAAGTCAAAGAATAGTGGAGGCACCATTTTTCAGAAGCAGCAGTGTTGTTCTTTAACCTGCCCAAAGATCTTCGCCTCCTCGTTCCTCTTCTCATATTTTCTG
This sequence comes from Anas platyrhynchos, assembly GCF_047663525.1. Classification (NCBI taxonomy): domain Eukaryota; kingdom Metazoa; phylum Chordata; class Aves; order Anseriformes; family Anatidae; genus Anas; species Anas platyrhynchos. The sequence goes on along the minus strand of NC_092593.1, from coordinate 36,934,425 downwards.
GCATCTTGTTGATCATCTTGTCCAGAGAAGGGCAACCAAGATGGTGAGGGGCCTGGAGAACAAGTCCTACGAGAAGCGGCTGAGGGAGCTGGGCTTGTTCAGCCTGGAGAAGAGGAGGCTCAGGGGCGACCTTATCGCTCTCTACAGGTACCTTAAAGCAGGCTGTAGTGAGGTGGGGGTTGGCCTGTTCTCCCACGTGCCTGGTGACAGGACGAGGGGGAATGGGCTAAAGTTGCGCCAGGGGAGTTTTAGGTTGGATTTTAGGAAGAACTTCTTTACCGAAAGGGTTGTTAGGCATTGGAACAGGCTGCCCAGGGAGGTGGTGGAGTCACCATCCCTGGAGATCTTTAAAAGACATTTAGATGTAGAGCTTAGGGATATTGTTTAGTGGAGGACTGGTTAGCGTTAGGTCAGAGGTTGGACTCGATGATCTTGAGGTCTCTTCCGACCTAGAAATTCTGTGATTCTGTGATCTTTTAAAGAGGAGAAGTAAGACAATGGGAAGGGGGAGGCAGCAGAATAGGGCAAGGGAATTAGGAAAGAGACAGTCAGGCAAGAGGCTGCGACTTAAGACATTTGACTCTTCTGCTTGGCTGTGGATTATTTGAAGAACCCTTGGAAGTCTCTTGCCTTTTGTTGTGCCCCATCTGTATAATGACACCGTTGTACTACATTACTTCACAGACAAGTTGTAAAGGATAAATACGCTTGTGATTAAGAAGTACTGAGGTCCTACATGTGTAAATAATGAGACAGGTAGGAAAAATGACCACAATAGAAAGAAAACAAGAAAAAAAAAAAGTGATGGCAATTATATTAAAATAATACAAGTACATAAACTCCTATTTCATATACAAGAACAAAATTGATTTATCAGCTCACAGAAACTGTATGGTCTTTGCCAACTCTTTTTTTTTTTTTTTTTTTTTTTTTTTTGTTCTAAACTACTAAGCATCACCTTAATATCTCTTTTGCCTTTCACGCAACTCTCTCTGCACCGGAGGGTCTGTTCCAAAATAGTGAATCCCAAACCCTCATTCCTCTGCTTTTGACCAGAGGATAATATCCTCAGGAAGTATATAATCGATTCTTTACAGAATGAATAGGTAGCAGAAGTTATTTGCCTATTGGACAGTTACAGTTTACTGAGAATGTAAAGCTGATCATCAGTAAAAATGAATTTTCTAATCTATTTTAACTGCTACTGCATATGCTCCGTATAACTGTGAGACTGTTTAGGTTTTCCCCTTATAATTTTTTACAATGTTCTTACAATTTGACTGTTTTAATAGCATAGTCAGACAGTTCCTTGGCAAAGTTTTGATGATGATTGTTTGCCCTTACAAAATTGTTAATAGTTTCTGCTTATAAATACTGGCCATTTTAAGTCTGTTGTTGCAAAGTCGCACTTGTCTCTGATTTTTGTCTGCAATTTGGAGGTACAATTAATGGGGAAGAATATTTTACATAATCAGTGAAAGATGCAAAGTACAGAATTTAGGAATCTACATGAGAATCTGAGTTACATATGTAAATTTATTCTTTGTATTCCTAAGTGATTATGCCTGCTAAATTGTGAATGCCAGTATCAAGAGCATTAAGAGATTTGGTTAAAAGTAGCATTGAGTCTTCTGTTTGTTTCATCATGATGCTTGAAAAGATCTGAATCCCAATCCTATGATGTCAAGTTTGAGTTTTTATTTTTTTGGGTGTGTATGTCTCTGTGTATATGATTTAGATAGCAATAATGGCAATTTCCCATATTTCCAGTCTTTTGTATAGGGTTTCTTTTACCACAAATCATGACATAGAGTCTCCTTGGGTGCCTTGAAACATGTTAAACTTTGATGCATCTGCTACATATTCCCAGATCAGTGACAGCTAGCTTTTGATAAGTCTGTATAGAAAAAGAGGAATAATGGGTTCAAAACCTAACAACTTTGTAAGAAACACCCTCTGCCCCCGTTAGTAAAAATATGTGCTGTGGTTCATAATGGCAAGAAGAAAAGAAAAGTCAGAATGTCTAGAAGATAAATCTTTTTTCCTTCAGTGTCTTCATGTACTACTAAGAACAGAAATACTACTTATGTAAGGCTAACAGGTATTGCACGCTTCTTGATTTATATATTTTTAATAGGTAATTTAAGCTGCAGCCGTTGCTAGCTTATAGAACAATGAATTGAATGTCAAATAAGATTTTATAATATACTTTCCAAAAGGGAGCAAGGACTTTTATTCTTTTTGATAAGGAAATTGTATGTTTCAAAAGAAACATTGCACAGTGACATATAAAAATACCTGAACGTTATTTCAACACCATTTCCTGATGCAGACATGGCATCTGATTGAAAAGAATAAGACAGACTGCTGAATGCAGGATGCACAAAGCTGAGTCCATAATCTACTGTTCTTTTAATGCTTTTGCAAAAGTTTTCATTTTTTCTTTTTTTCCTCTTAAATATATGGTGACTCTTAGTTACCCCCAGATGTATTTTATGACTACTAACATCCATAAGACATTGAAGGAGGCTGTAGTTGCACAAGATGAACTCTGCAATGGTCCTCACTGATGAGGATGCCATTAAAAATGGGAACCCAAGAGATCTGGAGTGTTGACAGGACTGGCATCCTGGTGGAGTTTTCGCCCTCGGATTGTAACTAATGACTGTGCTTAAATAAAATAAAATAAAAATTAAAGATCAGTTTTGATCTGTACTGTATTATAGTCTGCAGCCTAGCTGTAGAGAAAAGCAGTCTCTTCCTTGAGGAATTTGGATGTTATATTTTTTTCTTTAGTTTAAATGAAAAACTAAATCATGCTTATGATTGTATAGATGATTGAAAGTCAGTAGCCTCTAGCAAAGGTTTATTTATTAGAGATCCAGTCCATCCTGATTTGTATATCTTCATGTGTGATAAAGGGAAGTCTTAAACCACTGTCTTGTTACTGCTCTTCATCTGGTATAGGGGATAATAATTCTGACAATAACTATCTTGTGCACAAGGGCATTATGAAATTTATTCTCTTAAGACATTTCTTATTTCACATCTGTGAAATTAGATTAGATACATCTCTGTGGAAACTGGAATAGTTATGTCTTCCCCAAACCATCTTCAGGAATTAGGGACTGATTCCATAAGGTATCTGATGCACAAAAAAGTGCTAATTATTACTGTATTAATGTACAGACATTTCTCCTTTTCCCAATTGAGAATATAGTGAAATTTTAAGGTATAAGTGGGATGTTGATACATCTACATTTTTAATAGGTGGATAATGTCATCCTATATTCAGAAAAGTAGAAAGCAACCCTAAGGTTTTACATGTAAATAAATAACACAAGTTCATACTGATGCATGTGAGCTGGTAGCTGTTGTCCCATCTTGATGTCAAACCATTTTATTTTGCGCACCCAATATGTACGAATGAGTAATAAGCAGCTTAGAGTACTGAATGAGGATAGAAGAAAACTAGTAACATCCCTCTTAAGGCCAAACATCTTTCTTCTTTCAGTTCCATGTCATTGTGGTTTACAGACGGAAAAAACAGTAATGATGCTTATATTCTGGGGGAGAGAGAGAGAGAAAAAAAAAAAGACTTCTGGATAGAAGTATCCTAAGAGTCAGCTGTTACTGTATTGGTGGTAGCATTATAGGTCATTTACGACTAGAACTCATTTTCCACAAGATAAGGGCTGAATCAAACAGTCAACTGCATTTCAGGCTGCAAGAGCATCAGTAGTCAGAAAAGACACACTTTCAGATACTGTTCAGGTTCACCATGTTGCTAGCTGGCCAAAAATGTAGAAATCTTTGATTATTGTGCTATTATTAACTTAAATTTAAGGACTAGGAGGGTCCAGTGGAGGAAAAGGTATATAATTATCTTGCTGGAAGACTGCTTTAATTAAATTCTCCCAACTGAGACCTGTTCCCATTTTTCAAGTGAAGCACACACTATAATCAGTTACATTAACATTCAACTTGCTTCTCTGCAGATGACCATAAAAGTGAGTGCAACACAGCTAAGCTGTGCTTTGTGTGGGACAGTTCTTTCCGAAATCAGTGAAGCCATCACTCCTCCACTTCTCCCACCCTAGTTAGATATCAGCTGATGTAGCCAATAGGAAGAAAAGCTATTTCGCATTGCAGATGTTTGTCAATACCCACTTGGGTGTATACACAAAATTACTTTCATAGACTCTCTTTAATTGCTTATCAACTCAGAAAGCTATACACTTATCAACTCACAAGCTATATACCCTTAACTTCCATTGATATAAGAGCTATTTGCCCCAAATTACACTCATCTGAGCGTAGAGATTTTAACATTCACCCAAATTAATTTGGTAGGTTTAAGCCCATGTTTTGGTGTCCTTCAAAGTCACAACTAAATTCAAAGAACTGGAAGTTTTTTTCATTTTGGGAAACAGGCTGTGAAAGGTTTGTTTATAAGTGAGGATGTGTAGTATATGGGTTGTTTTCAACCCCCAGTATCACTCTAACTCCATACTTGTCGTGGTAATCATGATTCAGTGTACCAGCTCCTGCATCCATACAAAGCATTTGTGCTAAGGGTGTTTTAGTTGTACTTTGCCTAATTATGATCAGAGCCTGGATCTGCTGAAAGAAAAAGCTTGTAATGCAATGACTTTTAAAGCAGAGTTCTTGTTCAACCATCAATCCTTATCCTCTTTGAAGGACACCTTATGGATATAAATTATGAGGTCTGTCAGGGGAAGGTTCATAGATAAATGGGTTCAGTCACTGGAATATCACTTCCTACAGAACTGACTGCTGAATAACAGTAAATTGTGGGGACTAAAGAAGTTTGTAAAAGCCAGATCAATTCAATTGCCTCACTTCTGAATAGATAGCAGAGTATGCAAAAGTCAAGGATATGGTGTCACATGGCAGGTTCACAAATGTCAGCTTGACAATTAAAATATACTTGCTGATTGGAAGTGTGATAAAATCCAGCACTAGTATAAGATTAACTGGCTTTAAACTTTAGGTTTTTTTCAAGTGTTGTGTAGGACCATCAAGCACAACATAATAAAAATAAAATCAAATAAAATAAATAAACACATTCAAATAAACATTTTTTCTGCCTTGATATCATCCAGTGTCTGTACAGTAACAGTCCCAACCTTTGGCAGCTTCATCATTTGTGATCTCTTGCCTTAAATTCTCATCTCAAAGAGTGCACTAGAACAATTCTCTATTTTTTTTTTCTGAAATGCTTGATCGATCTGCTTTGAAATGCTCCATATAAAAAATAAGATCTCAATCATTTTTGCATAGCTGTCACCTCTACTTGTGACCATTATGTTCAATTGTTCCTTGCCTCATTTTGAAAGCTTGGGAAACATCTTTTATGGTTTTTGTTTGTTTGTTTGTTTGTTTAACTGTGAGCTAGGTGCTGGTATATCTGTCTGCTGTTTTATGTGAAATAGTTCTGAATGATGAAAGAAACAAGCCCTTTAATGCTCAACTGCTCTTTCCCGTACTTACAGAAAGAACGTGAAATAGTTTCCTTGGATACTATCCAGCATGTATCTCAGTTTTTATTTTTTTTATTTATTTTTAATTTTTAATGCAGAAGGGCATGATATATCCTATTATTTTTTAAGAATAAGGACATCTGGGGGGAGAAGGGGATTGAGTTTCCAGCATTTTCTATTCAGAAGTGCAACCTTAGTCTCATAAAGATGAAATATTTCCATATACAATAATTATCTCAGGATCACACTAGAGGATCATAAATTTGATTTTCACCAAGTGTGGCTGGACTAAGTAAATCTGGATTATAATACCAAGGACAAAAATTAAATCTACATAGAATCAATTCCATCATTGCATGTTTATTTAACAATTTTGCTGACACAATTTTCTTTGCACATTCAGTGAACTTTTTTTCTTTCTTCTTCAGAAGCTTGGGAAATCATCATCTACTAGATACAAATAGTTTACAGGATGTTAAGAGGAAGACAAATAGAAGGAAAGCATGGTTTATGGGAGCCAGTTTAAAGGAAATTTCTGTTTGATAGAGGTGGTTCAGTTTGGGTTTTCATATATGATTCAACTGCAGGTTTGGCTCTGTCTCCTAGAGAAATACTGCCTTTTCTATTTTATTTTATATTTTTCCTAAAAAGAAGGAATTTAATTCATCTATAAAGACTTAGCTTTCTGGCTTTCTGGTTTTGCTGATTCTTCGTGTAGCTCTATACTCAGAAATAAGTGTCCCGGTTCTACTTTAGCTCTAGAAATCTTCATCATCACTTTCTTTCCAATGGAATTTGTATGTCACATGTAAGGGACAATTACTCTTCCTGTTCTTTTGCTTTTCCATTGTTTTTGTTATTTCTGTTGTTTGTGATTTTTGCATCAGACAAGCAGGTATATGTAATATGTTCTTTAAGGTGTAATACAAATTTGTTAACTTGTCTACATCTGGATTTCACCCAAAATTCCTGCCCCAAAAGGCAAGGCAAAGGTTAGTTACCATAAGTTTGATGCAGACAGGAAATACAAACACAGAGGCAGCATTCTGATCACAGATATCAGACACATAGCCAAAGGAAATTGGAAATATGTCCAAAAATATTTTATATGACCATTGTTTGTTTATTTATATGGTTGATCTTTTGATTCACATCTGAGGCAAATAGAAGTGTAGCCCAAATCCTGTCAGTGGAGAGTTGTACACAATTTCTGCATAACAACAAAAATTGATTTTGTGTAATCACCTGAACCAGAAAGTTGATTGAAATTATTTTTTTTCCTTATCTGCAGAAATCAGATATTTTGGTAATTCATGTGCAGACTAGTGTTACATTGGAAAAATATGTTGCTGAGATATTTCCAGTCAGATGCATCTTTTTCCTTTAGAATTTGAAATACACTCATAACCTCTACAAAAGTACATAAACACATATATGAGCACTAAGACAGACAGACAATAGACAAAGATGTATATTCACTTCAGATTTCCTTAAAAAATGCACCAGGATTAGGTAAATGAACAGGTACTGCTAGTACAGATAGAACAGATAGCTTACTTTTCAGAGTCAGCTTCTGTAACTTCTTATTCATCATGGGCATGGGTATGGAATTATGTTTCATCCTATTGTTTCAGGAAATATTGCTTCTTCTTTAGTAGCTTAGAATAACTATTATTATGTTATTTTCTAAAGGGATACTTTCTTTTGCAAATTGAAATTGTTCCTTGTTACAAATCTCCTTTAAAAGATTTATAGATTTCCCTTGCTTTCTTTTTTCTTGCCTACCCTGATGAGACATTTTGTCCCTGACCTGTGTCCTAATTCCATAAAAAAAAAACAGAAAAAGGAAAAAAAAATGTTCATGGCAAGCCCACAACGTAATACATGTTTTCAAAATTGCATTGAATCGCCCACCTCAAATGACTCAACGAGTGGGTAGCAACAGAGTCATTTCAAGTGGCTGTTTTCCAAATCAATGATTACTTACCACATTTCACTGTGGGCTGACTTTCTTCTCGTAAAAGGTATATTTTAGAGCCTGGAGACAAAAAGGTAACATCAGTCTCAGAGTCTTGAGTCAGACCTGCTATTGCATTCCTATTGTTAAGCCTTGAATGGTAGTATAGACATAATGAACTCCACTGTCTCCCTCAAAAACCACCTGTTTGGTAGATTGAAGAGCTGAAAATAAAAATAAACATCCTTGTGCATGGATATACACACATACATATGCATATACATGTAGCAATAATCAGCCTAAAACCATATGAAAATGTCAGAAACTCATGGAAATTAGTTCAGTTGTGTATTTTCCATACTAAGCATATTAATATCTCCAAATAACCCACGTAACTTCTAGCATGTTTATTTTGGCTGGCAGGAATTGTCCCTTTTTAAAAAATTGAGAAACCTGGTAATAATGTTTGTTTGCTATGGAGGGCTTATGTTAGCAGGTGGCGGGCTTCCCAGGCCCCTGAATGTATAAAAACACAGATCTGTTTCACACGTTTATCTTTCAGGGAAGGCAGCCTACCGTAAGGGGTGTGGATGATGCTCAAGGATTGCAGTCTTCCTTACATCACAGTAATTTCTTTGTGACAGAAAGTTTTCAGTGAGGAGAGTCAGCTAGGCTGCTGGACATGTTTTCGCTAGGCCTGAGTTTTAGGTAGGCTGCCATTCGGCTGTGGAATTCCAGCTGTGTGTACCTGTGAGTACAATCATCCCTCAGATGGGGAAATTATAGATCTGTGGGTGCAACTATGTGGTAAAATGGTCTTAATTACAGCTGTCCGTGTGTGCTGCCAGACAGGTGTGACTGCCAGGCCGAGCTTTTGAAAAGAGGCGCACTGGCTTCAACTGCGATGCCAGCCTCGCCTCTGCCAGAGCCAAGTTACACACAGGTACTTGTGGTGAGCCTCGAGTAAGGGCGCGATTGCATTTGCTGGGACTAAAGTATTATTTTAGGAAGTATTTAAGGCCCCAAATTAACAGAAAAAGCAGGCATCAGGGTGCACCCTGTGGGCAGGTGTCAGGGCGCACGCAGGCTCTCTCTTCACCCCTGAGGGAGAGGAGTGTGTTCGTGCAGCCTGGTGCAATGTGCATTTGTGGGGACACCGGGTGTGCAGAGAGTTTTAAAGCATTATTTCAAGCTGTACAGCTTAAACTTATTATTTTTTTTTATCATGACTGAAAGACTTGTCCTTGTGTGGATATCATAAGCCCCTGAGTATGATTATTTCCATATGTGATCTGTTCTTATAACTGAACATTGAATTCTTCAAGTCGCTAGCACCTGGTCCTAGGATGACTGTAATGACTCTGTAATGTGTCCTTCCCTGAATAACTTAAATATGATCTCATTTTTCACTTATTTTGTAATGTTGTTTTGACAGGTCACTATTAAGGCAGCCTGATACACCTGATGATAAGATGATGATTCACTTGCTAATTATTTTGCCAGATATTAATCACTTGTACTGAAATTTTACATTCCAGATGTCTATTTGAGGACGTTTTTGGTTGTAGGCTTTTTTAGTTCAATTGAAATGGTCTGTTCATTTCTGACAATGAGGTAGAAAAGGTCTTCACCTTGAGATATTATGAAAATATGGTTATCATTTCTTTGGGAAACAAAATCCTTAATGGGTTGAAGCAATTTACATTTTCCAGGATGTAAGCAGACATCTTTTTGTCGAACATATTGCTCTTAGTCAATCGCATATTCCATTTCTCTTTTGAAAAAAAAAAATCAGATTTCATCAGGCTGAGGATCCTGCCTCATGGAACCTGTGAGTTTAGGAAAATGGGAAGGTAGGCGACTTTTCTTTGGGTAAAAGACCCGACCCTGGAGGAGGAGAAAATTAGGCAGATTAAGCAGGCAGTGCAGATGGTTCCTGCTGAGACACTGGGGTCAGGAGTGGAAGGGTGCTCAGCCTGTGCCTTGAACTGGATGGTTGACTTGTTCAGGTAGCATTAATCCCCTCTTTGGAGCATCTTAATTGCACTAATTTTTGTTTAATGTCTAAAGTCTAGAGACTTACCTAATGCCTACAAATGTGAGTGGAAAGGCTTAGGTCAAGCAGGGCATGTACAGCAGGCACAAAACACTCTTCTGTTTTTAGATGCCCTAATAATGTCATACTGTTGATGCAAGATGTGTTTTTGTAAATATTAGCTCATGTTTTGAAAGCAGCAAAAATACCACAATATTAGAGAAGGTATACATTTATTTTAGTTTTAAGCCAATGTATGAACTTAGTTATGTTAATTAAAGAATGAGTATTAGCAGATTTTAAAATTCCTAGCATGCTTTGAGGATTGATTAATAAGGGTAATACTTAGCTGGCACAATGGAATCATTTTCAACATCATTACCTTGTCCCTTAAACAAGTCAAGCTTGAACCCTTGGGATTTGGCAACACTTTGTAAAACAAACATTACCAAATGCATCTGGCTTTCTGAAGGACAAAACTTTAATAGTAATCAAAGCATTTGAATGTACTAAACTGGGAAGTGATGCAAACGAAAAGGAGTGATTTAGAGAGATTGGGATTAGAAGAACTGTTGATGGGAATTAACTATTCTTCAGCCGTGAAAGCACAGGTAGAAACTAACGTTAAGCCTAGATATATGATGGAAAGATTTACATGGAAGCACTGAAGTGATGGCAGCCACCAAATTAGATACTAGTTAAGTAACTTATGTAATTGTAGTTGACTTTATCAGATACTTAAATGGATTAAGGATTACGAATGTATGAACATAACATATATATGTAATAATATATACAAGAAAAATAAAATATTTATTATAAAGTTAATAAAAATAGGTGTTTAGAGGGGGCTGCAAGGCAACTGAGAGATAATTTGTATGTGATGCTGTAGAATCATTCCAAGTACATCCCATAAGCACCTTACTACATGCATTCCTGGAACAAAATGAGAGCAGCAATTTCTAGTTGTCTCCCCAAAGATCTAATTCAGTTTCAGCAGTGTTACTCTACGTAATCATGAAGACATAACCTATCAAAAAAAAACTATGACATTTGTTAGATGCTCTTACAATCATGTTATCCTCAAAGCAACAAAATAATTCTTCAGGAGAGGCATAGAGCTGCTTGGGCTCACACAGATCAAAAGCATCTGGACTATCCATATAATAAATAAATAAATAAAAAGAGGAAAATAGAGATATTCGAATAGTAGCCTAGTTTCAATTTCTTACATGAAAGTTATGTTTAAAAAAAAAAAAAAAAAAAAAAAAAAAAAAAAAGCTTGAGTTCTTTCCTTCTTGCCCAAACGGCTGTCTTTCACATTTAAACAGTTGCAAGCAAATTGTCAGCCATAATGAGACTTTGCTTTAAACTGAGAGAGGAGCTTTTGAGATTGAAGAGAACTTTTGCCATCCTTTCTGAGCCTTCAGCAGAGTACAGTGTATCTTATCTCTGAAAATGTCAGAAGGCTTAGTTTTTCAGTGTGGTTATCTAGCAATTTGGAAACTTGACTTTGGCCAACCAATCGCTATGGCTGTTTTCAAAATCAGCCTTCAGGCTGTGAGAGTGGAAAGGTCCTGAATATGGCATTGGCCCAGGTATTACAATAATTACAATTACCAAGGATTTTTTTTTTTTTTAACATAGGAAAAGTTTGGCTGTCATAAATCTTACATGGTATGTTGTCAATTACTATAAAAAATAGCATTTAAATATACTTTCTGTTGTACTTTAACATTTCTGTGATTGATCTGTCTGCTGTTGGGTACTTGCAAGTCTTGTACGTCCTGCCTGCTCTCTGCACCTACGTATGTGTTAACATATTTGCATAGTGTCTGCTCAAGTCTGTATATGATTTGTGTAGATTTAATGGATTCATCTTCTAAAACAGATTTCCTGTCATCTTAGCTTCATTAAAGCTGACCTGTCTGTGCATCATAAAGTTCTCCTGTTTTAGATAATCACAACAGGCCTATTACACCTCCTGCTGTAGAAGCTCCAGCTGGGACTTGGCCAGGTTTATCCTAAAAGGCACCCATCCCTGACAATTAAAATGGGTGGCACAGCAATGACAACATGGATTAAAATGAGCTGGCCCTTGAGGTGTCACCCGTCAGCCTGCTAACTGGGCAGTCTCGAGAGCAGGAAGGCTGGAAAACAGCCTGGCATCTCTCCTAGACTATTTTAATGTCACTGATTTATAGATCTGTTATTTTGTTTAGAGGATGAGAAAGAATAGCAAAGTAAACATGATGGAGAGGGCATCCACTTAAGGCTAAGGTCAATTACTCAAGGGAATAAATGTGCATAATTGTACACCTGATAACTAACAGCATAAATAGACTGTTGATTTATATCATGAGTTTTAAACTGCAACCCTTTTATCCAAACAATTATAATAATAGGAGGTTGATTATTTGTATTTGTTCCAAGTACTTGTGATGATCATCTTTGCAAAGATACGGGAGAAAAATAGACTAGTGTTCTGTTTGGCAGATATCCTTTCTCATTAGATGATAACTGGCATTGTGGATAAACCTTTTATAGGTTAGGGCAGACAAACACTTTAATTATGCTCAGGAAGATTTTAATTCCCAGATGCCTAGATCAGAGAATCTTCTGGCATCTCAAGTTGTTGAATAAAAAGCATCTATCTGTCTTGCTAGTTCAATGACTTTTCATTAGCAGTGATGTTTTGCCGCTCTTCTCTATTCTTAGCATAACTACAGTAATTAAGAGGCACTTTTTAAAATTCTGTGTTGGAGCTCAGCTTGATTCAGAGATAGAGCTGGGAAAACTGATGTCTGTCGGGCAAACCAGAGGCCAGTCCCTATGTTCCAGGCCAAAATCATCACTACTTAACCATACCGACAACCCCAAGCAGCTCAAGTCCAGTCCTGGCAATAGCTTCAGCAGACAGAACTGTGCTTTTGCTGCGTGCATCAGGTGTTAGGGGGTGCTGGGGCTGGGATTAGAAAGGGGGGTGTTGGCAGGGAATAGGGACGGCATGAAATTAAAGCAGTATTCAAAACTTGGTGCAGACAGATGTCTTTCATCTTCCAGAGCAGATGTATCTTTTTTCCTCCACCCAGATTTTTTCATCTTTCTTGGCTGCCCCTAAGTCTGTCAGGGTTCAAATCTGAAAACTATTATGCATTTTAGTAACTCCACATATATGCTAGACAAAAATGTTGAAAGCTAACTTAAGATTGTTTCAGATAATAATTCTTTTAAATCTTATCTAAATTAACTTTCTATTTCTGTTTCATTGTAAGTCTCCATTATCCTTTGCAGATAAATACAGGCATACATTTCACTGTTTGCTAATTTTCCTGTCACGTCACTGACAAATCTGCCCGAATTTTGTGCACTGTTTTCTGCATGTTCCTCTTTTCTGATTTTGGTTGGGGTGAGGTGTAATTCTCAGCTGAGAACAAAACAGTCTCACCCTGGGTTTTTCTTTTTTGCTCCAGAGCTGAGGAACTTCACAGGACTTACTACCTAAGCCCATAATGCAGTAACAAAACCTTGTTAAGCTTCATAGCTTCATAACACGGTTCAGCTTTGTCAAAAACTGCTGTGACCTCACTAAACTTATTTAATCCAGAATTCTCAAGAAACTGTAAGTGACATAAGTGTTTCTGTATTCAGTATTTACTTTGGTAGCTAATTCTCCAAATTCTGTGAAAGTGCCTATTAAAAAAAAAAAAAAAAAAAAAAAAAAAAAATTAAATTTGAATTTGAGGGTATCACACAGTTCTTCTTTAGGGTGGCTTCATCCAGCTGGGCAGCAGAACTGCACCACTCTTGCTCCCTCTCCTCCAAGGAAGAGGGGGAAAAAACATGTTGAAAAAGGGCTCAGGGCTTGAGATAAGGACAGGGAGATCACCCATCAATTACCATCGCAGACAAAGAAGACTCAATGTAGGGGGATTAATATAATTTATTGCTTATTACTAATAAGCTAGAGCAGTGAGAAACTGCACAGGGAAACAGGGAATGGGGGCTGCAGTCAGCCCCTGATGCTTCGTCTCCACCACTCCTTCATGGTCCCTCTCTGCCCCTGCTCCCCATGGGGTCCCTCCCTCGGGATGCCATCCTTCTTGAACTCTTCAAGAACTGCTCCCCTATGTGTCCATCCCACTGGGTCCATCCTCCAGGAGCAAACTGCCCCAGCACGGGTCCACCACGGGTGGGCGGCAGCTCCCCCCAGGCCCCCTGCTCCTGCGGGGGCTCCTCTCCACGGGCTGCAGCTCTGGCCCAGGGCCTGCTCCTGCGGGGGCTCTCCATGGGCCGCAGCCTCCTCCAGGCCACATCCACCTGCTCCACCGGGGGCTCCTCCACCCATGGGGGGGCTGCATTGTGGAGATTTACTCCATGTGGGACCCATGGGTGCAGGGGGACAGCCTGCTCCACCAGGGGCCTCTCAACAGGCCACAGGGGAACTGCTGCTGCCTGCCTGGCGCACCTCCTGCCTGGGCCTTGCTGTCTGCAAGGCTGGTTCTCTCTCATTTCCCACCCCTCTCCCAGCTGCTAGAGCACAGCAGGGTCTTTTTTGATTGTTTTTTTCCCCCTTTCTGAAATCTGCTCTCCCAGAGGCCCAACCAGTGTCACTTATGGCCTGGCTCTGGCCAGCCACAGGTCCCTTTGGGAGCTGTCTGAACCTGGCTTTGGTCTGACATGGGGCAGCTCCGGGGCTCTGCTGACAGAGGCCACGCCTGCAGCTCCCTGATATCAAAACCTTGGTATGTTAACCCAACACATTCCTTCAAACTTTCTCATTTAAAAACCTGCCACACATTCGACTCTCTTCCTTTTGCCAAGTATCTGCTTTCTATAGAGCTGCTGGCCAGCGGAGCACAGGCATGTATTTTGTCCTGTTGGGTTGCCCTTTTCTGTCTACTCCTTAAACTCTATAAGTGACTGTGAAACTACTTCTTGGTTAGTGAATGCATCCTAACAGGATGCATCGTACAGTTGGAAATTGTACTAGAACATTGTTTGAGGACTTATTTTCAGTACAGGGTAAAAATAAATAAATAAATTTATTTTCTTGGAAGTTTTTTTTTTTTTTTACTTAGGAAGAGGGGAAATATTCAGCCCTCCCAAATAAGAGCAGCATTGTGATATAGGAGGTGTATGCTGACCTTTTAAATTGTTCCTCCAGTCTTGTGCGTAAAGTCCTGCTCAAGACACAGACACATCATTTCCACTGGATCTCTTAAATAAGTTAGTGGTTTGAATGTGTATAGCTTTGTGAATTATAAAATTACTGTTGGTAAAATGTATTTTTGGACTAGATTTTTCAGTTTGCTCTAATTTGATATTACCCATTATAAGATTTGTAAGATTTAGCCATGTATTTGTCCCTGAGAGCAAGAGAAATAGGTAACTAAATAATGACATCTTAACCTGCTATTATATCAAGTGCAAAATTATGCCTGTGAAAGTGTAAGCCATGTTGAGGCCTGTTTATGCGCTTTGAAAATCAGCAGCCTCTTATATCTTATTGTTAAACATATGTTTTACATGTTCAGCAGCAGATATGTATTTTAATACAAGCAAGAGGTCAGACTGTGGATATTATTTTACTAGCATATTAGCACATTCATACATGTTAAAAGGTTATCCCTTGCTTCAGCAAATTGTGCTCAGCTACAGAAATAAGGTATATTTTCAGGAGGCTCCTCTAACTCAATTTGGCATGAACTACGTCAGCGTCTCTCTCGCCCGTGGTATTTTACCTTCCTTGCTCTGAGAACATCCCCTTCTTCAGTAAAATTCTGGATTACATCAAGTAAGGACTGAGAATGGCCTCAAAATGGTGGTAGCCAGCAGGTAAACATGAACAGCTTTATTACACACTTAGAAATAGCTATTAATGACCTCCTGGAGGACAGGGAATTATTTGCGTACTTGTACATTCTTCTGTAATGATCCTTGATAGAATAGTACAAGGTCTTGTCATTTCTCAGTTTCAGAAGCATTACTGAATGAAACTTCATACCCACTTCTGGTCGCACAGCCACAACTGGCACCTGTGGGTTTGGCAAGGCCCATCATATTTCACTCTCACCCCATTCATTCTTCACAAAGAGTCTGGCAGGTGCTAGGAGCACAGCTCAAAGCCTGTGGCTGCAGGTGGAGGGAGTCAAAGAGGTGAACTGCAGTAGTGCAAGCTAACAGGCCGATAGATCTGCCTGCTAAAATTCCTACCCAGAACACAAAGACATAAGGAAGGGTTGCAGTTTGCAGCCTGTGAATGGGAGTGTTAAGCTAACACTTTGTTAGCTGCTGAAGGTGGAAAATATCTGCTTTTGTTATGCCTTCTGAGAGTGTCTCTTGGGACGTGTGAGTCAGCTCCTCTCAGCTGAGTGATTCCTAAGCCCATGCTCAGCCTGCTGAAGAAGTATTCTGGAAAAAAAAAAAAAAAAAGTAAGGAACATAGTCTCCAGAGAGCAAAATCAAGGAAAGGGTCTTTGCTATGTTATTCACTGACACACTAGATTTGATTTCAGGGAGGCTAAACGTTGACAACGAATGGGAGAAGAGAGAGAACAGGGACTGTTTTGCCTGTATTTTATACCAAAGCAAGGTACTTTTAACATTAAAATGGTGGTGGGATGAATAGGATGTGCAGCACAAACATGTTGCCTGCCATTCCCACAGATCACCTTAGAGCAAGAATTTCAGTTCTACAATCAAAGTACCAGTCCTAATCAAAGTCAATGTTGACTTGGAAAATCTCTTCAGATTTCTAGCTGTGAGACTGTTCTCTTCTGTTCTCTTCCACAAGAAAATCTTGTCTTTTGGACAAGGCTTTGAGGTGAAGTCAACTCAGGTCATTCATTTCAGATAATTGAGAACCATTGAGTTAATCTCAGTATCTGATTTTAGGATCAATTTATCTTTTCCACTATCTCTGTGGTGGTTTACATTATGAAAAAAATGGATAGAAATTTTCAGACTGTCTGTGCACACAGCATTTGGGGTAATATCAATTATTATTTTCTTCTTGAAACCAGCATTGAATAAAACAGATGTGGCACATTCTGCTATGAATTCAGAAGTTTTCTCAACAGTGAAAAAGATAGCTTTTAAAGGGCCTTACTCTGAAATCAGCATTCTTGGCAGAATAAATAAAAATAGTTGGCTGTTTATCTTAAAACAGGTATAAGTCAGTTATAGCTTCAGAGATATGATTTCATGTCCTCCTAAACTGCCCGGAACATTGCACAATTAATGCTTACAGTACTATCAGTACAGAAGAATGGATTTAGAGCAAAAGACAAGAGTTGAAATTCAGTTGTTTTTTTTTCTCAAACAAAATAAAATAAAATAAAAGATATAGATGTTTTCTTTGGGAAGAAAGAAATTATTCAGATTGCAGTGTACTTTCAAGGTAGAGCTGTTCATTACTTGTCTCATACCAGCCTAGCACTTCTGCCTTTCCTTAGTACATTAGCAGGCTGCAGTATGGAAATGTAGATGTACTGTGAAGATCTGAGGACAATTTTGCCCTTAGCTTGGCATTCTGACCCATTCTTCAAGTGGAGTCCACTCTTAAAATCTCTTATTTATGCAGTTAATATGGTTCAACATTATTATGTGATGCTGTTGACCTGAGTGCAGCCAACAGTTGTAACCAGGCTGAGAGAAATTGTATAAATATTCAGGGAATAGTAGGAAGCATGCCTTAAGCCCGTGCCTTAACAAATTCTATGAATTTTCAATGTGCTAAATGTAGTACAATTTATTTGTTCAGAGACCAAGGCAAAGCATTGGAATCTAAAGCTGTTGATATCCTTTGTTTGAAATAAGAAAGCACAGTCAAAACAGACAAGTAGCATTTTAACAGAAATGCACACAAGAGCAGTCACATACAATCAAAGTCACCAGGGTTTTTACTTCTCTCACACTACCATATCACCTTTCCTTACAGAGGCATTTACTAATCTCAGCATGGAAATGCAGTCATCACTCCAGCAGTGTTCTCTGCCTTTCACATGGCAAAGCTTTTCTGCAAGAGTAGGTCATGTGAAGGCAGGCTGTTGCTCACCTCTCCCCTTCGTTTTTTAATATGCAACATGATAGTACTTTCCTCCTTTGTAGAATAATAATATACCCCCAAACGAAAGTTTTTAGGAGTATTCTTCCTGCCTTTTCATCACCGTTTTTCCATTCTTGCCATGCTGCTGAATGTGTTCTCAGCTACCTTGAAACCCCAGCCTATTTTTAGAGTTCTGTTTCTTGTAAGGGCATCCATGAAATTCTCAGATATCTTCTTATCCTCAAGGTGGTTTAACAGGAAGATGCAACTGATCTCCAGTCAGGATTCCAGTGCAAGAAATAACCATCCAAATTTTATGGTCAAACTGCTTTTTCTTGATCAGTTTGTGACCCTTATTCTCCTGATAAATCATTTTGACTTTGGGTGGTGTTAGTAGCAGTAACATAAAACCAGGCAAAGCTGGTGTTCTCAGTAATTCTTCACATGCCAAATCTCCGTGTCATTACATCAGGATTTTCCTAGAAATTTTGACCATCTATAGTTGTTCTATTCATTCTTCTCAACTCATTATTGTTAGTAGAAAAGAAAAGAAAGATTAAAATAGTTTATTCTTTAATAAGGCCAAGACATACATAGTATGGCAAAATATTTCTGCTTGCAAGGACAAATAAGTGCTTACATCCAGCAGAAAAATAGACTCATAGAGACACACCAACAAGAACGGGAGACACAGAAGTGCAACTAAGCTCTTGACAATTGCAGAAAATTCTGCTGACTATATGTTAAAATACTTTAAAGAAAAATCTGACAGTAGTTCACTAAAGGTGGGGAAGAGGTGAAATAATAGAAAAAATACTAGAACAAGGGAGGACTCTTTGCCTAGGGTTTCTGCCTTGTGCAAATGCTCACCAAAGTTCTGCCAGTACTGCATATCTGCTGATAATCATTTACTCTTTATTTTTCATCACTTGCAATCGACCAGGTGTTCTGGTGATAAAAAGTGATGCTGCTTTACATCTTCTGGGGATCTGTCTCTTGAACAGTAAAGTCATTCGGTAATGTTAAAAATAACTTAAGATAATCTGTAATTTTTGTGGCTGTACCTTTTCAGTTTCATTCTTAGCATTCCTTCTTTTTAAATTTCTCTAGTTCTATATTCATGCTCATTTAACTTGATGAGTAAGGAGTCAAGCTCACATGCTATACAAAAAAGCAACCTGTGACCTTCTCTGTGTCACTGATTTCAGCTTACTCAGGCACTAACTAGGGTTCTAAAGCTGTAAATCACATATAAGAAAAGCTCTAGATGAGAGCTGTGACCAGCTACAGTCTGCTCTCCGCTGTCATTTAAATCTACGGTATGAGATATTTCTAGAACAACTGCTGTTAAAAAGCAACACCTCTGGTAACAAAAGGAAACGAGTTGGTAGGTATGTGCTCAGCTAACTTCAGTAATCATAAATGGCATAATTATAAATCATTACTCACTAAATAGTAGGAAAGTTAAGCTTACCATAATACCTTTCATCTATCTGAGTGTGTAGTCTATAATGGATTCCATGCTGAATGGAGCCTCAGAGATACCCCAGGAAGCAGAGCAATAGCTTACAAAACAACTATGAAATCAATCTGTAACCTGGGGGGGAAGTTTAGTTTAGATTACTGTTTTGTGCTTTGTTTTTTTTTTCTTTTTTTCTTTTTTTCCCATTATAATTGCATGTTATGGTAATACATGCAATTCTATAACAAGGCATACTTTCAGTTCACTTAATTTTAAATACTGTTTCTGCAATTCTCCTCTGCTATTTTCTAATTATTTCAGGTGACACTACTACCAAAAATAAATAAGTAAATAAATAAAAAAATAAATGAGAGAGAGAGAAGCTCTTGGAAAAATGTAAATAGTTCGGTCTGGCCTAGCATGGATAACTAAGCTGCAAATGACTGTACACCAAGAATAAAGATTTAGGAGAGATGTGTGTTTTTTTCTACCTGAAGTCAGTAAATAGAAAACTTATGGGATGTTTCTTTTGTATTGGAATGCAGTCTTATCTGGTATCAGGAAGAAGATTTCCTGTCTTTGAATTGGGAGAAATCTCAATTATACTTGATTGTCCTCTGAATTTTTCTGCCCTCTGAATCATCTGACCAAAGACAAAAAGGGATAGTGCAACTGCATTAGGGTTCCCTCCTATCCAAGACCTGTGAAGGTCCCTGCTACCAAGAGGACCTGTGCACTTGGAGGACCTCCAGGCATCAGGGTGAATTTGGTATTTAGGGCTGTGAAAAGCTGAATAGCTGCAAATTGCTCACAGAATGACTCAGAGGTTCATACACACACCATTTACAGCTTGTCTGCTCAGTACACTCTAGGCAACTCTTCATGCCCTTCCATTCATAAAAATCTCTTTTGAAATGCATTCTTCAGCTGCCAAGGCCCTCTTCTTACCACTGCCAAGTGCAAGCATCAAAATTCCCCTGAAGAGTTGTATGACTTCTGCATTCATGTACTTATTTCACACAACCTTTCACACTATCAGTTTCAGGCTTCTCAGTCTGAAGAAAGTATTCCCTTTTACTTCTGTAATTCTGGAGCTGCAGAGGTTTTGGTTGTGGTGGTGGATGTTTGTTTTAGTAGCAGTCGTAAATCTATTAAAATTAATTAACTTTTAGCTTTTATAGAATATAAGTTTATTATTAATAAATTATATTATGAAAGCCACACAAATTAAGTAAAGAGTTAGTTGGAAAAACAGATGTTTCCATTTTCATGCAACAGCAACTCCGGTGTCTCCTGGCCCATTTTTAAATTGGAGAGAAGCAAACAAAGTAGAGCAGAAGTCATAGGGTTTCATGGGGAACATTTGACCTATTCGTGGGTCCTAAGTCTCACTCTTTTGCTTTTGCCACAGAAGGCTTTCTTCACGTGTTTGCTTGCCGGAGGCTCCGCTGTCTGATCAGCCCCATAGTCAGGTCTGTACTTTTCCATCTCCCACAGTCTTGGGTGTAAAACCTTTCTGCTCTAATTTGAGCCCCAGGCCTCTCTCTGTTTTTCATAAGCCATCTCCCTGTACTCCAGACCTCCCTCTAGGCGGTATCATTACCATTCAGACACCTTCTTTGTTCCTGAGCTCTTTCTTATTATCTCCATGTCATATGGCACCTTTGCACTGCTCTACTCTCCCCTGTTGTATGGGATGATGTTGGTGCTTGCTCTTACCTACATT
The DNA here is from genome assembly GCF_047663525.1 of Anas platyrhynchos. NCBI lineage: Eukaryota > Metazoa > Chordata > Aves > Anseriformes > Anatidae > Anas > Anas platyrhynchos. Next base: position 36,913,691 of record NC_092593.1, on the reverse strand, counting down.
CCCCCTCAACCACTTCACTGCTATGTTTTACTGGCCTGAAGCTCAGGAATTGTATCTTCAGATCCTTTCTTTCCCAGACAGTCCCAACAGTTTTCAGGGAAAGCATTTTCTAACATAATACAAAGTTCCTAACGCATAAACAAGCAATAACGAATAGGGGATAAATGCAATGTCATTAGACAACTAGACAATCAATGCACTAAAACAATAAGAAATGTTGTTCCTAATAAGAAATTACTGTGATAAGGCAATTGTATGAGTATTTACTTAATATTTGCTGATTGTCTCAGTTTATGAAGTTTTCTGCCTTCAGAAGGGTCAAATGGAAACAAATTGTTTTCATGCTGATGGAGCTAAGATAGGCAGAGATTCATGTGTGAACCATTCAATTATTCCAGGCAGTAGTTAGTAAGGGATTAACTTTTGAACAATGTAATCAAACTAAAAAAAAAATGCCAAATTTATCATAAATGACAAAAAAAAAAAAAAAAAAAAAAGCCTCTCATTTGCACAGAATCATGAGAACCCTTTGAAAGCCTGAATTTATTATAGGAGAGTTAAACCCTTCAGGCAAAGTTAGGTCACTTGTGAGAACAATTTATTTTTCGTTAGCCTAAACCTGCCTGACCTGTTCATCTGTTTGTGTCCTATAAAATACCCTGTTAGAACATGCAGATGCAGTATTAGCAGAGCAAATTATATTGTCTCTTTGAACCCAAGAATTCTAGGTACAAGCCAGTGAAAACGGTCATCTTCCCCAGAATCCTGCTGTCTGTCTGCAGTGAGCCTGCAGGAAATAAAAAACAGTAGATACCACAGAACAAACTACAAATTGGAAAATTTTACTTTGAGGTAGCCAGGATTGCTTTGGAAACAAGGTGTTACTTAATTTTATGAGGAATGAGTTCTGGAACAGTTTAAAGAGATTGTAAAAGCTGAAGCGATCTCAGAGCAGCACCAGTAACTCTGACTTCCTTACAAAATTTCCAATAGAGCCAATATCTGCATCCTAAGGCTCACACAACAGCAACTTTCTGTAAACATCTGTTCAAGTAGGTGACACCAATCTGTTTGTTTCCTTGTCTAGGGAAGAAGATGGTGATTTTGTATTTAAGAGTATTCCTTACCCTTGTATACAGGTTTGGGTAATGAAAGAGCAAAAATATTTTTTCTTACAAAATTAAAATGGTCCTTTTTAGGGGAAGTATTTGCAGAGATTTTAAGCTGTTGAAAATTACCACTTTGTGTTTGTGAATTGTATATGTCTATTGTAACAGCTAAAGCTATTTGTCCATAAAACGTTATACATTAGATACTAGCTAGGTAAGTTTTTGTTTAGGGCATGCAGAAAATATTCTGAAAATATATAATTGCCGAAAGTGCTGGAAGGATGCTTTAAAGCCAGTGAAATTTCTGATATGTTATGCAGACTTATTTCTTGCATGCACATTTCCAGTGTTGGTAACTGCTAAGCAGAACACAAAGTACATTAAAGCAAGTATCTTCATGGAAATTCTGATGATGGGAAACACACACATTTTTATCCTATTTGTATAATAAATATGTAGCTTGTAATAAACCTCAAAACATCTAGGCTATGAGCACAAGCGTCCAAGGGCATTACAGCAAAGTCAGGACTCCACTACCATTTATTGTGAGACTTTAGAGATGCTATGGCAAACAGCCTAATTTTGGAGCTGGTACTATCTTCCTTGCGGGCTGTCTGAGCAGCTCCCCAGGGCCTCTAGCCCTCTAGTGTCTTCCTAGGTGTGATTCCGTTCTTCCCTTCTACCCAAGCTCAAAAAATGGGAAGATTTTTCTTCTCTCTCCTTAGAGCGTTGGCAGTTTTGTCAAAAGCAGTTTCACGTAGCAGGTATTTAGTTTGCTTGGGCCCTCAACCTGTTCCCTTTCATATATGTGAAGGCTCAACACCTGCTCACTTATCTTCTGGGCTCACCATCACCCACCGGCTGAGGCATGAAGCGTGAGGGCTGCTTTGTAAAAGGAAGTCTCAAGTACATGCAGGAAAAAAAAAAAAATCTCAGAAAATAAAAAGAAAGATCAGGGTAAAATTTGCTGAATTTTTTAATGTTGATTAAGGTCTGCATTACATCTAAAATAAAAATGAAAAAAAAAAAAAAAAGCCTTTTCTTGAAGTATTTCTTCTGTAAGACTGAAATGGGACAGCATGCAGGAAGACTATCACCATGAATGATGGGAACCTAAAAGACTAACGGCAGGAAGATTTGTAATATCTCCAAAGTATTCCCTCTTAGGCAATATAAAATCCGAACTGGAAGTTAAAAGTTTAAAGTTTATCCATCAACAGAGCAAGGGGCATTTTTTTAGACGAAACTCCACTACTAGCATTCCTCTCACACATAATTCTGCAGGAATACTGGGAACTGAAAAATCCAAGGTGGTAAATATGGTCCTGTAATCTTGAAACTGAGAGAGAGCTTTTCTCCCAGGCTTGGAGTGTCAGGTTAAAAGAATTTCTTTTCCCAAAAGCAAACACAGAGTTTCCAAAGAGATGCAAACAGTTTTATTAGTCCTCCACTTGGGGATAATATACCCATTGACAACCCAATGTGCAAAGACATTGTACAGACCAAGACCACATAGGATCAAAAGCAGAGGACGGGTTTTGATTTTACCTCTGCTTTCCAGTGTAACTCCACTGATGCCATGGACTTATTTGTTACTAAACAAGTGTGAAATTCCATTCTTAGTTCTGACTTTTACTAGCGAAATACATTCCACTCTAAGAGGAAAGTAGGGGCATAGAGGAAGGAATGCACTTCTGAGGGTAAACATTTGCCTCCTAACTAAGAGTTTCTGCTATTAATTATTTCACCTACTTGGAAAGCAGAGATGCTTCAGGTGGAATGTACATATCTACTTGTGCAACACATTTCTTCTTATTTTGTTCCTTCAGATGTTTTTCAAAAGCTTTAGGTTACAGTTTGGAGTTTCCAGACGTTTCTGCGGATGCTAAAGAGCTATTCACCAACTTTACAAGAAATCCTCTGCAGTCCCTTTGTAGGAGAACAGTGTGCTACTTCATTCAAACTTAATGAGTTGAATAACTTGGCATCTAATTGGACTTTAGATCACTGCTTGTCTTGTTAATGCAGTGTTAAAACTGAAGGTGACCAGATGTAATCGCAGTAAAGACTATTTTAGTACTCAGTATGCTACATGAGATCATATTTTAATTCCTATTAAATAGACTTCACTTGGTGTTACAAAATCCCAAGTATTTCTTTGTGCAGGCACCTGTTGAGCACCCTGCATGCTAATTTGTCATACAACATTAAGTAATAATGAACTTAAAGTGTACTTAAAGTACTTAAAGTGCCAAAATACCCCTGGAAAAATGCTTCTAGAAGATAAAATTACAAGCTTTTTATTTTCTCTACATCTCCAATCTATTAAACTGTGGTATGAGTTGGGATTCCTTCCATCTTACCATTCTGGGAATGACATAGGGATAGCTATATGGGCTATAGTTATTACGGGCAGCTTTATATCACATTAATATGCTTTGGGGCTACATGAGGATCTCAGAAAGATATTCCAAAAAGTAAAATAAGAAAAGCAATGAGGATGAAAGAATAAACCATGACCTTGAATGCACTGAGTGCAGTGCAGAGCAGTGAGAAGTGAATTCAAAAGTAGGGCCAGTTTTTATGGAGGGAAAATAAATGTGTTTAAGGCCTCCATTCTGCAGTACTTAAGTGTGTGTCTGTTTTGAAGCGAGTGACTTCCTTTTATCCAGAAGTCAAATACAAAACTAAATGGAGTTGGGTCTTGTGTCAAGTGTAGGTCTTGCTTAACAATTTGGGCTATATCCTAAGGCCTAACAAACTTTCTTTTTGTTTGCCAGTTCCCAGAGCACCCAGTGCCATTTTTTGAACACTTGCAAAACTATGTGGCCTAGTGTTGTGCAGTCCGTGCAATGCAATTTAAGAGGAAATGTAAGGAAAAGAGACATGACTTGAACTATGTCGGAAAGACTGATCCAGATTTGATTGACACCTTATCTTTTAAAGCTTTATAATCTGTTGGATAGAATATTGTAGGTGCTCATGTGGCTTGAGAGTTAGATTTTGTACCATACCATTTCACAGCTACAGTCTGGTGATTTATTCAAAGGAGGAAGCTATCAAATATTAACCATTTCAAGGAAAAAAAAAAAAAAGTTTCTATGGGTAAGGTAAGCATTTGTAACAGCAAGGCTGACTAGTGAACACCTAACTAAATGCTCTGTCCTTAATCTTGGTTAAGTAGTTCACCATATTGGTGTCACAGAAAAAAAAATCTGAAATACTTCCACACACTGCCAGTGATTTCGGTGCTTTATGAACTGTACCACAGGTAATATGTACAATCTGAAATGTTTGCGAAGCCTTAAGATTTAGGCTACCTAGATCTAGTGGTACTAAAAGTGAAATGTGGTCGAGGCGGGACCATTCCTTTTGCCTTCAGACAGTAAGAATTCAGTCAGATACAGTCTGCTTGAAATAAAATAAAAAATAAAATAAAAAAAGTACTGGGGCATAGTAGACAGGGTTGCATTTTTCACAGTTTTTCTTCATTCCTCTAATATTCCATACATATTTTAAGGTGCTTGTCACTTCCAGCATCACAGAAAGTTATTATGCAGATACTTGATCTGCCCCAAAAGGAATTCAGCATTTCAAGAAAGCCATTAAATTATGCACTATCTTAGTCTATGACCATCTATTCTTATCTGTATTACAGTTGCTGCCTATCTTCTATTTCTGCTCCCATTTCACTGCTTTCTTCCCCCCACTGTTATTTCTTAGTTAAAATTCAATAGCAAGACCTTTGGGAGAAGTATCAGGTCCTCTTCTCCATTGATACAATTCTGTGGTCTATGAGAAGGGAAATGAAAATAAGTTTGAATAAGAAAAGTACTGATGGTTTTGTACGTGACATATCATATTCCTGTTAAATAGTTCACTGTATGATTGGAGATGGAAAAAGTATTTTCTCTCTAAACCTATTTGGAACATGTAGAAGGACGTTTGATCTTAAGATTTTCAAGTTCATCCAGCAGGTTTTCAGCTGGAAGACCCTTGCCTCCTAAAACATCCAATAGACTCAAAAAAGAGACTGCTTAATTCGCTTCCATAAATCATTTTTGCTCAGTCTAATTTGAATGTAAGCTTTCCCCTTCTCCCCAGACTTATGTACGTGGTTGGGAGGCCTCCTAGTAATGCTCCCAACTCAGAAACTCCACTTAGGGCAAGAAACAATTTTTGTGAAAACTTCAGTTGATCCTGTTATTTTAGTAATCAGCAATCAGCTATCCAGATTTCTGAAAACTTTTCGTCCAGCTCCACTGGTGACAGTATTACTGTGTTCTAGAACAAGGGGGCCCAGAAGCCCTGAGGACAGGCAAACTTTGTGGGCAGCAGTTACCCTCCATGGACATGGCCTGGATGCTGCTTGCAGACAGCTGCCTGCTTGGAAAAAAAAGTGATAACCCGGTTCTAGGAGGGACTGAAAGCTTGAAGTGGTGCTTGTATTTGGGTATGGTATATTTCACAGGATCAGACCCATGAGCAGAAAATTGTCTTCAGAGCTCTTTTGTTTTGAAATTGAGCTTTATTTCTGTAATCTTTAAGATTCTGCCAGGAATTATACTATGTATTCTCTTTAGATTCAGAAATCTGATTTCTATTAGTGAATATATGAACTTCAGTTTTATTAAACAGAATATATTGGTGGGAAGGGGAATGTAGTTTATAGAGTAAACATATGCCTGTGGGACTTTGGAGAAGTGAATTGTTAAAATGGCTCCAACACGTAAAGATTGCATAAAAATCCCACAAAAGCGTGAGATGAAGTTAATGCTGACAGTGTGTAACCTAATAGTACCTTTATTGTAGACATCTGCAGCCAAAGGATCCTCTTGGGATCACCGTTTGCTTACCCAGGGAATTTGTTGACAAGTTAGATGTCAGCATCCATGAGTTTTATGGACTGGAACAGAAGGGTGTTTCCTGCTCTATGTTTTATGGACCAACTCTTTGGGTCATGATGTAGCAGTCAGTTGTACTGTAGGACTGGGGAGGGAGACAATTTTTCAGGTCGTAGCTGGAGACTGGTTTGGTCAGCGTGCACTGAGAAAGACTACACCAGTCCAGGAGACTCCTGACATAGCAGAAAGTGTTAAGTGTCAGCTTAAAATCATCCGTGCTAGTCTCAGACTTTAGTAAATATTCGTAAACTGTCTTTAAATTACAGAGAAATTCCAATAGTATTGCATTCTATATCAAATATCAAATGAAGCAGCATCATTAATGACACACTAATGAATACCACATGAATTAATAATAATCAGCTACTTTTTGATGTCTCTCTGGCTTCCATCTGTCTCTTAAATCACTTGAAATAATTAATTGCTTAATGCCTTTCACCTCTGACAGACAGAAATAAATTGCAGATTAAAAATACTTGTGCTGGCAGTGGGCAGAGCCAACTAAGGTGGAAGTACAGCTTTTGCTGCTGATCCAGAGGGACGAGGCGTTTTGCCCCGCTGAGCCTACCTTGCCCAGGTAGCAGTATACAAATAGAGGAGGCGATGCTATACTGCTCTCTTCAGTCAGATACTTTCCAGGGCCTACAGGGTTTTTGTGGAGTTTGTTCTCCTCCACAGAGCTGGATCAATAGCTCTGAAGTCTCCAGCCCTCTCTTTGTAGCGCTGCTACAGTAACTTTCTCCTTTAACTTGTGTGTGCTGGTAGGCCACAAGGTAGTGAAACAAAGCCTCAGACACTTCTGCCGAGATGAGTCAGGAGTGTTAGAGGTCTTGGATAGAGTCACCTCTCTGTTGAGAACTGCCCTGACATCTCTCTGGGTGATAAGCAACAAACTGATTGCAAGAAATCCAGGTTTGTGGACATGGGATAAACGTGAATGACAGCGTGATGCAAATGCAAATGCTGTAATACAGCATTTTTTATTTTGAAAACTGCCTGGCCATGAAGATTTTAGTATTTTAATTTTAATTATCTTTATTTATGGATACTAAGGAACTCAGTTGCTTGGAGACCTGCATCTTGTTATCTGTGCTGAAAGCCAGGTAAGGCCAATTATTCAAATAAACTTGTAGTGACCAGAGAATGTAGGAGAAGCACATTAATTTTTAATCAGCGTGAGAATGGGGAAGTCAACTGTGATTTTTTTCTTCTCAGAAGCTTTGAAAGTTTCAGATTTTACAATATTTTCATTTCAAAAAGTATGGGGAGGTACATGTATTTAGGATAGGCTGTGGCAGGAGTCCTCCCACCACTGCGTTCTGCTTCATTGTACAAGTGGCAAACCCATTACAGCACTGGATGCAAGAGTATCACTTTCATAAATGGTATGACTGACAATACCTATATATATTATAGCATCTAGGCTATGTCTGAGTTTCTTTTTTTTTTTTTTTTTTTAATTTAGATTTTTTTTTTCATCTTTTTAAATTGCTTCTTGATAAAGTGTGTGAGAGGGAAGGCATGGGTGCTCTGTGATTCACAGTGAAGGAAAGCCTGATCTGTCTCTCAGCTTATGACAAATGCAGCTCATAGGATTCAGCTGTTAACACAGAATTTAATTCTAGTTCCACATTTTGCCTTCCTCAAACTTTTAAGCATGGTACAGAATCGCCACCTCTTGCTTTACACTAAATGTTTTTAAATGCACATTTTCAAGCTCTGGAGTTACTAGAGGAGTTGCTCGCAGAAAAATAACATTACCCTGCATGCACAGAGAAAATGGAAGGCAAAAAGAATTTGTTTTGCTGGAGTGATAGCTACTAGACTTTCACATATGTAAAGCTCTCAGAAAGCTAGTACAGTAAAAAATAGGAACAATTAAATGGTTCTTTTGCACATTTCTATTCCAATAATCACTATGAATTCCTTGCAGAAAATTCCCCAGGCAAAACAGTTTCTCGCAGGTACAATGATGGTAGATTGAAGGAGCTGCAGGGGCTAGTTGCCCACCTGGAGGGTTTGTGATCCCTCTAAGCTCAGGCTGGTGGCAGCAACAGAGCCAGGCTGAGCCTGCTTGAAGGATTTCTGCCCTCCAGCTGTGCTCATCCAGCACGGGGGCTGTGGCAACAGTGGCTCCAGCTGGCTTTGGGTGGCCTTTGCTGTTCCCCATCTCCATGGAAAGGGTTACAGGATGGCACACGCTGCTTCTGTCTAAAGGTGTATAAGCACAGCATTTAGGAAGAGATTAAAAGTTGAGTATTAGTGGCAGGATAACTGCAAGTAGAAAAGGTACCTTTGCTCCTCTACCACTGCCTCGCAGTTCCCGTCACCCAGGTGGCACTGACAGTGGTTGGGAACCTGTCACTACAGGGCTATCCAGCCCCATTCCTGCATCTCTGAGGTCAGGTCTTGCTACAGGGACTGTGTGCAGGAAGCAGATGTCGATGGTAAATCTTGCAGAGGAAATAGCATGAAATGAGGAAAGACTAGAAGGGAAAAGTAGATGTGGTCTAGGAAAAAGTATGAAGCAGAAACGGGCAAGAAAAGCAAACAAACAAAACAAAAGAATAATTGGCAAGCAAAGTAGAAGCAAAGCAATAACAACATAGGGCATAGGCTCAGAAGTGTTTTGCAGGGGTATTACAAAACAAAAACTCCACTGGGGAAAGGAGGGCAAGTACTGGGTTAAGACAAGGCAAGATTTCACTGTGCCTGAAAGCATCTTGTTGAGATGAATTTTCTTTATGCATCCATACCCTTTACCTAAGTGCAGTGAGAATGGTTTGAGGCTTGTTGGGTATGAAACGTATTTATGATTTTCTACTCTCATATAAATGTGTACTTTGTTCAAAAATTGTTTTCCTTATTTACTCGGGGCATGTACATACTGCTGAAGTTAAATGTCACTCCTATCTACTAGAAATATTTTGTTCTGGGTAATAGCCCAATGCCTTTAAAATTCAGAATATTATGCTTTAGTTAAAAATAATGGGCAATATAGCTGTGTTTCACAATGAATAAGTGTATTAATTATGAGACAAATCACACTGGATACTGGTTGCTGCTCAATTCCCTTTGAATTTTAATGAATAATAACTTGCTTGAAAATAAAGGACACTTTTAATGCATCCAGCAATGATTAAGTAGGCTAATTACAGGTAATAAATATATTTTTATTGAAATCTGAATGACTACACTTCCATTGTCTTCCAGAAGTATGCTATTCTCATTTGAATTATATACTTTAATATGTCAACTAATTATATATTTGTTCCAGCCTTAATTTTTAAAAAAATAATAATAATGAAAAAAAAAATCAGAATTTCATCAAACCCAATTTTCCTGAAGTCACTGGGGTAAAGCTTGGCATGACCTAAATGGAAGCTACGTTCATTCTGCATTCTGAGGCCTAGGAGCTCTCTGTTTATCTTAAGACTTGTTTTGCAAAACAGAGAAGGCAGCACTAGAAACTAAGTGCTAGTTAAAAAGGCAGAGAGAAATCAGGGAAAAGAAAAGCAGTGCTAACCCAGGGCAGCGTTAACCCATGCAGAGTTCATCTTCTCATGGCATGCTGGCTCACAAGCATCCTCCCAGGTGAGCTGGAAGGCTTTAGGCTGCTGTTGGCCCCAGCGTTAAAAGCCAGACCTTCTTCAGAGCAATCCCTTTTCTCATCAGTAAAGAGAAACCGCAGGTCCTGTGGAGTTCTTTGTTCTCCTGATTCAATAAGAGTTGCATAAATATCTTTAACCTTCTGATTATGGAGTTGCAAAGCAGTCCCCGTGCCCCACTATCATGTAAAAGAATATTGGAAATGCTGGACTCCTTTGTGTGACTCATAAACCTTACACTCATTTAAATGGTGAGTGATAACCCCCACACACACACTCACGTTAAAATATGAGTGTAAAGGTGTCTGAGATTCCCTGAAGCAAAGAAATGGGAGCCCCTAAGATACTGAAATAAATTTTGCTGCCCCATCCCTGCCTTGTCTAACCTCTGGTGAGATCTGGCTTGTTGGAATTTGGGTATCACCTGCAGGCAGAGAGGCTGTACCATGATGCTCTGGACCCATGATCATGGGGAAAACATAAAATAAAATCAGACTGTCATCTTAAGTTTTAATTTTGCTTGGTGTAAGTCTCTGCAACATTCACTTAAACTTAGCTGTTTATGCACATATGCCTGCTAGTGAATTCATTTGCTGTAATATTAATGGAAAGGGAGCACAAAGGGTACAATCGGTCTAAGTTAATTTTAAAATTCAAATAAATGATTGTGCATAGGTTGTTTTTCTTCAGTACTCACCATTTCTAATTAGGATGCAATATGACATGTCGTTTTCACATTTCATATGCTGCATATTTCAAGTAGCAAATCTAGACTCTCGAGATGATGGCTGGCAACTCGAGAGAAAGAAAAACATAAACAACTAGGAGAAAGAAATCGAATATAATAAAAATAATGTTGAAAATATTCCAAGGCTAAGTCAATTCAGAAATATGTTCAAAATATGGAGTGTGAACATTGGTTTTCTGTAATACAGATGGAATCGATGCAAACAGAATATTGACTACAGATTAAGCTCGCCTTATCAATAAAGAACTTTTGCAATCTCCATCTTCTGGGGTATCCATCATGTGGTTCCTGTCAATCCTAAAAAAATCTTTCCATCATTAGCAAGGTTCCACTTTTCACTTCAGCAGTCTGAAAACAAAGTTTCTCATCAACCAAGTTCCTAAAGAAACTTAGTTTTTTTCCTTTTCTTCAGCTATTACAATATCAACTGATTAATATCAGTTTCTTCAGCACTACTGAAGGAAAAATCTATTTATTAAATGATAGCATTATACTGAAGGCATAATGCAGGTAAAATTAAAAGGACACAGTGGACTGTGAAAGAAAATTTAAAATTATGTAACAAAACATAAATACCGTAAAAAGAGTGAAAGAAGTGTCTTCTATCAAGAATATGCAGTACATATTCCAAAACACATATCTATAAACGGAATAAAAATAGCAAAGCTAATATGGTATTCAGCTTATTCTGCTCCTACAATTAACTGGTTGATCTAGCACACATTTAAAAAAATAATATTTCCATTTGGCAGCTAACAGATGCTAGTGGAAGGAACATAGCCAAACAGTGAGTTTGTGGTTATTTCAAATCAGCAATGAACTATTTTAGTTGTAGATGGGTCATAAGAGCTAGAACAAAGCAACAAACCATGCGTTTTCCAAACCGGCAGCAATGGCTGTTCTAGCACGAAATGGCAGAGCTCTTCTAGTCAGAGCTAAGTGGGACTTAGCAGCCCTTCTTTCACAGGTATGGTTAATTTTGTCAGAAGTTGCCTTACAGATGAATCAGGAAGGAGTAGTGCTGACAATGACCTGAAGGCTAGATTCAGATCAGAAGCACATTTGACATATAATAAAAAGCCACAAATGGAAAAACTGAACAAATAAACTGCAACATCCTTTTCCCTTGTACATAAAACGATAGATCAACCTGCTTTCAATAGTTCAAGTTCAAACTCTGTACCCCAAGCAGGCATGAGAAATCACATCATTTAAATACTTGTGGTCTCAATTTATACCTTTAGAAATGCTCTCTTTAATCCTGTAATCTCAAGTATAGGAATTGTTTGTTTGATTTGTTTACTACGTATTCTAAGATAGTTATTGTTAATGCTTAAGAAGACATCAAATGCTTCATTAACATCAAGGCTAATTGCTCATTTCATTAGCTTGTTCTCAACGTTGCACAAGTTGTACTCAATACAATGGTAATACTGCCTTTTTCAAGGTGTGTAATTGACAGTTTAATAAATTGACAGAATTATGCTTTTCACTGAAGAGAAGGAAAATTAGAAAATGATGGAAAAATATTAAGAATGGAGAAGTTAATAACAAACTTCAATGTTTTGTGCAATACCCAAATAACAGAGATTTAACTTTGTCATTAGAAGGATTAGTTCTTGAAAACTGTCCTGGAAGATAAAATCCTTGAAAAAAGCATACATGCATTACTAAGTTGGTACAGATCGGGCGATCATGAGAGACATCTCTCCCACACACTCCATTCAGGGTGACTTTGAGGCTTGTTTTGCTCTCATCTCAGTGGCAACTCAAAAGTGTTAGGTACCATCAAAGAGTTTCCACCACATCCAGAACTCTTCCTAGAAGAATTTCTCCATTTGAGAATCTCCCTTCCTTGCAGACTTCACTGTCACTAAGTATTCCTGTACATATGCTAAAAGGTTCTTGTTCAGACTTTTCAAAGTATACTTTGAAAAAAAATCAGCTTTGAATCTCATCTAGTAATGGAATACGCTATTAACATGACAAAAGCAAACTTCATGTATTATAAAACTACGCAGCACTGTGATTATTTAGAAATACAATATGCCTATAAGTGCATTTAAATTACAGTAAGCAAAACAGCACTTTATGAAGAGTTGGGTGGTGTTGGGTTTGGGGTGATTTTTCTTTTTAATGGACTGAACCACCCACTGAAAGATTTCTGGTTTCTTGGATGATTCATTAATGCTTCCTTCATTTTCCAATTTCTATGGGACCATCTGGCCCATCTTTGTAGAAAGGCATTTAGCTGTAAATATATTTTACAGTCTTTCTCAATTTAAAAGTAGTTGCCCAGCTGCTTCACAGAAACTGTCAGCAATTGGTAAACTCCTCAGAATTGCCAGCCTTCATTAGTAATCCAATCAGGATGTAGTTTAAAATACTGCAAATCAGATTATGCTCCATTGGACAGGAATTGGAGTGACATGATGTGCTGGGTTATCTTATTTTGCATCTGTGATTGCCTTTAATCCAGGAGATGCATGCACTCTCTCTTGAAGAGAGGGCACTTAGGCTGAGATTGGCTGTGCCTATGCATATATGTGGTTATGTATGTACGTTCCCCAGAAACGAGTACTGTACAGGTTTTACCTGCCTGATTGAATCACATTCAATGTCAGGCATTGATAGCATGAGTTATATGCAATATTGGCTATGCTTTTGAGTTCCTCTTTTTATCTGGTTTAGATTAATTAGAACAGTAAATTGATGTTTTTTTTGGTTTCAGCGGATTTTAGATCGTCTCTTTATTTCTTATTATTATCTTCTGTACTATCAAAAGTATATTTCTTTAACAGTTAGAAGTGCTTTCTGATAATAAGATTAAAATGTGAAGGTAAGGCAATAAGGCTGGCACTTGGCTGCATTGAACAATTTCTTTAGAACATAATTTCTGCATTCGTGTAAGACTGGTACAATATGCAGGTGAGAATGTTTGTAAGAACAGTCTCATTATTTTTTACACCTGGAGAATCTTATGCATTAGAGACCAAGCTGTACAAAGACCTGGACAGATAAAGAATTCCATATTTATTTATAAGGTGTAAGTATTGCCTAAATAAATACCTTTAAAAAAAAAAAAAAAAGGCAGTATATACTGGACTGTATATTCTTTGGGCTGTTAATTTCAGTAGTATTAGATTTTCTGATGGTACAACTCATATGAGTCAGTGAAGTAAAGTTAAACCTGTCTAGTTAACTGGTATTTCCTACGGTACTTTTCACGATGTTACACTCAAAAGTAACTCTGAACTTTGTGCTTTATACAGGTATTCTGTGTTACTCATTACTATAATAAAAGAAAACGGGGTACCCAATACCTGCTACACAGTTATAGAAATCTCATCATTTGTTAAAAGCTGAAAAGTCTTTTGGTTTCTATCACTCAGATGCAATCATGTATTATAGAGCTTTTATCAATTGTACTTTATGTGTCTCTAATTAGGTGATCCTGCAGGAACAGCTCTGAAACTATGAAGGGATCATGAAAACTTTATGTAAAAAGTTCTATGAAACATTAATACACTACTTCCAGTTGAACCAAAGATTTCCTCGGTGTGAGATGTAAAGGGAAATGTTAACAGAATAATGCAATGCCAGAGAAGTTTGTCTAGTCCTTATTTTTAAGAGGAAGTTAGAAATAGGTAATAATGTGAAGATAGATTCTGACAGACAGGTCTATACAAAGTAGAAAAAGAAGACAATCATGTCTTTGAGATCTATTCAGTTGACAGGACAGAGGGAGAACACGTAAGTGAGTGGAGGAGAAGAGAGACAGAAATTGTTTGGGGAGTTGAAATCATTAAAATAGCACTTCACTGGTTTTGTCCAATCTGTAATTGAATAGTAATAAAAAGTACTATGTCTTGGTGGTACACAAAGATTCAAGTTTAGTGAGTATCTTCTACTCTTGGAAGATAATAAGATAATGAATCTACTTTCTAACACAAAGGAAAATAATCTTACCGTTCATTGTGCAATCCATTTTCATCTTTCAAGTAATATTTTTGGTTGGCATTATGGAAGAAGTTATGGAGTGCCAGAAGTGACAAGTATCCATTATGGAATGTTTGGGAGGAGTAATTTTCCTTAATTAAATACTTTGCTTATGGAATCATTAGCACTCAGTGGAAAGTTTCAAGATAGCTACTTTTCTCTTAGACAGTTGCATGGAATTATTTGAGTGTGTTTGGTTACTGTATTAAATTCAGAAAGCTCTGCTCTTTTTGAATTTCATGTATCTCCCCATTTGTCTTCTACCAATGTGATCTGTGAAGACTTTGGCGTTTCAACTAAATACCCCAGTTCAGTTCCTTGCAGACATAGTTTGAAGACTCATCCTAGTGGATAATTACGTATTTCATGGCATTTTTATGAGTCTTTGCTTCATAGCTTGTGGATGCCTATATTTTGGATGCTTTATAGTCCATGAAATAAAAGGGTTGTGTTGCAGTACGTTCAGCAGCTTATACATATAGCCTGAATGCTAATTTTTGAGAACTGAGATTGTAGAGAAGTGGCATAGTTTTCCTCTTCTGGTAGTAAGGTTGGAATAACTCTATTGAAGCGAATGGAACTGTGCTAATGAAAAGCCTTTGAAAATCTGGTCGGTTCCTAAATACAGCATAGCTCCCAGTGGAATTTCCTCTAATCACAACAGCATTAGAAATTAATCTGTATGTCTTCATATATTTCTGTTGACAATGAGAGTACTAAACACAGACTATTCGAAGCAAAATAAGCAGTAATGTACAACATTTTTTCCACAACTGAAAAACTAATATGTGAAGTAGAGATTACATCAATATGAACTCAGCTATCAGAGAAGTAAGTAAAGGGGAAATGAAAAATGGTACATGAAGGGAAGAATGGGAAAAGGAGGAAGATGCAATTCAGCTGTCATCTCCAAAAAAATGATCCAAAGGAACAGCTGCTGTCAATTCTCAAGTGTGAGAAAAACAGCTCCCATATTCATGTGAAGACTGCTATAGTTCTGTCCTTGTCTTGTTTAAATATTAGGCTTACTTTTGTTTAACTATTCAGTAAAGAGCAGTTATAAAACTTCATTCCTGCTAGATTTGGTGATTGATTCTTTATTCAGATCTTCATAAAATATCCACCAAGATCCACCACTGAGTTAGCTCTTTTGACTGGTAGTACTGACAATTTTATTAATTTAAGTGCAAAAGAGAGTGGGATGTTTATATTCAGAAATCCATAGTTAAAATCACATGTTTTCTATTTATTAGTTGATACTGCTATGGATAAAATCCATACACTGGATATGTTGGATATATTCCATGGCTCTGGCATAGAATTCCTTGGTGATTTCACTTCCATAAATAATTGTTGGGTAAATCTCAGAGATTCATAATTCTTCCCTTTTTCTCTTCTGGTCTCTTCCTGATTTCTCTCTTTCACTCCACCTACATAAGCACTAGGAAAATGAGATAAAAGGATCAGTGGCATGATATTCATCCTTCCACATCGACTTCTGCTCCAGTTGCAGCATGTTTAACTCATGAATTAGGTATTATTTAGCCTTAAGAGCTCTCTATAATATTTAAGTGCAAAATACGCACATACATATTTATAAGTATTTATAGATTTATGTATAGTTTGTTTAGCAGTTGGTCTTCAGCAAAGCTTTTGTGGATATACAAAAATCCATGGACATTTGAGAAAATGAGAAAAAGAAAAGAGGGTTATACTATACAGTTTGATTCAAAGTAAAATTCTCTTAAAGACAGCTAAGAAAATGAAATGCATGTTTCTATTGCAATCCAGAAACAATCCTTAGAGAGATCTCTCTATGAAAGTGACATTCTCAGTCACCTCTAGAAGATGAGCAGTAACTAATTAATTAGTTCTGTTTTGATCCATTTTATGGGGGTTCAACTCTGTCATGCGAGAGCCTGAGTTCTTCTGGTACTCAATAAATGCAATGCTGGAATGCTTTGTCTAAACATAATATTATATATATATATATGTATTTTATATATATACATATATTTATATATATATATGCATATATATATACATATATAGCTTGTAACTTTCTAGTATATAACTTATAACTTCCTAGCATTTTCACTGGACTTCATAAGAAAATGTGTAGTATTTTGGCACTTCTTTCAGCCATAATCAAACATCACAGAGCATAAAAAGGAAAATAATTAAACAAGAAGTTATACAGAACTTGAAATTAAAATATTTTACTTGGTAAAGATGCAAATCACTGATTGTTTTAAATGATTCTTCTGTATTTTGCTGGTCAAGTAAATGGAACTAGCTGAACAAGATTTGGAGTAGGCTGCATTTTGATGACTAAAATGATAAACTGGTATTCCGGAGGAGGAGATGAGCTCTGACTTGACCAATAGTTCAGCTGAAGGTCTGAAATATTAAATTTCAACATCATTTCCTCTTTGTTTATGGACCACTTGAAAAGGGGTTCTAATCCCAGGTGGCTTCTAGTGATAAAAAATATTTCAAAGAAAATGAAAAGTCATACATTGTATCACTTGCAGCTGCAAATGTCTAAGGGACTATAAATGAGAAATAAAAGCATAGCTATTCAGTGACTGAAAGCGTGTCACTAGACAAAACAGTGACTCCGATCCTGGTGTATAAATGGGGAGAAAACAAAGCAGCTTTAGAATTTTGGGTATGGACTCTGTAAGAATTATTTGACTAAAATAATAAATTAAAAAACAACTTCATAATGTATTTTTCCAACCTAATCCTTGATCTGCTTAGGCTTTATTTTTGGACTTTTTACTTTGTGTTTTTAATTAGTGTCTATGAGTCTATTTTACAAAACTACTTTTTTTTTTTTTTTCCTGGTCTGTATTTTTAAAATGATACATTAAAAGTCAATATAAAAATCTACAGGAGAGCCATAAATTTTAAGTAAACTAAACATCTAAAGTTAATTTAGTATTCAAGGTTTGGTTTGAACCTGTGACACTTTGAAAAAAAAATCTGAGTCTAAACCATACACAACAGGACACACATTGATTTTTGTGTTTTCCATTTTACATAGTGGACATTGATTTGCATTCCTAATAAGGCCATTAATAACAGAGTGAGAGGAAGGGTAATAGTCATCCGGTATATCTGTAATAAGTAGGAATATCAGTCATTAACTATTATGCCTGTAGTCACTTTCTGAGTACAACACTTTAGGTGCCCTTTTAGCATATACAAATTGAGACAGTATAGTACAAAAGAGATTTTTGTGATTTTTTTTTATAGTCTTAATAAAAAGTGATATGTACATCAGATAGATAATACTTATCTGTGCATGAAGTAAGATGACAATTAAGTAACCTTAATTTAAAGAAACATTTTTATTGAGAAGTTTCTTCACTGGGGAAAACATGGATGAAATATGGTGGAAATTCAATGGTGAAGTGCATTGCAATTTAATTGGCTGGAATAATTCAATGAGATAGCAAATGTGAATTACAAAAGTGGAAAATAGTAGGTCAGAATCTCTCTCTACTCGGTGTACTTTAATATAAGGTAATAATGGTGGCGCTACCAGCTGGAGGGTAGGAAAGATCCACCTGAATTTGGGCTTTGGGGTTCTAGGAAGTGCTGAGGAAAATTGATTAGTGGATAGGAAACCGATGGTATGAAAAGATGTGTTGTCATGTGGTTGCCATCACAGCATAGCCAGGAATAAAATTTAACACTAGAAAACACAGCTACTAATGGTGTACATGTAGAAAAGCACCAAACTTAACACATTCACTTTCATCAAAAATCATGTATGTGTTACCAGTCTCCCTGTTGTATGTCCACTTGTATGATTTTTCAAGACAAAGATACGCGCGAGAGACACTAACATGTAGTTTGAGCTCTAAGTAGCGGTTTTGTAAGTGTGAAATAATGAAACCATATACCAACCTATTTCATACAAATATTAAACAGATAAAATAATACATAGATGAAATTACAGATCACCCCTGACATAATTATTAACTTGTATATTCTCCATAATTCCATTAATTTATCCAATATAAGCTCTTTCTTAGTCGTTCTCTCTGTAGAGGGTCAAGGATAGAGAGTAGCAAAGAAATATCAGTCTAGGAAATAGTCTTCTTCCTAAGGATGAGGTCTATCAATTAAAATCTTAAAACTCATTTATTATTTACTATTTTTTGTCTGTTGGACACTGTACAGAAACAGCTGGCTTGCTTATAGTGCCACAAACTCCCAAAAGTCTCTTGCATAATTTCTTTCCAATTTATTTTTTATGGTTCCTTAACAAATGCTATCATTCCATGTTGGGCACAACAATTATATCTCTCCTGAAACACTTTGGTCTGCTCCACTGGGAAAGCATAGTCATTCCCTTCTATGGAGAACATTGCTGTCTTGTGTTTACTGCTCCCCATGCAGTCCCATCCTTTCTGGCTGCCTCAACAGTTCCCCTTCAAGCACTTTCATAAGTATTTCAAATCAAAGTAATGGTGGATCTGATCATTGCTTAATGATCCTTCTGTATCCCTGTGAGTCCCAATTCTCATGGTTGCAGAAGCGTGCTCCCTGGATCCTTTTGTCCATCAGGTTCATCCAATCACTGTATTCTTGCCATCAGTAAGTAAGGGAGAACAAAAGCTGCTCTCTAAATTGATCACAGAATTCAGGCTGTGCTTTATCTACCTATTGAACTACCTACTCGTTTAAACGTTTGTCAAAACCGAGTCCAGACATTAGCCAATGCATCTGTAACCACAAAGATCTTGGCACCATGGCAAGTCAAGATTTACTTAAGGTCTAACCACAATAGTACCTTTTTGCTGTTGAAGCAAAATAATGCCTGGTCAGAAACTTGTCACGTGCCCACCTTTTGATTCTACATTATAAGAAAAAAAAATGTTTTAGATTATTTTGATATCTTCCTGAGCTTTCTGGTCTTTCCTCCTATGCCTTCACACAGTTTGAACAATTTCAGAAGAATTCAATGTCAAGAAGTTGCTACTTCTGAAAACTGCACACCTGCCCCTTTCAGAGTATCCGTGTAGTTGTCTACTGCCACCTGCAGTACAAGCTCATTAATATAGAAGTCATCCAAAAGACCACCATAATAGCTTAAATAGGAGTGCCTCTTTTCCACACCTGCAAACATTAGTGCAGACCCTGTTTGACTTGTCAGATCTGTATTACCACCATCAGTTCCCTTGGGTTTCTTGCCTACTCACCATCATTTCAACCCCCCTTTTTAATAGGAATTCTTAATAAGATTCACAACTTAAAATTTGCAAAATAGAATTCTAGGTTAGTAATGAAGCTGGTAGCTCCCAGAAGTGTCTCTTTCCCCAAGGGTGGCTGTTTGTGCTAAACTTCCTCCCAGGCCTTGTCTCTGTGAGCTTGACAAGACTAGTCCAATAAATGATGAATATCCTGTGGTATCTCAAGTTTCTCTTATTCTGGCTAGCCACCGAAAAAGTTTGAAGACAAAGCAAAGGCAAAGGGGATGACCTTTGTGAATAAAGAGTTGCCTTGCTCTTGGCGAGGTAGAGAGAGCGAGGTTTGGTATCTTGTTGGAACCAGTAACCCCCTCCTGCTGACCATGTTTTTCTTCCCTGTTTTTTCATGAGCACAATAATCCTGCCTAGTCTTCAACTCTAGCATCCCTGAAGATATGATGATAAAGGCATTTTTCAAGGAAAGGTTGCTTTCTTTCCTTGCCTCTGTTCCTACTTTCCCATTTCAGAGACCATACAGTTCTTCTCTACAGTTCTTCTCAGTTCTTCCCTCTTAGGATTGCTGTTCTGATTTCTGATCAATAATTCCTCTCCACATATGTCAATTAAACACAGTGAGTAAACACGTTTTTGGTACAGAATTACTTCTGTAATTTGAGTAGTGTTTGTCTTCATGTAACAGAGTTTGAATGAATTATTAGTTTGCATAACTGATGAAATTTTCTGAAATATTATCAGCATATGCTCAAAAAATAATTGGCTTTTTAATTTCATCAGTACCCTATAATCTTCGAGAAAATCAGAGAAGGATCGTGTATTTAGGATGTCTGTGTATGCACGAAGCTACTGTTACTTGCACTCTAGAAAAATCTCAAAATTCATTTCATTTTCATTTCCACATTTTAAGAGATTACATGTTATACTGGCATACTTGCTTGGGAAAATAACTTGCTCTTGAGGTAAGTGTCCAGGTATAAATCAGTTTGACATATTCTGTCTCCATGGTTAGGAATGGCATTGAAAGGAAGGTAACATAATTTTGAAGTTAAAGAATAATATGGGCCACGGCAACTGAGACAGTAATGAGTAAAAATTGCTATTCATTGTGCAAACTTGAATATAAATGAAGCTATATCTGAGAAAAGAATCTGAGAAAAGAGGTAAAATCCAGCATCAGTTCATATTTGTTCTTTGAGATCTGATTTTGTCCACAGAAAATGAAGAACATAAACTGTGAATGCATTTTCTGGTGCTCAGTTTTTCAGCTGTTGACAATTCTAGGTTTTTACCTGTTAATAAACTGTGTCAAGTACATATTTAAATACATGTAATTGGAGATCAGGAAGATTCCTTTTAATCTTTCTTACCTTCATTGCCAAGTGTAATGCTTCAGTGTTAGTGACATGCATATTGCTGTTGAAATCAGCAGAGTAGAAAGAATCAAACCAAGGAGACACCACTCTTCACATCCCAGGATGTTCTGCTTTATTAAAAGAGAATCTTGGAGAAGCAGGTTTAACTGAGAATTGACAGTGCTGTAGCAAAACTGCCAAAACCTTTACTTTTACACAACATTTAACATGACCTTTTTTACTGTATGGTAGAGGAGCTGATATCTGAGATTGAATACTACCACAGCACCAAAAGTTGGGTAGGAATACTAAGCTGTGTGTACTTATTCCATTTTCAGATTGCCATGCTGTCATGGTATAATCATCTTTCTTATCCTCAGTCCAATTCTCTCTGACCATATTCTTCCAGATATTCCTCAGGTGGAGGGGGTTTAATGTATAACACAAGCTTACTTACTTCAAGTGACTTGAATTTACCCACTATTTTGATTTAGCAGAGTGGTAGAGCAATGAATCAAAATCAGAGTAAAAGTATAAATTACACAAAGCAGCGTAGCAACTGCAATATACAGCTGAATCACAATACAAATGTAAATTTCATTACAAATCTCTAAAATATTGTCACCAACAAGATGTTGCACACCCCCAATTGGCAGGAAGGAGTGAGTTAATACCAAGTTGACTCTAGTACTTTTCTCAAAATTTTTTTCTTTTTTTTTTTTTTTGTTCTGTTTGATTTTCATACTTTTATGCTGGGCTGAGCCATCTATATTTTCCTATACTGGTCTGACAAACTCAGGAAGACATGTTTGCATTCCTTTCATTAATTCAGGGACAAACAGTTACACAGCCAGTTGATTTTCTCAGCCGATGTAGCTGAGAAATAATAAATAATAAACACTGCCCTCTGGCTCCCTGAGTGTTAGGAGTTTTCCTTTGTACTAGCTGTTGTCAGTCACCTTTTCCCTGAACTTTATGAGGACGTTGCCCTTGCCCATCTCCTCAAAGCCATCTTCCACTGTAGTGGTTCACTGGTTCAACGTATTTTTTCTCAAACTCCAGGTGCAATAGACCCTGACCTCCTTCACTTCCAGCATAGAGGTTTCCATCTTCTTCCAGCTGCTGTCCTTACTATCAGGTCACAAACACCTGTTACAATAGTTTTGTCCATTAACGAGTAAGTAAATTCATATTGTGAGCAACTGAAGTAAATAGGGAACCAGATCTGGGATCTTGAAATTAGTAGAATTAGGCTCCTTCCTTTTTCAGGTATCTATTGTACAGCATTTAGCACAATGCAGCTAGAGTGACTGAAATCTTTGGTCTGATCCCTAATCAGAAATAACAACGATGAAATTGTCAAGTGTAAAAATAAAAAATGAGAGTGTCTTTAAGCTTTTCCAGTTGGGGCAAATTGTTGATTTCATACATTGCAGCTATGTTTGCCTGGAGTTCCAACTCTCACAGCTTCCCGCAAGCTTGTAGCAGGATCTGTGCAGGGAGAAAAAGCAATGGTAAATGTTGCATGAAACTATACCTGCTATCTGCTCATCCTTTATGCCACAGAATGCAGTGACCATCCACATCATCAGCATTTGATGCGTGCTTGGTGCAGTATCATTTTATAGGTGGGGGACAAAGTTTGCCTCCAGTCTCCCCATACACTCCCAGATGGACACAGAGGTTCGGGATTCATGCTTTTGTGTTGTTTAGTGGATAGGTGTCATGGAACATTATGCTGTCTCCTGTTACCAAGGAAACTTGGGATACAGATTTTAGAAACTGCCTAGGAAAGAATTAATGAGCAGTTAACTTAGTTTCAGATCTCGCTGAGCGAAACTATTTGTGTGAAAAATGAGAGTTCATCCACACCAAAAACCTTTAGCAAAACCTCGATTAAGGTTCTTTTTCAGGGTTACCTAACTGATTGTTTTGAAAAATATTCCCCTAAATTGTAGTATTTTATTTCATATTTTTCTAATGCATTGAACCTTAGAAATGCTAAAACCAAAAATATTTTCACTGAAGGAAGGCTTTAAAAAAATAAGGCTGAGAAGAACCATGTTGTCTTCTAGTCCATTTCTTTACCCCAGGAGAGGAGCTGTTATAGCTGAACAGTTTTTGTCTGATGCTAGTCTAACCAGCTCTTGAAAATATAGATTCCTCCACTTGGTCACCTTAATTCCTTCTTTATGCTGTCAGTGATAGGTTTCTCTAATGTAAACCTCCATTGTTGCATTTTATGCACATCACTTCCACCGTATTCCCAATGGGTATGGAAGACAATTTATTACCGTCTTTGCCAGAGTAATGTCTTATGTGTGTGACTTGTGCTCCTTTGTCTTCATTTTTCCATTCAAGAGAGAATAATTATCTCCAAATTTCCTTTGATTTCAATTCAGTCTATCCTCACAACGTCACCATATACAAACTGCTACTCTTGGTGCAACCTTTGCTGAGAGCTGAGGGAATATTCTAGATTCCTTTTTGTGGAAAGGAAAAGCCAAGCATCCAGTCCAATAGGGTGCATTGCAAACCCAAAAAAGAAAATTCAAGAAAGTTCCATACAGACTGAATTAATGAAGAATACTTTTCAAATATCCTGATTATGTCAGGATAGCATTATCACAGGTAAATGTGATTCTTTCTGCTTCTTGTATCTACATTGAGTGGATTATTTTTATTTGCTCTTCATTTTTATTGTTACCTGCTTTCAGTTAGCATCTTCTTTTTGAAAACTCATTTGTACATCAGAGCATATAGTTATGTGGAAACATTATCCTTCATCATTACAGCTCAATTATAAGTGGGATGTTTGTTCTCGAACAAATCATATTGAAGAAAATATTACCAGGAGTTAAAACATAACTAAGTATATTTGCACTTGAGGTACATGTTCTACAGTCTCTCTTTTTGCAGAATAAAAGATGGCTTACTTTTCCAAATGTTGCTATTAATAATAGCTTTCTGAAGTTGCCTTTAAAAATAATGTTGTGAACTTCTTTGCAGGAAGGAGTTTATAGCAAATTAAGAAAACCCCATAAGAAGTCAGTTATTTAATTTCAGCAACGTATAAAACAATGACAGGTTTGCAAACCACAGCTTTGTTTTCCTATGTAGATTCTGAGATGTGCACCACTGCAGGCATGGGTAGAAGCCTCTTACAGTTGGAGACAAATTCTTTCAACAGACTCCCTGGGTTATTAGAGAATCTCCAAGTCTATCTCATTATTCCCAAGACTTAAGCTCACTAGTCTGCTATGTGTTAATTACTACTGAGAACTAGTATTTTTCCACCCTGAATTGCACATGTAGGAGCACTGCTCTACACTTCTAGTTTGATGAAGAAAATAATTTGTTCAGCTATTGCCAAGGAGACATTATCAGAGAAAGAACCCCTTTTTAGTTGTGCCAGCTTTAGTCAACACAAAATGACTAGTCCAAGTCAAGGAAAGCAAACTTTTCTTGTCCTTTTCAAGTTCCTGTCCTTGCCATGCCATATATCAGTGACAAACAGTATCACCTTCACATAAAAGGAGCATGGTCTGCTCATCCAGGATGCACAAAGGTATAAAATATCCACACCAATCCTCTTCAAAAGGAGGGAATAGACCCTAGAGCTGTAGTACAGCAGGAATGTTGTTCTTTCCTTGAATTTTGTCTGCCATATGTAGTAGGGTATGGCGTACTAGAAGAAAATTATTAAATGGGCACTTGACAATCATGGAAGCTCTTCAGAATATTCTGATATCTGCTTGAGTTGTACTGATACTCAAGCACAGTTTAACAACCTAAAAGAAATTACAGTTTTAAAAAGTGAAGTGGATAATTTTCTGAAATAAAGGGAGAAAAAAAATGAGATTGGGAAAATATCATGGAAGCTCAAAAAGCCCTGTCTGTCTGTTTGGCAAAACTTATGTGACTGGAGTTTATTACTCATATTCTTGAAGGTCTGCACTGCCCAGGGATTTCTGGTTCACTTGCTTCTTCTTGAACTGGCACACATCACCTGTTTAAAGCAGCTATTGGAAAGCAAACCAAACCTGTGACATTTAGCAGCAATAAGAATTTGTTCTCATGGTGGGAGGAAATAGACAAAAAAGCGTTTTCCTTAGTCAGTCATATGGGACCCACACCCTTCTCCGTTGCTCAATCTGAGAGCCCTTTTTTTGCCAAGAATGTCATTTGAACTAAGTTTCTTTTCAATTCAGAAGCAAGAAAAATAAAAATTGAATTAAATGTGAGAAACATAATTTTCACGTTAACTGCACTGTCCATTGCTGACTATTAAGCATCAGTTTAATTTTCATTGGTCAATGAAACTGAGAGACTGTGCTGAATAAAATTAGCTGGCTGTGTTCCAGTAGCAATGTCCTTTCACTTTATATTTGTATATGCTAAGGCAGAATGCAAGTTTATACTGTGTAAATATTTATTTCATTCAAGTTACGGTCTGATCTATAAATTAGTGAATATATCTTTTCACCTCTGTTTTGTAGTCAACTTGTGTACTGTTTTACACTGTGAACATACTCCATTGGTCATTTTTCTACTGAATTAAAATTAAAATAATCTGCAATCATTTATCCACATAACCTGCTGACCCATTCTAAAGAGAAAGTATGCAGCAAGGCTTTCTCAGTAAATTGGGATCATCTCTGACAGGACCCTCTGTACCTTGCATGCATTTGGGTTGTAGTCTCATAGAGGTCTATGACACCGTGTATTACTGTTTAAACTGCTCATAGTTTCAATTAAACAAGGTTTCATCCATTTTGTCAACTGCAGTTATATCTTATTCTTGGTTATTTTTTCACACAGTTCCCTGTGAAGAAAGAATGAAGTGGTATCAGCAGTTTTCATATCCACATACTTGACTTTTTGTAAATTTTTCCCATTTCTTAAAGTTCCCGTAATAATATAAACATCTCAGAGTATTAGAGTGAAATACTCAGAGTATTAGGGTGCAATGGAAAGAACTAAAGTTATGAAACATCCCCTAAAATTAAAGAACTAATAGGTTTTTTTGAGCCCTGAAGATATATACATTAACCTCTGAGGAGAAGATCAGTCTTTCCCTCTGAAGTTGAGAGAAAACCTTTCTTCATCTTTAAAAACGGAAAGGTGCTTTTCACCATAATATTCTGAAATGTATACATGTATATTGTTAGTGCTATGTGGCTAGCTTGCATTCCAGAATTGTGCATTTTTTTACTGCTCAGTAAATTTAAGGCAAACTAACCTGTTTAGAGCCTGCAGTGTAAAAAATATATAATTATTTACATTCCACATTTGCATTAATTGCTAACAAACAAACTGTTCTTTGAAGTACAAGGTCAGGCTAATGGTGAAACTAGTTAGGTATCTAATTGTGCATATCGTTTTGCAGATACACTTCAGCAGCATAGTATAGTCTAAATATATATCATTTATCTCCGTGTAAATTCTTAAACCATTGTGAAAATATTGCTGTGTAATGATTTAATTCACTATAATTATTATGAATCTATTCACAATCTTATTTTGTCTGCATCTAATCTATAAAGACACAAATTCGAAGTAAAATGGAATGAAAGAAGGTAATCTTTTCATGGCTCCCAAGTTGGCACCTCTTCCAGTAAATAAATAAATAAATAACACAAAGTAGTAACAACAGTTTATTTTTTATGTAAGTAGCAAGAAAAACTCAAAACTCATATTCAGTTCCTTGTATCTGCACCTGCAATCTACACTTGGGGAACCCTAGTGACTTCTATAAACATTGGTTAGCAGGTGAAAGCATTTAAAAGTCTTGAAAAAGCAACAGAAATCTGGCAGTCACCCTGTCCCATGATGTGTGAGTGAAAACATTATTAAGGTTATTTTCTTAATGAAAGAAACAGTTTCAGTGTTCACTGTACATACCAACAGTAAACCAATTTAAAAATTTCATGACTATCAAGAATGACTACTCGCAGAAAGAGGAAATTCTGGAAGAAAGAAAAGAAAACCTTGGTTCAATTCACACACACACACAAATATATATATATATATATATATATAAATTTGGAAAATATATAATGATAATAGCAATAATAATGTTGGAGAGATTTGAGTCTCATTCCTCTTTCCTCTTAGTAAATTCTAATCCTGGAGCCGATTTTCATGATAGCAAAAAAAATAAACAGGTAATTTTTCTACCTACAATAACCTTAAACTTGATGCAGAGGCAGAAAGGAAACAAAGGAATCAAATGTCTAAGTGACCTCTGAAATAAAGTCTTAAAAGCAAAGTTACAGTGCATTGCACTGGAGGTAATAGCAGCAAAATCTCTTTTTGGTTGGTTTGTTTGTTTGTTTGTTTGTTTAGCAATTCCATTAAGTGCTAGTCAAACACTTGCCTGTCCAATTGATCTGTGTTTTTCTCATCTTTGTGCTTATCGTACCAAGCTACTAGTTGTCAAAGCCAGCAAAAGCACAAGGCTCTTAGTGGAAAACACTTGCTCCAGAACAAGGGGGGTGGGAATGAAGAAAGCCAAGTCAAGCTTCAGGGATTTATTCTGGTAGTGGCCTGTGGCAGCATATGAGTTTAATAGAAGCTTAACTGAACCCTTCTTGAGGAAAGAAAGGAAATTCTGGTGAAAGCCTGGAACTGTAAGAGGTTATCAGGGACAGTTGAGGAAATGTTATGCCACAAACCTTGCTCATTACTAACAACATGAAACACAGAACATGCTGCAGGATGAACCAAAGTAGTATTCTCTCTACTGATTTTATTCAGTCTGAGTGGCTTTGTACATATCAGAGCTGATCCCTCCTAAATGAACAGTGCCACAGGTGGTGTGTGCTGTTCATAGCTTTCCAGAAAAGGAGGGGTTACCATACGTGCAGAATAATATTTGGAAAAGAATTATGCTCCCAGCAGTCAGCGGGTTATCTTTACACTAAGAATACTTTTACCAGTAATGATATCCCTAGGACCAAGAGTCATTTGTTGTCCTAAAAACTGGAGATTATAGGTACTTCTGCCGCAAGAAAGCTCCTTCCCCACGCAGGCATGCAGATACAGGAAAGGCATAATAGCACGGTGATAAAAATCTTGAGGTGATACAATGGAATGAGGAAGTTAGAACAGTTTGTCTTAGTTCTGTCATCCAACAATACTTCATAACCCAAAGGACATGGTTTTAATCAGTGGGTCTGAAATGTAAATGAAGCAAATTCTGACAGCCTTTGATCAAAGGCAAAGAGAAGGATGGAAAGCTTCTCAGATAAGTCTCTAAGGGAGCAGTCAGAGTTAGTCAGATAAACAGAACAAAAGTAAAATATATTCACACCCCAAATTTGACTAAATTTAGCTCTGACAAAAGAACCCAGAGGTAGCCTTAAGCCAATGTAATTAACTGGTTAAGAAAGTAGCAGTGGGCTAATACTTTTTGGTGGCAGACTTTCTGCCCACTGAGAACCTGTCTGATAAGGTGTGGGCTACAGAGATGACACCATCAAAGGGATTTTGAACCCTTTGATGGGTGCCAAGAGACACAGTTTCTAAATGGGTATTCAGTTACTTACTGATTGGTAATTCAGAAGAATCAGGTTAATACTTCCAGCTCTGAAAACTCTGAATTAGAGATGGCTGACTTAAGATTCATTAAAAAAGCAATCAGCTGGAGTCAGACTTTGGAGCTCTTTGGTTTTTGCGGAAAGGAAGAAAAGACGTGTTAAGATTTAAGTCCCATAACAGTTTTCTTTCCAGCAGTGGACAGCAATTCATTACTACCATTAAGTGCTAGACTAAATACACGTCAGAATCTCATGCTGATGGATAGTATCCCAAAAAATTATCCATTTCCTTTGTTAAAAACAAAACAAGCACAAAAGCTTGTGTTATTTCATTCATTTTGAACAATCTACTGTGGGAAATAGATGTGATTGAATTGGTTGCATAATGATCACAGTCATTGCTCCATTTTTAAACTGTAAGTTTGGAAAAAAAGTAGACTTCACTTAGCATTTAACCGACATACAGTACTGAAATGTCATCAGTTTCTAAGTAATTGATTTAAATATTATTGTAATCTTGTAAACAGGACATTTTATATACTGTATTTTTGGAAGTCACTGTTAGAATCACCTGGTCTTGTTACAGAGCATATTCTGTATGCACTAGCTCTGGTCAGGCATTTTCCAAGTTAAAAGAACATTTTCCAAGTGAGACCATTGCAGAGACTGGGTGTGATTTCAAAACGTTCAGGAGGGCTGTGTGGAGGATTTTCACAAAAATCACTCAGATTGCCTTCAAAAGCTTTCAACAGCCTGCTAAGCTGGCAAATAGGCTGCAGAGGTGGGTGTCTGAGGATTTTCAGGTGTCTCTTGGGCCCAGTAGTCAGGCCACTGAAAATCAAGGGCTTCCTTCAGCTCCTTGACTTCCTTACACCTGCTTAGACAACTAGCAGTACAAGAAACCTTAGGAGGGGAAAGCTGATAAATGATTTTTCTTATTTTCCTTGCTGGCTATCAATGAGCTGTAGAAATAAAACCTGACCAGAGTCTCCTGGTCAGATTAACAGAAACATAGTGGCATTCTTCTGTCCCAGGTCTTCGGTGGGCAGCAGGGAAACCAAGCTGAATTATACAGCACTTTTAATCAACAGCTGCCAGGACAGGGGTTTGCCATCTGGCAGGCAAAGACTACAGGCTGCTTATATGATTTGGGGAACTTCAAATTTCGTTCTTTCTCAATCAATATACATTTTCATTAAGATGTTTAGGGGCTTAAATTTTTTGGTCTTAATCTGGGACAAGATTTTTTTTTTTTTTAGATTAATTTATTATGTAGAAAATTGGCCACTATTTATAAATTTAACCCCTGTGTATCCATTATTCAGAAGTAACATCATTCCTAGGAATCCTCGCAGTTAAGAACAGGTCTACACACTGCTTCATAATTCACTCATCAGTCCTAAACATGTCTGTAATTTAAGAAATGATTTATTTTTTATGGTCATATCACAACAATCATCCCAATGTCACAACGTTTGGTTTTGTGAAAAGTTACTAAGGGTGTTTCTTTGATTTTATGTGTTGTGGGTCTCGTCCATCCTTCTTCCCCCCAACTGTACTGTTGTGTCTTTGAAAATACAGTAAATCTTAAGTTATTTTGGTAACACTTGGGAGAATATATAGTGACTCACTTAACTAATTATGAACCATTTCTTTCAGGATAAAAGAGGTATGGAAAATACATTATTAATATTTCTCCAATATTCATTAATGAATCTTCCAGTATACATTTAATAATAAATGGGCATTTACTGAGAGAAGTTCACTTCTAGTTTTAGAAAAAATGTTCATAAGAGAAAAGTAATAATGTATCTGCTAACATCACTTTCTTTATGTTAGAAAAATCCTTTTGCATTGTTCCTTAGTATTAGAACACTGCATATTTCAGAAAGTGAGAGTGTCTGTGAAGCAATACAAATAGGGTACTCTTGACATTAAAATAGGTTGCAGATCTGTAGACAAATCAAAAGAACTGTCTCTGAATTCCAAATTTTGTGCCCCAATCCTGGGGACAGGGGAAAGTCCCTCACTGACTTTAGTAATCATTAGATTTTGGCTTAATGCCCACTTCAAGGATTTGAGCACTCAGAATTATAAAAATAATATAAAGCATATCTACCTTTACAATATTATTTCACTGACCTTTAAAATGATTTCAGATGGGCCTGTTTTTTCAAAATTTGGAATACCCACACTGAAAATAATGAAAGTTATAGGAACATATTCTACATAAATATATAAATGTATTAACGTATAAACATAGAGCCTACCCTGCAGTAAGAATATTCTTAATTTCTGTGTAGCTAATGGAACTCAAAATACACCGTTCTGCAGGTTCATAAATGCATTCAAGGTCAAGTGCAACATTTTAGTCATCAAATAAATATAAGTACTGAAGATACTTCTATCTTCTGCCTTGAAAAAAAAATCATCACTGGATTCAATTTTAAGAGAACAAGCATGATGTGATTTAAACTGTCTGGCTCAGAGTCTTCAGATTACCTTTCTTCTACTCTGGACAATAATTTTTCCATGGCAGCTAGATCATAAACTATATATTTTTCCTTTTGTATTTTACTCCCCATTTACTTGAGTACTTCATAACTCACTCTATATTTGTCTTGTGGAAGGCACATGTCATCAACATGCTAGAGATCACACTTGGGAATAGTGCATATATATTTCATGTGGCTATCTAAAATACACAACTCTCAAGCTCGCTGTGCTTTTTTCATGTTTTATAAATTCACTAATCCTGGTGTAAATACTTTTGCATACTACTAAGGTACTGGATTTTCCTTTGGACAGTCTACTGTCTGTCTTCTACAGAGAGAATATAGAGAATATATGTTTGATATTCTTTTAGGCTTAATTTTTTCTTTCTGCTTGAATCAACATTTTTAAGAAGACCAATACCTTTTCTAGAATAGACATTCAGAAAACTGGGTAATAATTAGATTCTTAAAAAAAAAAAAAATCCATCTCAATTAAAGAAAAAAAGTCACAGCTGGAGAAAGAAAACTTGCACACCAATTTTGGATGCAGGCGTGTTTCAGGTAAAAGAAGCTCAGAGTTGCCATGAACTTCAGTGAGCTGAAATGGGCAAAACGAGATGACAAAAGCTGAGGTGTAAGTTACAGAGCCATGTAGTAGCTCGTATGTCAGTCTTTAGGAACAGACCTATGTAGAGGCTGACTGCAGCTGTGTCTTACCAGGAGAGTAGCTCTGGAGACTCCACTTGCAGGGTGATATAGATACAACCAGGCAGGACATTTCTTCCTGTAAAGAAGAAAGCTTACAGAGAAAATAAGAGTCCATCCTGAAAGCAATAAGACTATCTGAATGCTCAAGGTCAATTGGGTAACCAGCACTGCCTAGTTTCCAGAATATATGAACAATTTGGCATGAGTAGAAACTACATCTACTCCTTTGTAGCCTTTGTCCTAGAGGAGCTCAGTATATATGGTAACATCATTTATCACTGCTTCCTACAACTCCAAACAACTCTGGAGATCTGAAGACAAATCAAATGAACTGTCTCTGAATCCCCAATGTTGTGCCCCAATCCTGGGGGCAGTGGAAAGTTTGACTGCAGTTTTGTGTTCATTTACAATATGTTGGCTTTAACTTATTTAAAACTAACCATCAGAGCCAGAAGAAATAAAAAAATAAAATAAAATAAAAAATAGGCAAATAGGCTCAGATTAAACTGGGGGATTTATTCCCTGATTTTATGTTGTAGAGAGTTAAGAGCAGTAAACAGGAGTGAGTTAAAAATAATAGTAATAAAAATTAAAATCTCTACCATAAAGCAGATTTGCTTTTTTATTTATTTATTTTTAAATACCGTTTGAGAACAGCTATTTGGTTAGTAAGAATGGTGGATGTAACTGATTCTTTTCAGCTCTAACTTTCATTAAACTTCATATTCATTTGCATGATTGGAGTATCAAACTCTATTCCAAAAATCCTTGGGGGAGGCCCTGCAAATACTTTCTAAAGTATCTACAAAAGAAAAGCAAGGGTATTATTAGCAATGTTAAATTCTCTATATAGGCTATCATATCTCCAGAGGAAAATTTTCAGTGTGGTACCTCAGGAAAAGCAGAAAGTCAACACTGTGTTATTAGGATCACAAAAATTTGAGATCATGAAAAATTTTAGTGTAGAAATTGTTTTCTCATATTTTCAGAATGTGTTTTACTTTTTAATTGAGCACAATTTCCAGCTGTCATCCTCAACATTCCTCCATTCTCAGCTGTTGTCTCATAAATGGCTAGAGAATGCTCTTTCACTATTTAGTACTAATTAATTTTGTTAATTAAATGTCACCCTGCTTTTTTCCTTATTAGAGTTTTTGTACCAAAATGGTTCCCAGGACATTGCTGCTAAAATCACTAAAGATTAAAAAGAAAGGATGGAAATTGAATGTGCAAGCACTAGAGAATTCATTAAATGCATTGTAAGACTTGCAAATGCCTCTTGACAAGCAGGGTGGGAACTATAAGACACTTTCCTCCAAGAGCCAGTTAATAGGCTAGCCAGTTATGTCAAATGTTTTGGTGATGAGCAATGAAAGTTGCTCATCACCAAAAAAAATCATGAAGAAAATGAGAAAGATAAGCTTTGTCTTCCTCCAATTTGTTGGCTGCTCACCCATCCCTTAAAAAAAGTTTTGGATTCCTGTTTGGGGGCATGCCGATGTGTGTAAGTAGGAGCTGGCAAGTCACCACGTTTAGATGATCAGTTCTTTTTGATCCCCTACGTAGCCTATGGCACAGTGTACCGCATATGTTAATAATGCTCCTTTGTAGCTCTGGAGGGTTTCACTATTTTTTGCTGGCACGATACCCAAGTACGGACCAATTGTATTAACACTGAAAACTGCCAGTAAGGAATGTAGTCCAGGATATTATCAGGAGAAACATGCAATCCTTATTGATTTCTTGACACTAGCATTAATAACAGAGGCAAGGTTTCCTATAAGTCTCTCAGGTTTCAGTCAGCACATGCAGTCTGTTCGTCTTATTGCCATTCATCCTTCTCAAAGACTTTGGGGGGAGCAGGGAGAGAGGGGGTAAATGCACCCCGTTGTGTTTGAACAGACCCCTTCTGCTTAGGTTTTCTCAGCTGCCCAGGCATGTGGCTGGCAAATGCTGCATGCTCTGTGCCAGGCACTGACCCAGGAGAAACATCTGCTGGGCTTGGGTACAGGTTCATATGATGCCGGAATTAAGCCCCAGATTTCTATCCACTTTCAGGTGTACTGAATGTAGGTATTGGTGCAGAACGTTTTTCTCAATCCCTTTCATTTGTGTATATGCTTGAAAAGCACAGGGAGGACCTGGTTTGTCATAGAAGTTACCACACGTAGTGATAAGCTAAACCTGTGCTACTTACCCAGGTATCATCTTCAGCCTGTGCTAACCATTTCCAGGCAGCATCTGGAAATGTTCAAAAAAGGTTATACAGTGAACGCAATCGGGGTTTGTATAGCTGAGCTCTCTAAAACATTGTAATTCAACATTAATCCCACGTAGAGCCTCTCTTGCTATCCAAAGCCTCTTTTTCTCCTCCCACCCTTACATAGATCAAGATCTCATGTGGAAAAAAAAATCTATCTTGCAAATACAGTAGAGGTCAACCCATGTCCTTTCCAAGACAGGATTTAATTTAGATTTGCTTCACGAACTTTGTAAAATTTAAATATGCATGTACAGAGACAGTCTTGTGACTGCTAATCCTGTTGTGTTAGTTTATTAGCTATTTTAGTTAGAGTATTATTTAATAAAGCACATGCAAGACTTCTCTTGTCTGTTTCTTTAAGAGTAAAAATCTCTCAGTTATTTTTTAGGGAACATAGACACAGAGACAGAGCAATGAGAGTGTTTTCTGATACCAGTGAGAAACCAAGGCAAATAGAAAAGACAATAAGTCCTCAATAAAGCTGCAATATAAAATATATGGAGTAAGGAATATATACATGTGTGTGTGGATCTTAAGTAAAAAAGCCTAAATCCGGGAGTATGGTAGATTTATCAAATAGATCCTTTCAAATAGCTTCAATATTCAGTCTTTTAATTGTTGTCTAGTAAATATCCACTGGTCTTGAAGCTGCTTTCAATGCCAACATGCACACTTACATAGGGAAATCCAAAGTTTTCACAGTTTAATGACTGGTTTTGGTTAATTAAGAAGTTAATACAGGTCAGCCACTACTATCCAATTTATCTCCTTGCCATTCTAATGCAACGTGGGAGGCATTTATTTTGCAGGTTTTAATTTGTTTTAATACCCTTAAGAGATGCTGAAACTGGTCTCTGTCAAATGTCCAAATTCAGCAATCGGAGCCAGCCCCTAAGTTTCTTCACATGTTTTACAAAAGTGTACTTCAGCAAAGATCTCTTACTTTGGTTGAATCTTAAGGAATTCAAGCAGTCTGTGGGCAGAAATATATCGAGCTGATCTGTTTTGTAAATATTTCAAAATAATAAATGTCTGTAAGTACTTCAAAATAATGAATGTCTTCCCAGAGTTTTGGACAGCTTATCCACAAACAAACAACATTTTTTTCAAACAAGTTCTTTACAGTTAAGACTTCAGCCAGCTCTGGAGATGTGGCAGTATTATAATGGTTGTCAGGAGAGTAAAAACAATTCTGAAAAGTTTCAAGAAGACAGTAATGTGGCATGAATTAAATACATGAAAAAAAAAAAAAAAAAAAAAAAGAAGTATAGAACAAATTTAAAAAGAATAATAAATGAATGAAGTAATAACAACTATAAATATGTTGGCAACCCTAACAGAAATGGAGGATAAAAACTGTCCAATTAAATCATAAAACAGCTGGTTAATGTATACATATTACTGGATCTCAGTTATGCTTTTCACAGCATAATAATGAGGAAAAAAAACTAAACTTGTATCTGGCCTAGAGTTACAACATCATTGGGAAATTGCTTAAAAATAAACTAAAGAATGTGTACTATTAAAATAATCTGCACTGCCAAAAGTGTACAGTCGATTGTATAGTAATAATAATAATACCCTTTATCCCTGACATTAACATGCTGAGAATATTGAACAACACTATGTCCAAACAGCTCGCGTGGGAAACTAATCCATGAATGCAGGTGTTTGAGATGAACTGGTTTCTAGACACAGGAGAAAATTAGGTTGCCTGTGTGGATGGACAACAGGAGTATTATAACCTGCTCCTGGTAACAGGCTGTCATCAATTACCTCTCTCCTGTACAGGTCAACGGGGGAGCAGAGAAGTCAAAGGCATCGCTGTAGCAAGCAAGATCTAAACCTCAATCATGTCATTGATCCACCCTCAAATGCCCTTTCCTGCGAGTTCCTCGTGGCAAGGTAAATACAGTTATTTTTTCTGACTTCTCACTGTTAGATTTTACACACAGTCTCACAGAAGTATAGTCAGCATCTCTGGTGTAGTATATGCTGTACCTATTCTATTGCCTTGTATTCAGCAAGTTTAAGTCAATTCCAATCATTTCCCAACTGAAGTGCCAGGGAGCATTTGGTGCCGTACAGCATAATGCCAATCTAAAGAGGACTGTTACAGGAGATAAACTTGTAGGAACATCATAGTAACTGAGAGTACAGAAATAAAAGGAAAATCAAAGCAAGATTGAAGGTTAAAATATAAACATCAGAAAATCTTTTCAGAGCTTACCAGAGAATGGCCGAAGTGAAGAAACCTGAAACAGACAAAAAAAAATACGTTGGGGTTGTAGAGAGGATGTGGGAAAATATTACACGCCTTATGGTCATGTCTGAAAACACAGTCTTTCTGTCTGTGGAGATATGAGTAAAAAATGAAACATGAACCCCTTGGGTTGTGACATTCCTATGCAGCCAAAAATTGAAGGATTTGAGGGATCTTGTAAATTGAGCAGAGCACTGAAAAAATCATTTTAACAGCTTCTGCAAATAACAAATTTTTAATACGAAAAATGGGACTTGGTTATAAAACTTCTATGTCTGAAAATTAGGTATACTCTGAGGAGAGGCTAGTGGATCTAAAAAGACAAAACAGAAATTAGGGTTTAAATTAGAATAATTTAAAAAAAAAAAAAAAGTACATAAATGATCAATGATCATTGATTATACACTCATTCTTAGAAAGGTTAAAACTTCCCAAATCCAGGTGACAAAAGGGATTTTTTTCAAAGGTAGCACTCTCACATATATGTAACAAGTCTGTAAGTTAAGTTGCCACATGCACAGCACTACCAAATCTAAATGACACTGCATGGTTAATGGTTTGAAAACTGGTAGTGAAAATTTAGAGGTGGGTAGCTGTAGTTGAGGTGTAGGACAGGATCCATACAGGGATAGTGAAGAATGGATGCCTTAGTACATGGGAGGCTAGTTTTGAAATGGGAGAAGAGATAGAGAGCTCCCATATCAGAGCTCCCTGACCTGAGCACTCAAGCCTATTGCAATACAGGGGAAAAAGATCTGTGGGCAAAAGGTTTTGATTATTTGGCTCTAACACAAGTGGCCCAGGAGCAGAGAGAATGTTTTGCCATGCAGCACTGGCCTTGCAGTCTTCTCTTTAATATCCCTGGTAATTCCATACAGGCAGAGTTAGAGCATTTCCTTGTGAATGCGATCCCATTACCTTGTTTCGTCTGCGTACGTCATGTTTCATCTGCTTACAAGTGCAGTCATTTGGAGGGGTTCACAAAAATCTAAATACAAGTTCAGACAACAACATGGTTTGCAATCAGAAATTGTTTTCTAAGTTAAAAGAAATAACTGAAATCCCATCATTAAACAAAAATAATAATAATAACAATATAAAAGTCCAAAACTAATGTGGAGTAATGTATCGATTCCAAGCATTGTACACTTCTCAGATGCAAACTACTTGATCTAAATAGCTTTGAGTGACATTCAGAGTCATAGATCCTGGAAGAAGAGCTTGCTCTCCATTTCACTGACTTGTATGCAAAATTTGACAAGAAAGGCATGCTAAACTAATATTTTGAGGATGATTTACAATTTTAGGTTTAAATTTACCGTATAAATCTGTAAGTTTCTGGTGATATTGGTGAGATTTTTGTACTGTCTGGTTTCTCATAGATAGTGTCCTTGTTTTTCTAAAGCCTGCAATTCACATGACATACCTATCACTGCATGACATATCTGTTTCTTTGAATGAAGGGAATGCAGTTGGTTGCATAAAGAGAAAGTCTGGTGAATTTCTACATTTTTTTTCTATTATGTTATGCTATAGTGCTGAAATTTTAATACATTGTTTTGCCTCCAAACATACGTTTAATGTTTCCTTTATTTTATACAACACTTACTTCTCCTGTAAACATACATATCTGAATATATATAAGACGACTGGTAATATCTGT
This sequence comes from Anas platyrhynchos, assembly GCF_047663525.1. Lineage (NCBI taxonomy): Eukaryota > Metazoa > Chordata > Aves > Anseriformes > Anatidae > Anas > Anas platyrhynchos. The sequence continues at coordinate 36,875,816 of NC_092593.1, read as the reverse complement.
GTGCATTAAGTGTGTCATATATAGCAATTTCTGTACTGAAGTTTATATTTAGAAATGTAGTCTTCTAGAAGGATTTCCAGAGGGAAAAAGAAAAAAAAAAAAACAGAGAACCAAGCACAGCTAGGGTTATTTATGGTGGAAGGTATTGGTGTTTGAAATTTTAAGCTTATGCAAAAGTAAAACATGTTTAATGGGGTCTGTCTCTAAGACTAAAGAACCACTTTGGTGCAGCACAGTTCTGCAGGTAAAACAGAGGTAAGGGGTGAAATGAGAACAAAAAATAAACTCATGAAAAATGAGACAGATGAACTCTACCATGTTTTGTAAAGCTTGCAATCCATCGTCTTTGGTTTTAACATATTTAGAACAGTTTGGTTAACATTCTTTAGGAGGGAAGCAAAACTGAAATGTTGACATAGCTGCTGGAATATTTACATGTAGATACAAAAGTAGGGATGAACATGTCTGTATTCTCATGTTCATTCACAAAATGTAGGTGTTCGGTTTCATTTTATGTGTTTGTTTTTGTTTTGTTTTATGCATGTGAGGAAGAAGTGATATGAAGAAGATATGAATTCTATGATAACCACAAAGTGCCTGTGCTTGAAGAGTTTCTTGTTCTGTTCTTTTTCTCCCTTAAGGAGAGAACCTTAATGGTTCCAGAGCACTGCTGTAGACTTCAGAAGCAGCATGCCCAGCTCTGCCACAGGCTGCTGCTCCAACCCTGTGGCTGTTGAGGGATGCAGATTTGTGCCTTGCAAAACCATACATGCACACACAAATACACGTACAGATATATACAGTACAGATAGAGAGAGAGATACACAGCACACCTGCATGTTTATAAATAATATCCCAAAAGGTCATTTTCTGGTCATTTGAATACTATATCTAGTCTATCTGTATTTATTTCTACCTGTAAATATATTCTAAACATTTATCTATGTGAATGTAAAGTCAGTAATTTTATTCTTCCTCCTTCTAATTTTCAAAACAAATATTTTTAAACATATATCCTCTTACTTTCATTGGAATCGTAAGTATTATTTCAAAAAAATATTATACTTTGTTACGCAATCTACCAGTCTTTAATTAATGTATGTTTTAACATGTAGCAACAGAAAAACAAAACCTTGCTCAGAGGGACTGTGATTTGGATACTTTACAGTTATGTGTTTCAAAACAATGAAGCAGCTGAAGCATGTGCAAATTGGGCTACATGCCAGCCAAAATATCCCAAAGAGTATTTTCTTGTGGGAATTATAAAACATCTGTATTAATGAAGGTAGGATACAAAGACAGACTGCACTTCGCAATAGTTTTCTTGTTGTTGCAAGTGTTTTTAAGTTACTCCGTTCTCTCCTGATGCAAAGACCAGTGAACAATAAGTTCACTTGAACAGTGGCTTGTGACGAGAAAATTCCATGTGGAGCCACAGCCAAGTGCAAGCAGCATGAGTTTTGCCTTTCATTTCAATATGGACAGGTCTTCTTCCAACATGCTTTCACTGTGTATTTACAGACCCAATCCTACAAGTGTCTTCCACAGCCATGCAAGGCTTTTTAGTCTGCATTATCCGTTTCCTCTTTCCTTTTTTTTTTTTTTTTTTTTTGTGTGTGGAAAGGTTGCATAGGGTAATAAACAAAGATATGTGGGAGAAAATAGAAAGTTGCTGTTTTTTCTTTGCTAACACCAAAGATCAATAATAATAAATCTTGGCTCTCAAAATGTAGTATATAGCACTGACAGTATCTTAGTGGGTTTTTGTTGAAATCATTAAGCTGAGCCACTACTGCAGAGTCTAATCCTCATTGCACACTGTTGCATACAAAGCATCTTCTGCTACAAACCTCTGCTCATGTTATTAAAGGTCATCAAAACAAATTATTCCTTTTCAGGTTTTACTGAAAAGTCAATTCTCCTTCTGCTGTCCAGTAAAATTTTTATGGCTAGGATTTTTCTGTCTAGGATGGCTATGCTGGGTCAGGTGGATTTAGGGGATAATAGTAGATGTACTTTTCTTGCCCACTACCCATTTAAATGATGAGTTAAGGTATCTCTGAAGAGAGTTAATAAAAATGAAGTTGCAGACAGCACAAGAAATCTAGGATTAGGATATTCTTGTAGCAATGAAGAAGTAAGGATTTCTTTTGAAAACTTTTTGAACTTAGTCCTCTACTCATGTACCTGCTGCTTTAGTGCTGAAGTCTCGTAAATGTTTCTTCGTATCATATCATAAGAATTTAATTTGGGTTGTAGCTATGGTTTAATATCAGATACATTTGGGTTTGTGATTAGAACAAAGTTAACAGAAGAAATTTGTAGTTTCCAAAGATCATGTCAGGTAACAGGAATAACAGTGTGTTGATGACCACTCTTACAAACCACTGGCAGTGACCCAGAGATATTTGACCAAAGCAGACAAGAGACATTAATGGGCTGAAATATACCTTCCCCCAAAAAGAATACTGCATAAATACGTATGGTGCTATTCAGCACTATCAAAATAATGAAGACTACTGACATGATTTATTGATATATTTTACAGTCAATAAGTTGTAGTAGAAACTCTAAGGAACAAAAAGAAGCGGTAATGCATGCTTTTATTTCCTATTGAGCTACTTTGCACCAACAAGGAAAAAGTTCACAACAGCCATGTTTTTCCTCAGTGTTTTGCTTTTCCATTTCTTTGCAAAATCCATTTGTCAAAGAAATGAGAAATGTACAAAACAAAACAAACAAACAACAACAAAAGCACAAAATGCTTGACCTAAGCATTGTACAAACCAACTTCAGAAGACAAGTTAGAGCATAAAATTTTAGAGGATTTTTGCAGTTTGTTTTTTGCTTTTGTTTTTTTTTTTTAGCACAATTGTATATGAAAATATTTTCTGTTTTCATTCAGCTCTTGCAAAGGCCTCTCTATGTCTCGTCTTAGCTGTAGTTCAACACTGTTACACCAGCCAGAATGAGATAGATATTCAAAGGACGGGGACAAACAGATAATTAATAGTAAAGAATATCAGTTCTGGATAATGAAGGAAATCATAACTGACAAACAAAACAAAAAAAAAATCTGAGAAAAATCCATAAATCAAAGACGTTAATTGTTACTTCCACTACTTGTTAAGATGAAAGATGACACTATCTAGGCATTTTCTCAGCATGATCTCTCATAAACAGATGTCCAATGCCTTGGGTAAACCTGTACAAACTGAGAAGTGTCTACTGACTGCATCATTAGTCTTCTTCTGATTTCAAGCCAGGGATGCTGAAGAACAAATTAGTCAACTGATCCTTGCCAAAGTTGAGTTTTATTAAGCAAAAGTATTTGTTGAAGGGTAGAAAGGAACACTGGGCGTATGCTTAACTTTATATAACCAGATCCTGGTGAAAAAAATATTCTCGTAGCTTCAGATTTGAATTATTCTTTGCAAACTTGACATTCTTCTTCCCGTGTCCAGTTCATAATGTACATTCATCTTTCCTTTAAAGTATGCTCAATGGATATATTAACAATATGAATATGCTCGAGAATATGACATCTGATATTCAAGTAAAATACCACATCATTATTCACATGCACTGTACTCATCACTATTTTCTTGCTTACACCTAATAAAAGAAGTGAATTGAATCCTCAGGTCACCTATATGTGAATTCTCAGCTTTAATAAGCCTGAAGGTAATAGTAAACAGCAAAACCACATTTGACTTCTGCAGGCAATATAGTCTGAAAAGTGACTGATGCAGACAAAAATGTATAGAATTAACATGTTCTTCAATATGTCTCATATTTACTGAAGCTATTTTTGTTGCAATATTGGAAAAGTGTTCTGTAAATACCAGAAAGGAAAAGGAATTGTTTAGAGTTATACCTATCTGAAAAGTGGGGAATGATAGAATGAAATCAAGAAAAAAATAATTCAGACATATCTGGAAGAAATTTCTGACTGAATGATTAGGTCATGGAAAAATACTGCAAAAGACAATGGAAGAGAGACATTTTAAGCTCTTATCTGTGTATTTCTAATAAAAATAATATCTAGAAAATTGAATTTAAGAAATAATTATGCATTAAAGGATGAGTAGGTCTGGATTAGATCAATTTAGCATTTCTTCCTATCTCTGCTATCTATAACTCTGTGCTTACTTTGCACGAACACAAACCACAATGAATTGCCAGAAACTAATTATCAAGGATGTAAGTGGCTTTAACAGAAAAATTTACAGTTATATAGCAAACAGGCTTAAAATAAGACTGGTAATAGTTTTATTGTCATTGTTTAGCTTTTGTTGTTAGATGAGACGACCTAAAAAAAAATACGTATATATATATGGACTAAAATAAAACAGAGCAGCCCAAAGAGACTTTTTTCCCAGCAGTCCTTATTGCAAAATTTACACTGACTGCTATGCAGTTGCAAAGTTGCAAGTGACCTAACAAGTTGCTTACCTATTACTGCACCATCTTTTTACCACTGCTTCAGAAATTAAATTAAATAAGAGCTGATATATCTTGCAGAGATCTGACCATAATGGCTCTAATACACGTTTGCCTGAGTTCAGGCTGAATAAAACCAGAGTAAGAACCCAGAAATACAGCCCTTTAATGAGGAATATCCTCATGACACAGAAGGATGAAAGAACTCTTTCCTGTTTGAATTGAGTTTGATAGGAGTTTGGCAGTTAGCTTCAATAGCAGCAGCACTGAGCTACAAGCCTCCTGCTCCACTTGGAAGGGAGCATTTACTCTGTGCAGGCAGTTCAGAGCTGCTTTGTCAATCTCTTGCACCCCTTCTACAGCCCTTGCACATCCAAGAGTGCTCCCCATACGTATTTCTGTTCCAGAATTGCTCTCTTTTCGCACAATACTGCATTGCCAAATTCATCATCTTGCGTTAGGGGTAGCAATACATTAAGGAAGTTCAATGTATACAACAGTTTGTTGTGTTTTTTTTTTTTTCTTTGCACATAATATCCTGAACTAAAAAGCCTATTACTCTTGCTTGTGTTATGCTAGTGCGTTAGAGGTATTCTGATTTTCTGAACAGTAGTTTCTTTCTAAACTCATTGGCATTATAAATATTAATGATGCGTGTTTAGAAACAGGTTTGATTAGCAATTTCATTAGCTTTGAGTAGACAGCAGAATAGCAAAATGTCAGTGTTTAACTTTATCTCCCAAGGTATGCAAGATACTTAACATTAAAAAATCATAATTACAAAAAAGCCAGTGCTTGTTAATTTAAAATAAAAGTATTACTTGTTTCTATCTCTTCATCCTATTTAATATTTCTTAATAACAATATATAATTAATTGAATAACAGGACCAAATATCTTGCTAGGAGCTTTTGGAAAAATCAGTATGAAATAACTATTTTATAACTATATATATTATATAAGAGCAAGGAAAGGAAATGTAGGTAAAATACGAGAAAGCCCTGTCATCTTAAGCACATACTTTACCAGTAGCATTATTTTATTATTATTATTTTTTAGTCATCATCACATCTGGGCATTAATTGCAATGCATCCATCAAATACTGCAGTTGATGTGACAAATGGAATATAAATACACATAGAGGTATATTATTTCTCAGTGTATGACTTTAGTATGTTTTTGATTAGCACTGACAATATGAAGCAGCAAATGGAAGCTTTTATTTAACCACCAGTCATTTTTTGTTGCAACACCTACGTCTGTTTAAGCCATATTCTCTTCCAAAAGCAAGTAATAAGAGCGGGCAATTTAGGTGTAAGCTTATTTGAATTTGTGAATACAATTTGTCTACAGTAGCTGTAAGTATGTATATTAATGCACTGTAATTGCTAAAATACAATAACCAGATATGCTAGATGTATAACCTAGCATAAAATGTGTTAAAGTTTCCCGTCAGAGGAAATGTCAAATAACTGCTTTAAAAGATCTTGAGAATATGAATGCTTGCTAAATACAAAACCTACATCTTACCAAACCAAGATTAATGTATAAAAACATTCACACACAAAGTATTTCTTTCGCATTTTTGTGATTCCTATTATTACCAACTGCAAGACGTGGATGTTTCATGCTTCTATGTCAATTATGCTTTTCATAGCACGAGAAAGTAATTATTTCAAATAATGCTGCATATTGATGAATGAACTAGAGCTGAATAAACAGCATATCTAGATTAAGCTGTGCATTGTTTCAACAGTGCAAGTCTAGTAATTCCAAACTTCATATTGTTTTAACTTCTGTTCCCAGCCAGAACTGTGCTAGAGGGTCTCTTATGACAATATGACCCTCCCAAGAGTAATGGAGCTGTCTGATGCCAAAAAGCTGCACACAGTAGTGCAAGAAAAGCTTGTACATCTAATTTTGTATGCAAGTTCTTGCTGCACATGAAAGTACCTGGTTACCGTGCCTCTGGGCAGCACAACAAAACTCTCAGTACAGCATTATGCTGGAGATGACTCTTGCAGTAACTTTATTAAATATTTAACTTCAGAGAAACTTAACAGAGCCATTGTGACCCTCGTTTTCCATAGGTTTACATGCACCGTGTGTAAACATCGATGGCTAGTAGGACCAGACATTTTGCCACAGGCCCCAAATGAGGAATCTCCTGGTCTTTTCTCTTACTGAATCATGCTTATCTAGTGTGCCTCTTTACATTAGAAATGAGTGTGCTGTTTCTGACAAATTCAGATTAGGGACTTGAATGTTGGTCTATCACCTTGCTGTGGAGGAATTTGTATACAGGTTGTCTAAGAGGAGAGGTGGATGAAATTCCTTCATTCTCAACCTCTTGACTCTCAGTCATGTATTCTGAAGATAATTTTTAATATCAGCTTGTAAATAACAGTATTTAAAATGTTAATATTACTTTGTCTAATAGGAATCTAACTATAAGGAATCTAATTATAGGTCAGTGATTCAGAGAGTTGCTTCAGCTGGAGTAAGCTGAGGCTAAATCATAAGATTTATGGACATATTGTTCTTAAGCAGTTTTATTATTTGCATTTTTTTCATTAAATTTAGGTAAGACAGCTAATTATAACAGGAGTTTGCTACATAATCTTAATTTAAAAGTCACAAATCTTACAAATCTTAAACAGCAATACAGAGGATGTAGTTCATTTGCAGTTTTACCCTGCAACAGGGAAAGATGGAAGAAAAACTGCAAAGGATAACTAAAAAAAAAAAAAAAAAAAGAAAAAAAAAAAAAAAAGGAAATAGAAGACATTAGATAGAACCAGAAAGTTGTGAGTGTGGGAATCTCACCCACGTTCATCCTTACTGCTTACAAATCTGGGAAGAACGTGACAGCTGCTTAGAGTCAGGATGCAAAATGATGAATCAGGTAGAAAAGAAAAGGAAGTAGTACAAGACATCTTATTCTCAAAGTACCTACTGAAATGCGGAGGAGTCTGTCATCTGGCACCCATCAGGATATAAACCATGGCAACAAACACAAATAAATCCCAGAGGGAAGTTAGCAATACTTCAAAGACACCAAAGTAAGTTCACAGTTAGCTAGCGATAGGCTGACCTCAGAAGTTTATTATTAAGGGGATATATGAAATATATTTTCTGTGAATAAACAGTCCAGAGATTTAATCCTTTTTTTTCTGTTGCTTCTTATAATGGTTAATTTGTTGTTAGTGAGTCTTTGATGAAAAGCTTATGCTAATAAATTTTAGCCTGTACAACATCCATGAACCACTCATTAACTATGAGCTTTTATAGTGGGTGCTTTGCCATTCCAATCGTGTGCTGCTTCTTTTGCTTCCCAATTGGATGAGTAAAATATTCAGACATAGAGAAAAAAAAAAAATTACCACTAACAAATGCTTAAAAAATGTTTTGCTGTGAATGCCTACCTCTTCACAAAAGCTATGCAGGTATTAATATCGGGAACGGCAATTCCTCAAACATTCATGCAGAATCTTAATAGTCCAGATGTTCATGAATAGTAAATAAAAAGCAGCAAAAACATGAATGAATGGAGCAGCTGCTCAGAATGCAGAAGAATGTTTGCAAACACCATTTTGAAGTATGCAATCAGCCCTGGTTCAGAGGGAAAACTTGGATAGCCAACAAAAAGTTTGAATAAGCAACTGAGCATGTCAACAGTATTATCTAGTCTATCCAAGCTTTGAAACTATTCAGCTGAAACAGAAGTCTCCTGTTCTTCTATGATTACTCCTTACTTCCAAGTGGATCAAAACTAGAACAAGAAAAATGTTACCAGTTTTAGGTTGATGTGTTGTTATGAGGGCACAGAGATTCTACATACTCGTATACACGTCACTCATTAATCTGACTGCCTTACTTTGGGGTTCTACTTAGGTCCTACATTTCTAACTCATGAACCTGGCACTCCAAAATTAGGCTTAACTGGTGGGCAAATGATCAGTGTATTCCACCCACCCCTCTCTTCTGAAATTCTTAAAGTAGGCTATTTACAGGGCTGGTAAATGGGATGGAATAATCTTTATTATTCTAATTGCTACAAGCCATTGCTTGTGAAAGATCTGCCATGGAGCCTCATCTTCAGTCTGTTTCTGAAAGATGCTTTTATCTTAATTTACCGCATTCTGAATTTCTCTCTCTAAAAATTCTGTGTTGTAATTTGTGTTCTGGTAAAACACTGACACAGAATTCAAAGCACCTGTTGTGTTTTTGTTGTGTTTAACAGTAGGTATAAGTAGATCCAGCCCAAACCTCTGGATAGCCATATGGTTAATGCTCTCTGGCCAGATATTCATAAAATATAACCCAGTGATGGTTTTAAGCTGAGCACCTGCAAACTGCTTCAGAAAATGAATTTCCTCTCTTCTCTTCCTTTACATCCTGCTAGAAGGATCATATTCTGCCACTGTGTGAGCAACTGATATTAACAAACTGATGGTACAGAATGAATTAAAATTGAGAAGACTAACCAAAATAGCAAAAAAAAAAAAAAAAAAAAGTGTTGTTTTCCATTAACAATTTCTGAAACACTCTGTCAATTGTTTGTTTCATATTTTGGCAATAACACTAATGTTAGGAAACAAAAAACCCACTTCTTTGTGTCTACACACAGACTGGTTCCAGCCATAATCAAGCATCAGAAATTGAAGATGAGGGAGGTGGGTCTGCTTGAGGAGGTCAGCCCAATTGTTTTGACTGCACACAAGCAGTGTGTAGCAGAATTTTTATCTCCAGAGAGGGAGGACTGTTTTGATCTTTGTTCAAATTCTGTTGCTGATTCAGATTTCGTATTTAATGGGCCTTGTCAAAAGCCCAATGAAGCCAATGCAAAGATCCCATTAAGCTTTAATAAACTCCAGTTTAGGCCCATAACAGAATGGATATACTTATGAGCATAGGGACATAGCAAAATGACAAACTTACTGGGCTACAAGTACCTAACAGTCCAAGTAACTGCCTGTATGAATGCATGGATATGTCTCAATAATTGTGTAATTTTATCATTTTAAATTCATATTGTCAGACTAAAATCAGCTCACAGCTAACCTACAGGCAAAACTAATAGTAATGTAGCCTGGAATTCATCTTAGTACCTTTTATATTTTTCAGAAATACCTTGAGTCTAGAATAACAAGGACATTACTCTCTGCAGATGTACAAATACCATTACACTTTCTTTTTTTTAATTAGTTTAAAAAAATATGCTCTAAAATTTCCAGCTGGTTATGGAAAACAAGCCTACTTGCATGCCATTCTCTACTTTTATTCTATTAGCCTTTGCTACTTTCTCTGTCAAAATATAAACATATAAAATACTCATTTTGACTCCATGTTATCTACAGTTCTCTTAGTGTAAAGTGTTCCAGTTGCTAGCAGTCTCACATCATCTGTCTCATTCCTCTTTCAAATTTGGCTGGCCAGCTTAGAGTCTTTCAGCAGGAGATTAAAATAAATAAATAAATAAATAAATAAAAAAGACAAAACAAAACTTCATACATACCGTTTTGAAACCAGTTTACAAAATGAAGCTAATGAAATGAATGGAAAGGGTGGGGCTTAATATTCCCAAAAAGCAATAACACCCAGAGTATAGGCAGAATTTCCTCCAGCATCTGTGAATGATTTGGGTGAAACCTCTGAGCTATCAATATCAAGAGATTATGGTTTACTTTCAGAATCTTCAGTTAGGCTAGCCAAAAAAAAAATCCAGCTAGAGGTGAAATGTTGAGCAGCATTGTCTTCGTGATTCTACTTTAAATCCCTCTGAGGACAGGCAGCTTTGCTAATATTGGTAAGAGCTTATTTAGGGATATTTTCAAAGATTATGGGACAGAAGTAGGATATTGAGTAATGTAATGATCTCACATAGGATAATTCTTCAAAATCAGGTTGGAAGTTTAAACTAGATCTTGCTTATTTGGTCTTTTTTATGCTTAACCCAGAATTGTCATTTTTGTGAATATCCTTTGCACATTGTTCAAATCAGTTGAACATCACGAAAGGATAAACAATGTTTTACTTAAAACAGCTTACAATTTTCCAGCTGTTCCCTTTGATTTCATGTTTTGCATGTCTAGTGCTCATCTACTAATGTTTAACTAGGAGATACTGGACATTGTACCAATGAATGGTTGAAAAACTTGTCATTTTTTACCTTGTTTTCTTATTTGAAATCCCACATGCTGTATTTTTAAATGAAAATAAATGATTATAGTATGACCAGCCATAAAGCATTTTTGGCCAGAGTACTGTGTCATGAAAGGGCATATGCACAGAGCTAAGTGTCTAAAATGAGATCTTTATAGCCAGCCTAGACACAGAGAACAATGGACTGAAAGTGGTCACTAATGACATTGTTAATGATAGATACCATTACCTTAGAACAGATGTCAAAGTGAAATAGCATTATAGCCTTCAAGATGGACTGCCTTGTCCTTCTCAGTAAATCTATTAAGGTGGTATGCAAGAACAAAACAGTGGGGTGTTTCTTTTCTCTCCTTTTTCTGAAATGCAAAACACTCTGTGCCATGGGTGTAACTCATTTGCCTGCAAAAGGCTCAAGGAAGAACAAATTTTGTGAATGAAAAAAGTGTGCATGGTGGGTGTGAACAGAAGAGAATAGACAGAAAAACAAGGAGATCATGCATATTGAAATAAATAAATAAAAACAAAAACAAACTCAAATTCTGACTACACAAAGACAAAAATGTAATAAATCTAGAGAAAGATAAGAAACTAAAACATCGTCAGCACAAACTAGGATGAACAGAAGCTTTGGATTGCTAGAGCTGTACTTAACAAACTGCAAGGAAATCTGCTTGGTGATAGGTATAAGGCTTAACTTTAAGAAACTGTGTTTATTTCTAATCTGGGATATATGAATTCCTATGTCTGCTTGCCTACAAATTTCTGTAAGTATGGTTGTGTGTGTGTAGGCATAAATACAGCCATGACTTTCTTTAGAAAGGCAGGGATAAGTGGCAGTGCAGGACTAAAAATATCAGCAGAGTACCTATGGCTCTCATTTTATTTCATTATTTACTTTTAGACCTATTAATATGAAAGGTAAAGTTGTTTTTAAAAAATTAAGTTAAATTATGTATATAGGTAAACTCTCATCTACAAAACAACATATAAAGGTTAAAAAAAAAAATGTTGAAATGAAGAATGAATCTGAGAACAGTGACAAAAGAAAAGCGCTGATTTTATATTTTATTCACTTATCATTCAGTAAACTGCACTCCTGCCATATAATAGATCGATGAACGTGGGCATTGACTTAAACATGTTACTAAAATATGAATTGTACTTTCTCTGGGTGGTCTATAAGTACAGAATATAGAAAGTCACTTTGGATGACTGTTATTTGGAATATCACAATGAATATTGGTTGCAAGTGCTCATCATATAAGCTATGGATGGAGTTTATTTTCTAGAATATTACTTCTCTCTATCTGTAGGTTTTATCTACTATAGTATTCATTTCTTTTTGAAATGTGTTTATATTCCTGGTTTAATAATGAAAAAATAAATGGACATAGTCTTTTGGCTAGAACTGTAGTTTAAATTACCTGACAGCAAAATTGAGATATCCATCAAGTATATAAATAAATACATGAAATACTCATGTGTTATGCACTAGTATTATCTCGATGATGTTCAGGGCCTCTGGATCATCAACTGCTGTTGTGGATCATCTGTATTTTATGGCTCTGCAAAGCAATTTGCAAGGTAATATGTATGGTACCAACTTTAGGAGGATGGCTCAGGTACAGGTAGATGCTCTCACTATTGTTCAATCAAATTAAATTTCCAGTTTTTAATGAGGTTTGCAGCATGTCCTGGAACAGGAGTCATTTTGATTTTGTAAGGGGAGGAACACTGGAGAAGAGAGAATATGGATCATAAAAACTGGATCCACAGTTCAATGAGTACAACAGGATTGTTTCCATTTCTGCTATTTCAATGTGTTCTGGATCATGCTCCGGGAACTGGTCTCAGACCAAATTTCCCCATACCCGCAAACACATTTCTTCACACAGACAGAGGAAATGTATGTCCAAATTTTGCAGCATTCCTGCCATACAAATTAGGGAACTTGTTATTACTCTCGGTTATTTCATATCCTCAGTAATAAACAGGGAAAATGCCTCACTTCACATTTTGCTTCATGTATCGTTACATTATCTTTGAGGCAGAATTTTTATCATTTTGCTGTTGCACTGAACCTTGCCAACAAAATCAGCAAAGGAGAGGTAAATGGAAATCACTGTCCTTGCATTCAGCGGTGCCAATTCTGCAATAGCACTGGCTCCAGCTGAGGGAACATGAAGAATTTACACAGACCCACCCTTCCCAGTGCCTTCTTCCAACTTCCCAAATCTACTTCCAAGGCAAGCAGCAGTGTTGGGTACAGAATTGGGATCAACAGCAGTTGTAGTATCATGCAGAGAGGTGCTCTTTTGCAAACTGACAACAACCATGAGTAAGTTGAATGGGAGCCTAATGAGCAACTGGAGGGACAAGACAGTGGTTTTCATGAAGCCTAGTGGGGCCTGTTTGTTTGAGTTGGGATCTTTAATGAACAGCTTGCTGCAGCTATGGTTATTGTCAGCACCTGTATCAGTTGCTGCTTTTTGGGACTTCCATTCAAACTGCTGCAGGAAATGGGATTTGGCTTTAGTTTGAGGTTTAAATTTTTTTTCTTGCATGTTGCAGCATTGTACCACATTTTCTGATCCTTGGCACTAGCCAGGTGACACTAACAGGAATTAGAGCTTCTACTGACAAAGGACTTTTATGATCTCAGACATGCTTGTGGCTTCCAGACACAGTTGCCAGTCTAACAGAATTTGTTTTATATTTTTTTCAAATGATATATGTATATCATATATATATATATATGAGATATATATATATAAATTTAAACAAAAAGCCTCTGAACCAGAAAGCAACAATTTTTAAAGCATTTCTGCTTCTGGGCTCAAAATGTGTATGGAGCAGCTGAATATTTAACTTCTTCTCTAAACAAGAATGTGAACATGACACAAAGGCAGGTGGTGGTGTTTTTTTGTTTGTTTGTTTGTTTCTGTTTTCATGAGTTTGAAAGAGATTCAGAGAGATCAGCCATATGGGTTATCCACATGTGCAAGCAAGAAAAAAAGAGTATGCAGCAGAGCCTCCACATCCCCCTGCCTAGTGCATCCTGGCTTGTATAAGAAGCTGTGTGGCCAGCAGGGCTAGGGAAGTGATTGTCCCCCTGTACTCGGCTCTGGTGAAGCCACACCTCATCGGTTTTGGGCCCCTCGCTACAAGGACATTGAGGTGCTTGAGCAAGTCCAGAGAAGGGCGATGAAGCTGGTGAGGGGTCTGGAGAACAAGTCCTACAAGGAGCGGCTGAGGGTACCTTAAAGGAGGCTGTAGAGAGGTGGGGGTTGGCCTGTTCTCCCACGTGCCTGGTGACAGGACGAGGGGGAATGGGCTTAAGTTGCGCCAGGGGAGTTTCAGGTTGGATGTTAGGAAGAAATTCTTTACCGAAAGGGTTGTTAGGCATTGGAACGGGCTGCCCAGGGAAGTGGTGGAGTCACCATCCCTGGAGGTCTTTAAAAGACGTTTAGATGTAGAGCTTAGGGATATGGTTTAGTGGAGGACTGGTTAGTGTTAGGTCAGAGGTTGGACTCGATGATCTTGAGGTCTCTTCCAACCTAGAAATTCTGTGATTCTGTGATTCTAGTGCTTCATTCCCTCAAGAACTCTACCTGACTCCAAAAACAGTTCTCTCTCATCCAAAATCACCTCTGGCTCTGGCTCACTTGCACTCTGCTTGTGATTTTGATTGGGTTATCTGGCCATGTGAGCTATCTAAGGATGGGAGTTCTCTAAGAAGGTATTGCATGAAGTAGAATCTTTACTGAAGTTGGGGTAACTGGTGATGGGGAAGTATTATACATGAGAAAATATGGCCTTTGAGTTCTCAGCTTCTGTCTTTTATTATAGTTCCTAGAAGAAGGTCTATTAGTAGCTGGATCTCCGTAAGCTGTAAGTATAAAACTGCAAGCAGGCCTATTATTAGCCCACAAATTCATAGGGAGGATTATTTTTTTAAAACTGATTTTCCTGGCTAACACTACAGGTAGAGTGATGTTAAGTTGGTCCAGCTTCTGAGACGATGGTTCTGAGTCAGTTTTACGTCTAATCATCTTTCATAACTTCACTCTGAGAAAGATGAATTTTCTTTCTCTGCTGTTGGAAATTAAAACAAATGGCTGACATTTGATCTGTTGAAGTACCAGACTATATTTTACTATTCCTGTAAAATAGACTGTCAGAATCAGGAATGTATCTGTTAACTTCACCTCAGTCTGAACTAAGGAAACTAGCATACCGCCCCACAAATGATGATAAATCCTGCTCCTTCCATGCTGCATCCTCTGGAAGAACTCCTGTCATTGCTAAGTTGTTTATTTATGTACCACAATGTCTCTCCCTGATTTTTGATTTCATATGAATTCCATTTTATCCAACCAGGATAAATGATATGCCTGTCTGAGCTTTTTTGGACACAAACTATGGAGAGGAAACGTATCAGCATATTTGCCTTCTTACAGAACCACAGCTAATTACAAAGAAAATTCTGGCCTCCAAATATTCATTAATGTACATGCTTTTTTTTCTGTCTCTACTGAAGGGAGAAAAAAATGTAGAAGTCACACTCAAGTTTCAGACAATTCTTGAGCTTTTAATACATAATGATAAAGTCCAAGGTCAACAGCCTAATTTCTGGAGTACTTCTTTCTTGTTCTCCTGTTTTTCACAAATGAGAAGACATTTTAACAAAGACAGCCCACTCCCTTCCCAATGCTGAAGAGGAACAGAGGTCTTCCCTGAAGGTTCTGATCTTTAACACAAGAGATTTTGTAGGAAGGCAATTGTTTGGGTTAAATCATTCCTTTTCAGGAGCCATTTATTTCTTTTTCCTTATGAGTGTACTACATCAGCTTAACGTACCAGATGGACCTACTCTAAAAGCATCACACTCAAAGACTATTTCTGAGAGATTTGTTACAGACCAAAAGAGGCCCACAAGTACAAACAGGTATGACCGAACTAGTGAAATGTTCAGGTTATTCCTAATTCAATTTTATCTCTAATACTCTTTAATCAGGCTTTAAGTCTGAGGACTTAGATGTCCTAAAATCTTTGACAGAATCTTTGCAATTTGTCAATTCCAGCTCTTTGGCTTAGGTAAGGTGTGACTTTCCTATTTCTATTGAAATAACACGATGAGCTTATTGTCTTCAGTATCTTCTTTCTCTCTCTCTCTCTTTTTTTCTTTTTTTTTTTTTTTCTCCTCACATCTGGCAAGGCAATCCATATCCTTTATCTGAAATCATATCATTGTAAAATGAGATAAAGCAGAACAAAGAACAATTCTCTGACCTGTGGTGGTCTTCAGATATTGACCAAAGCCAACTATGTTCTCCAGTTGGTTAAAAGCTATTTCCCCTGTTTTCTCTATTTGGCAGTTCAGGCGTTTGGACTCGGTGATTTATGTTCAATGCAGGTGTCAGTAAGAAGCTGTCAGAATTGGGGGATATGGATGTTTTTTAGTCAAGCTATGGATGAAAACAGAAAAGATGAAAACTGACACCATAAAACAAGGTGTAGAATCCTGTCCATATTGCAGTCAATAGCAGATTTCCTAAGATTTCACCAAAGGGATTTTTAAAAGCATGTTGGTGACCTAGGAGCCCTTATAGCAGGGTTTTACAATGGAAACACACACAAACACTTTTTGAAGTTTCTGACTTTGACTCAAATTGAAGTATTAAATGGTGAGTACCTTGTGATTTGCTCTTCTTGATGTCTACACTGTACTTAGGAAGCAATTCAAACAACCCACCATACTAAGGACTGAAATCTCTAAGTTTATTCAAACAAGGGAGGCAGGGTAGCTAACAACTATCAAAAGTTCTCTGTGCTTCTTTATTAACAATTCTCACTTGAAGACCGATGAAAAGTCAGTTTCTACACTGAATTCCTGCAAGTCATATAATAAGAATTGTATTTTCCATTCTTCTTTAAGGTCCAGATTTCCCTGCTGTGGGGAACTATACGCTACACTCAAACTGCAGGGAAGCTTGGACTTAGATGCAATGTCTTTAGAAAATTTTTATTCTCTGTATTATTAATATTGAAAACCTAAAATCATGATGGGTAATTTAAATAATACATGGTAATCAGTTTTTTACTGTATTTATGCAGTATGATTAAGAAATGATAAAAAGGAAGAACAATCTACTACATTCATAACAGACTTGTACTGCTGAAGTTTCTCCTTTCCAAAATACCCACTTATATATGTATGGCCAAACTTCATGTGTACGGCCAAAATTCATCTATATTGCAGTCAGCAAGGTTTCATTAGTAATTCATCCAGTTCCCTTCAGGTAGATCCAGTTCTTTATTATTTTATATTGTCTGACCAAAACATGGAGAGATTTAGTCAGCTAATTAACTCAAAGAAATGAAGTAACAGCATATGTAACATTAATGAAAAGTAAAAATATCAGGATTGTGCTGTGCACATCTTACATGTTTAAGCAGATGTTTTTTACTTCTATTTTTTTGAGTAATTCCTCAGTAATAATAGTAATAATACTCAATTTATTTTGGATGAGAGATTGTGGAAAGGGTTTTCTCTGAGCATAACGAGGATATTTCCAATGACATCTTTTCATTTATGAGAGAAGAAATTATACTTGTATTATATGTTTGTTTTTTAAAAGTCAACAGTTCATCCTGTGGTTGTCTCTGGCTTCCAGAGCTGAGAATAATTGTATGTGCTCTAAATATTACCTGTGGCTTTCTCTTGTCCTTTATTGAAAACAATAACTCTCAAGATCACTACCTTTCATCCGTCCTGTAATTTTGAACTTGGCTACAAGATAGGCAGTTGGATACAAAGGCTTCTTTATATTGTCTTTTGTCTTTTCTTTCAAACCCAGCATGTCTTCTGGCTTTACCAACTTTCTCATCTCTATTTTTTCACTCCCAAAGCATTTTCCCCAGCTCTTGTCTACTGTGCTTCACAGGTGATGCCCAGAGTGCTATATATTGGACACTGCTGGACTCGATGCAATGCCTGTGCTGTGGTCCTGGCACAGGAGGTGGGCTGGGGGTCAGAGCAATGCAGTGGTAGTGCCCCCACCAGCCCTCAGCTGGTGGAGTCTCACTTAGGGACTGGTATCAGTTACGGGGCTAACCAGGAAGAGCCAGAGAGACAGATAGGATTGCTCCTATCATATAGACCAAGCAAAGGTACACCTAGTATTTATGCACTGTTTATAAACAAAAGTATGCTTTACTGCTATGTTGCCTATTTTTCCCTTTTGAACTTTTGGCTGCTGCAATAAGGACTTTCATCATCGTCAGCTAAAGCAAATACCCTACAGGAACAAAAAAGAGAGAATCATGTTGCCAGACAGCGAGCAACAATTAAATGCAACATTCTCCTGTTTCAAAAGTCTGCAAATCCAAACTTCACTGTGCCGATTATGGCCAAATGCTCCAGAGCACCTTTGAATCCCTTAGTGGAAGCAAACCTCTCTGAGATAGAGGTTTTGTATAGCAGAACACACAAGTGAGCCCACTGCAACTGTGACAGAAACGCTAGACCTGGGTTGGGTTTTGCATGAATTTTAGATAGATCAGAATACAGACCAATGTATATGCATCCCATTTATGAGATGCTGAATATAAGTAATGAAGACAACTTTAATCTGTAAGAATATAACAGAGTAGACAGTGCTCTTTTATTGCTCCAATTCTGCAAAGGAAGCTTACTAAAATCACTGGAAGCCTAATGAAGGCTGAGAGTAGGCAAGTTCCTCTTAAACGTGTATCTATGGTAAATGACATCTTCCTGTCTCTTAATCATAGGAGGTACTGTCAACCATTGCCTTGCCTGGGTATTTTACACACCCAGCCCTTAGATATACCGTGCTTTGAATGACTTAATGTATGGATACTAATATTTGCAGCATGCAGAGGGAGACTAACAGCAGACTGAAGCCCTCAAACAGCAATTCAATGACAACAAGAAAGATGGGTGAGGTCATTATGGATCACAAGGATCATAGCAATATGGTCACTCATTTTGAATTCATTTGAATCGTGGGTATTTGTGCTGGGGCAAATTCTTGTTAAGGGCAGCTCTTGCTCTCTTTACCCAGGCTATTCTGCCAACATACTTTTAATGAAATGTCAGTAATTTGTATGCATATTGTCAATTTGATGTAAATATTCTCTTCATCTGACCCATACATGTAGGTTGTAGAGAAACAGTTAGGAAATAAAGGTGAAATTGATCTTTCAGGTTAATTGTACAACATCAAAAACAAGTAGGCACAAATGAAGTGAGCAGACATTTCAAATTCTTTCCAACTTGCAAGTATTATTTTCTTACAGGGGGAAGGAATTTTTAATAGGATGCCTACAGTGGCTCCAAATCTACAACATGCAGCTACTGAAAAAAATGGCAAGACACATGCAGCTGTAGGGCTGTTGGTGCTAATAGCAGGCATAGAAGATATTTTACTTACCTGGCACCTTTTGGATAACCCACAAGTGAAATGTGAGATATGCATTTGCTGTAAACTACAACTAGGGTTCTTCACAGAGAGAGTGGTTGCACACTGAAACAGGCTCCCCAGGGAAGTGGTTACTGCACCGAGCCTGACTGAATTTAAGAAGAGATTGGACTGTGCACTTAGTCACATGGTCTGAACTTTTGGGTAGACCTGTGCGGTGTCAAGAGTTGGACTTGATGATCCTTAAGGGTCCCTTCCAACTCAGGATATTCTATGATTCTATGATTCTATGATTCTAGAGTCACACCCTCTGTAGTGGAGTAGGAGCTCTTCCCACTCTGTCATGCACAGTAGCTTTCATGCTGCTGCTGTCTAGTGTTTTCAAGGAGAAAAAAAAAAAAAAAAAAAAAAAAAGGAGTTCATAGCAATGCCCTCCCAGAAGAAGGTATAAGATTATAGAATGGTAGGATTATTCAAGTTGGAAGGGACCTCAGGTAGTCACTTTGCCCAACCTCCTGCTCAAAGCTTCAGCTTTTCCTGCTGCTGCTTACTCCTGGTGGTTTAGCCTCTCCTTGGTTACTACCTGTTTAATTGACTGGAGTGTTTGTGGAGCAGAATTAAGTCCTTTCTTCCTGTGTTTGGGTCCTACAAAGCAGTTTAAGCAGCTTTGACTGGGAGTCCCTCTTTTCTCTGCTCACATCTCCATCATCCATCACACTCTTGTGTAAGTGGCAGGCAGAATCTGGTGCTTGGGTGAATTGAATGAAATGCTGGATTGGGAGCAGTAGCAAATCCCACCATCCCACTGCAGTTATGAGCTTTTAGTAAATAAATGGAAACATTTCACATAATTAAATAACATCTTAGGAAACCAGAAAAAAAAATACCCTAATTTAGAAAATCATTCAGAATGGCACAGAAAACATGCTGCTCAAGTGTATTTCATAGTGATTTTGCAGCAGAAGCACACATCTGAATATATTCATGAAAGACCACAATTATTCAGCATATGATCTTTCAATCCATTGTGTTTTTTTAATCATTATTTTTTTATTTATTTATTTTCCTAGGGCATGTTGTTGCTGACATTGCTTTAATAGCTTTACCATATCCAAACTCCACCTGCCCGCCTTTGTGTCCCCTCAAAATTCCCATTTAACCAGGGTTCTCATTTTATCAATCACATTTTGTAATAGAAGTCAGTTTTGTGTCTCCCAAGTGGCTAAGCATTTCCATCCTTATATCAAGAATTAAGCATCTCCTGAGAAGGAAGAGAGGTCAAGTGCTGTAATAAACCAGATTCCATCAAGAATGTGAAAAAATGCTGCTCTGACCGAAGCTAAATGGAAGTATAGCTGATTTGAGATGTGATGTGAAAGTATAATGAATACACTGAAGCTATTGCTTGAGTTTATGTCCACTGTAGTTGATTCTTCCTCATTCTCTCTGACACTATTTACTCTGAACCGCACTGAAAACTCTTTATACGTACATGATGTATTCTGAGAACCAGACCCACAGCCAGATTCAAGTGCCATAATTCCATAACATGTAGCTATGCCTTTGGACTCTGTCCCTTAAAACCATAATAAACCATTGGGAATGAAATCTGGGTGAGGAATAAGCATAAAATAAGTATAAGCAGGCAGATATTGAATAAGAAAATAGTTTCCCTGACTTCTAGTTCAGAAGGAAAAGCGACTCCAAGAAATCTGTCAGTGTGTCCCTGTAGGTCAATAGGTGAAATGTTTGCCCTACTAATAACACTGGAAAATCTCCTATTGATTTTGGAGGAAATGGTATTTTCTCCATACTTGATAGCATACCACAATCATTTTTTTCCATTTTGTATATTAAATTACCAGAGGTATGAAATACAGAAGAACAAAAGGGCTTTAGTATTTAGCAGAAACAATGCTGTTTTTGTAGGCTTGCTGTAATATTTCTTTCTGGCAAGAAATCTGGTAATTTTCTTTTTAATGAAAAACTTAAGAAACTGGCTCCCCAAATATTCTGAATATCCAACTAACTGACTGAAATGAAAGAAATTTGCTGATACTTATTCTGAACAGAACATTTATTATTTGATTATTATTTTTTAATCTATTTTATCTTTTTATTTATAATTTCTAATGGAATAATGTTGATAATCACTATTAACAACTATTCTTACAAAAATATTGCTTCATATGCAAACTGCAAGAATTGTGGCTGAGGAGAAATCAGACCTGTATCACTAATACATTACAGGTAGTTGGGAAATATAGATGACATGGAACTCTGTAGATTAATGAAGGTAAAATCAACATTAAATTTTGAAAATAATACATCAACATACATATGTATATAAAACAATACATATATAAATAATGAGGAGGAAGTCCTTAAATTTTTCATAAAATCCTTGAAAACCTTAAATTCCTAATGTTTCTTATGTTTCTATGTCTGAAAATATGAACTACCCATCTGATGTTATTCCTAAATTACTTTTCTGTAAGATTTCTATTTCTGTGTGCTCTGAGAGGAAGCTTGCCTTTTTTTTTTCCCCCAGTTATACAAATTAAAAATAACAGAGGTATTATAAGTACCTGCAATCTTTACCTCTACTATATCATAGCACTACAAAATAAAGACAATACGGGACATTATAAAGATTGCCATTTATTTCATATTTTCAGAAAGGGAGATGAATGTTGAGTGTTGCTATACAACAATGTGTTGTCCTCTCAGATAGTGGTGATCAACATTCCAGGAGCTTTTGAAAGCACCCACCAACTTTGTGGCCTGTGCAGTGTTCTACCTACCTACCTGCATTATTAAATAAATACATATATATTTGGAAGTTTCCTTTTCTACGAAACATTTCCTTGCATTACACCCAGCTGATTTACATTCTATATCTCCACAAAAGGGAAAAATGGTCATCAGTATGTGGAACTGTACTGTGTGTTGGGTTCTCTGAATCAGGCCAGGTGAAGCTTCAGCTTGTTATTCCTGCTGATTATGGATATCAGTTTCTCAAAATGCTTCAACGTTGCTGAAATAAATATTTTCTAGTGAAAAATATTCTCATTTCTTTTTCATATCTTGCAGCCAACAGAGTTTCATCACCATTACTTCTTGCTTTTATGCAAAAAAATACTGAATATTAGTTCTTAGTTTTCACTTTTCTTTCCCTGAAAATAGCAGAAAAAAATATCTCAGGAAAAGTATTTTCACCTTAAAGATTAATCAGCTGACATTGTTATTAGAAATGCCAAGATGGAGGCAATTTTATTTTCGTAGTCTTTCCAGTGAAGTGGATAAGGACCATTTTTTCCTTCCTTCCTTCCTTCCTTCCTTCCTTCCTTCCTTCCTTCCTTCCTTCCTTCCTTCCTTCCTTCCTTCCTTCCTTCCTTCCTTCCTTCCTTCCTTCTTTTTTCTAACAGCTCAAAATAGCAAAATTGTAATTGTAAAAGGTGCATTTTGAGATTTCTGGACAGAACAAAATGTGAAAAATTTAGTTACATAAATTTTCAGCTCTTCTCCACAGGCACTTTTTCACTTCCATAAATCGTAGACTGCTGTCTACTTGGGAATATAAATGTGTTTTTAGTTCTAAGTGTAACTAAAAATAATCAGTCTAAATGAAATAGTTTGATAAAATTAACTTTGTGAGATTTTCTTTCAGGAAAATAGAACAAAAATATGGGTGTCAAGTAGTATTATCCTGAACTGATTTTTTTTTTTTTTTTTGAAAAAAAAAAAAAAATCTCTATGTTTTTATTTTTTTAAAATCAAAGGTGGTATATGCCAGCAAACTTAACCTCTCAGCAAATGTTGATCTCTGTTGCTTTTCCCTCTATGTAAAGGTTTTTCATTGCAGAAAGAGATGATGTAGGAAAGTGATTTGCTGGAGGTCAACAAACCAGTGGTAGGATTGTAAGGATCATAATTTGAAATCCATGTTTCCTGTGCTCATAATTTGAAATCCATGTTTCCTGTGCTGTGTATAAGTGCATGAGGAACAAGGATTTAGTATGAGATGAAGACATATGAGAAAAATAGGGAGATCTCACAGTGGATCTACCTTTTCAAAACTGCAGGAAATTAATATATATGAGGGAGTTAGATTTATATTTTCTTAGTTCCATGTTGCTCATGTGGATTCTGTTTTTTTAAATATTGGAAAAATTCTTGAAGTTAAGAGTCTACAAAACATAACGCTTGTATATGTTTGGGAGCCATATGGGAGCTTCTCACCACAGCTGTATGAACTGTGGTGTGAGGCTGGGGAGAAATGCAGCATGTATAGATCACAGGCACTCTCAGCATGCACATATGTAAATTGTGTGTGTGTGTGGGTGTCAGGGGGAAATGTGCCAGAGCTCCCAGCAAGTATGTGTGCATGCACTTCGGACACCAAAACGTTTCTTTGTGTAAAAGGCTTGCTGCAACATTATGATTTAGATGTTTGTTTTTGGACTAATTCCTGCTGTTATTCACTGGAAACGCAATCAATTTCTCAGAATTTTGTCTAGTCTTCCTTTAAATACCCAAGTGATGTAATGAAGATGTAAAGCAAATCTTAAATGAAGTTTTTGTGGCACTTAGAAGAAAAAATTCTGAAATCCCTTTTTATAGCTTTAAAACTAATCTCTCCATTGCAAACTCATGCAGGCATGATATCACCTTTTGGCTTAAAATCATTCCATCTTGCCAAAGAGTGTTGCTACTCCTCACCTTTTAAATACAATTTGATCTTCTCATGCAGCTCTAACAATAAGATTTTTTTTTTTCTGATGGGTTGAAGGCAATCACAGAAAATAACAACTTGGCACAAGGGAATGTAAAATGACTGATAATTTTGCAGGAAAAAAATGTAAGTGCTTGGCTTCTGAGGCTGTAGGGCAGCAAATGTCCTTGCCTAAGGCATATAAACAAAACTGAGTTTCTAGAGGGTTTTTGTTTTGCTTCTCTATTTCTTAATCTTCCAAAGTCACTCTTATTGTTTTGGTATTTTGGGGTTTTTTTTGCTAATAATTTTACCCTCATGGAAGGATATCATTGTCATCACAGATTTTCATGTGGCAGCCTTCCTTCCAAATATTTGTTCAAGGGGTGCAAAAATCCCTTCCAGACCTCTTCCTTGTTTGACTAATGCTTCTCTACATAGCTGAGAAGAACCCAGGAGCTACACCAAATGGTGGATCCTTTACTATATCCCCAACTAATTTAAACCTAACTCAGTTGCATCGTTACATGACACCGCTTACAACTTGTATAGATACAAGTCCTTAGTCCTTGATATGTCACTGTTAGTAATATCATCTCTTTTAAGGTAAAAGAAGCAATAAAAAGGCATCATAAGTTATTTAAGGTAATATATGTGTCATGAGGGAATCTATGTCACTTAACAACTGCTACTGACATTATATTTAATGCATATAGTATTTTAGCCCTGTGGCTGGTACTTGTCAATTAACTCCTGCTCCAAAAGTAAGTACCCCTGCACAATTAGGTATCAGATATGAAACACATCATGGCAGTGAAGAAAACAGTTTAGGTCCCCATACCATCACTGCCCTGGAACACATAAGGCCATGATAAGCTCTGAAAAACACATTTGAGTTTTGGAGAAAAGTGTGTTATAATGGAGCTGTACACAGTACTTGCCGATATGTGATAAACTGACATGGTCTTTAGAATTTATATTCCAAGCAAAGATATAAAATCCAGTACATAAACAGAAAAGAAAAAAAAAATCTGTTTTTTCTATGTGAGTCTCTCACTTGTTTATCAGCAGATATTTACAAGTGAAGGGCATAATTTTTTCCTGATTGTATTGATCATTCAAATTATATACTTAAACCCACTTCTTTGGATATCTTAGTTTCAAGAAATATCACTTTAAAAGTATAAATCAATTCAAAATTTGCCTCTGCAATCTGGAGCCCAGGATGGAATATATAATGTTCCAACTTTCAGCCTGCATGACTATTAGCATTAATTGCTTCCTGAGAATACTGCAAACAAGGCATATTAAGATTTCTTTTCTCCTTGGTAGAACTCTAACACTATCATTATGGAAAGTTGATATAAATTTTGTTGCTCTATGGGCAGAATTTTAAAATATTAGAATTTCAGCAAGTGTATTGCAGGCTGTGTTCAGACTGCTAAGTATCATTAATATTCCCTGCATGTAGAAATATTTTTCCTCATTCTTTTCCCTGGTACTATAATGCTAAAGAACAATCAGTAAGATAAAAGTTGTCATACAGCCCTTCCACACACAAAAGATGTTAACTGTAAAGATTGTGAGAAAATGCTTAAATTTTCATCTAGAATTGTTACATAAAAGGCAATCAAAATATTATCACCCAAGTGAAATATCTCTTGTGTTACACTATATAGATGGTCCTGAGAAGACAGAAAGAAATTTTCATTGTTTTTTGGGGGAAAAAAAAAAAAAAAAGTATTGTAATACCATAGCATTTTATATAGATCAATTCCTGTGATTGAATATGGAATAAAAGATTCATACAAGATTCAGTCCAAGCACTCTACTGTATAATTTAAAAAACAAAACTAATGAAAATGCTTAGCAGTGTAAGTTTATCTGTGCTCAAAAATCACTTTGTTAAGGTGGAGCCTCCAAGCACCTCCAGACTACTAATCTAGTCCTGAAAAACAAATGTGACATCACTGCCCAAAACCTCACCCTCCCCTGCTAGTTCTGCCTCCAAATAATGGGATTTTCAGCAGGTTTTAAAAGTCAACACATTTTATAAGAAGGACTGGAGTGAATTCCAGAGTTGAAATTCTTCCCACGGAAAGACTTGCCAGGATCCAGTCTATATGCCAAGAAAACTAGAGTGAGATATCCTCTGCTGCTGCATTTTCACAAGCAGATAGCTGTGGTCTCGCTGGCATGCAGCTTCCAAGCCATTGACATTTTTACATTTTTCAGAAACATCACACTGTTGGACAGCCAGCCAGTGCACACTAAGGAGCGCTCTGCTCTTAATGTGTGGGTCACAGTTTTCTAAATTACCTTGTTTCTAAGCTGATATGAAAAACAACTTTCTGAGGTGTAGTAGTAACAAAAATATTATCTATCATATTTTCTGTAAAAAGCATAACACCTGAGAAAAATAGTTATTCTTCTCTTTGGATGATCAAGCACAGTTTACTAGCATCTGAAGCTTTCTTTCTCTCTTGCTCCCTCCACATTAGCGCCTCACTTGGCATACTGAGACACAAAATCTTTGAGATACACTAGTTGTTCTCCCAGATCTACCAATATCCCTTCTATTTAATCAGTGTCAGTATTTAGCTTACTGCACTCCACAGCCGTTTCTTGGTCTGAGTGATGATAGTGAAGCGAGGGAATATTATTAGCAGTCTGTGAACACTCTTCTGCTGCTTCCTTTTCCCTTAAACATCCACATACCCATCCCTCTGGGAGATCAGAGAGACTTTGGTGGCCAAATACGGAGAATCCCTTTAGCAGAGAAATAACTTCTTTTTTCCCATCTGGACTCTCTGCAAGTATAGATGTTCCTGGGTATTCATATTCAAGTGCACTGTGTAGGGTCTAAAATTCAATGCTGATGATAAAAATGGTCATTAATAGTATTACTGTAATCATTATAATGTAAGATTTTTACAAATTCATCTGTGTCTTTAATAAATTTAAAGGAAAAATTACAGACACGTTCATATACATGAGTGGTTTAAGAATAAATCTTCTGAATATTTGATTTCTTGTTTTATTAAATGAAAAGTCCAGGCTAATTAAAGAAACTCATAAGAATTTCTGCTTCTCCTTAAAAAGAGTTCAAGACAAAGAACTATTTCTTGTCCCTAAAATCTTTACTTATCATCTCCATATCCAAACTAATCCTCTGCAATAATGACTATATTGTTTTTCTATACAGTATGCATTTGGGAAAGACTGAAAATATTAGTAGCTATGATTGGATCGTTGTTTTGCAGGTTTGGCAGAAGTTATAATTATGTATTGCTGTATTTCCACTCTAGATGGTACTCTTAAGAAAGTTAACAAATTAATAAATTGCATCCCCAAAAGCTGAGGGAAGCATGGGAAGAACCATTCCAGGATTAAGGTGCTGTAAAGGGTAACACAAAATGTTGCCATTTCTCCAAATCCATCCTTTCTTTCTCCATTGGCCGTTTCTTGTGGAAGCTAAGTGTTAGAAGACCAACCTGTTTGTTAGGTATTGAACACTGCAAGAGCAATTTAAACAATTAAATATTTCAATATTTCATTATGAATGGATGGGTCCATCAGCAGCTAGGAAGGTGTTTGCTTTCTATGCCTGCACTCTCAGGGTTTATGTTGCAGTTCTGGCCTCTGTATTAGGGGGTATACAGTATTGCTGAATGCTGAGGAGGCAGAATAATCCTTGGTGGTGCTTCAGAAAAACATTCCCTAACTCAGAAACACTTTCAAACTTTTATTAATTTTCTTAATATTCACAAAGATCTCTGAAGGTGTTTTAATCCATCCCTCTAAAGTGTGAGAACCACATTTTGTCATGTTAAAGCTCTTCGCTAGGTTAACGGTACACATTGATTGTCAGTTTATTTAGGTACCTATCCTTTCATTCTATCAGTCTAAATTTTATACAGAGTGGATTGAGGTGGATTGAACGCATTGCATGTGCTCTGTTTCAATGAGAATGAATATTTCTAATAATCCGTAATATTTTGTCATGCATTCCCCATGGAGTATGTTCATATTTTCCAAGAATTTCTATAGTATCCAAATGTATTTTGTATTCTGAGATGTGTCCAATAACATTAGTTATCATTAACAAGTCACAAGTAACATTTTCCATTTTTATATGAGAACATGAACAGCATTCTTTGAAAAGTAAAGCATTGTTTTTGTATTCTGTCACATTACCCTGTCCCACTGATTTGCATGTCCACTCAGAGCTGCACACCGAGATGCAGTGGCAGGGCAGGACAGCCCTCTTTGGATTAGTGAGGCATAAATGGTCCAGGAATAATGCAATCAGTAGCCAGCTGTGAACAGAATCATCTGGAAGTTAAATTGCAGCTATAATTAGACTAGCAAAGGTGAACGTATAAGAAAACAAGGAGTAAATAAGGGAATGGTCTTTCCTATAGTCAAATATGGGAAAAAGAGGACCACCTGATTTTTTTTTAGAGTTGTTAGATCCCTGCCTGTAAATAGATTCACTCAAACTGATAGATGCGGTTTCAGAACAGGCTGTTATGAACGCAGTTTTGAAAAGGCTTTAGCTAGTAGTATTTTGACACTGTTTTGACAGAGGGAGTTGGAATGGGTCCTCTCTAGCTTAGGGAGTGATTGAAATGTTTCCCCTGAAGAGCAATGTATACCTCAAGCCACTTCAGAAGTAAGCAATTCTGAATATAAAATATTCTTTATTAGACAAAAGACGGTGGAAAATCCATCTGAGCCTGGTGCTTTTCTCGTTTTAACTTTTGTGACTGTCATATTACATTTTCTGCTTTCCAAGGGCTACTTTTATAGGAAATAACAGATAGAGAAATACCTATAGATATATAGAGAAATAATAAAATTGCAAACATCTACACTGATTCCACTGAGTGTTACATAAAACTTGTGAAGTCGGTCAGAGATTGTCAAATGTGGTGTTATTTCTGTCCAAAATAGCAACCATTTTTATTTAGCAGTTTTTTGGATAAGCACCTAAAACAGCACCTTGTCCTGACACACTCAGCCCAAAGGTGTTTTGGAAAAATTAGGGCAAATTTTGTGTCTGCTTTTGTAACTTGTTAATTTCAGGTGTGCATTAAGGTCCATAGTTCCTACAAGGAAAAGACCAATGTATATCATAATCAAAGGCTCTGATTCCTACTATGCCAGCGTTTTACCACTCGTGTAAGAAAAACATGCAAAACGACATCAACTAAGAAAGGCATTGCTTGCCATCAAAATATTAAAGAAGAGTCTTTGAAAGCACTCTGAAAAATAAAATAAAGAAAGAAATAAAACCTGTGAAATTGCAGGGCATGTGCTACAAGTGCAGAGACTGGGATTACATCAGGTTGCAAAGTGGGAACAAACAGGGTATGTTTAAACGGCCAAACCTCACTGCAGCACAAGATCTTTGAAAGTAAATTGCTCTTCTGAAAGTCATCCTTGTTTTCAGTTAGTTCCTGACAAACTATAAAGTAATTTGGGTCACTGTGGATAGACTGCATTGCAGGAAAGGCAGTGATCCTGAGCTGCAGAGCTACACAACCTTCAAACAGAAGGTAGGCTCAGACTTGCCATAGCAGACTGCCTTACAGGTTTGTGCCATGGGAAGAGGCACTGGCTTTTCTACGATGGAAATTGAGTACTACAACTACATCACCATAATGGCAGAAACACCATGTGACATCCAGATTCGCAAAAAAGGCGCAAGTAAATCAGATCATCCAAGATTACTGAAAAACAGGAGCTAGCCTAAGTGAACTGGACTCACATACTGAACTAACTTCATATCTGGAAGCACTTTTTTAAAGATTTGTTCATTTGAACGATTTTTATTTCCTTCTTTTTCTACCCTCCCGCCCCCCCATCTAAGTGGGAGTACCAGTCCCCCCTCCTTAGCATGACAAAGTTCTGTGCTGTAGCTTAACCCCAGGTCCTTTGTAACATGCATCTCCCTCACGCCTAACTCCTGGCCACTTCAGCAGTCAAAATGCCGATCAATTTTCCTCTCCCACTTCATTGGATTATTTAGACTCTTTCCATTCGAGAAGGCATATTGAATTATTGGGTATCATTATCGCTAACAAAGAAACAGGCCACCTGCAGTTACTTAACACTGAGATGAAAAGACAGCATAATTCAAGGCAGGTTTTTGACAAGCAATCTGAGCGGGTTCCTGGATCAATGAAATGGAAGGGACAGTTTCTCGAGCCCCACTGGAGAGCAGTGCCACACTGGCTGGCTCAGCTACACCGGTGTAAGGACGTACTCAGAAAATCCTACACTGCCCAGCAAATTGTTCACTGCCCAGAGCAACGACTGGATCATCTTCTATTTCCACACTGCTCCCTGACCTTGCCCAACAGTGGATTTTGACAGTTTCATGCATTCATGAATTTGATCCTTGCTCTTCCCAATTTCAGAGCTACTGGAATGTTTCTCTACTTGTAAAGTACCTGGGAGAAACATTACTGAGATAAGAGAAGGAAAAGAAAATTTGAACACTACTTATGCTGAAGAAAAAAAAAAAAGAAAAAAAAAAAGTGTGTTAACAAAAGGAGACAACTGACAAGCTGTAGCTTTTAGACTGCTTCAGATATTCAAGCAAGTCACATTCAGCTTTCAGCCCCAGCATCTTGTAACAACCTCAAAACTGAGCTTAAACAGAAAAAGAAGGCAAAAACTACTCTTTACAAAAATAAAAAATATCTCACAATATAACTCACAATATAAAATGTAAATACTAATCCCAGAGTAAGGGTGCATAATCATGAGCAACGAACACTGTCGCTGCTCAGTCCTTTGATGCAACCAGCCTGGTCAGCAGCAAGCTACTTCACTACACATGCCGAAGTTGTAGATGAAGCAGCAATATGTCACACTACATAACAAATCCATCAACACAGAGGGCTTGGAGGAAATCTGTATCGTGTTGCACACAAAAAGTGGTAGAACTTGAGGTCCACTCCACTCCAAAGATCCAGATAGAGAACACAATCAGGTGAAAATAGTTCCAGTAAATACGCTGCAAGCTCACCAGCAGAGTGCCTCTGACACTTCTTACTAGGGGACAAGAGCAACATCTCCAAAAATTTGGAAATCTTTCAAACAGCATTGAAAAGAAACAAGCCACTGCAGCAGTATCAGAGCTGGCCATTTTAGAGCTTAATCCAAACAATATTCATTCAGAACAGGAAAGAGCTAAGTCTATTAGGAGACTGCTAGTGATTTATTTGCCTTTTTTATGGAGTCATGCAGTGGGTAAAGGTGGCTAATCTTGTTGGGCTCCATTAAGGAAGTCTCTTCAGGCTTCAGAAAGCTATGCATACCCACCTGGGCTTCACAACCAACAAGACTGGAAATTTCATGTAGTGTTCACAGTCTATTTGCATGGGCGTGGAAGCAGACTTGCATTAATAATATCTGTATGAAGGGCCTAAAAAATCCTGGTCACATCATTAGACATGCTCCCTGGACATTTTTTCTGCATCAGAAAAGTCTCCTGACTACCTCCTTTATTTTTGTCACATCCACAATGCTTTTAATAATAGCTTTATAGTACACAGAAGTCCACAGAGGAAGACATTTTTTAATTGATTCTTTTTCTTTCTGCTAGAAGACTTTTAAATATGTCTAACAGTATCTGACTTCCATGGAGAGATGCTACTCTTACACCTTTGAGGTATAAGATACAGAAAAGCCACTATAGGAAGATCATAGACAGGATTTGCCTAGGAGAGGATGTGAAGTCTGGATTCATTTTGTCACCTATTAAGGAGACTTAGAACACTAAATCTGTACTTCTCACAATCCAGGATTTCCCCTGGAAATGTTTTATATATCCAAACAATCACACAACCAAACTGGTTAAGTAGAAGCTATGGAGCTACAGAACAGCCGTGCCCATCTTGAGGTCCTTTCAGGTTTGTGGGAAAGGCTTGTTTTGTGAGAGTAATATGTTTTTTTTCTGAGTTTGCTTTTCTTTTTCCAGCCCAGAGAGAGATGGTTTTAAATTGTGAAAACACACTGTGAGGTTGTCAAGGGGAGGATGGCTGCACGCCAACAAGTACATCTCCACCTCTGAAAGATAAAAGCGGGCTCTTTCCGCAGCTGAGTTGCTCTAACAGGTACGCTCACTTAAAAGCAAGAGCTGCTTTCTGCCACTTGCTCACGGCACCACATCAGACACGGCTGGGGCTCCGGGTGCCCCCTCGGCACGGGTGTTGGTGCCCATGCCAACAGCAGCTCTGCTCCAGGGCAGCGCCATGGCCTGGGCCAGGCTGGGAGCTGCTGGTCCGGGCCCTTCCTGGGAGTCCCCCAGCATCAGTACTCAGTGCCACTGACTTGTCAGTGAAATCCAGACATCCCAGCAGTTTTGGAGATCTGGTAATGTGTGTGCAGCCTCATAGGAACACAGTTCCCCTAAAGTCTGGATGAAAGAAAAAAAGCCTTTGGCAGCATTCGAGCAATGCATTCGTGAAGTCCTTTGGAAAGGGAATTCCAGTATAATTCAGTATGATTGTAAATACTCTTAAATGTGTAAGCCTAAATGGCAAAGGGAATTGTATACTGTAGTTTGTGATAAATGTTCTGGCAATGCACTGGTTTGAGCTGCCCCACTTACCCAATGCTCAGTGGAGTTAAGTAGTTAAATTTATGTGCATGGTACTGAAACTGTAAAGCTGAGTGTCAACCTCAGACCTGTTTTTTCCTAAAGCATAATAAAAATACCAGTGGAAAAATTCTCCCAAACCTCAGTCTGGTAAAAGGACTGCAAGTCAAGCAGAAAATTTAAAACACCTCTGGTTTTCCTGACCAGGCTGTCACAGCCCAATCTGCTGTGACAGCACAGGAGGCACAGCCTGAAAGCACGTTGGGGAAGGGGTCACGGCTTAGGCCCCTCTCTTTTTGACAGAGGTGAAAATCTAGGTGCAGAGTGCCTGCCTGCACGTGCTAACAAGGTGGCTGTTCCATGAGCCATCAAAAACGGAGGTGGGACATGAGGGCTTTCTGCCTCCTGGGAGGTCCCAAGTTTGCCACCATCCTTCTTTCTGGGCTGGAAGTTCTCTTAATTTCCCATTAAAGCTCTAGCTGTGAATGTACTTGTTTGTCCTTAGTGTGAAAAAGACAGTACTAACTATAACGTACAGCTCTCCCCAAATTCTCTTTTGAGGGTTTCCAAAGCCATGGCATAGCAGTGGCTGACCTTTGCTCCCTCAGCCAAGGTGCATGAATTCATTGTGTGACCCCCTAGCAAGGGCCGGCCTGCAAAGCATGGTCCTTCTGACCACGTCACACCAGAGGGGGGCCTAGAACGCCCTTCTGAACCAAAATGCCTCCCTAACTGCTGACCTAAACAGAGGGAAGAGCTACACCTGAGTGGGTAGGACTGGCAGGCCATCTCAGGTGTTAGCGGTCTCTTGAAATGAGGCAGGATAAAGGAAACCAGCTGGAGCTGGGGACAGTTTTTTGTTTGCAGGCAGCTAGCTTGTGCTCTCTTTCTTCAGCAAGTTAGCACTACGGGGAGAAAGTGTTATATACGAAGCTGGGAAGAGTCCCTCACCGTGCCAGGTACCCCAGGGAGAGGCTGTGAGGGTGAGTTACTATTTATGGCACAACCCTGCTTTTCCTGTGATGTGGATGAGATAAGAGAGTACCTCATTCCTGAGGCAGAGGCCTAACGAGATGAGAGATTGGAGAATGCAGAACTGAGTTTTTCTGGCTCTTTTGTGTTGCTTGTTTGTTTGAATTTGTGAGGTTATTCTGTGATTCTGTTAAGGATGGGGTGAAGTTACTGGTGTGTATGTCTTCTAAAATATTTTAGGATGGCCTTTCTTACGGGTGTGCTGATTTCTCTGTCTCTGAGTGTGTATGGATAAGTTTTCTGACTACACCTGAAAAAACTCTGAAGGTTCTCTGCAAAATAACCAAATAAATGGCTATGTTGTGCATCCTAAAGTATACCTTGAGCACTGATAACTATCTGTATGTAGGGCTAGTCCCTTTTTTTTTTTAGTGTGTGTGTGTGTATGTATATATATATATATATATTTATATAAAATATGTGCACGTGTATAAAACCTGTTTGTCTGGCAACTGTCCTGAGTTTCTGCCTTTTTCTGAGGGACTTCCTAGAGCATTGAGTTATTCTAAACAATTGCAGTATAACACCAGCAGACCTTAGTTTTCTAGGAAAACCAGTGCTGCAAAGAAAGGAAGCTGTTTACTGATTGCTGTAAGACTTCGTATGAAGTATGGGGAAAGGGAGATAGTTGCATTATTTAAGCAAAGCTAGCTGTAATAGAGCCTCATGAGTGTGTTTGTGTGGGTAGGCCCTAGGGATGCCTCTAGCCTCCAGCTAGGAGCCTAAGAGATATCAACACATCAGAATGGAGCGCATGTTTTCCTTTCCCCACTGTCTTACTTTCTTCAATTGTTGTTCATTTGTGTTTTGTTTTGTTTTTTTAATAGTAAATGACTTCTTAGTTCTGCTTTCACCGTAGTCTGCTCTTTGCTTTTACTTCTTCAACTGGGTCAGGTGCAATGCCTCTTTTCCCCCTTTTAAAAAAAAAAATAAAAAATAGCATGGAGTACTTTCAGTACTTCAAATTATTAGCAAATGCGTTTGTTCTTGTTTGACTATGGTAGTCCCAGTCTGCTTTTATTTTGCATTCTTCGCTCAAATGTGGGATGCGAAGTGTTTAATAGGTGTATTCTTTCCTAACATGAAACTGAATTTTTTGCTGAAAAAGCATCTTAAAAGCAAAGAAAATACTTTTTCTTTTTTTCCTGTTTGACAAGTTAATTGAGGTGTTGAGTCAATGTGTATTAAGATCTACTGATTCAAATGGGCACAAGGTTTTTGTGGAGGTACACTTAACTCCTTTTTCACTGTCTCAGGAATTAAACAGGGGTGAGTAAAATTTCAAATGTAAATTGTTTTAATATTTCATTGTTTCTTTTTTTCCCATATGTGGAGTAAAAAGTTTAAATAGTCAATCCTCTGAAAAAGATTCTCCAGAGCTTAAAGCTCAGGATATTATATTTATGGTTTTGAATTCTTGATTGAAATGCATGAATACTTTATTTTTACTTTGTTATTTATGTTCAGCTTTAAAAAAAAAAAAAAAAAAAAAGCCTGTGTTAAGTCTTTCAACATACGTTTGTTTGTTTTTTGCAACTCTTTGAATTCCTGAATCTGAATGTGAGATTTCTGGTGAATTGCAGCCAAACTGGGAAAGGGGCGTTCTGAATAGGAGAGAAATGTTTTACACTATCAGAACCCAAATACTTAAACTTTGAGGTCGTCACATATGCTGTTGTACAATGTGCAACAAATGCACCATAATCAGCAAGAAAAGCTAAACAGCTCAATATACCAGGGTGGCAGAGGTAACTGTAGCTGTACTGGGTGGGGGAGAACAGAGCCGACTTGTGTTCAATTAGCAATGGAGGCTGATGCATCAGGAGTGCAAAGCACATTCTGAAAGACAAATTTTCTCTTATTCCTTCTTGCTGCCCCCTTTCCTTTGTTTTCCCTGCTAAGTCTCCACAGCTACATTCCAGAGTATCTGTGCATACTTGAAAATATTTGAAAAGTGAGGAAAAGTCTGTACTGATAAACACCTCCACTGACATCAAAGGGATGACATACCTCTTGTCTCCCCTGCTTTAAGTTTAAATAAAAATGCACAAACTGAAAAAACATATCTACTGCTTAAAGAAGTGTTAGTACTGATGCCAGAGGGAGAAGGCAGACACTACCTAAAGGAAGAAAAAAAAAATCTAACTGAAGGTAGATCTCTTCTGATCTCACACACCTGATGCTGGTTCTGACCTACCAGGCCAAGCCTTGACCCTGAGTCCTCCACCTCTGAGCTGCATCCTTCACCAAAGGCGGGTCTCATCTTGTGCTGCCTTCACACAGCCTTTATTTAAGCCCTTTGTATAAGGAAAGCCCTTATACAGCAAAGCCTCTGGGATCCTTCAGCAAATCCTTTAGTCCTGCTGCAGTCACTCCCCAAGTTAAAGCTAAGCCTTTAGGGCTGTCCTGTTGTACAAAGGTCACGGGAGTTATAGATTTCCAACAGGAAGAGCAGCCCCTCCTTCAGACTGAAAATGGTGCAGTGAACAATCATGTTTTTCACTTTGCATTTGATATTATTTCTCAATGCTAGGAATGTGGGTGGTACTTTCACAGCAACAATCTCAGGAAAAGTAAATATGTATGTCAAATGCAATACATGTATGCCATTAGGCTTTTTGCCTCCCACTCCCCTCCCACCAACCCCCTGCCCCAATACAAACTATCAGGAGAGAAAAAAGATTAGGATAAGAGGAGACACCCCCCTCCATAGTTTGGGGGAGTTATTAAATATATACTTAGCTAACTGTTCTGACAACAATTCTGTTTTGAGAGTCTCAAAGCATGATTATGTTTTTATTTAGGTTTTATTTTAATAGGAATTCTTGGTGTCAAGTATACCTGCATACTATTTTTAGGTAATGCCATTAGATATAGCAGTGACAAGTTAGCAAGCATGTAATATCCTAAGGCAAATAGATTTGTATGTTCTTTTTCAGACTGGATGATTGTCGCACTCTCTAAAGACATTTTAGATCAGTAAGAATGTCTCCTCAGGGAATCATAGTGATAACTACTTTTGACAAGTAGTAATAACAGAAGTTTAGTCCAACCATGAAATGAAAGACTCATGCTGAAGCCAGGATTACTGGTAGTGGACTGCAGGGGCACTGTAATTGCACACCACTCGGTTTAGTGATGGCACATCTGCCTTCACTCTGTCTGTACTTGTGAATTTAGAGTTACCTGTCTCATAGTATCAAGCAAAACGCATAATATTGATTTGAGGAGATCAATCGTAAGAAGCACAGTTTTAACTTATGAGTAGGTAAAATTAATCCCTTCCACAGAAAGCCATTGTATTTTATGTTACAACTTGAAATACAGGGAAAATTCCCAAATTCTCCGTGTGACTGATTGACATCACTCCTATCTGATTATAAACAACTTAGAGGATCTTTCAGTAGCTCAATTAGGTGGCAAGATTCCCCCCAGCAGGTGTATCATTGTATCATGGTACTTCAGAGTTACCCTTTGCAATGATGACTCTCCCTCAGCTCTTCGTTGTTGTTGCTACTTTACTGAGCCATCAAAGGCTATCGTTATTACACATTGACACCGAGCTTCAGAATGGTTGATAAATCTATATTCAAGTTGCGTTTAAGATCGATATTATAGCAGTTACCATGCCAAATCAATATTAACCAAGTTGCTAGCTCCCAGTGCCTGATGTGCTGTAATTATTCCTCTTTTCACATAGAATATAGGAACCTAATCCAATGCTCGCTGAAGTCAAGAGAGACTCTCATTGATCTCAGGCTTTGGATCAACCCTTGCTTGCTTTTATTTACTCATATTTGTCATAGGATTGTACAGAAAATTACACACAACAGAAGGCCTGTTTATTTGGTCCCTACATCATGTTGTAACGTATGTACTATGAGCTTCTGCTGTTATTAAAGCTGGCACGAAGATGCTAACTTGCTACTGTTGGATTTTTTGGACTATTTTGG
Source organism: Anas platyrhynchos (assembly GCF_047663525.1). Classification (NCBI taxonomy): domain Eukaryota; kingdom Metazoa; phylum Chordata; class Aves; order Anseriformes; family Anatidae; genus Anas; species Anas platyrhynchos. The sequence continues at coordinate 36,838,451 of NC_092593.1, read as the reverse complement.
TGGTGTTATACAGACAGTGACTGCTTAATACAGATTTTAAAGAAATTGCTTCAAAAATAATCCATAAATTCTGATGATACAGCACTTTAGGAACAACACATTTGAGACAGATCAAGTAAGACTAATTATCAAAACAGACTTGTGTAATCATTTATGCTTCCATGTTTTAATTGAACAGTAGGATATTTCTTTCAAAAAGTGTGTTAATTGGGGTCTGCTCATGGGAAGGGCTGACTAATTGAACTGGCATGAGCCTGATAGCAGGTTTTGTCATTAAAATGTTAACTTTTAATATCAGTGTTACATTGCAAATATTGTCTTTCTTTCAGTTGAACTAGTCTATCTGGCACATTCTAGCTCAATTAGTAGCTTGCTTTCATGAGCAGACCCCAATTAACACACACTTTTCTTAAAGAAATACTCCACAATTTAAATTAGCACATTTACATTAGAAGTAATTATACTGGTTTTGGTTGATAGTTGTTCCTAATTTTTGTGATGATTAAATATGCTTTAATGGAAAATAACACTTGCTGATTAATTAGTCAAGTCATACTCCATTTTTGTAGATCTTCAAACGTGGAAGACAGAGAAACTAAGCTAGGACCGTAACTGGGGGGAAGACATTACTTATAAACAATTTCCCTACACAATAGGCTGCTATCGGGTCTCCCCTGTGGTGTACTAAACTTTTTTTTATGACTTGTTTCTGTATATATGGCCTAACTCTGTGTCGTGGTTTAACCCGGCCAGCAGCTAAACACCACGCAGCCATTTGCTCACCCTCCCCCCTCCCTCTCTGGGATGGGGGAGAGAAATGGGAAAGTGAAGCCCGTGAGTTGAGATAAATACAGTTTAATAAGACAGGAAAATAATAATAACAATGATGATGATAATAGTACTACTTCTAATAATGTGCACAAACAAGTGATGCACAATGCAATTGCTCACCACCTGCTGATCGATGCCCAGCCTAACCCCGAGCAGTCCAGCCCTCCCTCCCCCGGCTAGCCACCCCTATATATTGTTTAGCATGACCCCAGATGGGATGGAATACCCCTTTGGCCAGTTTGGGTCAGCTGTTCTGGGTCTGTCCCCTCCCAGCTCTTGCTGCACCCCCAGCCTGCCCGCTGGCAGGACAGAGTGAGAAGCTGAAACGTCCTTGGCTTGGTGTAAGCACTGCTCTGCAACAATTAAAACATCAGCATGTTATCAGCACTCTTCTCATCCTAAGCCAAAACATAGCATTCTACCTGCTACCAGGAATAAAATTAACTCTGTCCTAACTGAAACCAGGACACTCTGACCTTTGAAGCAGAACCAAGTGAGGTAGCAACTAATTGGGACACCTCAGCTATAAGATAGGTGAGCTCATTATCTTCTGTGAGTGAAAATACCTTAAAAGGCATCCTTGGCATAATGCAGATATGATGATGAAGGTCTAATCCAGAATGTCAGGATAAAAACAGGGAAAGCAATGAGCTGGAACAGACAAAAGCATCTAAGCTCAACCCTCCTGCTCATGAAGGAGTCTGCACTCAGGTAACTATTTAGGGGACTAAAGCAATGGCTGCAAGCTCTCTAAATGTGTATTTAAGAAATATATGAAGAACCTGATCAATCTGTAGCATAGGCTCTTTGCTGTCATTGACTTCCCATGTGACTTGAAGTAAACCATGCTGAAAGTTTTTATGTCTGAGTAGTTTTTCTGCTGTGTGACAAGGTTCTTGTTTTAGAATAAAGAAATGTTTCGGATTTAAAAAGGTTTTGGTACTATAATTCATATAAAATATATGAAAGCTTTTTTACAATTTGCATTTATGTTTCAAAGGGATCATTAAGCATCATACCTATATGATGAGTCATTAAATCTTCCTACCTCTCTGTGACTCACCTTTAAAGCATAACTTGTGGCTAGCCAGAGCATTCCTTCCCAAAAAGGCATCCACACTTCAGGAGATGGAATCTAACATTTTGCTTTGGAGCATGTTTCAATGATTAATCACTCTCATTGTCACAAAACTGTCTAATTATCCACCTGGACTTTGTATGGCTTCAGTTATTGATTTCTGAATCTATCTAATCGTGGTGGTGGTGGTAGGGATACTTTACTCTTCATCACTGGTTATTTCTCCTCATTTTAAGAGGTGATACACTCTCAGCGTTCCTATAAAAACGTATTTAGTGTTCTAGTGTCTCTCAGCAGAGATAGGAGGAACACCTATCCCTAGGATAGGAAGGACAAACACTGTCATGTTGAGAGTCCCTTCTGTTGTAACTCTACATCTTCAATCACTGAAATGTTTGTCTTTGAAGTGTATGTATCCAGTGAAACAATGGTTCTGTGTTGTCAATCCCTTTCTAAAAACAGCGTTCTCCAGAGCTCCTGTACATCTGATATTTGGAATTCTCTTAGATGTTATGTGAACAAGATACTTAAATACATATATATTATTACCTATATTAAAGCTGACTTGCATAAACTATAAGCTTTGTCAAAACTCATCTGAAAGAAGATGGGAAATTTTGGTGAGAGCAAATCTAATCAGGTTAGAGCTGAGTGGTTCTGTTTTTCTTAACCCTCCTCTATGTAACGGCTGTGAAAAACAAGAGAATGCTTTTTTGAAGTGAAGCATCTGTTATGAACAGGCACGTGTGCCATGTAGTACAACATCTGAGAGGAAGCTGTACTTTAGAAATAATGCAATCCTCTGGAGACTTGTCCAGCAAAAGTATCACTCAAGGTCACTGCGATTCCACGTGCACAGTGGTACACACAAGCTGGGAGCTGCTTCAGAGGAAAAGATGCGGGGTCACGTGAGAGCAATGTTGCTTCTAAAAAACAGAATAACCTTTTTTTTTTTTTTTTTTTTTTTTAAATTTAGCTCAGGATAAATGTACATAACAGTAGTGGAGAAATGAAAAGCCAGATGAACAAAACAACTCCTTCCCAAACTAACAACTCACTTCTGGAAATAAACAGAAATAGCTTTGTCATACAGCATGAATCCTGAAACTATACAGTGCATTCAAAGAATATGATCTGTGGTTTTCCGTATCTGTAAGTACTCAGATGTGTTGTTAACTGACAGCATGCAGGTAATGGAGAGTCAAATGGAGGACCTCCGGAGATGTATGCACATATCTGAGTTAAAACTATTATCCTTTAAATGGTGATAGTGGCTGTGAAATGGTGACTTGTGGCACTGCATTGATGCTAAGGCAAAGAGCAAAACACAGCCTACTATCACAGATCCTGTGGGGTTCAGCTCAGGTGAACCTGTAAAATAAGTCATGCTTTAGCTAAAGAGGAGAAACATGAATTCAGCATGGTGTTGAGGCCTATTTTGAAGAAAAGTGCTTTTAATTTCTCCAACTACTTAAGCGTTTCCTTAGCTGTGCTCTCAACCTGTGTCTCAAACGCTGCTGTGTTTTCTCAGCCAGTGTCCAATGTGTGTGGGGGCTGTTATACTTCTTGTGGAGAAGAGGTTACTGCTCCCAGTGAAGTAATAACCCAAAGCCACTTGCAGAGCACCTGGGACACGCGGAGAGGAGTTCTGTGCACTGTCACCCATTTCTCAGATGCACTTCTTTCTTTCCCCCCATATGCTTTCTGCTGCCTATTAATAGTAGAAATAGTATCACACTTAAAGAAATAACAAAATGACAACTTATGGCCAGCCTGCCTTTTCTCTGGGAGGATGTTTTAGCTTTGCAAATGTGCGTATTATTTAATGTTTTAAGATGGAGCTCATTATTCAACTGGAAGAAAAAATGCTGTCAATGGAAGATCACCCTAAAACCAACAAGCAGGACTTGAATTCAGTCAGAAATTTGAGTAGTTTGTAATATGATGGTGTGCATTGGCAAGAAGCTGTATTGTTACATTACTGAAGGTGGATTTGTGACTGGAAATACCCCTCAGATGCAATTTCCTACTCAGCAGTAGATTTTAACAAGGACACGGCTTAGGTGACTGATGAGGTCTTTTCCCAACTCTATAACCTGCGTTTCTAAAGGGGAAACGATAAAAATCCTTTGTTCAATTAGGTGATAAATTAAGAAATGAATACTGATGCCATCTTTAAAAGACTGTAAGCAAGGGATAGCTATGATAATAACCAAGGTATTAATGTTTTGTCCTGTAGTTAATAATTTAATCTGAGTTTAATTGATAAAGATTCACTTCATATTGGAGTCAATGAAAAGGTTTGAGGGAGAAAAGATCAAAGTAAAAAATGGAAGAATGGGTTTTTCTAATTTGTTGAGGTCAAGGTATTTTGTGACATAGCATCTTTTGAATTCCCATCTAGTCAAATTCCCAAGAAGTCTGCTGCTGTTTAGATATATCCAAAACTTCCTGTATGGAAGACAAAGGTGTGGAGGCATCCTTCAAAAGGACTGAACAATTTCTTAATACTGCTCAATAGGCAGGGTTAGTTTCTTCAGTAATCTTAAGATACCTAGAATGCAATGAATATCAAATAAAATGTGTAACCGTAGGCCTCAGATGAGGCCCAATGAACCCCTACAGCCTTGTTCAAAATAGGTTATAACACTTCCATGTTTGTTTTTGAGTTTAACTTGCATCTCCTCATAATGTGACTGTAATCCCCCAAAGCCACAATGGTGTAAGAAATCTACCCTGAGTAGGGAGCAATATTTTGTCCTAATAATGCCAACAGCTGTCTTCTAACATTTAACCATGTAACAAGGCTTAAAAAAAAGAAGCGGTGCGTACCCAGACAACAACTGCAGTGTGACCATCAGGCAATCCATTACATAGCCATAATGCACACAGCTGGAAGTTTTTTTTTTGGAGATGGCATTTGATATCATCATTGTTAGCCTTCATATAATGCAATATTTATTACAGTAAGGGAAGAAGGGAGTATTTTTAGCTGCATCTTGAGTAACTTATCTCCATGGCAACCCCTTACTTGCCTGCCCTGTTGCTGCTCTATAGAATGTTGTCACATTAATAATAAATGGAACACATCTAACACATTTGGCTGCCGATTGGCTCCCAGCCACATATTTCTCTTGTTCCAGTTGAAGGCTTTGCAAAGCTTAGGGTCCATAAGCAAATTTCATTCATTTTGTTTCTTAGAGAAAATTGCCTTGGATTATATTAAAGCACTCAGGAGGTTTCATCAATGTATGCATTGTGTTTGTTGGGTTGTATTTTTTATTTGTTTTTGTTTCTAGTTCCACTTGAAAATGCCAAGGAAATCCATGAACAAATACAATTAGAAAAGCTAGAAACCCAGCAGCTGTGGAGTAATTTTATTTGACTTACATTTGTATGGATAAGAAAACGACGTTTTTTAAAATTGCTTATGAGGAACCCCTGTGACATGTTTTTGAAGAACGATACTTTCATTAATGGTAACTTGAAGCAAGCAGCTCTCCAAGTGAGATCCTGGACTTGCTGATCATGTATGCATGTATGCAAAAAAGCAGCTGCAAGCAGTCAATCCTCATTTTGTGGTCTTAATATATGGACTTCAGATTTGGCAAATGCTTGTTATAAAGGTGAAAATAATAGACAAGAATGTTGGATTTCATCTCTGTTGGTCATGTTTTTTCCCCCCATAGATTCTAGCACTAGTGAACAATACAACTGCAACGTGCTTTCAAGTTCACATACTAGGACTTAAAATATTCCCTACTTGGCATGAGAAACTATTTGGAGCCTGTTTCAATGGCACTGTACAAAAGTCCTTAAATATTACATATTCATATCTAAACGACAGTCCCAATTTCTTTTGTCCAGTCTCCCTCTCTTATCAACCCTTATTTGAAATCTGCATGAAAGAAAGAGGACAATTAGAGCTGTGTTTGTTGTATTACATGATCATGTGATCTCTTTCTACAGCCAGCCTTCAGTTTCTTTAACACCTCAAATAGACACCTCCTTTAACACCTCATATGCATGCCAATGGAAATAAGTACTCTATCATTATTTATAGTACACCTATTGCATTTTATTTTGTCATGTTATGAATGATAAGTAGCTGGTTTTGGATCATGTATGCATTGATAAAATTTCCAGCTATTTCCCTCAAGTTCAAGACATAAACGAACATACAAAAATAAAAATTGTTCATTCAAAACAAACATTCTGCTGTAAGTTAAGAAAAGAGAAGAGCATCCCCAAAATTGACAGAACAGCATTTAACAATTAGTTTATTAGTTGGGAATGCCAGTCATAAACATGATGTTGCTACTCTGAGTTTATAAATAAGGGAAAGAAATAGTTTCCATTCTCAAACACTACCCAAGAACTGAAAGTTTCTAAAAGCCTGATCCAAAATACTTAATAGCAATCCCTAAGAGCAATATTATTGACCTCTGAGCTTTGAGTCAGTCTCTACTTCATGAGGTCAAAAGTCTGTAAGGTTTTTACTCCAGACACTTTTTTCTTCCCTTCCTGTTAAATGTCTAAAAAATCTAGAACCCCTCATGCAGGGACATTCTTTTGTTTATTTTTCTTTTTCTTTTAAATCTTAAACACATACAATGAGTCAGTTTGCTCAGGAAAGTAAATAGTATTTTTTTTTTTTTAAATGGGGCATTAAACACTTTTGAGTCTCAAATTCAGTAAATACTCTATCATTAGTAATATCTGTATTTGGAGAACCCTGCTTGTAACACAATAATGGCGGTACTACGTCTGAGAGATGCTGTGTGTATGTAGAACTTACTGCTTCTCAATCATATTGGCCCTGTTTAGTATAAAGTCCAACTCGTAGGACTTCAGATGTTCATGCTTATTTAATGTAGAGCTAGAACTTGCTTGACATCTGCTAAAAGTCCAAAAGATGAATGAACCTGGAAAGAGATGATTTTCTCCATATCTGAGGAAGTTGCTTTGTAGTATAGGTTTGCTTCTGAACTTTGAATGAGGGGCTTTGGGCTGTGTAGTGTAGTGGATAAAAGAGGAAAATAAAGTAGGCAAGTAGCTAAGAACGGCGAAGCCTTGCAGGATGCTCATCTCTTGAGCAGCTGGAATCCAGACTTCTCATTTACTACATTTAGCATAGTAGAAAGTCATGTTATTAATTAGGGAAATTTTCTAAAGTGCTATGAAGATGAAACTTTATATGTATAATTGCTATTAAGGTGATTACATGTTAATTCTTGGTTTGTCTTGGCTTGAGAGAAATCTACAGTCAAAAAGTGCCTATAATTAATTTTTAAGGGATAGATTTCAAAATGAACTGATTCTCTCATCTAGGACTTAGTGAAGAGGAGGAAAAAAAGGAAGATTACTTCTGTTCTAAGCTTTGTGATACTTTCTGGGACAACCGGGATATTTTTTTAAGGAAGCATTTGTAACTGAGGCATCATCTTTCAACAGTTTTGCACCTGACTTTAGTGCAGTGAGAGTCTGGCTGTATAAAACAGGAGGTCTCACCTCCACACATGACTTCTGGTTACAGGCTGCATTTTCACCTCTCTTCTAGTGCTCTCCTTCATCCTGTACAGGCACTGCTACAATAGGTTTGAAAGTGGTTACAGCTGCTGTCTATATTGTGGAGTTGACTGACTACACTGGATGAGGGCAAAAAACACGTCTTATTTTGAATATTTAATTAAATATGTTATTCTTGGTTTATTAAATAGTATCTTCTTGGAGAGCTCTAGATATTTGAAGAAATTATTTTCATCTGTGACATTATGTATTTCCCTGATTTTTACTTGATTTCTTTGGTGTTTTTTCATGTGTTTGTTTGTTTGTTTTCTGTCCCCAGTGTGTCACTTAACTATAAATGCTGACTGGAAGCCAGAACCTCAGCATCAGTACAGGAGCTCTAAAGCTGAGATTACTGCATTCTTTGTGCAAAAAGGGTCTCTTATTCTACGTGTAATACTGCAGATTGGGAAAAATACCATGAATTCTTCCTATTCTACACATGTTTCTATCCTTTCTTAGTCGCTGGAGCACAGTACTGTGCAGTAAACTAAATCCCAAAGACCACCTTGAGCCTTTTGCTGTTTCCATGATGTAATTCTCTGTAGCTTACTGGCTCAGGTCTTATCTGAGAACAAGATAGGAGTAAGCAACATCTTTATTTTAACTGTTTCACTAGGCATGCTTTTCCTTTGTCTCAAGGGCACCGTTTTTACTCATTTTATTTTTGGAGTTACCTTTCATCAGGTATATAATGAGCTACTTTAGATTCAGGAAGAAGAGACAGCTCTGCCTGAAAAACGGTCATTAACTTGAAAATTTGGGGAGGGCTCTAAGCTTTCCGCCGTGTGATTATTTTTTTTTTCCATTTTCCTGTGCTGTTTCCCTGTTCAAACCTGATCCCTGTAAAAGAAGGGGGGAAAAAAAAAGGAACAGTAAAAACTGAACAAGTATGAGACATAGATGAGTTCTTTGTGGTGAGATGATCGTACTCAAGCTTTGCACAATTCTATTTATTTTTCACTTTCTCATTTACTGTACACCTGTCCCATGCTGGCATGGTTCTTGAATGATTCTCACTTTCAAAGCCAGATTTGTTCTTACTAGCACATAATAAAAAACATTTCCTGCTCTTAGTGAAATGCAGCTAAACAAAGATGCCAGATGGGGTGTACTTAGCTTTTTTAGAGTAATAATAGTCTTTGCTCTAAATAAATAGCTTTAACAGACCGTAATAATAACCTTTTGGCCAGCATACCCCAGGTAAGAAATAGAAGGTACTCTGGTACTTCTGAACACCAAGATTTTTGCAGTGGATCTAGCTGAAGCTTGTAGCATAGTTGTTGTAACTGGAATAACAACATATGATGGGTATACATGCAGCTTCAGACAACTGCTTGCACTGGACTGGTGCAGTAACTTGTCATTAATAGATAGGATTCCAGTCCGACTCATACTGGAGATCTGGTCCAGGCTGTGTGTTTGTTTTTTTAATTAAAAAATAAAAATAAAAATCAAGTTTTGCTGCTGTTTATACAGCAAGGATTAGGGTTTTTTTCCTGTATAACTTCTGTATATTTGCATTAAACTAATGATTGTTTTCTCTTGCTCTCTCTGTATACTTACATACTTTAATATGTCTGCGTACACGTGTTTATATACATTACAATTCATAATATGTAAGCAGTGATTGAGTTAATTCATGGTCAATTCATGTTTTAATGGAGTGTTAGTTCCATATAAATATGGATTTTGAATATTTCAAGATTTCCAGTATGTATTAGTACATCTAGACTTCTTAAAAATAGCATATCTGCTACGTGCACAACAACTTATTCCTAGACATTTGACAGATGCAAGCATGCAGCTTTGGTAGACGAAAATGTATGCATCTGGAATGCTGAGAACAAGGAGCTATTGTGTCCTGTTGAATGTACAATCCTGAACCATCTGAGCTGCTTGTTCAAGGTATGATCTAGGGAAAGAATTTGGCTGGGCAATTAACAGCAAGGATGTGATTACAGCTTCTGTGAGAATATTCATGTTAATAAAATAATACTTTGCTTTTTCTGTGCTACTTGTAACTCTGCTTGATAGGAGGTTTGCATTCTATGTAATTCAAGCATATTTACACACTCACAGAATGAGTGAACCGGTGTTTTCCTGCAGCAGTTGAGCTAGACAATGTGACATAACTGAGTTGTAAATCAGACTTCAGTCTTAATTCATTCCAAATGTTCACTTTCTCAGTTTTTGCATGATTTCTTCTTTTCATTGTGGTTTGTAGAATATGTAGAAACAAACAGATAAGTAATATTTTGGGGAATATTCAACTACTCTAAAGAAAACGAAAGAAATGAGTATGCACTCATCTGAGTGCATACTGGTTCATTTAAATGCGCTGTAACTCTGAACTTCCTGATTACCCTTTTCTTTGTCTCGAACTGTGTGACTAAGAGCAAGATCAAGCACTTGCTCAGATCTGTGTTGCTTGCTTTCTTAGAGGCCTAGCTCACTGCCGGAATCTGCTGCTTCATGCTTTGATATGGCTTCAAAAAACCAGATATGTCCCACTGCTGGCTATTAGTTGAATTCACAAGAGCCTTTCAAAGAGATTTTGTCTGGACTCATTTCCTGAACTTGAGCTTGGATTATTAACCTTTAAATCGCCTATTTTTTCTGGTATTTCCTGTATGCTTGCTGCAAATTGTTCCTCTGATTGACCCATTCACTGGAAAAAGCAAAACAAAACAAAAAAAAAACTGCAGATGGGACTACTGACAATGTCATCAACACTCCCATAAGCAGTGGAGGTGGAGGAACACCTCAAAGGAATCTCATCTCTGTTATCTTGTTATTTTAGATGTATTTCAAGATGGATTGAGTCTTCCTCTGGAGCAGTTGTGTGCACTCTCCTGCTCTCTCTCCAGTTGGAGTTTAGGTGCCTTGCTTAGTTTATCTTAACGTTTAGCCATCACCAAAAGCTTGCTGAGGTCAGTTCTCTCCATAGGAATATCACAATTGCACTGAAACAGTAGGTATCTGTGTAACTTTCCCATTCCAGTGCCCCACATCAGTCATGGTGTGGATAACCAGAATGCCCAGGACGTGCTGCTTCCTAAGATGAGTGCTCCTGACAGGTTGTGGTGGGGAGCCCCAGAGCTGCAAAGGCCCTGTTTCCTATTGCAGAGACAGTCCTCAGGTGCTCTGCTAGGAATTGTCTCCCCTTTTGAGGCCTCTCTTTCTATCTCTTTCCCCTAGCAGACAATCAATTCCTAATTCATCACCATATCTTTTATGAAAAAAATGGTTCAGTCAAATTGGTAAATTATTAATTATTCAAACTTCCTTATAAGAACTATAAATCCTCAATGTATGAATACACTTGTCTTGGTAGTGGCATTGAAAAACGTCAGCCAATTCTATAGCTGTCTCTTCCAAACCTTGGCTTGCCCTCGCAAAAATCAGTGAGGTCTGTATTAGCTGTCCCACCCATCACAACAAAGCTGAATAAATCTGTCCCATGCTAATCTTTATTGAACTTTCCACTGTGAATGATTCTACATCGCGTGACTCCCTTCAATATCTGTGTGCATAAATTGTGTCATCAAGGATATGGCAGTACAGAAGCAATTAAAAGAGCAAACAGTAATTCAACAACTTAATTTGTGTTATGAAAAGGCTACAAATGAAGCAACTATGACAAAATCAAGAACCTCTAAGAATTCATAGGCTATTACCATGGTTACAACATTATCACATATGTTGAAAAAGCAAATCCTCACCTAAATACAGCACGTAGGGAAGACGAATCTCGCTTTAACTTAGTTCTTACATCATACATTCTTTTTTTCTGAATTCTACCACACATCCTTTATAAAAAGCTTTCCTGATTGTCATTTGAATCTCACAGTCTCATATGAAGACAAATTCCTAGTGTCACACGTGCTACACTGGGCAATATGCATGCTCCCTATGCCAGTCTTATTCACATTCTATTTTCACATCCCTCGGGATGTTGAGGATGGATACAGATGTCTCCAGCTTCTTTGATAGACTGTTAAAGGGAAGTACAGCTGTGGCTCATTGGTCAAGTATTCCAAGAAAGACCTTTGGCTGTTTTTCAGATGACACTCTATAATTACAACCACGTCAGTAAAAGGAAGTCAGATCTATCTTTCCATCATGCTTTATTCCAAAGTCTTTCCATCATAATAGTGTTCATGTGGACACAACACCCAATTACTGGTTATTAATCTGGCATCATTCCATGTCAAATCATAACTTGGTTCTTTTGCACTGTGGTACTTCTATCCCTTTGTTAATGTCTCTTTTGTTAGGAAGTTGGAAAGTAAATATTTTGGTTACTCAGTAATGGGCATCCACAGATGTGCTTTGAGGAGGAAGGAGTATATTTTCTCACTTTCCAATGGGAGAATATCCATGAAGCATCATCTCCACTTTTACCACTCCCAGAAACGGGATGCACACTTTAAGTGTAAAGTAGTATGTGCTGTCTTGGCATAGGCGTGTTGGTAAACAGTAGAGGGTACAAACTTCTTCCCTATTTCACGTGAGGTCTATTGCAACTGATGTCTTATGGCTAAGGTTTTCAAAAGTATGTAGAGTTAGAGGAAGTAGCTTGGCAAAGCTTAGACTGCTCACCTCTGCCAGTGAGTTAAGTTTTCATAAAAAGCATAACTTGTGACATTCCAAATGCAGCCAAAATACTTCAAAATGTCAGTATTCTCTATATGCTCAGGTGAATGTATTGTTAGTATAGTTACACACTTCACTCTTCTGGAAATAGAAACCTGCATCAACTTTCCAGAAAACTCAGTGCTGAGAACTCCAAATGTAGTATTTAATTTCTTACGTGGGCTGGCTTATGTTATTCTGGAAGTAGTTCTATGGGTGGTGGGGTAGGAGTATGTGTGGATAGAAAGAGCTGAGAGTTTTCATGGATCTACTTATAGTATTCATTAATTGATTTTATTCTTGTGGTTAGCCTCCCATTAAAATACATTTGAAGCTAGAGTGCTCTTGCCTATTAAGCTATTCACCAAAGGTTTTAAATTACTTTGATAGTTTAAGGCAAAAACAATGAGATGCTAAGAAATAAGCATCTTTTAATAAAATTTTACATTCTCTATTTCTCAGCCTGTAATATTCTGTCTAGATTTGTGGAGATTCTGAACTAATCGTGAGTAGGAAAAGGCTATTGAAATCAGAATTAGTTCTTGCTATCGAGCTCAAGCAGTTTCTAGAATTCAAAATGCCATGCTTAGCTTGTGTCCTGCTCAGTGTGTAAGTTCATTATAGCACGTAGTACAGAGGACTGCAAAAAGGGTGTTCAGGTGAAGATGAACAAGTACTAACATTTTTAACTTAAAAAATAAAATAGATATGCATGTGCTTTTCTGCATTAGAGCACGTGGGAATGAAGGAATAATGGTGCCTTGCGCTGTTCGCCACAAGTGCCCATGGTCCTGCTGCTGAGCTGTAGCATTGCATAGCCCTGTTTGTTGGCTGCTGGTGGGTGACCCAGAGCAGAATGGTTCAACATGAGCTGCAGAACTCTCTGTGCCTGAAGAAGCAGCCTTTGCCAATGACACCCAGGTGATGCTGACACAACAGCTCTTGTCCCATCTGTTGGTGACTCCTGGGCCTGGCTGGCAGCAGGTTATCCTGATGTTACGGATGCTTTAGCTATTTTTTTTGCCTTCTGCAGCAACATTCTCATTCTGTTTTGCAGCCGCACTTGAGTTGGAAAAGTATCTTCAATGTATTTTAATGAAATACCCTTTTATGAAGATATCAGGGGAAAGTATGGTTATAAACACTTTTCATGATGATATAAATTCAGACATTATTCATGCTTCGTTGGACTTACTCTGCAAGATCAGCATAAAGCCATCTAGAAGACGATGTACCTTTAACATACTGATAATATTCAACAACTAGATAATAACACTGGTGACATTTGCAAAGCCTCAGAGACTTAGGCCTTCTTCTGCATTGACGTTAATAGAAATTAGACATCTCCATTTCTTAGGCAGTACTGGTCCAGTGACTCTTCTCTTCTCAGAAGAGTACTTTTGCCTGCTCTTTGTGGCAGCTGCAAGAAAACAGAAAAATACTTGATTTTCTTGTCTCTTCTCATTTGTCTTAAAATAGTCTTCATTTTAAAATGCTTGTCAGAAAGCGTTGCTTTGTAGACTTACCTGATTGCTAAGCATGTTGAGTATTTGAGCCTTGGTTTCTGATTAGAGCTGACCAGAGAAGTAGAAGTGGCAGATGGAAGTGGCAAGGTGTCTGATGGTTATTTATCCCTGCCTTGCAAAACTGTATGTATCATATTCTGCTGTTCATGGAAGTCAGCAGAACTGGCCTTAGACTTCTCTGCAAACTCTCTTCCCCTTAATCTGGGAGTGCTCCTATCCACTGCAAAAGGCTATTTATATTTCATTATTCACTACAAAGGTAGGAGATTGACAACTCTGCACTACTATTTTGCCATAATTGATCTTTTCAAAGCACTTTGGCTTTCTCTCAATATCTCAGCCACGTGATTCTTTACTTTCCTATTGCAATAGGAATATTTTATTGTTTGTTTTTTTCTTAGAGAAGTGAGGATCAAGGTATCATGTTTTTAACCACAGATTTCCTTTATTCTGCATTTATTCTGATATTCAATATAATATTAATGTAATGTTCACCCTTCTGGCAGGGTGAGCCATGTTATCAGTAAATGTGTAATTGACTTCTCAACTAAATCTGAGGGAACAAAAGGGACTTTTTTTTTGTTTGATCAAGAGCCCCATGCCTATCTGTCAGTGCCTCAGCCTGTGATCGCTGCTTATACTGCATAGCTCTTTGTGTAGCCCTCCGTTTGAGGGCTAGATTGTAGCTTGGTCAATGTAAGTGGTAAATGATTGTGCAACTGTATCTCATGCTGTTAATCAGCCTACCTGCATCTCTACATAAAAAGGCAAGGAAAGGCACTATGGTACTCAGCACTGTACATGAGTCTGTGAAAGGGAAGGAATGGGCAGAAAGAGGACAGCGGTGAAAGTTCAGTACTTTGCAGCCAGCGAGGAAAGACCATGAAGGCAAGACTGAAACACTTGAGCTTTCTGTTCAGTCATTTCTACTAGAGGGAGGGGACAGATCAAGAAAGCATTGTATAAATACAGTGAATGCAAGAGGATGTTCTCAACACACTGTTTTAAATAGGAAGATCTCAATTGTTTAAGTATTTTAAAGATTTAAATTACTTGGCATTCATAACATTAAATGATCTCTCATATTACGAATCAAAAGACAAAAGGGAAAAATTCAACTTTTACATAATACTATTCATCATGACAAATGATCTGCATCAAGGAACATAACATCCTGGCAGGGCTTCAAGATTACCCAGAGGAGAAGCAATGGACAGGCTGTCGAGCCAAAGTAATTTCAGAAACAATTCCACACCTTATTTATCCCTAGCACGGCGCAGCAAAGCTATGAAACTACCTAGCACAGTCACTTTGTGCATTTGTTTAACCTACTGACCTTAACTCTCATCCTCCCTGAAAGTCTTGTGTTTCTTGGGGGATGTAAGGGGGATTTCTGTGCAGCCATGTAAACAATAAGGTATAAAACCCTTTTCCTGTTAGAGATGAACTCGTTTGCAACTCTGGAGTTGCAAAGACGGTGCCCACCATGCATGTGGCACCAGCATGTGGCTACCACAACACCGTGCACCATCTCCTCCAGCGTGCACAGGGATCTGCTGTGGCAACCAAGAGGTGTGAAGGAAGACAGAGCTGTGCTGGAGGCCCTGGGCTCAGCTGGTGGTCGGTGTTACAGCAAACCAATGTGATTGATTATGTGAGACTTAGCTGGTTCACAGCACGTGATTATTTCATTTCAGAACAGAAACTGATTTAGTTTTATTTTCATAACTCCAATCAAATGGTTAACTCCTTCCAGCTGCAGGCTCCAGCATGCCTGTCTCAAAATCTAGCCAAACTTATTCCAAGTACCTTTGCTCGATTGCTGTGTAGCTTTGGAAAGCAAAGATCTCTGTTCATATTATGCATATGCATATACAAACCAGAGACTATACTGGATCTAAAAAAAATATATATCTTGGCTTAAAACTGACAATGAAAACTATCTGTTTTCATGAAACCCTAATTTAATCCTCTGTAAGTGCTTCTTCTAATTTGATCAGAGAACTCATAATTTCATATATTAAATCCATTTACTCAGTATTCTTAGTGCTAAATGATGTGACTTATCTGCAGGAGTACTGAAAACTAGAAATCTTGTTTATGTAAGTCAGTGTGGTACAGATGGAATCATCTACATAATTTATCCAAATTACATACATTTTACTCATCGGTAACAGGATTTGGCATTACAGTGAGGGCCACAGAAGAAATCCCCATGTTCTTAAAAATTACTGCCTGTCCAGGCAGCAATCACGATATCCAAACATACTAGTGCTGCGTTGTGTAGCAGATGCCAAGACTGAGCCTGAAGTGTATCTACAGTTAACTCTTTATTAGGGGACGTGGACAAGGTAAAGCAACAGCTGTGTTAAAAACAAGACCGGAGTTAAATGGGAGAGTACTCTAAAGGTCACAGCGGGCAAGGGAAAGGTGTGTGTGACACCGTTTGTCACGTACTACACTTGAGTTTGCTTTGTTTTGTACATGTTTTAACTTGTTTGAACAAAAGCCAGCTTTAGAAATTGGGTCTTTGAATAGCTTCTAGCATGCTTACTTCAAGAATGAAACTTCTAATTGTTCCTGAAAGCTCTGGCCAGGCTGGTGTCCTGTTGCAGCTCCATCTGTATTCACAGCGTATGCGAGGAGCCCTGGATCGCAGCCCCATGCTGCTCCAAAGCTGTTCTGGTGCTACAATGGTGGGCTGAAAGCTGCTTTCTGTTCCACTGGTGCCCCCCTATTCTCATGAACAGTCTGCAATGTTTCAGAGGTCTTCGGTTGTCAAGTAGTCCTTGGGAGATTTAATTATAAATGTGTCAAATCCATCACATAATTGCATAAGTTGTTTAAGAATCCCTAGTGCTAGAAGCAGTCCTCTCACAGTGGTTCACTCTGTGTGTGTTAAATGTTTAACGTGTTTGGTTTCCTGCCACTGAATTGTGACTAATTTTTGATGTGGAAACAGACTGGATTACTACCGTTGAACTGTGTTAGAGTTGCTGCAAAGACAGACTTCCCTTCCATTTTCTTTTCTTCACCAAGTTAACCAACTAACAACCAAGTACTTCCAGAATTACCTCAGACACCAGGAGCAGTGACAGCAGTTGGAGAACTCCTCTCTCGGTTGTCTTCAGTTGTTTCAGAGCATAGTATCCAAAACCACACAAAATACTTCAGATGCGGCCTTATCAATTTCTGCCTGAGTCCCGTAGGCTAGGCGTGGACTGCTTCTCTCTTCACAGCGCTGACAGTTTGTGCTCAGTTTGAGATCTCAGCTGGATCCCTTTCTGCATTACTTGCTTGGTTGTTTTCAAGTATGTGGTTTTGTAGGTGATTGTTCTTGTCACTTATCTGTACCGAGGTGCAGCTTTCTGCTTTCTTTGAAGTCTTTTTGTATTCCAGCTCAATTGGGAATCCCCCTGCTTGGCATCAACTGTCAAGTAAGCAAACCTTGTGCTAGTTGTGTATGCATAAGTATTTTCTATCTCTGTTCTTTGGCATTTTTAAATGTAAAACCTGGAGAATATTTAACCTTCACTAGGAACATAAATTGGGCAATGACATTCCCATGGATTGAGAATATGGTTTGACAAAAACAAGCTTTCTGCACAGGGCATGATTCTAACCAACCTCTTCTTTTCTGTAGGAGATGTATTTGGGAGGATATTTTTTCTAGGTAAACTATTTATTGCTTTTATTTCTGGCAGATCTGAGGTAATTCATAACTCTGAGCTCCTATTACTTGACACTCAGATCCAATCAATTAATTTTGATTTTAACATAACAATAAGCATAATGCCGTTTAGGGAACCAATAAATTTTAAGACAGACTTGAGTTTTTAAATCTGGGAGATAACATAGGCTTTGTATTTCTAATGGCATTCTGTCATGGGTATCTCTTAAAGTTCACCTGATGATTAAAGCTAACTTATTTTTAATGTGAAATATTAATTAATATATATTAATATATATAAATAAATTTCTTGAAATTATTTATTTCACTGAAACTTCATTTCCCTCAGCTCATAGACTTCCAAAGAGGCCCTATGAAGCCTCAGTTTTGTCCAGCTGGCACTGATTTGAAGCTGTGGTGTGATTTTATAATGATAACGTTTCAATTTTGCTTCGTGATAGTGGGCCTGCTTGAACATGGAGTTCTTACGGGGCAAGCCCACATGACTGAAACCCAGAACTGGTTGACCTAGTTGTAAACGTAAGTGGGTCTCCGAAATTATGGGGTTCTTGTAAAAGTTTTATGGAAAGAACACAAGTCTCTTCCTGTAGTGGTGAAACCAGTAAAGCTAGCTATCTCACAGAATACTTTTAATTAAATATGAATCTGGATTTTTTTCTGGAATTTGATATTTTTTTTTAAAGTAGCAATGTAATCTTACTCAACTGATGTTTTCAGTGAGTCTGTGTACCAGCCTACAGTGCCAGCTAAATTAGCATAGCTTGTACAATAATTTATTTGCTTATACTTACAGCAAGATCACAGTATAGCTGACACTTGTTTATTTTAGAATTTTCAAAAGCCAAGTATTTATTCTGATCTTGAACAGAACAACCCTTTTCTGACAGGAGAATCTATGGGGAAATATAAAGAAGCGCCTAGGCTTCATCTATCAGTGATTTAACACATCCTATTTAAGCAGTAGCCTGAATATTTTATCAATTTCAGGATCCAAAAATGTTAAATTTTTGCTTTTAAACTTCAATTGACAGCTCTAAACTGCAGTAAAGGACTTTTTTCCCATTTTAGGCTCTTTCTTCATAGTGACCCCAGGTTTTAGCGGTTCCTCTTGCTTCTTTCCTAGAAGAAACCCAAACAGGAGCTCTGCTTTCTTGCAATACTCTTTGGTGGGGAGGTGTCATAGGAAGGGAGGACCTGGCTCACCCAGCAGTCTGTCTTCCCACTTGTAGGTGACAACACAGCCCTTGAAGTGTGCTGTGAAGAATGGGTAAGCAGGTACCAAACCCTCTAATGACTTGGCCCAGGTCAGTGCAGAGAATGCATCTAATCCCAGGTTATCCTAGATGCTCGCTTGTGCCTTAAGAGCAGAAATGCCTTTTCTCTGCTTGTCAGCTACTTATATAAATGGTGTGCTGCGGGGAAGAGAATGTATTGTAATTTCAACACACAATCAGCACAGAGAAACTTAGTAAACAAAAGAACATTGCTGGTGGCAGTCAAGAGAGGAGGCAAGAGGAAAGCCTCATTAAGTCTGATTGTTATGGCACACAGTGATAATGGTCCTGTATATCAGATAATGATTTACTTAGTGTCTCCAGTACACATTAGATATATTATGTAAGTACATTATTTCTTATCAAAAGAACAGCTATCGTTAACAGCCAGTGAAATAGTTGCATAAATCTTCATGCTGCAGAGAGGGAAAAAATAGTAATATTAAAATAATGCAATTTCATCCCAAAGCAAATCATAATTACTACTGCCAAATGTATGACCTTCACAATACAAAACTTTGAGAGAACTGTATCTTCATCTTTCCATGGTTTTGCAGCTAATCACAATGTAAAATTATGGTAACACTTAGTGACTTGAATTTAATTCATGCTAATACAGAACTTGCAGGATGCGACAAAGCTGAAATCACTTCTTAATAAAATTTTAGGTTTTGAGTTAGAAAACAAAATAGTAGGAACAAGTCAATTTACAATCATTCTCCGGTTGTATACCTGAGTTTATCAAGTGAAGAAAGAAGGCATGCGGTTTGTCTTTCTGTCCTGCTTTCACAACTAGCTAAGAATTCTTGCTTTTTCAAGGTTTAGCTTAATTTTATGTACTTCAAAGTCTGATACTGAGTCTAGGTCCTTGTGCTTGGTCTTCTCTTCAGTCTGTTCGCTTTTGAAGTCCCATGTATGTGAATTTTGTCTGTATGGGAAGAAGGAGCTGGCTGGAGCAGTTTGTCCTCTTTTGCCCAAGTCTTCTGTCCACAGGCCCACCTTACACAAAGTGCCAGCCACCAGGTGATCAGAAGAGGTACTGGAGAACTTGGTGGTCTGAGAAATGGCATGGTGTGGCTGTGCTAGAAGATCTGTTCCTGCCAAGGGGAGATCTGGTTTGCTCAGCCCTTTATTTAAGGCAGACAGAACCTTCCCCAGCCTGCTGCACTGGTGGGGGTCAAGGGACATAGGGAGGGCTATTGGCTTCAGCAGCTTGATCCTTGGGCCTTTTCCCTCCTATGTCATCTTTCCAGAATCCTGCTCTCTCTCACATTTGCCTCTCTTCTCAGCCTACCAAAGGCAATCCCCTCAGTCTTTTGAAACAGCAGCAAATTAAAGCTCTTTTTGAAGCTTGCAGACAAGCTAATATATATTTTATATGTTCTGTGTACATACATGCACTCAAATATCTTTCAAAGTTGAAAGGAGACCATTTGAATTAAAGAGAAATGAAAATCTGTGCAGATCAAAAGAAACATTAAGCTTTTGTTTCTGGTTTTAAGGGAGAATTTTTAAAGAAATATCAAACCTTTTAAGGTCTTATTAAAGTAGTTTTGAAACTGCTGGCAGCTTATCTGTAAAGTCCAGCCTTATGAATTGAATATAAATTCACTTGCTACTCTCAGATTATCTTGTCATCTCTTTGAAGATGCTGCTATTGTAATTAAACAGTGGTTTACAAATAACTCGTCTACAATGTGTTGTCAACATTTTCCCTTTTCACATTTGCTTGTGCATCCCACAATAATTTAAATCTGAAAGTGCTGATGAATGTCTTTCTCAAACTATTGTAATCGCATCGTAGGGTTGCAGTTACAATTATTCATTTATCAGCCATACCTCCACTAATCACATTATGCGGCGAGACGAATCGTGCTACAGCAAAGCCATCTCATCTTGATGGCTAGAGAGGAGTGCAGGCATGTTGAAAAAGATGTGCATTGTGCTTAGTTCTTGATCTGAAGCCACCACATGGATCTT
This sequence comes from Anas platyrhynchos, assembly GCF_047663525.1. Taxonomy (NCBI): domain Eukaryota; kingdom Metazoa; phylum Chordata; class Aves; order Anseriformes; family Anatidae; genus Anas; species Anas platyrhynchos. The sequence goes on along the minus strand of NC_092593.1, from coordinate 36,817,865 downwards.
CAAGGACTTTTCCCCTTATTAGCCACCTGTTGGTTGAACGGGCTTTACTGATGCCTTCACTGGGCAGCTTCTCTCTTCTGCATGCTTGCTGAAATTTATTCCTTTTATCAAGCTTAATAATAACAAAAGTACCTATGAACAATTCAGAAAACACTATTCCAGAACTGCCATACAAAGCACTGATCAGATGAACATTTTTTTTATTTAAAAAAAAAAGTTCCCTAGGCCACAGGCAAAGAAAACCTTTAAGGAAGCATTGGGAAAAGGAACCCTACTGAAGGGTGGAAATAAAGTTAGTGTGAGTCTTGAATAAAAGTTTTGTAGAAGATTGTTTCCTTTTCAAAAACATCATTACTGCTCTACTTCTGTGTGCACAGTCCTGGCAGAAAAGGCTCCGAGTTCCTCAGCAGCATCACACTAATAACACCAATTAACTCCAAAGCGTTCATGTTAATCCCCAATACCACTGCACTTATCCAACTGCCCATGCACATTAGGTAAAGGCATCAGTTGACCAAAAAATATATTATTTTTAAAATTTTTATTGAAGTCACAGTTGCCAGCCTGCTGCAGTCTGTGTTGTTATATTCCTTGAGTTATTCAGCAAGCTTTGATCTTTGCTTTGTCTCCTGGCTTCAGTAGTTTTTTGGGGAAAAAAAAATAGCCTTCAGTTTTTGAAAAGACTTCTCAGAACCTATACTCTTTGGGTAATGAAATGCTCTTCTGTAAGATATTCACTGAGGAGGAATTTCTATGTTGGCGGAGTTGCAGAAACTATTGCCTGCTTTTACTATAGCTCTTTGCATAAATAGTGTTTTGGTTGTATGTATTTTATTTTTGTATGTATGAAGGAATATATAGATCGGAACCTGTTCCTAATTTTGATGTCAAGTTGAATTGATTAGTTTCTGAGAATTGTAAACAAATCCCTCATGCAGATTTTTGGACCAAATCTAAATTTCCATTTATTTCTGAATACTCATTTGGTTGTGTAAAAATCTGCTCAGTCTTCACGTAGCATTTTCATGTAGCAAGTTCCCAATTTTAATCTAGATTGTAGTCTATAGCAATCTGTCACCGGATGGTTAAGGCAAGGATATTATTCTAGAAGTAATCAAGCCTTGTGCATCTATGGCAAGGAAGGGGAAGTGCATTCTTCCTGCTTTAGGCTGCTTCAGGCATTGAATTTTGTTGCCATTCAGAAGACAGACCTTAAGAATTTAAGTTCCCCCTGTAATCTATGGAAACTGATGGTCCTCCTTGGGAGAAGGATGGCATGAGACAACCTGTTGTGATGGCAGATGCTTCAGTTTGCACCTTTCAAGACCAGGCTGTTGTGCAGTGTAATGCAGTCCTCTGGGCAGAGCTGCTAGTCCCCGTGGTTGATCCACCTTATGCACAGGCTTTTTAAATGGGACTTGAGATAAACACTGTCATGTAACCTTTCAAAGGTTTAAATGCTGTTTGAAGTGAATATGGGACTTTCTCTTGAGTTTGTGACATTTAGGTTTCTAATATATTGGGAACCAGTTTGAACGTTTTGGAAACGATGGAAAATAGAAAGGGAAAGTGAGCATTTCCTAACTGTTATCAGCAGAGCCTGCGACTGACACTAAAACTCAGTCTTCATTATTGGACTGCTACCTCCTGAATATGTGAGGAGATGCAGAAAACTTTCCTGTGCTAAAAACGAGCCTAGCAGAAAGAATGAGAATTCTTTCACATCTTAAGCTGCAGAAAAGAAACACAGCTGTAAAGGGAAAATCAATAATAATGCCATAAAATAACACATACGGCAAGGGGACAGTATAAGCTCCTAAGGATCCATGGTGGGGAGAGAGGAGGAAATAATAATAATAAAGCATTTACAACCATCTTAGACTGAGAGAGACCAGAAGAAAAGACTGGATTCTTTGCTCTCATCCTGACATAAAGCTGAGGAACCTAGGATGCTGGAGGTAATGGAACTCCCCTTTTTCTCCTGGATAACATAATAATCATTTTAGCATTCCTGTGGTTGGAAATGTTCTTCCAATTCCAAGGGATTTCCCTGCTCCTATTTAAAACAAAAAGAAACAAGCCATAAAACTTGTATCTTCTCTGAACTTAAATAGTGTTGTTTTTTTTTTTTTTTGCTTGGCTTGATAATCGGTATCTGAAATTTTAATTAAAGCTAAATTGCACTTGCTGTTAACATCAAAGATCAATACTCTGCTGTAGAAAATGTGTCCTTTTTCATACTCTTTCAGTATGGCATCCTATCCTATGGGGGAGTTTGATCAGTATCTAGATGTTCTCTTTTTGTACCTTATGCTAGAAGATGCTAATCAGTAGGATTTTGCATGTGCTTGAATAAAAAAAAAAAGTGTTCCCCAACCTTTTTTTAACTGAGTTTGTATGCCATACAGTATTTCTGGGTTCAGTGGAATGGAGTTTGCTGCCATTTACATGCAAACAAAGCTTCATTATTCAATGTAAATTGGTAGTTGTGTTGGAATTACTGGAGGTGATGGGGATGCTGGGGTCACTGTGGCAGCTGCTGAGGCTCTGTGTTTGGAGCCCAGCAGGAGGGACCATCGAGCTGACTTGTGATATGGCTGGGGTGAAATTAGAGCTAATAAGCGAAGACTTAAATTAGCTCACACAGAGCCAGCGCTGATAACTCTAGTGTCGGCACTGGGAACATTGCTGTGGTGTCTCTGCACCCCCCTTCCTGGTGGCTGCCCTCAGAGAGGGCTTGCTTGCTTGTGCCAGAATTGTTCTGGTTCGGTGCACTCATCCTGGGTTATGACTGTGCTGGTGGATCAAACTCCAGAGCGCTGCAGGGTGCAGAGCATAGATAGGAAACAGGCACCTGCCAGCAGGACTCACAGACTCAGGACACCCAGTCAAGAACAGATGCCATGAGAAATAGGGCACAACTTCCAGGGGCTAGATCCATCCATTTCAAACACTGCCACCTCTCTGAACTGACTTCATTGTTGGATAATGTACTGAGTGAGGAACACAGCTGAAGCTACACTAGTGTTCTTGAAGGTTTCTTCCTGATGTCAATTTTTATTTTTTTTTCAGAGGGATATTGAGATTAACTCAGTCCTATACCTCTGCAGCACAGGTGTTCTTGAGAACAACAACGTGGATGTGGGTTTTGCTTCTGTGCAATACTGTAGACCTGCATGGAAAATACAGTGAGAAAGCAGCCCCGTGCTGTGTTCCCCAGAACCTCCCAGCCCAGCAGCTGGTCAGAATGCCTTGGAGGTGGACACCATATCAGCAGACTGCTTAATTTAAAAAGAAAAAGGAAAGGGGGAAACAAAAAAGACCGATGACAGCTGACTTCATATCTTCTGGGCTAATGCAGAATGAAGAACAAAGATGACTGATAAAAGGAGTGAAGATGAAGCCTAGCAAAAACATACTCAGGTGTGGGCAGCAGGCAGTGGCCTCTGTGTCAAAAGAATCCACAAACCTTCAATTCCTATAGCTGACACTGCGATGAAGCTTTGATCATGTTGGCAAGTTTGAGAAATGGTCTGGGAAGAAGCAGTGAGATCAGGAGGAGTCCTCTGAACTCAGGGGAGGCCTGAGTGAAGTTATGAAGTCCTCAGTATTATCACAGCTGGCTAATAACAGCAAAAGGTCAGAGCAATATAGTAATTACTCAAACTTAGAATCACTTTTCCCATTGGAAAATAACACCAGCTTTAAGTAAGTCATGAATAAAACATGCTAGCCAAATCTATTACCTTAAGCATCTCCAGATAGGTTTCTAAGAACTAGGGACATAATGTATATTTACTTGCTTGATGAAAACCTACTCATTGCTGATAAATCCTCCTAGCCTAATTAGGATGCCTGGTATATTTCAAAGCCTGATATATTTCCTCTTGCATACGCTTGAATGGGTCAACTCTTGAACTGAGTCACACCAATATAAATGCAGAATGAAACATGATTTCAATGGCTTCATCTAAACCTAAGGCAATGTAGGAAACCAGACAATGCAGCCAGAAACTTTTCATTACTTTTAAATAAAATGGTTTTTAAGTAAAAAAAAAAATATATATATATAAACATCTATAGAAAAAATCATGAAATGAGTGTTTATTATTTTTCTTCTGCCAATCTGAAAAATCAAACTTCCTTTTAAATGTAACACTAAAGTGAATTAGGCTTTTTGTATTGATTGTACAACTATCTGTTTAGGTTTTTGACAATCCTACATAACTGCTGTTCAGCGGTTCCATCAAGTTAACATAATTTAAGTATAACTCCAGCAATTATAAATTCTACTTGTTATGCATTTTCTTTCCTTGTTTTGTGAATGAAGTGTAGTTACTTTCTCTACATTCAGATAGATATATATTTAGTTAAATACTTGTGATGTGTAAGATGGTACACTGTTCTTAGAGGCATCCTTAAAATTGTTCTTCTGTTCTCATTTATTCCCTGTTATTCTTCTTCCACGATTATTCTACTTCCTTAGAAGCAGATTAATACTAGATTATTCAAAGGGTTTCTTTTGGAGCTCCTCCTGTTACCTTGTGACAAATACCACACCACTAGCGTGTGAGCTAAACTGCCTTTCAGCCCTATGATGCCAGAATGACAACACTGAGAAGCCTTACTGTGCAGGGCTGCTGCCATGGTGGTGATGGCAGTGACTCCAGGTGGTCCCCAAAATGCCTCTCTGACAATTGTATGCAATATTTATAAGAAATACAACATTCCCCCAAAAGAAACACTTTCTGCATGCAGATATTTGTGCATGTCTTATTGGTCTGGCTTCTCACATGTAACTAGTACATTCAATTGAATGTACTTTGTTCGTTATTATTCATGTATCCTAATGTGAGGGAACACAGTAATGGACAGTTGCAAATATGTTGCACAGAACTTTAAGACAAACTCTTAATCTTGTTGGGATTAAGAAAGCATTAAAATTAATGAAATGATTGCATCTCAATCTGCATATGCAAATTAGGGTAAATGGTATGCCCAACAATAGTAGAAGCAAAAGATTATGATAATAAATCACGTTATCTGAATTAATGACTGGCTAACCCCACTTGATAAGGTCATAGTAAGTCCCAATGCACTTATTACTAAAATTTATCATTCAAGCATGTATGTGCATTTAATTATTACAGCCTATTTTAACAAGCAGATAAACTGAGAGCAGTGGAAAGTTTTTCCTGTCCAGCACAAGCCTGTAAATACAACTGTTCAGAGCACTTCATATTTCAATGTGAGTAAGGTAAATAGATGTCTGTCCTTTATAATTTGACCCAAGGATTAATGAATCAGTTAACCCCAGTCTCTCCCTTCTTTATGGGGTTAAAGACTTATGCCTTCCTTGGAACACGGGAGAATCAGAACTCAAATAGCAGTGATGAAAAAAGTCATTAAGTTTGCTTTGTCTTTACATCTATGTTTGTTGATTTCCCAGTATCCCAGTCTAGAGACGTGTTTTCTCAAGGCAAAGATGGTTTTTAGCTATGTGTTTGTAAAGTACCTTGTACAGTAAATAATAAATTTCAGCATGGGCCTCTGAGTAATGCTGCACTGTAAGTAATGTTTATATTTAGTTGGCTTTATCTGGAGATCTCAGAAGGTGTAAAAAACATTATTATTCTGAGACTAGTTTCTGGAAAGGGTATCATAATCTCATTTGAGTTGGGCAGTAAGAGAGTTGTTTGCTTTTCTTCAGCGAAATGTAATTTCATGCTCACTCTCATTTGTGTGAATCTTAAGTACCCTGTGTCTGTAAGCATTCACACAGCTGGTAAGCAGCTAATTTATCATATATGGACACTTCAGCTGTATTTACTGACGATACATCTGCATGAGTACAAATATGTATGATACCACGTTCCTAAAAGCCCACAGACAGATTAACCAGCCGTTTAGAGAGACTCAGAGCAGAAGATCTGTGACTGTCAAACTGGATCCAAATGAGGACAAAAACTTCTGTGGAAGAAGTCTTGGTGAGCTGTCTCAACTAGAATCTTGGCTGTCCTTGTGAAACGTTCATGGAAATGTTCCTTTAGGTAGCTACTGCATGGATGGAGGGCCGTGCCCATGTTTGTTGACCCTTTGGGTAGAAGCAGACAAGGAGAAGCTCATTCACCAGTTCAAGATTTAAAAAAGAGCTGGAAAAACTCAGCACAGCATTTTTAGGTATATGCCAGGTACTCCCGTTGCTTCGGGAGGGCTGCTGCAAACCACCAGCCGCTGCCCTTGCTCAGGGCTCCAGGGAGCAACGTCTGAGCTGGCCACGAGCTGAGTCAGCATGATCCCTACCGCATCCGGAGGCACGGATAATTTGAGGTGACTGGCAAGGCAGAAAGGTTGGGAGGTTGTAAACCATCACTGCTGCAGACAGCACAAGCGCCACCGTGCCACGCAATGCCTTGCTTCAGAGCTATCAAATTAAGTTCAGGAAAAAGGCGCTCTAATGAATTAATCATAGGAATACACATTTTACTCCTGGAACAAAATGAGGATGATCCAATTAACCAATTTCTACTAAGGCCTACGATTACTTTATTAGGGCTTTAAAAAATGGTTTCTGCAAAGCAGTATTTATTCCCAGTTTGCTATAGTTATCAGACAGTGCTGTCTAAGACCTGCTGTTGAGGCCTGTGCTGTCCCTTATCTCATTAAGTGTGACATAAACACCTTTGATGAAATGAAATGGTGAAGTGCAGCAAATGGAGTAAACTCTCTTTCTACGCAGCAATGCCCTGCTACATGCTTGAAATCTGATTTGCTAGCTGTTATTGACAGACGATAACACGTTTTGTACGAGTGCCAGCCAAAGATAGCCGTTTAGAGCTTCTAAATAATTAAGTATTGATTAATCAACCTAGGAGTATATAGAACATTTTTTCAGGCTTTTGTCCATTCTTAAAGGTCTTATTATTTCTGCCAGAGGAAGCAGGGGAAGCACAGACCTTCTGTAACTGTCAGGGGGCTTAAAAAATTACAGGTCTGCACTGCTGTCCCTGGAGAAAACAGCACGGCTGACAGCCTGCCATTGAACAAGCATATGTGCCTTCTTGCTTTGCTGCACTGCTTGTCCACCGTGTCAGCTGTCGGTGAAGAGAAGTGCTTGAATTTCATAAGCCACAGAACAGCTAGAAGGGGGCTGAAGCTGAATGTTTTAAGGGTTTGCTGACTTTGACTTTGAATTAAAAAAAAAAAAAAAAAAAAAAAAAAGCAAATGGAAACTTCTGGTGGGTTATTTGACCTGTCCTCTGTTAGCATGATTGGACTGGAAAAGTCTGTGCTGTGCTGGACTTAAGGCAGAGTTGTTCAGGCAGTAAGTCATCCTGCCTGAAGGCTTTTTGGTATTTCTGTTGCTTCTAGTATCTTAAATATGTGGCCCATGCGTGTGAAAAATGAAGCCTACAGAGTACAACAGGGACACTGATGAAGATGATGGTCATTAAATTATCGCCCCTGTAATCTGTGAGCTACTTGATCCTTCCTATCTGGGAAAGGTTTCAATACTATTGAGCGAGTTCATTTCTCTTACCTTGAAAACAGCAATTGTCCTATAGGAGGTAAGCAATATAAATGCTTTTGTTGGTGATGCTCCCTATGAATCACCAATTACTGAAACTGCATTTACAGCAGGTTGAGAGAATTTTAACAATATTAGGAGGGAATTATTTTAGACTGAAAAATGCATCTTTCTTGTTATTTCCATACAATGCAAAAAATAAATAATGGTTGTTCATTTGCTTAGAAACAGCTGTCACATCATGGCTTGAAAATAGGAACTTCATGGACCTGGAAATGAATAAGGATAATATATCAAGAGCAGGCAGGAAGCAGATGTGCTGGGTGTGCCAGATGTGGCTCACTATATTAAAAAAGTGAGAAATTGGGTAATTCCTGATAGGAGAACTAAAATTCTGTTTGGTAGAATGTTGTTTTGTTATTACTATTTTCAGTTTCTCAGGTAAGAGAAGTTGAAGGTCGGTAAGTTGCAGGAATGAGGAGAGTTGTGAGATTTGTCGTACCTAGCATTACAGATGCTTAATTACCTTGCTTGCTGGACTTCTGTCCTCTAAGTGTTAAGTTACTATCAGTGAATACAGGTGGGCATTTCCATAAGGGATCTACAAGAATTCAGAAGCACTAATACGGCCTCAATCCAAGTTATGCTGAAAGCATTGAAAGACACCTCATTATTCCCATGCATAGGGAGCCTGCCTGTTCTTCTAGAGCATGTGTCCCAGCTACTCATGTTCATGTCCTTGCTGCCTTGAGAAACCCCCTAAGGCATGTTATCATTTGGTCATCTACTGGTATGTTTACTGTGTTAAAACAAGACAACTTTTTGCCCCGGCAGCATCACACTCGCTCGTGAGGACTCTGCATCGTTAAATCGGTGGCTGGTTTACGGTTGCAAGCTGCCTGTGCAATTTCTACTCAACAGAAAAATTTCTACATTTACTTTTTGCATTAAAGTACAGTTTAACTTACAAGCTAGTAAACTGAATGTGAACAGTTCGTGTGTGGCAGCGGTTCCAAGTACCATGTGGCATGGCATCCTGCCTTCCCCCCGCCGGCACGAAGGAGCAAGATTACAGCTCTGCTGGTGGCGGCGAGCCCCTTGGCGAGGTGAAACCCTGTGTGTCTGTGCTGCTAGCAATAATCCGGCAATTGCTGTTGACTGAGTTTGTAGCTAATGCTTCTGCAAGGCAAAGCAGAACGTTTTTTTCTGTGGTACTGTGCACAGAGACAGCCTTTTGTTAGTCACAGATGCCACTGAAGGCAGCTGTCCCTTAAAACCACAGGTCTTTCTGTCTCGAGCGTAAGAAAATAATGGAAAATACACCAGGGTGTAAAGGAGCTCTCCTAGAAAGGTGATGCAATATGCCTACCTCTCTCTCCATCACTTATGGGCAAGCAGCTGTTGCAGTATGAGGCCAGATCATGATTTTGAATTTCCGAACACCTCTGGTAATCAATGAGAAGGAAAAGAAGCTTCTCTGCTCTGGACCTTACATTTACATAGGATTCTGAGTTACACTCTCTATTATCTGTTCTAGTTCAGAGTGTATTTGATGCAAATAGTGCCTAAGATGTTGCCCAAGTTGTCTGAGCCCAAGATAAGCAGCAGATCTTGTTCAGAAGAAGTCTTGATAATCAGGCTTCTGCTCTGCTTCCTATGAAACACGGTGATAAACGTTTGTCTGACAGGCTGCGTTCAGCTCTGTGGTGTGCTGGCTGCTTAGGCATGAGGTATGGATACTCAAACATCACAAGTAATTGCCAAATCCTTTTTTAAAAAGGGATCATTAATCTCAGTAATAAGCCACATGAAGTATTGCTGTGGAGAGTAAGGGAGCAGCAACTGAATGGCAAACTTCTTCAAATATGGTAGCTGAGGTAGATTTGGGCTTCAGGAGGTGAAGTGGCAAATAGATAAAAGGCTGTTTGTATGATTGTTTTTCTGGAAATTTATCATTACTAAAAGATACCTGTCTATTTTGGTTTGAGAGGATCGTTTTCTTTAGGTTTCATTGTTGCACGTCTCTCCTGATTAGTGTCCTAGTTCTCACTTATGACTAAACTTCTGATTTCTTTTCTTCTCATAGTTCTTTTTTTTGTATGTTCCTAATCACTCTCGTTTGGTTCCCTGGAAAGAACTAAAGTTTGGTGATATTCAAATTGAAGCATACTTGGCGGGGAGGGAAGGTGTTTTAGCAGTTTTAGGGTTATGACTTTGCATGAAATTTAGTGCTATTGCTGTTACACGAGGTCATCACGTGTTTGGGGACTCACTGGTACCTTGCTCTTTTTGCTTTATTATTTGAACATGACTATATTTAAGCAAAATGGTCTCCTGTTTTATGGGATGGTAAAGGTCACCCTGTTTTCAGTGCTGCTCCTATCTTCTGGATCCTTGACTCACCACTTGAGTATGTTTTGGGGGGTGGGGGAAAGATGCTTAGGATAGACTTAGTGTCACCAAACTGTTATCTGGAACAATAAAGGTAATTTTATTGTTTTTAGTGTTCTTTGATATTAAGGAATTTTATGGGTGGGATTAATAAACTAGGAAGCTATTATGAATCCATGGTTAGGCTTGAATTTTCAAGAGCAGTCTACGGTCCTGATCTTGAGATCAGTGAAAAAGTCTCCATTAATAAGAATACAGACTTGGTGAGCATGGCCATTGTGGGATAACTGCTGCAGCATTAATGGGCTATTAATACTTGCCTTGGTGATCACCAAGACCGTTGATACAACAGGAAATATGTGCCACTTCAAATAAATCAAAAAAAAAAAAAAAGGAAATAACCACATCTTTGTCTGATAGCTCTTCATACCATTCTTTACCACAGCATTGATTTATCTGTGCTAAGGAATATGCATTTTTTGTTGGTGGTTTAAAAAATGAGAGATAAAGCTTTAATCTGTTATCTTGATGTTGATTTCATAAGAATGCATTAAAATACTTGATACTCTTTCTTAAAAATAAATAAATAAATAACGGTAAAAAAAATCAGCAATGGCATTAAAACCACTGCATAAAGAAAATGAATTCAAGATTAATAGAGAAATCCAGAGGAAGACTGGAGTAACATAAATGTATAAAAAATAATTGTGTATTGATTTCTTTTTTAATCTCTAGTGTAAATACACCATCTTGCCACCATAAAGCTTCAGCACAGCTATGGGCGTGTTAACTTTGGTTAATTTTATGGAATAAATTTCAGTAAATGTTAAGTTTCAAGATAGGATTAGGAAAATAATTTGGAAGGAAAAAAAAATCAGCTCAGGATTTATCCTAAGATGCCGGGCATCTACAACTTTATTTCCAAGTTTTGGAGAGCAGTAAAAACACCTTCAGACAGTTCTCAGTGGCACTTTTAGACTATTCAGAATGCAGTTGGATTGAAGTTCTCACTGTGCAACCAGATAAGGGCCATTTGAGAGCTACCTGGCTTTTTGTGTATCTCCCACAATGGTTCCAGTAGTTAAAACTGGCGAAGCAAAGCTCTTAGAGATGATGCACAGCGTATGAAGAGGCTTGCTCTCACCTCAGCATTGCTTCAGCCAGGCTAAAAGGATGAAAAATGTGAAAAGTTGCTGGTTGTGTAGGTAAGAATGATTCCTAAATAAGAAACTGCAACTTTAAAAAGAAGAGTGCCAAGGGAGTCTGATATGTCTCACAAAAGTCTGCATCTCTTCTACCTGGATTTTTTTCATTTAATGCAGGTAAAAGGAGGCTACACAATAGCAAATAAAATATATTCCTATGACAGTCTTAAAAGATTATAATGTGCTTGTAAAGAGATTGTGTTTAGAAGGTTTTTTTTTTGCTGTTGCAGACTCAGAGTCATAGAGAAGACTCGAATCAATACTGAGGACTGAGTCTCCACCCTCTGATGTTAATTTTCTATCAGAGAGATTATTGATTTCTGAAGAAGTTACAAGACTGTCATTGCAGCAGCAGAGGAAAATGGGTGTATTAATGTAACTCTGGTTCTGTGCTTTATTTTTTCAAATCTAAGGTGCACAAGTTTGTCTTGAACAAATACCTGCCTGCTCAACCTGATGATTTCTGTACACATGTAACAGTGAAAAGAGACATCCCTGAAAGACCAGGGGATCTGCTCCCCAGAGCAAACAGAAACCATATAGTCCTTTTCTGTGAGTACAGATAAATCAAGTAGCACTTTCTCATTGCAAAGCAATTCTCCTGGTGTGCTGTTTCTCTCCCATGTGCTGATGCCATGGCTGCTTCTCTTCTAAGCAGATGTCCAGTTGAATTTTCAGGAATCTGTTGAGTCGGTCTATTGAGATCCACGGTAGTTTTTAATGCAAACATTGTTTGCATATGGCTGTCCGTTCTTGGTATTATACCATATCTTTTAACATCTCTTAGGAGTTTTACAGGCATTTTAAAATTATATGTGGCTTAAGTTTTTTAAAAATGTTTTTTTGTTGTGCAGCCCAGAAGCTAGCATCATATTTGATATTTTGAAAATGTTTCTACAAAATCAGTACAGTTGCCCTTGTTAGGCAACTGAGGCCAAGTTGTAGCTAAAGAAATTTTATGCAGTTTTATTCTGCATGTGGGAGGAGGGGTAAACACTGAATTGGCTTAATTTTTTCTGCCTTCTTGCTCCTTCTGCTTAATCGTCATTTCTCCAGCACCCTAGCAGGTATTGCATATTTACAGTCCAACCAAACAACAGGGCTTATTCAAATCTTTTCTCCATAGCAGACATAAAGCGAAATGATTTTCATCCTTCAGTAGTCCTAGTCTTTCAATAGTGTCATAGCAATAGAAACGGGGCACTTGCACTTGACTATTCAGTAAAGGCTAACTAAGTGCTTTTGAAGTACTCTAAGGTTGAGTGACCTTCAATGACTTGTGCGTATAGATTATCAAACATCATAGCTGAACTAACAGACCATGAACAGTGTCCGATTCCTTTCAGGCTAAATAGTGCAGATAATCATAATTATTCTGGATGCCAGGGTCAAAAGAACTGTTCATCACTTTTCTGGCTTACTGAAGAATCTTTTAAAGTACTAAATGATACATCATCCCTGTCAGTGTGTTATAAAGGAATTAAGTGAAGCGAGTTCTAGAAGAGATTTTTGACAGCACATATCTGATATGTCTCTGTCCTTTCATTTGTATTGCCCTCCATTTTTTAAGGCAGATTACGAATTCCAAGTCTGTCACTCAGATGCTTTATTTTGTAGAGGGCTGGCTTTCATCCCCAGTGGAATTTTCTCCATCAATTTGAATGAACATTTTAAGTAGTTAATTAATATGCCAGGACTAGCTGTAGGTGAGACACACTGCCTCAATAGCCAATTGCTGGAAAAAATGGGTCCAACATAGTCACTTTTGACATCACACTAATTATTGTTTTACATCAGACCCGAGCTGATGAAATTATTAAGTAATTTGTGTCCTGAGAGTTGCCCACCTATAGACTGCTTTGCATGCAGCTTCTTATTAGCTTACAGTAGCAAGGAGGAAGTGGTAGAATTTGTGATAACACATTGGACAGGCATTTTCAGAAGTAATTAGAATACACCAGGAAAATAATACCCTGTAGGTTCTTACTTCTAAAGTTCCATTAGTATGTTACTATCGTATCATACTGTCATATATAACAATATGCATATAAGCTACATATATATAGAATGACTACGACCATATGCAAATATGTGAAGGAATGTACATTTTTAAGACCTTTCTTTGAGTAATATAGAAAGCTTAAAATAAGGTCCTTAATTAAATGTACTACAGAAAGAACTTGAAAGATGAGGGATGGTAATAAAACAGAGAAGAAGGATGACGTCCAGAGCAGTAGTAAAATAAAAGTTATGCTCCTGCCAAATGAAGACTAGAAAGTGCAGGTGAAATCATGAACTGGCTGGCCAATTTTTATTTCATGTGTATTGTCTCTGCCTCCTGAGTCTTGGCAAGAGTACAATGGAATCAAGGTAGGCAAAACTGAGCAAAAATCTGTCTCTGGCAAACCTCAAATAAACACATAAATCAGCATTTAGGTGAATGTAAATGTACTCTAATGCTTTTAGTTCTATAAATTTAATTTGTAGTAAGCGTATAAAAGTAATAATCACAAGTCTAAAAGCAAAAACAGAGCAGAAAATAACAGCTCTAGGTACAAAATAAAGTATTTAGCTTGAACATCTGGATAGCACATGCTACAATCCTTTATACACTGGCTGCAATGGAGATTATTGTTCTTCTGAACAATAAAATAGATCACGTTATGTTTAAAGCTCTAAGAACATCGCTTGCCACCAATTTGTTCAGTGCTGTGCTCAAATGCTCTGATGGCATAAAGTGCATCCCGTATAAACTGTGAACTCTATTTGAAAATAAAGTTTATAATTAAAATTGGCATTTGTGGGCCTCCAGCTGGTGAGTGCTGTTTTGCTGACGTGTGACATCACTCCCGACACCCACAGTATGGTCGCTCATTGTCAGACTTCGTGCCAGGTCCTCCCAATGCCAATGCCTCAGATGTTGCAATCTCCACAAAATGGCACCCAGCAGCAGGAGGCTTGCAAAGGCTTTATCTCACAGTTTATACGGGAAAGGTTTTTCCTCACTCTGCAAATAATCATTTTATTTTATTAAGCAACGATCTTGACTTTGAGTTCTGCACAGAAGTTAACCTGTCTCCTGTAGCAACAGCAGCAGTTGCTTTTCTGGAAGGCCCACGTGCGAGCACAGGGGGAAGCGATTAGGCACCGTAGCTTAATGATGCTGTATTAGAGAGAGCTGGTCCAAGACAGCACAATATTAATGACGATGGGTCAGGTTCCCTTGTACGATCTGGCTTGCTGATGGCTCTACTTTGTTGTAAAGGAACTAGATTGTTTTTTTTGTTTTGTTTTGACCTAATGAGCATCTCATGTGTGCAAGGAAGCACTGTAAGCGAGAATTCAGGTTCAGTACATGTGCTAGGCAGCCAAATATGAGACGATTATTACAGAAATTAGATGTGAGCCTAAAAATGACACAGCCTACCAAGCAGTATGAAATTCCTTTTTTGCTTATAGTCTTAAATGGAAGAAAAACATTGTTTTAAAAGCCTGATAGTTCCTATAAAGCTGTGTCTACCTTTTGTAATTTCAGCTGTTAACTTCATGTTATAAATTCTGCTTTACTTTGAGATTTCAGAACAAATTTTAATGGCTCTGTTTGCAAGCACTATTGCGAACTCTGTATTAAGCTTATTTATTCAGCAGGTGACAGTCGTCCAGCCCCTCCTTACTAAATTAGTATGAAGTGAGAATTTGTGCATTGTGCTTCTTAAAGCACAAGTTGTTATTGATCAGTTCTGAACACAGAGGGTGGTCTTGCTCTTAATAAAAGTTTTACACAAATCTTTTCTAGCTTCTATCAACTAATATTGAGTAAAAATATGAAATAGAAAGCTATAGGTAATTATGATGTTGCTCTTTAAGTACTATGGTGATACCGTTAGTGCACTCTTCTGGATATGGACTTTTTTGCCTTCATCATTCTGTCCTTGAAGAAGGCAATAACAAAATTACCCACCAGACACTGGAATATTATTAAGTGACAATATAAGTCTCACCAGAAGGAGGGGGGAAAAAAAAAGTCATAGAAAAATACCACCTATTGCAAGTTCTACTGACCTTTTAATGCCATCAGTGGTGCCCTTATACAAATGTGAAGAATGAGATAATTACAACAGCTTGAAGGCTCACAGTATAAATTAATCTGTGTAATGATTATCTGGATTCTTAAAACAATGACAAGTGCTATTTTATAGGGTAATATTTTTTAAATAATTTATGTAAAGCAAGCACACAGCAGAAATCAATCCTGGTGCACTGACTGTTTCAAAAATACAGTGGTTTGGTGGTCGGGAGGGAAATTAGTGAACTTAAATTAGAGGGATCAAAATTTTTAGGTGGAAAGTTATGAAACGCCTCTAGGCACTGTGGTCAGCACATGTAGCTGAAGACAATCACATGGCCAGGGACCCAGACAAGCTAGGTACAGGTTAACACCCCTTCAGCTTGCCACCCAGCTGATAAGCCTGCAAGCGTGCCAGTGGCTCAGAAATGTGTAGAATGCTATCATTACTGAAGCAGTTAGAAGAGGAAAGACAATGAAATGAAAAGCAATGCTACATAGTATTCTGATCAATATTAGAAATACTATGCCATTCTGGTAAATATTCATATTTACATATCGTGAATTGAGTCAGGTTTTAAATTTTTATGTAGAGAGATGAGAGAGAAGGTAAAGAACTTTAGATTATGGGCAACTGTCTCAAACACATCTGTTCAAGCAAAGGGTGGGAAAGATGTCTCTAGTGAAGTACGCATTTGAAGCTGAAAGTGAAAGGTTGTTGAATAGAGGACAGTGGGGGAAAAAAAAGGGTGGCTTGTGCTGCTTTGATGTTGAGGTGATGTCCACAAAAGATGTCTGCTGGAATGAACTGAATCAAGTTTCACAGAGGAGGAGCTACGGATTTTTTCAAAAAGAAAATCTATATGCATACATCTATATCTTGGTTAAGGGGCTGAAATCTAGCTTTAAGGAGCAGTTTAATTGTGAATGAGTTTCTAAGGAAGAAGGGAGAGTAACAGGGCAACAGGATGACCTGTCTTCTGCACAAAAGAGACTGTAAACAGATGGAGAATTCATAATATACAAATGGCCCTGATTTAATTGATTTCAAAATCAGTGAAGGAAAAATAGGAGGCTTGAAATGTTGATATGGAGCAACATATGGCTTGTTCAGAGAGCAAAAAAGGGGACTATTTTCTCCAGAATTCTCAGAAATCTAAGCAAATGTAGGAGACAGACTTGATCCCTCTTGTTTGAGGGAACGTGAAAAGGAGAAAGAGTCAGTGTCTTTGAGAGACAAATACAGAAAAAGGCTGATGAGAGTTATTTTTCTGGATGATTAATAGATTATTTTAATTATTCTTTTTAATTTTCAGTTTTCCCAAATGTAGTATAAGAGTATGCAAATACCATGATCTCTAAAAGAAACTAGAAACTGTGGAGTTGGAGTAAGATCTACTATGCTATAAGGTCTTACAGCATATAGTACTTCATTTTAGTACTAAATGATGGTGTAAGCGAGATGGTAAGGCATTCTTTAGATGTGATAAATGGCTTTTTGTTCCAGAAGGTGAAAGACCAATAAATGTGTTTTTATTTTAAAAATAAATAAATCATTGAGAATCTGAAGGTAAGAAGGATCCTGAAATTATGGTTATGTACTCTATATGTAAGGCCTAGAACAAGAACCAAATTTAAGTATATTTAGAATCTATCCTTAGGAAAATTAATATGGAAAAACACATTATGAAAAATTGGTTTTAAAAAAAAAAAGGCAAGTAGGAACCTCTGTTAGCTTTCTATTTTATAATGCGTTTATTGATGATCCAGAGGGGCTACAAGTTTTTAGGACAGGATTACAATTCAGAATGATACTGGCAAACTAAAAAATTAATAATAATAATGTTGGATTTGTACATTCTGTTTCATTGTATTTTAAGAAAAAGAATAAAGATGTGCTACAATATGATATAGGAGCTCCATAATTAGTAGTACAATAGTGGTCTTAAGGGAGAAAAAGTATATACACCAGTATATACACCCACAATTCCCCTTCTCCCCAGCTGAACAGATGATAGCAAAAAACGTGAGTGTTTAATCCATCACCTGTGGAAAATGATGATAATCCAGGTTTGTTTTTCTTGGAAAAGACGCAAGGAGAGATTGTCATAAACCCTCAGTTATGTGAAAGGTCTGTAAATAAAGAACAGTGGTTTGTTGTTCCCCCATGTCTCCACTGAGTGAATTAAATCTTTTCCTAAATTTGTAATGGTTGTTAAAGATGTTACAATGCTCAAAGTACAAGGAATGCATTATCCTAAGGGAAGTATTTCTTTGTTACCGGGCACTTAGCTGAGTCAGGGGAGATAACATTATACTTCATCCTGCCACAGAGGAAGAGGGTAGATCAAATAATACCTTCACATACTACTTACCTCCCTGTTTATTCGGTTAGTGGTAAATATTGCTGTGCACTTTACTTAGCTGAAGCAATTAAAATACAGATATTAAAAATAATGAAGAGATGAAGTTGAACTTTTTTCTGATTATGAGATTTTAGCACTTGTGCTGCTCCTTACTCAACAAAAGCTCAGCGCACTTTGTTGTGCATGCCTATTAAATTTTCCTTATTAAATTATCTTCTCCAATCTACACACCTGCAGTTTTATTTTATCCTCAGAATGACTCACGGTAGTTCAGGTACACCTACATGAGCCAGCAGTGTGAGTATGTGGCCTTTTCTCATGATTGCTGTGAACTGAGCCAGATTCCCTTATAATCCCGCTGGTTTTCATTATGACTTTTTTTTTTTTATGATTTCAGTGTAATTAATTGGTTATTAAGATCCTGAGGATTATCCCCAAACCTACTGGTACACTACTTATGTAGGAGCTCACCTCTGGTACTAGTATGGTTTTGCTCCTTTATATTTGACTGGAGCAATGGTAGCATGGTTGTTTGGGTACCCTGGCGCTAGGGTGGACGGTACCAACTGCACGTTACTTGTCAGTAGTCTCCTTTTAGTGAAGCAATTCTTCCAGGTTCTGTTTGAAAAAACACTGGGTAAGAAGGGGAGGCATACATCCCATCCGGTACCCATAGAGCTGGCTGTGTCAACTGAGCGACTTTTATATATGCTGCTTCCTCTCAAGACAAAACAATTCTGCGTGCACTGCCTTGGCATGCCAACAGCTGTATGCAGTTGATCATGCTGTCTGAACATGAAAAACAAATTTAACTTGTTCATTAAATGTCACTACTGGTAAGACCAGGGATGTATGGAAGAGCTAAGTAAGGAATTAATAAAGGGGTGTAGGAGGATTCTGAAAATTAAAATCTGTATTTCTTTGGAGGTGAGAAGTGAGAAAAGATAAATTAAACACTTGATGATTCAGGATTTGAGCCAAAATATTTTAGGCACATAAAATACAAAGCACTCCTGAGTTTTTCCACTTATACAAATAGCTACTTTGGTCCAAGTCCTATACTGCAGAGTTAAATCATGGCAAATGCACACCAAAAAGGAGAGGAAACCAGAACAATTGGTGGGACTAAAGTGGAGGACTCGTAATAAAAATGAAGGAAAGAAGCACCAATACAGAAAAGAGAAAGTCCTGAAGATACAATACGCTTGGGTATTGGAGCAGTTGGTGTGGTTATCATTATTTATTACTGCCACTCATAGCTCTTGATGCTTGAAAGATGTTTGATATGTGAATAGGTGAGAATGTGTCTGTGAGGCAGACAAGTGCTCCTCAGGTGCTCTGAGTTCTTCTGGAGCCCAGAAAGGATCAGGAAAGGACAATTCCTTTAGCAAGCGTTAGGAGTAATTGAGTTGCACTGATTTGATACACAAGTTAATTCCTACACTCAGGTAAACTGCATCTGATCAGTGTGATGTCTTCCTTGTTCTTTGCTTCTGGTAGGCAGTACCTTCGTCAAAATGAGTAATGCTTTCTGAAGAAAATAACTTCTCTTAAAAGTATATATTCAGATGGTGGTTTGTTTTTGTTTTTGTTTTTTTTTTTTGGAAAAATCCTTTTTTTGGGAAAGACAGTGCTTCTTCAAACCAAACCTTAATTATTTTTTTCTCTTTTCCTCAGCCAGAAAATAAAACCCTGATATTAATTGTTCCTGTCCCCTCCCACTTTCAAATCAAATTGTGTTACAGCCAGAATTCATTGGAAATGGTGGAGTACTTACCAGAACAAAGAAAAGCAAAACAGCATGCAGACATCTCTTCTTGTTCCACTACTACTTCTATGGGACATTTAATCTTAATGATATTGACATGAGCCTTTTATCTTTGAAATGAAAATTAGTGACCCCATTAGAATGAAAACTAAAATTCATTATAAGTTCATTATAAGTTGTATGTGTCAAATAGAAATGAAGCTTTCTCTCTAGGCTGTTGTTTGTTTTCCATAACTATAAAGAAAGAATGACATAAGTCCCTGTGTCTTTCATTGATTTATGGAAATCTTACTCTGGTGACTAAAAACATTAATTTGGCTCCATATAAAAGATACTTTAATTGTTCAAAAAAAAAAAAAATGCACTTTGACTTCAATTAAGCTTACATAAGCTTGTACACATGGGGACTACTTTTGAGAGAGAAGTGAATTTGCTAACCTGGCATTTTTTCTCAAATTCACATAGCACTAATCAAAATGACATTGATTTGCTTACATTAGCAGCTGACACCTCAAACTTCCTTTTATTTGAGCTTCCTGGGAGGGTGAACTTTCCTTGATGTAAAACTGGCTTTTCACAGCCAAAGATCTGTATCACAGCAAGTCCTGTGTCTTTAATCTGTCTTGTCCTTTTTTTGTGCGTCTATTCCAAGCACTGTTTCATGCTTAAAAATAATGCATCAGGGATATAACTGGATTCATTCTTTCCTGAAATATAGAGAGATAGGGAATAGAAGTCTAGAAATGTGCCATGTAAACCTGCTTCCAGAAAAGAAAAGTCTGTGAAAGAGATTCCAACCTAATAACTTTATGCTACATCAATTTCTTGTCATGGTAAAAGGCTGGTCTTAAATTATATGTTGAGATCTTTTGCTACTAAAATAGTGTCTTATAAGCCACACACAGCAGAGACTTGTCAGTAATGGAAGCTGAGCTGGAAGATACAGAAGTCCACAACAAGTCTAAACTACCCATTTTGTTCTCTTGCTAGCCAGATCAGAAAATCTCTGGTAAATATATCTTTGGAGTGTGTGCCCTATTCCTAGGGTGCGGGAATATTTCCCTTGGTTACTACATGCTAAACTGAGAGTACTGGGAAAATTGAGTAGAAGTCTTAGCAGGCTACAAAGCTCTACTGGCATTGCTTGGTTTGCATCAAGAGAAGTGGTTTGGTGGCAGTACAATGTATAAATAATGCAGGTAACAAGCTGGCATCAATTCGAGCTCAATGAGACCTCAGAG
The DNA here is from genome assembly GCF_047663525.1 of Anas platyrhynchos. Lineage (NCBI taxonomy): Eukaryota > Metazoa > Chordata > Aves > Anseriformes > Anatidae > Anas > Anas platyrhynchos. The sequence goes on along the minus strand of NC_092593.1, from coordinate 36,797,300 downwards.
CTGGCAAAGCATTCTTGAAACTTATGAGCCTTCTGTAAGCCTATAACCTTTCAAAACACTTGAACCTTTTGAATAATGTTTCAGAAAACTTGCTCTTGCACAAAAAAAAAAAAAAAAAAGGTGCTACAAGCTCATTCTCATTTCAGCTAAAAAGGCTTTATCATTGTGTTGAGTATCTGGCATGGTGCAGCATTAGAAGCAATCTTCTCTTGGCATCTAATCAGCATATAATTTCAATTGTCTGTCTGCTCTTCTTCCGCTCAGCTTTGTGTGACTGGTCTGTGCTAGGAAGTTTGGGTTATCAGAATAGAGCAGGGAGCTTCGGCAGGACAAAACCATGGCAAGTGCAGGGGTTTACGGTGGGTGAGCTCAAAATCTGCCTTGTGCCTTGTTTAATTAAATGAGAAACTTGCAGGAAACACATGGCTAGTGCCCCCAGAGGTGCCTTTTCAATTTCCCAATCAAAGCTGATGAAATTAGAATTGGCTATCAAATCCTTCTAGCAAACTTGCATCATTCTTTGCTAATTTCCTTCTAGTGGCCCCTTGAGAGATGGAGATAGTCTCAATGCTGCATATTAAACTTTAATTACTGATTTCTGTTATGAGGGTGAGATAACACTCGGACAAAGATAGCTGCATCCTAGCTTGCAAGCTCCTCATGCTGAAAACCATCCATAAAGTAAATGAAAAATGAGTCAGCAACCTATCACCAATCTCTGTCAGTGCATGCAGCACCTTCAATTCCACAGTAGGATGCCAGCTGGTCTTCTATTAACAGTAAATTGAAGATTTTTATTTATTTATAAGTGTCATTAATCTGGTAGGCTGAATGCAATTTGCTTTCCAAAAAAAATCATGCAAGGCTTAGTATCATCCATGCAGATGCAATATATAGTTTACGAAAAATATCAAAACATATAATATCCACAACAGCAGTGCTGTTACGTGGGTTTTGAAGCTTTTTGTTTATTACATTACATAAAGGAGGAGTCCTTAAAATACTGCTTCATTTTTATTTGTTTATTTTTCTCAAGGAAAAATCCTACAATTTCAGGTAAACTGCTTCTACCACTGCATGCCCGACTTGGAACCGCTTTCCGTTCTATGCAAAATGATTGCACAGGATTTTAGGATTGTGATAACCTTGCTAAACTAAGTGAGATTAGAGATTTTACTTGAAAGGACCATATCTGCCATGATGGAGCAGGTATAGGGGGACATACAGAAATGAGGCAACATGTCCTAAGCAGCAGATGAACTGAGGGGAGAAATTGCAGCGTGTTTGGAAGTTTCTATTAGAATTCTTCAAATGTCCTAACAGGTTGCAGTAGAGACACTTGCACAGTTACAGAATTGGAACGGTACAATAGTTTGTTACAATTCTTTCCATTTTATGTTCTTGCTGTTCATCTCTGAATTTGCCTGACTTGCTACTGCCTTCTCTGTCCTCTCATTTCTTTCTGCTAGACCTGCCTGGAGTGCTGCATTTGAGCACACTACAATATAGCTCAGCGCTTGAACAAGTGTTCTGAGATAAGCAAGTCACAGTTCTCAGCATGAAGATTTTTCTGTATACTCAATTAGTATTCTTTTTGTTCTCTTTTTCTGCTTATTTAAATAAATTTGTTAGTCATTAGGGCTTGTGTGTTTGCACGAGCGTTAAAGCAAGCGTATCATTACACGGTGGATGGAAACTCTTCAGTTTGCTTAGATGGACGTTTTCAGTCATTGTGTACGACTGGCATAGCATTTTACCAGATTAGTGTGCTGTACTTGATATGTAGCAGAAAACATAAATCTCCTGTCTCTTATAAGCAGATACAAATAGCTGAAAGCACAACCATCATTTGTAGCAGTTATTCAACTTTTAAAAAATAAAAGCTACTTCATCTTCGTACCCCAATCCCCCACAAACCAACAACCTGCTGGAGTTCCTGCTATAGTCTGAAGTCAATTTGTTCTAACTTTGTGTTGTCTTCCCATTTAATGAGATGTTAGCATTTTATTTCTGGACATCTGGATAAGGCTTGAATTTATTACTCAAGTACAGTTTATGGCAGTTCATAAATTTTCATAATTTTCACATCTGCATTTTTGGTACCATTGGTACTGTTTAAACTTTGGAAAAAAAAAATTTAGAACTTTAAAGTCGATGTGAGTGCATAATTTTAAAAAAAAATTACAAAACATTGCTGAAACAAATATGCATTTTATACTGGTAGGTTTTCAGTTTTCTAAATATGCTATATGGCTCCTTTTAATTGTATAACCCCAAATACCACACTTGTCTTCATTAAAATTTATTAGTTCACTCAGTCAAAGAAATTCTTCTAAGTATCTCCAGTAAATATTCACTGTTGTGGACTATGAAACTAATTATCTCCTTAAAGCTAATGTTTTTCATCATTCATTATATGCTAAGCAAGCGAAGTGAATTTCAGTATATTTCCTGGTCTGCTTCCTATTTTTTTTTTTCCTTTTGTTTAAACCGATTCAAGTTTACCCAATGAAAACATGCTGGAAAAGTAAGTCACTGAAATGTAGGGAGTGCTGTATAATGGGCTGTTTTGATTTATGTACTGGGGTGGAGGAAAGAAGCAATTCAAAGCAGCAAAGTAGTCTTGAAGTTGAACAGCAGACTGTTCATAATTGAATCATAACACACCGTACAAGTGGGAGTTTGGATTGCTGTTTAGGGGACACTGTCAATCCAAATGTCAGTCGGAGCTCCCAGCAGCGAGTGCGAAGCTGTTTCAGATGGTATTGCTGCCCAGCAGCCGCCTGTCTCATGTCTCTTCCTTCCTGCTAGCATGTGAAAGCCTTCCAAAATTAAACCAATCTAAGGTCTTAAGTTCAGGAACAGATTGAAGCACATGCCTGGTCTGATGTTCATGTGTCCTACTGCAAGGTAGGTTCCAGTTTCATGCAAAAAATATGCTCACCTGGTATTTCCTCCAGTTCTGCTTAATTTACCTTTTGCTACAATCAGTAGCCATTTGGTCAGATTGTTATGGTATTTTTGTCTAGGTTTAAACCACTTAAAAAAATATTTTAGTGCTTTTCTCATTCTACTCACCAGTGCAGAATGCACCTGTACTTGAATGGCAATAGTACAGATTGCTTTTAAAGCAACCGGTGTGTCCCAGCATTTTTCATGGGTTTGTAATACCTAAAGGTCATATTTTTAGGCTTATTCTCCATGGAAAGGATGAGGACACAGTAGCATTACATGAAGTACATTTCATAAATAGGGTAATATACTTCTTTCATGTGGTCCGAAACTTGTGTTTTTTAACTGAACACCTTCTATTTTCAAATTCTGAAGATCTGGGCAATTTTTTATTGGTGCATTCTCATTATGGTCAAGTGTGAATTTACTGTTTCTTGACAGGTCTAAGCAGAGATTTATTGGGGAGGGGATATTTTACATGAGTCAGAACCAATGTAACTCCTAACAGTGTTCATGTCGACATTTGCTAGAATTTCTATTAAGATGAATGGGCATATTATTCACCAATGGAGTGTAAAGTATGTCATTTTATTCAACTCCAATGGAATTCAACAATTTGTCCCATTTTTGTAAAGTAGACATCTTAAACAGAACTTCAGATGTGACTGTAAACCATAACTATATTTGACTTTGGAGAAAAGTTTGCTGTGACTTAAGAACTCAACACATCTCACTAATCTCTGCTACTATTATTATTATTAGCTTTTTACAATCTAACCTGAGAGTCTGCTTATCAAGAGTAGGATCTGATGCTTTATCTCTTCCTCATTCACCGTCATATCCAAAAACTCTAGTTTTCTATTATGGATTAAGAAACGGGTAAAAAGAAGAAAACAGTCACAGGGCAATAACAAGAGTTTATATTGCTCTTAGCAGCAGTAGCCCTCCATAATGGGTCTAATACTCGTCATTCATCTGTTATGTGCCGATACCTTCAGCAGATGAGTCCGGTTGGGAGTGCATAGAATTACTTGAACCTAATGGTTCCACTGCTTTTTTCCATTTAAAATTTAGGAATTAATCACCTGCCAATGTAATGTTATGACACCACATGTTGTTACAACACCAAAAATAATCTCACGGATGGATTTAAACAGACTGAATTAAAATAAAAGCCATCTTTGCCTACAGTTAGCATTGTGTTGGGTGTTCACTGAATGTTCACATTTAGTACAGTCTGGCCCCATCTATATACCACAAGATACTGCATGTTAGTGCTTAGCTATTACGTTTTGACATTCGAGGAACACCCAAGAAGCAGATGACGGTGTTTCTTCTGTGGGATCTTTTTATGCGAAAGAAAAGACTTCATCATGAAGCAGGACAAGCCCAACCAACATTTGCTCAATGAGTCCTGCACTGTGCCCTGAAGTTGATGAGACTATTAACATTAATTATTCATGTGCTGACAAAGGCCGCTGCAGGAGAGACAGAATGAAGACTAATAGGGTAAAATGGAGAAAACTGGATGCACGGGAGAGCTGGGAGAACGGAGTATCTTTCAATATTTTTCCTCATTAGTTTGGCTTATTTCCCACAGGGGCACCAGCACAAATCTTTGACACCAGGACTTTTCCTTAACTCTGACTGCAAATTCAGAGCCACATTTCCTTCGTGAGCCGCACTCTGCTCCTGAGCCCTGACCCTGTTGGCAGCTCACACATCCTCGCTGATTGCTGCTGCCCTTCAGGCTGACAGCTGGGCCTCACCCGCCTGGGGCACAGCACAGGACAGGAAAGAGCTCAGTTCTCAGCTCTGTGCTAAAACAAAGGAGGGCACAGCGTAACCACCAGGGGAAGTTGGTGACTTCCCACTGTGCTTCGGACTCCAGAGTTTTCCCGAGGGTCCTCTGCCAAGAAGGAGCTTGGCAAGAGGCTTCTGCAAGGAGAAATGCTATTCTGCTTGAAGCTCGGTGCTTTTCGGGGCAAGGCAGGTAGAGCAACAGATGGATGGATGCTCAGAGGCAGTGCTTCTTGATGAGCTTCCTCTCAGGGGCTTTATGAATTGCTGATAGTTATATTTTTAAGTTACTGGAGCTGTGAAACTGAAATATTCTGTTACCTGTAAATGTGACTCAAGCTTTAGGGCTCTCAGCTAAGAAAATCAGTATCTGCTTCTCATAAAGTATCTTTAATTGGGCTATTTTATTTTAGAAAGGCAACTCTACAGAAAATTCAATTAGTCTGATCAGTGTACTGTTAGGGAGAGACTGAATTTTTGCATTGCTCCAGCTGACAGTGTACTTTCTCCCCTCTCCACCTCCTCACCCCCACGGGGGAAAAGAAAAGAAAAAAAAAAAACATAATACAAAAAAAAAATTTCAAGTTTTTGGCAATTTGTCTTACATAGAGCTGGTAAGGTTCAGATGTGAGAACATCTACTGCAAGCTGTCATGTATAAAGACTCCAAGGAGTGAACTAAACACTTCTAAACTAACTTTTTTACATGCCATTAGCCATGTAAACAAGAAAACTGTCACTTGATTCTCAAGAATGGAAAAATTCCTGCAGTCTTGATAACCCTGACATGTTCCCATTGATAACTGATTCAAGCAGTTATCTAAGAGGAAAAGGCCCTTTGCATCATCATTATTAAAAATTAGGAGTTGCTATGGCATGTGGTCATCCAAGGTTTTCCAAGAATACACCTACAGTAAGATTTTGAATTGGGTGCTTGTGTGTTGTGGAATGGTTATATGTTAAATCCCTCTTAGCTCAGCAATGTGTGCTAGAAGGCTGCTTGATGTACAAGGTACAAGTGCAGTTTTTCCTTTTAGCAAGCTTGCTCTGTAAATTTATATATATATATATATATTTAACTCTGAGGAAAAATTTCTGCTCAAAATATACAGCTCTAGTGTTTACTATTGGTTTAGGCTGGGAAGGAAAAAGTCAATTTTTAACAAAGGATTTCTTAAACCAGTTTATTATGGATGATATTCTCCCATCCACACACGCAGTTCTGGCACCACTTTCAATCTTTTCCTACTTTTGGTATTTTCTACAGATACTCTGAGCTAAAGATAGGGAAGGGGAAAAATGGGCAGGGAGGAACAAAAGAAAACCAAACGTCCCTACACAGAGCTTGTTTACAGAACCATTTGTTATGAACAGAAATTGCTGTTGCTCTGCACCAGGTCCTGTGGTAGGAGATAGTACTCTGGGAAATAAATAAGCTTTAATGGGAGATTGTTTTGCTGGTGACTGGCACTACATATCTGGAAGCTTGCTGCAGCAGTTTGGAAATGGCAATGACATGAAACAAGAGTAAAGTCTTACTGACAAGTCAAGGATGATTTTAACTTTTCCAGAGGTGGCATTACCAAGTATTAGTGTGAAATACTTCCCCCAAAACCCAGTGTATATAGGCTTCTTGTAGCGAGGGGCCCAAAACTGAGCACAGTACTCGAGGTGCGGCCTCACCAGGGCCGAGTACAGGGGGACGATCACCTCCCTAGCCCTGCTGGTCACACTGCTTCTTACGCAAGCCAGGATGCCGTTGGCCTTCTTGGCCACCTGAGCACACTGCTGGCTCATATTCAGCCGACTGTCCACCATCACTCCCAGGTCCTTCTCTGCCTGGCAGCTCTCCAACCATTCCTCTCCCAGCCTGTAGTTCTGCTTGGCGTTATTGCGCCCCAGGTGCAGGACCCGGCACTTGGCCTTGTTGAACTTCACGCAGTTGACCTCAGCCCATCGGTGCAGCCTATCCAGATCCTCCTGCAGAGCCTTCCTACCCTCGAGCAGATTGACACATGCACCTAACTTGGTGTCATCTGTGAACTTACTGAGGGTGCACTCAATGCCCTCGTCCAGATCATTGATGAAGATATTAAAGAGGACCGGCCCCAGCACCGAGCCCTGGGGGATGCCACTAGTGACCAGCCTCCAACTGGATTTGACTCCATTTACTACGACTCTTTGGGCCCAGCTATCCAGCCAGTTTCTAACCCAATGAAGCGTACGCCAGTCCAAGCCAAGAGCAGCCAGTTTCTTGATGTACCTTAGCTCTTGGCATGTGCCCTGTTGCATGGGCAAGGTGTTTAATTTCTGCTATTTCTGCTGGTGCTTTTCTTTCTCTGTGCTGGACTCTCTTTATTTGACTCTCTTTAAACTTGTTTTAATCAGCTAATTTTTCTCACGATTCTCATTGCACTGTGAACTGTAGGTTCGAAGTATTAATAATTTACAGCTCTCTAAAGTTCAGTGGAAGTGCATTTAGTTTTGTTTATAATAGAGAACTGGAAAATGAATATTTCTTTCTAATTAATGGAAAAATAAATTGAGTATGTTTTTTTTTTTTTTTCCTTCCCCTTTTGCCCTTTGAATCTATTCTGTTGGTGGTGATCTCAGTTCTGTGGGAACCTGGAGCAGCAGAGAGCAAAGTGATTCACTTTGGGGAGCAGCATGTCACACCTCAGCCATTGCTCCAGTGTTAGCAGCGTGTCCCTGAGGACTCTGTGGTTGCATAGGCTTCCTTTCCTGTGATCTCATCTGGGACATCAGCTAATGCTAATGATGTCCACTTTCTCCATGTTCTGTAAACCGATAGCGTGGATAAGAAGGGAGTCTCGTGTTCTTAAAATGGGTGGCTATTTGTGTTTGACAGTAACACAAAGAGAATTGGTTACTTATTAATGATTAGCCTTTTTTTGTTATATTAGGCATATCAGAACCTTGTGCATGTGATTCTTTTTGTTAAAAATAAAATGAGTAACTCTAGGTGACCTGTGCTCCCAAACCATGTTAGTTAATAATTAAAATGTGTTCAAACATGAATGATTGAGTTGTTTCTAGAGAAACATAATTTTCTTATGCTGTACAATTAAGCAATATTGTGAAACTAGACATTCAAAATGCTGAGACTTGCTTTAAAATGCTGATTTAAAAGAAACACCCATATGACATGTTCTCATAATTGTCCTTTGAGGTTTTTAAAGCTATTTTTTCACTTCTCTTTGCAACTAAATTTCTAATTTTGAAAAGAAACTGGAGAGTTATGCAATAATAAGAACCCTACAAAAGAAACCTTGAAACATCAGGGGACTCAATTTTAATAACTAATAGCAAAATGGTTAGAAGAAAGGGGCATATTGAAAGTGTCTTGTGTGCAGACATCTAAGTGCCAGATTACTTACAATAACACTGCTTAGCGGAGGGAAGAAGTGTGTACTAGTAGACATGGTCAGTCTACTGCCCCCCAGGGTTTCTAGATCTTTTTCTGCAAAGCTGCTTTCAAGACAGCCTGCAGGAAGGCAAGGGGTAATTCCTCCCCAGGTGTGGGGCTTTGAGTTTCCCTTCCAACCTGGTGACATTTCTGCCTGCCCACTTCTCCGGGCTGGTGAGGGCCTCCTGAACAGAACCTCAATCATTCCCCAGACCAACCTGGCAGTTTCCAATCCACCTCACGGTCCTCTCCCTCAGTAGTAAAATCAATAGGAAATCTGAGTAGAGCGGTGTTGGTACTGAGAAACAGAAAGCTTCTGAATATCGGTGATGCTTTTAGCCCTCTTCCCCTGGGCATCCTCCAGGGGAAATATTTAACTGTGTTGAATATAATTGTATAGATCCCTGAGACACTCAGATGAACTTCTTAACACTGCAAGATTTAAACAATTTCTGCTCTCTCTGAATAAGATAAACCCCAAAGTGAAAGGCATGGGACTACAGACTACTTCGTAAGGTGAAAATGGTATGCAGCTTCATTAGCGCAGGAAGATTCAGCTGAGCTTTTGGAAATTAATCCAAATGCAAATGGCCTCAGAATTATGACAGGTTTTCTCACAAGTTATGTTCTTAAATGATTAATTCCTTTGAATGTTTCCATTTGGAAGGTGATATCTTTTATCTCTGTGCAAATATTCGTACTATAGGGCATATCAGAAAAGAAGCAGAGAAAATCACTAGCCAGAGAGAAAAACAATGATGCCAGGAACAATGGCTGTTAAGAAACAAGCCTGTGGTCATCCATAGCTACAACTAAATCCATTGAAGCCAATGGGAGCAGTTACTTTTGATGATCAGGTAGCTTTATAGTAAATCTTATGAGCTTCCCCTTGCACTACAATTTGGAAAACACTACTCTGCACTGCTGCTTTTGGTAAAGAGTCTCAAAAAGCTTTACATGTTAATCAAACTCCCAGTGCGCTCAGAGATATTATCCAGAAGTAAGGATGCAGAAACTGAGACAAAAAGTGGTTTTGCTTTGCTCAGAGAAGTGACAACTGTAGTTGTACGAGCAGTAATTTTACACTAGTTGTTGGGCAGCAGGACACTATTCCTACCTCACTGCTGGTAAGGTTTGGGCAGTCAGGAAAAACAAAAGGGTCCAGAAACAAGAAGAAAAGGGAGAGGGGACTGCCCTGTTCTAATCTGGGTTAGCCTATTCATTTAAATTCAGACAGAGCTGTTTTAACCGAGTAAAATTAGTCCTTTTGTGTTGCTGTGCTTTAACTTGCCTTAAAACGAGGAGCTTAAAACAAATATTGATGACATTAAAGCCATTAGATGAATAAGATAATGTTGCAAATGATGACATACTATTTTTAATATTGTACTTTTACTTAAGCTATATTCTTGTAGTGCTACTCATGAAAGGTTGTGCACCTGTGTTCGTCTTAACTGGAATGTCCAGTCATCAGGTTACGCATCTGACAGGACTACATGGGGCTAGAAGGGTGTCAAAAAGTATGTCAGAAATCCTCATTTCTTATTTAAATCTTTAAAAACTAAACAAAATAAACAACAACAATAAGTAGAGTCTTCAGATCAATAAAATATGAAGAATACCTGCAGGCTTCACAGGATATCAAGATGTGAAGTTCATATGCATCTGCATAACTGTGTGAGTCACAGATGGATTTGGGCACCGGAGTGATATTTGCAATACCTTTATTCATTTAGTTGTATAGTTCAAATTTGCATTGGAAAAAAAAAAAAAAAAAAATTAAGGCATGTGGTAATCATTCTGTAAAAATAAAAATTTGATTTAGTAAACATTGCAGTCTGGAAGACAGTAGAAAAAGTAATTTTAAGTTGACTTTTCCCCACATCTTTTTATACTTTGTGTTACACTAAGACTTAAAAAAAAAAAATAATAATAATAATAATAATAATAAATGCTGTATGCTAGTCTTTTGAATCTGGTACAAGGACTCTTCCTTCTTGGCTCTTTCAGTGCCAGTAATTAGGCCATCTGGTTGGTGAGGGAAATTAATTCAAGACCATATTAATTCCTACTTTTAAATTTCTTTGTGAATAACACTTCAGGAAAAAATGAGGCTTGCTGGATAATCAGATCCAAAATTAAGAGAATTTCTTGTTGATCACCCTATAGTGCTGGTTACAAAATTAATCACAGATGCTTAGAAACTATAGTGATAAATCTGTTGTCAACATCTAGATAGAAAAAAAGATTCGAAGGAGCATGAAATTGTCATAGATTTGTTTAGGTAGGTGCTTGTAATGAGAATGAGCGTCCAATTTGTTCAGAAATTCATGCTGAGCCTTTAAAAGACAGGAATGAAGTACAATGGTTTGGCTCTATATAGCTTCAAACCCCATGCATGTGATTTTCATGACAGTGTGCTGGACTCTTAAGGTGCAAGAGTGGTGGTGAAAGTCAGGTACATGAATTTAAGTTTTCCTCAATCTACCTTTACAGGTGTTGTTTTTGTTGTGTTGTCTTTTTGTTTGTTTGTTTTTTAGTAACAGTGAAGTTTTTTGATCTTGTTGCCAAGAAACACCCCCCAAGCAGGCAGCTGATACCGTCATACAACTTCTTTCTTCCTACTAAAAGGGGCCATGGCTGAGTAAACAAATGCTACCCGTACTATTTGCCTTACCATTGAAGCTTGTACTTTGCTTACCTTCATTAACGCTTTCTCAGATCCCTTACAAACCAATCTATTTGTGAAGAAAGTGGTTGTCATGATAGCTTTCTTTTGTAAAGAAACCTTTTTTTTGAGTAACAAACTACACTATCAGATACAAATTTCAAATTATTTTGCAGTTGCATGGAAATGGTCTTCTAAATTGCACTTAAATCTGTTCTTGCAGGGAACTGAAATTGAAAAAAAAACACCGTCTACTTTCACATCTATAGTGGGTGGCTAAAAAGTGTGATATCCAGGCAGAGAGCAATATATTTTCCATGGCCAGATTATCATTCTCATTTCTTCAGGGTTCCCCCATGATGAAGACACCTTGCTGTCTTCTCCCAAAGGCCGCTCCTCCATCTGACGGCATTTTGCAAACTGAACAGAGCTACCTGCTTCTGAGGGAGCTGATGCACGTGACAGCATGGCCAATGCTTTACCAGCTCAATTGTTAGAGATGTGAGGAGCAGGCAGAAATGTGTCCATCCTTCCCAGATTCAACTTACACAGGCTTGTCTTCAATTTTTAACCATCTGTTAATTCTTCTAATGTCAGTGATTTTGCTCTGTGGTTTCCGCTGTCCCAATGTCAGTGCAGTAGGTGTTAACAAGCAAAGTGGCTGTTTAATGAAACACTGGTTTCTGGGCAGTAAGTAATGTGTTTAGGACTTGGGACTGCGTTTTAGAAGACAAAGGAAGGATATTAGGCTCAGTTTCCGCCTTTGCCTACCAGGTGAGCAGGTAATGATGCGTACCAGATAGTGACGTGTCCATTTGTTTTCCTAATGCAGCAGGAATTTGAAAAACTTCGCTTTCAGTTTTCTCAGAGGAGGAAAGCATTTGACCAAAGATCAAGATACTCTTTGGATATTCAAGTTGTCTAAGCATCATGAATTACTATTTTATGTTTTATTTGTGGAGAAGAAGCCTTACCCACCACAGTCCTCTGCTTCACAGCCAGTCATTTCAAACTTAGATCAGTAAAAAAAAAATTAGTTAAGTACTTAAGTTTGTTCTTTGTATCGAACGGGCCTTAGATCAGACTTGGGTAGTCATACCTGTACAAAGTGTTCCAGTGCAAAACAGAGTAACAAAAACAGTGCTGTTGTGAGTAATTGATCCTTTTTCTGATCATCTCATCCCTATTAAGCTGCTTTTGAAAGGATTAATTCTTGAGGCACAGAACTCTTATAATCCTCCTTGTGGAGGTAATGACGACTTATGTTCAGCAGTGTCCTGGAGATGCTTAGACTCATGTTTACAAAGACACTATATGCCAAAATTTCTATTTTCCAAAATGATTAAGCCTTCAGGGTGGGATCACAGTCCATTTAGACTAGTTACATTAGAGATAGCCTTTTGCTTTTTTCCTGGGATTCAAGATGCAGAAGGCTAGTTGCTGTGAAGCCATGGCTGCTTCAGGGTTGTAGTGTGCAGCTCTTTAAGAATACAGAGAAGATGCTAAACTCCATGGAAAATCTAGTAAAAAATGTAGATTCTAGGGATTCCACTAGATCTTAGCAGCATTGAAGTCAGTCCACTTTCCTAACTTAGCGCACAAGGAGCATGAAGTATGAGTAATAGCTTTTAAACCACAGATGAAACCTGTAAACTCAACCAAAAAAAACTTTGCAAGGAAGTTGTTGGTATTCCTGAGCAACGGGAGTGTTACACCCAGTGGTGGCAGAGTACCGAATGTGCAGCACAATGCATGCCCTCCTACACCCACAGTACTCCCTCATCCCACTCAACCAATTAACAGTAATTAGATAATTACAGTTCATAAGAGTCTTCAAAAGATGAAGATCTTGCTGCTTGGGACTCATTAGCCCTTCTTAACATATTTATTACACTTTTTATTTCTGACCACAAAGGGGAAAAAATTAAAATATTCTGTGTTGCTTGCCATATTCTGCTCATGAAGCATAACCTGCAAAAGCACTCCTCCCAGATGCCCAGTGTTAGCTCTGTTTTGAACTGAATGTGACAGGTAATGATGTAGAAAGGAAGCTTCTATAAAACACCTTGTATTTGATCATAAGATTTTTTTATGAGAGTTTCAAAGCAAATGACATTATTTTTATACTGCTGGCAAAAATTTAGCCACTTGTTCTCCATAATAAAAATGATTGTTTATAGTTATGCACGCAGCATCTAACACGCAAGACTGAATGGTTGCAGTAGATATTTTCAAGCAAGGCAACCACATTTCATATGGCTGATGGAACTCATCTTTTGTTGTTTCTGTTGTTTGTTTTGTTTTCCTTTTAAAATTTCCCCTAAATGAGCAAACTTTGGAATTTCTCTTTTTACTGGCAAACTTTATTTTTTCAGCTACATTTCTGGAGGATCGTTGGTTTTTTCTCTTTTCCCTTTTACAGAATGAGATGTAGGAGTTGCCACAACACCAAACACAAGGAAGGAAGTGAATGCCCTTATGATCCTAATGATGATGAGAGGATCCTCTAGAACATAAACCAGAGCCTACAAGTGATGCTGTGATTCTCCTATATGGGATCTGGCCTTCTTCATTGCCCAGCAAAGAAATCTATTAGGGCTAACATAAATGCCTAAACTTTCTCTAGAGTGGATACACCACACATGCTTGTGCATGAAGTCACAGAGACTAGAAGCCTCTAATGTTAGATGCAAAAATCATTTGCACCTTAAAGTACTTCTCATGTTGGAAACTACTGCTAGCATGTGCTTCACCTCAGTTTGGGTCCAAGGGGCAGAAGGCTAAGGAGTGCTTGTGTAGGGCCCTTGCTCTGGATCAACCTCTAAAGGAGTTTTCCTCTCAGGGGAAAAGATGAGCATACATAAGTGGCCTGTGTTACTGATGGATGGGAAGGATAGCTGAAGGATAGCTCAGCTGTCAGTGCACTTTAAAAAACAATTTATGATGATTTCTTTGTCAATCCTCCACACACTTGTTTTTCCCCTTGCGATGTCTATTAGAGTAGGGAGCTTGTTACCAGTAACACTGTGGCTGCTGTTTTCCCAGTCTAATAGATATTTTATAGAGAGCAAAATATTTGTTGACTGGTTGAAGCAGCTTTCTTGTCCCAGCCCTCCAACTTCAGAGGAACACTAAGAGGCCAATGGGGACCTAGGATTGGAGCCTTGCTTTTGATATTTGTGCTAAATCTATTTTCCTGTGTCTACACCTTCATCGCAGTTAGAGAGGTAGAGCCAACCACATGGGGATTAAGCTATTTCTTTCTTTTGATACCATGCTGTTTACAAACCACTCTCTAGCAGCGTACTGTACAGCTACAATTATAAGAACTGAGCATAATTGAATCGCTGGTGAAATTAAGTGGAACAATAAATAAGTTAATCTGTATCTCCTTCTTTAATGCAGAGCTTTCATTTATTTCCAATGTATTTACTGCTGATTGTCCAGCAGTATCAGAAGGACAGTGGCATGATGGTTATACGATGCTGAAGCAGTGGTGATGGCTTTTTGGTGGTGACATTTTGTGGTGGTGGCTGGCATTGTTGGATGTGGGTGCTGCCAATGCAGCTGCTGCTGTGGGGCCGGAGCTGGGTGAGACCCAACGATAGGCTGGTGCTGGGGGGAGACAAATGGAAATCAATGCAACATCTCTGTTCTGTAATTTGGCTTATTATGCTCTCCGCTGCCTGGTTTGAAAGGTTGGGTTTGATCTGTTAATTAGAGCACTGTACAATCAAACATAGGTCACTTGACAGCCTGTGTCAGCAGACTCAGTATTTGGTGACTTTGGGTGAAGGGGTGGTGGATTCCACCACATCGTTTGGCTTCCATGTGATGCTGAGACCAAAAGGTGAATCATTTCAGGTTCAATAACAAAAACTGAAAGTCAGGCCTGGCAGGCAGGATGGGCAGCCAAGGGGTCTGTGCCGGTTTTGCAGGGATGTACTTACAGCGTGACACTGCAGTGATGGAGGGGAAATAAAGCCAGTACCTGACAGAGCTTCCTAGGAAGGATTGTCACATTGCATGCATTTACCTGGCTGTATGTGCACATAGAGAAGGCAGAAGCAGATCTCATTAGCTCTGAGAAGTTTGATCAGGAAGGGAAAACCTATGTTGACACCAAAAGGCAGACCTTTTTTTTGGTGGTGGCACAATTAGGTGGTTCGCTGTTTTTTGGCAAGCAGCTGGTTCTTTCCTCTGAATTTCAATGTTGCCCAAGCAGAGATATTCTAATAGCACTGGTTGTAATATAATCTGTTTGTTCATCTCTTCCCATCGGAAGGGAGGACGTGGGTGACTGCAGGCCTGCCTTCCTTCCATCCTTTGGGGCTAGCAAGGGCTTGTGGTGGAGCGGGACTCCAGCATGTGGCCAGTTCCTCATGTCCAGCTGCTGGGAAGGAGCAGTGCTCTTGCTGGTCCCCAGCCCGTGCCCTGTGCACCAGCCCTTCCTCCAACAGTGAATTGTCATGTCACTAACCAACACCCCTGTTTCTGTGGGAAAGGTGATCCCTTTCTTAAGGATCAGTTTTCTTAAACCTTTTTCTTAAGTGCTTTAATTAAGCACCTGAAGCTTTAAGATGCTTTTCCAAACTGAAAGCTACTTACTGGAAAATGGTTTATGGAACAACTGAAGAGGACTTTGCTAAATCTGCATTAAATGTACACCAAAAAGATCAGTGCCTTAGAGTGCCAAAGGGTGCATACTGCAGATTTCCTCCCCTCTTACTCAAGCTCAGCTGAGACAAGGAGAAGGTTACCAAGAATTTGCACATCTTTGTGGATCCTGGACTAAGTAGCAACAACTGCTATTCCATCTCTCCCTCAACCCTCCACTTGGAGCCTGCTATAATCCAAGCCAGTAACAAATCAAGAATCATAAGCATGGCTACAGTAAGGTTCATTTCCTCAGCTCTTAAAATTAATGAGGGAAGGCTTTAAGACCTCATTAGTTGCTTGTCTTTATTGGCTGGGATTGTACCACTGTGTTGGGAGATACTACCTGTATGATGGCATTTGAAAGCTTTTCTGCAAGCTGTGCATCGGTTGTCTAAAGACATCTGTCTCACAGCCCCATCCCTCCAAAATCAGACCAGGAATTTCACTGATCTATGAATGTTCAGGTGCGTAGGTGTGCTCTCCCTCCCTGCCAGCAGTGCAAATGGGAACAGCTTGCAGAGCTGTGGCTGTGCTTACAGTCCCCCACGATTCTGAGTGATAATGAAACCAAACTGGAAATTGTTTCCTAATCTCTCCGCTCATTTTTATTGGTGAGCTCTGCAGATCACAGTGGGGTCAAACTGGGTACTTTCTCAAAACAGGCCTATTTAAAGCAGACGTAGTACATGAAGTTGTAGCTACTGGAAAGTTAAAAACAGGTCAGATAATTTCAACTCTTGTTATGACAGCTTTTCATGGGAATTTGTTGTTCTCCCTCACTTGTAAACAAGTACAGAAGCACGCATTACCACTGAATCATCTTTCTGATGTTTCATGCAGACAGTGTCTTGTGTTAAGATCTGCCTGGCTGTTTTTAACGAGAACTAGAAGTAAATATATTTGCATATCATTCCAAGTTTGTCCTGTTTGACGTGCAGAGCAACAAAAAAAAAAAAAGTGCATGTCTTTGACCATGAGAGTTAGCTTAATTTTGCAGTCTGTGGGTTAAGAAATCCCCTTATTTATGTAAATAGTAACTTGCACTATTTTCAGGTTTGTCCAGCAGTCAATTCTTAATCCATTTAAAATGTACTCTACTGATACGGCACGGTGCTAATCTTCTAATCAGAATGTCATGGTACGCTTAGTCAAGTGACTTAGAAAAGTCTACATTACGCTACATAGTAAAATTAATCAAATGAATATAATCTCTAAAAAGAACGAATCATGGTAATGTTCAAACACTGTGATAGTTTCTGTTTTAATACAGATACTTACACTTTAGGTGAACTTTAAAACTTTTAATTCTTTTTTTTGGTGTGTGTATCAGATATTGCTAGTATAGCTTTCAGAGGGGATGAAAAAGTGGTCTTATTTCTTTCAAATTGTGTTTGGGAAATTGCTAGAACATTTCATTTTCACTTTTATAAAAAGCTAGTCTCGACAAAATGTTTCTGGCTTGGAAGATGGAGGATTTGTATAAGATCAAAACAATATTTTTGTGAGAGATAATATCATAAAAATTCATATTTCTCTGCTTCATTTGGCTTCGAGACTAAATAACTGAAATGGAACTAGACTCTAAATTATAACCGTGAAACTGTCTAGCTCTTTTTCTGTACTAAAGACTATTTATATGACCCTTGTGCTCTGAAATATAAAACAGCCTCCTTTACATGTGAGACAATAATTAAAAGGAAGGAAACCAACATTTAGACCTCTTAGCTCTTTATTCAGCAGCTAGCTCAGCATTCCCACCAGAGGTGTACAAAGCATTACCTTTGACAAATCAAGCAAAAGCAGCTCTTGAAGATTATCTATCTGATGGTAAAAACACATTCACATGCTCTGTAATACAGCACAAGTCTGGCAGGTACAAGAGAAAACACAGTCAGCTCGTTAAGAGGTTGTTGCAAGTCATAAATACATACTAATATGATGCCTTTGTTCCAGCTCTGTTTATTTTTCTTGCAGAATATAGACATTTTAGTCAAAATTGGAAGCTTATGACAGATTTAATTTGTCCTCTGGTTTGTAAAGCTCAATACGTGAAGTAGTATCATATGTTGAGTGAACGGCATCCTGCTGAGGACACAACGCTCTGGCTTCACAAACTGTATTGCAGAGGACGTTGTCTTTGTCACTGCTGTACTGTAGGAACTGTTATGTTCTTTAAACCATGTTCAGGTGGCTTTATGGCCAGTCTTCCTCTAGCTTTTCCTATGACAGTTCAGCAATAACCTTGCCATCAACCGAGGTGAGCAAACAGCAATTTTGCCTTATCAGCTCATCTGAAATATATACCAGGCTCACATCATAGTACATTCTGAAATCCCAATTCCCAGACCTCCACACTGAAGCGTGTGACTAAATCAGGCTATTGCTGTCACCTGCCCTGACAGCATGGCTCTTCAGGGTGGCTTAAGTGCCCCCAGGCTTGCAGTTGTCATGTGCTGTTAATGTTCATCTGAGTATCTGTGAACAGACTCTCAGGGAAGGACTGGTTAACATGATTAACAGCAGTTTGTTTAATGGACAGGAAAAGGGGATGCTATGCAACCAGGATTTTTGCTTGGTTTTCCACCAGAAGTCATACACATGAAAATATCTCAGTATCCGTTATAGTTCCAAGAACAAGAAAGCTGAAGCTTAGTCACGTACTAAGCATGGTTGAAGGGGAAGGGCAAAGTGAAGCGAGGGCACACGGCTGAGCTCTCCTGGCCTAGGCCTGCCATTGGGACTAAGCTGGAGATTAATGTTTGAGTTCTGAGAAGGAGAAGTCCAAGCCGTCTGGTGGCAATGGGGCTCAGAAAGCTTCCCAAAGCAAAGGAGGGCCAGCTACAAGGATTGCCACCTGCACAGTCCTTACCCATGGCATTGGGGTGGCTCAAGGCAGAACTCACAGGTTAGGGTTAGGTGGCTCTGGTTCTGTGGTATATTTAAAGTAGCAAAATACCTGTGACACTGAAATTTCAGGTGAAAGAGGTAAGAACCTATTTCAAGTTTTCTAGGTATGAATTAGTGATAACAATAAACGCACCGAAGTCAGAGACTTCAGGAGTTGTATGGTTTTCCCAGGGGAAAAAAATAAGCATGATAGCACTGCACTGTCACAGCAGAATTTTGGTTTCTGCTTGTCAATCTGTATTCTTAGAAACTAGTAACTCTTGCTTAGCATAATTCTCAGTGTCCATAATTAGCACGAGGTAGCTTGTGAAAATACTATTTTAATAATACAAAATTAGATTTAATTTTTGCAATAAAAATGTATGCATTGCAAGGTCATTGAAGTGTTTCCCTGCATTGATCAGAATAATATAGCACTGTGTACCTATAAAGAAACACCAAGTGAATTTTGACATTGTGTTGTACATATTTCTAAAACTGTCTGTAAATCCATTTGAGGTGGTTTTGTTCATATGAAGACAATATATTCCAGGTTGAGAACCTACATTCATCTGGCCTCTCTCTGATAGAGACCCTCCACCATCAGCAGTCTCAGTCAGTACAAATGTCAGCACAGAGTGGTTTATAGGAACAGATGCTGTGAGTGACAATGTTTGGGAAGATGATAACATCTGGAATCGCTGCAGCTAAAGTTGAGAGGTTTTGGAGGGTGTAGAGATCTTAAAATTCCTGATTTTTGAATGTCGTGTGATATTGTACTAGCTAAAAAAAAAATAATAATAATAATCCTGTACCACCTGTCTCCACCTTTACTTCTGTAAATCCTGTCTGCACCTTTCTGTAACTTGCCCTTCTGTAACCTACTTCACTAAGAACAATTGGTAAAGCACTTATTTCCATAATGATTATGCAGAGAACTACATAAAACCCTAGAGTTACAGCTAAGGACTTATAAAAGTCCTTACAATTATAAAAGAGGAGAAAATAGGGGACTTTATTAATTGAAGATGACAGACTCTGTTCTGCTTCCTCTTCTGTAAAGTTTCAAAGCTTCTTTGAAACAAATGCAGAACTTAATTGTATAGGAACAGTGTTATCTAGTGAGCACCATATCAAAAATGCTCGTTCATTTGGGATTGTGTTGTGATGTAGTCAGAAGAAGCAGCCCCTCAAAAAAGCTCTAGAGATAGAGAAATGAGGTGGGTGATGGGAAGAACTCATTGAATTATTCAGAGTCAAGAACAGCAATGTATGCAGGTGCATAACTTACTTTCTAACCTTTAGCTTCTGTTTAATTTCTCTTTCTCAAGTAAAGAAAAAGTATCACTTATGCAGTAACTAATCACTTTGACATGAGAGTTTCCTGATTATGGAAGTTTCACGTAAAAACAAAAGCACTCTGTCTGCTCTTCTTTGCACAGCCTTCATCATCATTACTGAATACCTATAAAACATTTTATACAGAAGTTTTACATTTCATATGTTATAAAAACAAATATATAAAAACCTGTGTTTGAGACTGCAGGTAAAGGGAGAGCTGGTCTTTAAGTGCTTAAACTGAAAGTAGCTCACTCTGATATTTAGATCTTCTAGAGACGTATTTATCCTGAATGGAGCTCCCCTTCATCTTGGTACAAATATCTTTGAAGATTTATTTTAATGTTTACATCTAAAATCTGTTTCCTGCTCTCTCTGTGGTTTGTAAAGGAAAAAAAGAAAAAAATAATAATGTTAAGGAGTAAATGGAAACATGAACAGAAGTCACTACCTTGTTCTGCATCTTTTACTGATGGCAAGATTGCCTATGTATTTCCTAGTTGAGCAAATCTGAATTTGTAAACTTTTATTTGCACAGTGCCCCTGCTGCTGCAGAGCAGTCCCAGTATAAGAAATTCCTGCCCTTTGCAGGATCCCTCTGCAGGAGCCTGGGTGCTGCCACACCTGCCTCACACCTGGACCCTTCACCAACACCCTCTACCTCAGGCACCGCTCACAAAAGGCTGGTTTCTGTGACATCAGGAACTTAATCTCTGGGTGTGATTAGTTCATAACAGCACACCTGCTGTAAGAGCAGGACAGACGCAAAGAAACAAAACAAAACAAAACCAAAGTTTGCTGTCAGCAGATCTATACCTTGCCTAGTGAGGGATGTGCCCGCTCTCTTCTTGCATCCATGCAGGTCCGGCCTCTGGCCCTCTACTGCTGGCAGGAGGGAATTACACAAGCGGCACAGGGATGAGAAACTCCTCTCAACTCGCAGGGATTTCATCCCAAAAAGGAGCTGAGAAGCACGTCTAAATGAGAAAGACGATTCTAAGTTAGGAAACGTATCCCATCTGTGATGCTGAGCGAGATTTACCCGTGAGCTTCACAATTAAAATTAGTAAAATTAAAATACTGCTCCTATTTGCAGCCCTGTGGAATGAACACACATTCATTGAAACTGTCTGCAGGGGAAAAGCTAAATAACCTCATATCAAGTTAAGTGAAAACATCTCTGAAAATTCAGTTGCATGGCAGAGAGAATTGATTCATAGCTGTAATTTAATCAGATGAGAAGAGTATGGTAAGCACATAACCTAAAAATGACATCTAAAGTTAAGCCAGTTAAGAAGGAATTGGAATAATCAATATAGCCAAACCAGTAAGGAATAAATCAGTTTTCAGCCATGTGAATTAATCTCTACAACTTTGCAAATGCTGGTGTGTTTTGAATTGGGGATTCAGAGACTTCATTTGAGGGTAACAGCCCCCCTGTAATTATACAGATTCACATATGTTTTTATTCTACAAGTGCTGGTTAATTTTCTAGTTTATCTATACAAAAGAGACCTGAGGGAGGAAGAGGAAGATGATCCTGTGTGTCACTGACCATTCTCATCCCCCTCTGACAAGGAATCAAGAGTGTGTCTAATTTCAGCCAACTAAAGGATTCTGTGAAAATTGTTGATACTTTAGCTTATCAGAGCCTATATGGTAAAGAAATTCTGCTACTGTTCCATTATTCAGAGAGTGGTGTTTGTGTAAGAGCATGCATAGTGTCAGTGGAATTACTCCTGGCTATGAAGTCACTTAGCCCCTTGCTCAGTATTTAGTCTGTTTTATTTTCTAAATTACAAAGCTTGTAATGAACACTTTTAAATTGGAATGCTATGCCTCCTGGCCTGGTAGCTAACCATTTGCTTTCTGAAGTCTATATTTATTCAAAACTCTGACAAAAAAAAAGCATTAACAAGTAGCTTAACTCTTGTACCTGTACCATACTGAGCAAGTTCCCAGGCTACTGCAAGAGCCCTGAGCCAGCTCTCCAAGGTGATGGAAAACAGATTTCTCAGGGAACAGAGGAGACAGGCAGAGTTTAATGATACCCAAGGTTATTCAAAACCTTGTTTTCAAAACCTTAAAATCAGGCCTGTAAGAAAGAACCTGATGAAGAAAGAGACAGTCAACTTGGATAGATTTGGGTATGAACTGTATTTCCTTCTCTTTGGGCCAATTCTGACATTCCCACATTAAAAAAAAAAAAAAAAAAAAAAAAAAAAAAAAAAAAAACACTCTAATATGTGATAGTATCAAATTAAGCTTTTTTGATCTCTAGGTTACCTTTGGAGGCCATTCCATAAGGAAAAGTAGTGCCTGAAAATTTGGGCTTTCTTTTTTTCGGATGGGTGATTAGAATTTTCTGTTGCTGCACAGCTAAGTGCAGCAAATAGTTGAAGATACATCATATGATAGGAAATTTTTTTGATCTATTGAGGTTTGTGGTGGTGTTTTTTTCTCACTAGAAGTCACTGGGAGGTGTACAAATAGCAACCTGGGAAAATCAAGACTTTGAGGATGCCCTGGTTGGCTATATAAGCAATGTGGCTTTATAGCTATGTCCAAAGAACGACGGACATGAAATTAAACAACATGTGTAAGAAACAAACACTTGATACAGGCTTGTGGTACTGTGAACCGAGCACACATTTGTGTCCTTTTTGGGATAAATGGAAGCTTTCAAATCAGACTTTCTGACATCAGATTCAGTCTGTACTGCTACCAATAACTCTGCGCAAGTTTCTGAAGGTGAAGTTTTTGGGCCAAGACTTTCAGTGCATAAAACAAAATTGATTCCTAGAGGTGGTTCTTTTTGATTTGTGATACTTGCAGGCATCTTTAAAATACCTGGAAGTTAGACAAGAAACAGCCAGTAACATAAAAACGTTGCAGTTATCTGTGCACTAACACAGATACTGTGCTTATCTCCCTGGCAAAGATAGTCTGTTTGCCATTAGTTCAACTGTTTAAATCACCTAATCCCATTTCTATTTTGGGTGTCCTAAGGAAAACAGTTCTGATGAATGAACCGGGTTTGTTAATAACTGTGCCAGAATTTAGGTCTAATGTGTAATAGATGAGTGCAGACTATCCAAAGCATGATACTGGAGCATCGCACAGTATTGCATCTGTGTAACTGTTTCACTTGTGTAGTAATTTGTCCAAATACGTCAATAGTTTGATTTTTTTAAAGTTAGTTCTCTTTAAATGTGTAAAAGTGCCTCAAATTATAACTGCAGCAAAATAAGAGCTGCTGTGTTAATGAAGATGTGGGAAAATACCTGAGCTAACAACTATGTGAGATGTTTTGTGCTGTAGCCCTTGATTATAAAATTCAAACTGAATTCTCTGCATCCGTACTGGCCAGTCACTCCCATCTTTCTCTCCTTCATGCAGAATATTTACATTTCCAGCTTTTTCCTAGGTTTGAAGGGCTGAACTACAGCCTTTCAAGCTTTCAAATACCAGAAGTCAAAGCTTGTTTTTCAGCACACTGATGAACTTATTTCAAGGAACAAGGTTATTGAATGTAAGCAAATAAATGTCAGAAAAATCAATTTCCTTTTGTTGGTCAACTATTAGTCGTCATTTAGAAGTGCTTGATCAACAGAGAAGAGGAAACACTGCTGATGTTAATTTGGACAGATCAGTGTGTCTTTCTGTGCTTTCCACAAGTATTAATGAAAGTAGAAAAGAGCTGTGTTATGTTCTGGGGCACCCCACTTCAAACAAATGAGTAAAGCTCCCTGTTAACAGTTGTGTTCAGACATTGTAACCTCGATTGGTTTCTTTTAGAGCTGCAAACTAACTATTGCCTTACGGATAAGCATGTCGTATAATGTACCATTATAGACAGACCTCGCTCTCTTTGCCACAGGCACGTGATCCCTCTTGTGTGAGCAATGCCATGGACAGCCAGCCAGGTTATTTTTGTATTGGCTCAGCAATCAGTCAGGGTCTGGCAGGTGCAGCACCAGGCAAACACGGCTAAGTGGTTTTCAGATCCAACTGAGGCCCAGGAGCAGGCTCCGTGTTTCCCCACCCAAACCTGGCATCGTGCGCAGGTGGGTCCGGGCTGGGTTCCCAGCACCAGGCAAGAGCAGGAGCACGGTGGGTGATGGGGAGCTGGCCTCTCTGCAGCGCTCGCCTGAGTTCAGCAGCTCTTGTTGGCCTAGATTCGGTGCCAGCCTTGCTGGATGTGCACCAAGTCGTGCTTTCATGCCTCCCAGAGCTGTGAGCAGAGGGTAGAGACTCCTGGACTGCCTGCGTTTCACCGTTACTCAGAGTCCCAGATAACAGATCTGCCCATCCTTCAAAGGCCGCACAAGATTTACAGGACAGTAATACTGGCAATCCTTCTGTGAGGATGTGAAATGTTAATGGCATACAGGAGGCAAACCCAGGCACGAGAGAAATAGTGCTAGAAATTCCCAGTGCTTGTGGGGATAGTGAATTTTTGTGGTGCATCATTTATGTGTGCTTTTGCCAAAAGGTTAGACAAGGTGGCTTCTGGGGGGTTTCTTCAATCCCGCATGTTTTTATAGCTGAAACTCATGGACTGTTAGCAGCACCTCTGTTCAGATACAACGTTTATTCTTGCATGTTTCATATCCAACATATGCTGCTGATTATTTGTACAGATCATTGTTCTCATCTCTCAGAATAGGTATCCATGAGTTATTGCAGTGGGTATTACCAGCACTCTGGTTTTACCAAATTCTTTGGTCTTTTACTCAGGTGCATTGATACTCTTGGTGTGTAGCTCTCATTGCAGGATTTTTTGTCATCAGCTCATGCAACTTCTCTGATTCCCACCAGTTAGCGTTGGCAAACCATACTCTGTAGTTCAGATTCAAGTTGTAGAAGGCATGTGAACACCCAGGTAACTGTAATGTGGCGGCTTACAGCTTGGCAAGTGCTGAAGTTTCCCCCTCAGGAGGCGACTGAAGGATGTTTTAAGTGCTACCTAGCAGAAAGCAAAATACTGATTGGTCACAAGTTCTCTGACAGCTGACAGGCAAAAAATAGCGTGCCAGGGTAGAAGTGATGTATTTTGAACAGTGATGACATGTTGAGTTAGAACATAAGGCAAACAGAATAACAACAGATTGATTGAGAGGATGAGTGGAAATGTGAAATTTGTGTGAGGATGAGTGTTGTAAAGTGGCCTTGATCGCATGCCCGATATGTTTGATTGCTATCTCTGCAGGCCTGCTGCCATTATCTTCAGGTAGGAAAAAATATGCATGAAAGATATTCAGTTTTCACTTTTAGCAGTCATACTGCAGCAGCATCACTAAAAGGAAAAAACCCAGAACGTCTGAAAATGTCAAACTTCCTGGAAGAACCGGGCGGGGAAGGGAATCTCTTCCTTCATCAGAGATTGAAAATTAAATTAACCCAAAGTCAAGGATCTGCTATTTGCTTGCAAGCAAGCCCATCTGGGTCAAAGCAATGCAACACATCCATGTTTTATATCTCTATGAGACAGAGCTTCCGACTGGAGCAGACTTTCTCTCTGTGTCTGACAGTTTGCGTGATATCTGTTGAACTAGGCCACAGTTCCACCGAAAAATGATCATCAGGATAGAACAGTAGGAGCAGAAGGCTCATGGCCTCCTGCGATTAGGATGAGTTTGATAACCTAGGATGAATATTATCAGATCTAGCCAGGCTTTTCCCAAGAACAGTTCCTAAAGTGCTATTTCAGTAGCAAACTTACTGATACATACGTTTCTAGGTTTAACTTACACTTCAAAGGTCTATTCTTTATGTTCAAAGCCAGGTCAAAACTTTGAAGATCCAGAGGAGGTTGGCGTTGATGGCACCTTTCATTTAAATGGAAAGTTGTGTGGATGATCCCTACGGTTCCAAAATCCTACTGACTGTGTAGTGCAGGAGCTATGTCAGTAGCTATTTACAGTATGCACATGGTTCAAAATTAAGCAATGGTAGTTTATCAGAGAGATTAACGTACGAACTAGTGTTTTTAAATGAAAGGTTTATATAGAAATTTCCCCTGCTGTTTCGTTGGTAGTGTTTTTTTCCTGTCTTTGTGTGTGTAGGTCTCCAGGCAAATCAATAGTGCTCCTTTAGTATGGCCTTCTACTGATTTTATTAGGCTGTTTCGCTACTGGCTTCCAATCTCTTGGCTCTTCCCTTTTGGCAGGCCGTGTCATAAGCTGTCATTGCAGAATCCTTTTCTCAGCATCATGCAATTAACACTAGTCTTTGCAAGGAGTGAATGAGGTCAGGTTTATCTGTCAAAACAGCGCCTTGCTTTCCAGGCCAGCTGGTAGACATGAGCAGCCCATGGCTCTGCAGCCCACCTGTCTCCTATCAAAGACCATGTGCTTGATCATCCTGCTGCTGTCACCCTGCCACGCCGCAGACTTCAGTGCAGAGATGGCCCAGCCACGCACAGCACTGCAGGTCTTATGTCCACACATGGCATCTTTATAAAACAAAAACCCAGCAAGGCTGGAATTGTATTCAAACTGCGGAAAAGGTCAAACCACAGGAAGAAACTATCCCTAATCTTGTTTACCTGTGGACAAGCCAGGGCGCAGACAATCGCCCTTTCTTTGCCATCTAAAAGGCAAACCACAGTATAAAAGCAGGAGTCCAGTTTGGTATTCTGTCTTTACAGGGAATACCAGCATAAAGATCTCATGTCTTTGTGTATCTGGGAGATGCATACATATACACCTCTCTTTATATACAAATTAGTTTTCCCAGGAAGAAATCCCTATTGAAATGACCTGGCTCTGGGTCAGGTTCTAAACAAGCCAGCAGAGAAGCAGGGATGTTGACTATGGAAAGTATTTTGTACTTAACAACTATTGAACACTGAACTTAATATTAATCGTGTTATAGCAAAACACACCATGTGCTGTAGTGTACTGGATAGATCTCATGAAAAATTCATCTGCAAACATTCCTGGACTCTGCAAAAAAAAAATAGCCCAGGAGAATATTTCTCATGAGAAAATTATCTAGTTTAAGAATTAAAAAAATAAAAATAAAAATAAATATATATACACACGTTACTGTTACCCACTTCCATGATAACAGTGGGGGTTGGGAAAAAAAAAAAAAAAAAAAAGCTATACAGAGAAAAAAGAAAAAAAAAAAGACATACTTGAAATCCATTTTTCCATGAAAAATATAGGAGAACAACTAGGACAAAGGTACTTTCTATGATGCTACCACAAATAATGCTTCCAGTGTGCTTAAGATGCAAATGTGTTACACTGGGTGCTATGTGCTTCAGAATAATTTCTTATTTATCACATTTTGCATAGTGACTTTAATTATGTCTTACTGAAAACATCAATTTGCTGTAAACTGCAGTATCCTTCTTATTACTATTTTGCTGTTTTCATAACTCCAGAGTATAAATACAGTGAAATGTTTGTTAGGAGATATTGAACACTATAAGAATGTCTTGGTTCTGCTTTTGAAAACTGTCAATTAACAAACGTTCTAATTAAGAAAAAGGGAAAAGAAAAAATGCAATTAAAATTGAGGCACTCCATAAATTGTCTTTTTTGCTTTTCAAGTATGTCTAGTTTTTGCAATATAGTAAAACAATGAAGTTCTAAAAATACAACATGCCAGGAAGAGATTCTAAATCCTATCTAGAAAGTTATAAACAAGTAATTAAAAAGAAAGTGATAAAATAACTAACTGTGGATTTAGTCATAAAATAACTACATACAACTTATAAAAAAATCTGTAGTGTTTTCCCTGTTCTATGGAATTTATTTTTTTACTAATCCAGTTAGCTGACCCCATTCCCTGTCCCCTAACATCAAATTCAGTGAAGATAAGCTATGTATACAACTTGGCCAAACCAAGACAGAACACTTTTTTACATAATGTTTTTAACTTTTTATGGGATCTTTGAGCATTGCAAACTGACCTAGCTCAAGCTAGTGGTGCTGGGATTTAGCAGTGAAGAATCTGGAGAGGAAATGTTCACAGACTTTCAAACTGACTTTTTTTTTTTTTTTTTTTTTTTGAGAATAAAAAAGACCAAAAATATTCCTATGAGCTCTTCAGCAGTCCCAGGATTTTTATCAAAAAGTACATACATTTGAATAAAGCCATCCAACTCTACAATAAGAGACTGAGTTTATGTGCTTCTTGAACTGCTTTCTGGAACTTAGATGCTGCACCTCTGAAACATGCTAATCATCACTTGTTGTTTGTTTAAGGATCAGTTTCCCCCGGGTTCTTTCCTTATGGATGCCCCCTTTTCAATAGACAGCATTGTGTTGGGAAGGCTGGTATTAGTGGGACTTACTCGGTTAGTAAGGTGCCCTAAGTAACAACCACCTGTAACTCATTCTTGTTGTCATTCAGATGTTAACAGGGCAGCAAAAATTAACTCCTACTGGAGAGGGGTGATTTCCCCAGAGTATGAGATGAGTAATTACACTGGTGAAGAGCTGTTTAACTCCTTCTTCATTAAATAAGAGCAACTCCTAAAAAATAAAAAAATAATAAATAATAATCAAAGAATTTTGAAATTTCCCCGGTATGGATCAGAACAGATTCTTTTCTTTACATACTGAAATTTTTATAACTCAAGAAAACCATTTGCTGACCAGGTCCAGTCTGAATCAGTATTTTCTCCAGCTGTTCACTCTACGCTCCATTTTCTCCACGCACAATTTAACTCATATTGAGCTCCATTAGTCTCTCCCTACATGGTTAGTAACATGCCCGTTTTCAGTTCATTGATACCTACGTCTGTGGCTGTCCGAGCTTGGTGTGTTATGTATACGTAATACTGCACCCTTTGCAAAGCTGAATAACTGCTTGGTAGGAGGGACGTAAATAAGGTGAGCTCTAAAGTTGAATTGGGAGCAGGAATCTTGCCTCTGTGTCTCCGGATGGTGTTTTGAAGTTTGTACCTGTATGGAAGTAAAGCAAGTCTGTAGTCACAGAAGAAAGTAAATAAAGGGGAGGGATGCAGTGTAATTATCTAGATTTTAAAAAAGAAATAAAAAGAAAAAAAAAAAATGGCAAGACCAAATCATTGTTTTCTAACAGAAATATAGATACAAAGAACCGGATCAGCCAAGGGTGTGGAAGAGGACAGCAACTAATAAGAGATTAATAAGGGAGCAGATTAAGGATTTGGCAGACAGGGGAATGACAGACACTTCTTGAACTGAAGGTGGAAGCAAAGGTGTGTTGCTGGCTGGGGATTTCACAAACTACATTGGTACAGATTAAAGGTCACTCCATACCAGAAAGAGAGAGCATCCTCAGCTTACCCTGTCAAAGCATTGCAACAAGCAATTGGACAAATTCCCTTGGTTTACAACTTAAACTCATTGCTTCCAGAGTGGGGAAGGTGAAGTAGAAGAGATGGGGCAAAGGGTATGTTAATGAATCTGGGATAGGATCCAGTGAAGTGGTGAGGACCTACAGTAAGGTATGAAAATGTCAAAAGAGAAAAGCAAAAGGAAAGAGGAACGATCGAGAAGAATATTTCAGAAACATAATGGATCCTGGTAAAAAGATGGCACAGCACAGACTTGAAGCCATGTGTAGTTGTTTTAGGGGAGGGAAATGAAAGCAAAACAAGATGGTAATAAGCAATTACTGAGAATTTAATTCCGTTCTGTGTTTCTTCTACACTTCAAAATGATGATAAAACACACAAGGCAAATCAGTGGAGGAGAAAGTCAATTACAGTAGCAAATCAATTAGGGTAAAGAGTCAAACCAATCAAAATTGCAAGGTAGCTAATGAAGGACAATTAACAACAATGAGCGGATCCAGTGCTGCTCAGATTCAAAAATGAAAGGAAGACACAGAAGTGACATCAAGTTTTAGAGGCGACAGAAGGTGCCCTATTCCGAGGGAAAATATGCTGTGGGGCTGAATGATTTGTATTCGGTAGGCTTTAATAGCCAATTTCAGGATGTACTAGGGTGAAGGAAAAATGACTTTATAAGCTCTTATTTCTCTACTGATATTTGCTGTTAGAGTAATAGTGAGAGTCTAGCATCCAACTTCATCTGTTACCAATCTGATGGCTGGCTCAAAGCCCTCCCAGTATGCCCCACTGACATCTCTGGAGTTTACTTAGACCCCAACCTTTTTGAACCAGCTATATTTAAACTGTTTAAACCTGCTTGCCCACAGTGGAAGTTCCTTTACTTCTGAGGATTGAGAATATCCAAGATACCATAACAAGGCATCTGTGTGCCTAAAATTATGCATTGCAAACACTCTTCAGGAAGGGGAAAGGCTCCATGCACTACTGTCAGTCTTCAAAGTCATCTGACCACTCTAATATCTGAATGTGAGGAAGGAACAGCTTAGTTTAAATTTGCCTGTGTTGATTCTTGTATAAACATTTTTACATTACAGATCCTTCTTCACACATGTGAAGGACCAGTGACCTCCTTGGTAGAGGCCAGAAAAATGTTTGCTGTGGAGGAGCAGAGATTAGTAATCCAAACTGTGCTGCTAATGGTGTTGTCATCTTTTATAGATTTCCATTCAATCTTAGCTAATACTTGACATTCTTTCTTATACCATAGCACACTTTATTCTAAATTGTCCCTACAGAGAACAGCGCTGCTTGATATACTCAGAATTAGATTGGCTAGATGATCTTAATTCAAGAAAGTACTGAATTTGTCTGTGGTTCATCTATAATGCACTAAAAGGAAAAATCCCCAGCTAGACAAGTAAATTATTAACTCATAAGTCTATGTGTTGTAATTTGTGTATAGTAATAACTTATCTTTAAGGAGGATTGAAAATGTGAATGGAAAATGTGAATTGAGTCAGAAATAATTGCTTATGTTGAAACCCAGGGACGAATTCTAAAGCTGAAACTAAAAGTTTTGGTCAAATTTTTGCCTACCTGAAGGGCTGTCTGCCAGTCATGGCCACACTGAAGCTGTTACTCGTGGCACAGCAGCTGCTAGGAAGCAAGTTTTTCCTATAATATTTTTTTTTTTTTAAACTTTGAGTTTCCAGTCATACCATTAGCTGTATTATAGCTTCCTAAGGTTTTTCATTCTGACAGCTATTTCTTTAGTTGTTCTGTCCATATGCTTGATGTAGAAGTAGTCAGCAGCTTAAGAGTTATTTTTAATGCACTTTACTTCTCAGAAACCCTAGCCTTTTTTAACTGAAGAATACCCATTTTATACATAAGCCCCAAAACAACTCAGCTAAAGCTGTAATCAATAATTTTACTCCATCATTAGGGTTACAGATCTGTACATAACACATTGCTGGCATGTTGAACTGTAGTTATAAGCTTGATAGCTCTGGTCTTTGCAGTTCTTTTTATATTTATTATTTTGGACTCTTAAAAATGCTTGCTCTTGTGCAATAGATGTTATTTATTTGAAGTGTGTTACCTGTCTAAAGGATCCAGCAAAACCCTTTTTTAGTAGGGACGTCATGATGTGTTGGTGTTGAGGTTCTTTTCCCTCATGGCCCTGCTGAACCGAGGCTGCTGTTGTGGATCAGGACTGTTGTTGATTTTCCTGTCTGCTCACTTAGCTAATTAAAATAACAAATCTTCACAGCTGTCTGCTTCGGATTCATCCTTATCACCATAAACTAATTAAAATAATGCAACTAGTTGCAACTCATTAAATATCAACTATAGTTTTCATATAATTATAAAACTTAAAATCTGCATTCCTCTTTGCTCTTTCTTCCTTAGCTAATTGTAACAGTTTTCTTAAGATGCCTACATGTTAACTTACATTTTCCTTCGAGGGCTTTTTTTTTTTCCTGTTATGTTCTTGTGATTATATTTCGGTAGCCTCCCACTTGGTCTTTTCCCCTGTCACGCTTAAGTTTTCTGAAGAGTGAACATCAAAAATACTCAGGGTTCCTATTCAATGTAGATGGGCACCCTGTAGAGTGCACGCTTGCCCAAAGCTTTTAAGTCTTCTTAGAGGACTGGGGAAATCACAATAGGGACTATAATTCAAGAAAGCATATAAGTGCTGGCTTAATTTTATTTCCCACTGGTAGGTTTATTCATGTGCTTTAATGTGATACTGAATCAACATTGTGGTCTGTATGTAAAACTCTTTCTAAAATGAAAGAGATGGGGTTTTCTTACTATACATAGATGAGAGATCCCCAAAAGGGAAATAATGAACTTACTTTTATTGGATTTTTTTTTTATCCAAGGAAATACATGTTGCCTAAAAGCTATAGGAATCCTAAAGTAATTGGTTAGGCAAGCATATCTGTACTTTGATGCTGTGTTTATAAAACAGTAGCAATCTAGTGCTACTCTCTTATAAAAATAAATAAATAAATTCTCCCACCAATTTTATCATGGATTTTTCCTGCACTTTAACTTGGTATTCTTCTCAGGGAGTAATGTTTCTACACACTTTTGAAGCAAGTTTAATCATTTATTTACTGCAAGACCTTCACTTTTAATTAGGTCTTTTCTGTCTTTCTTTTCTTACTTGTTTCCCAAGAGAAATTTTCCCTACACTGTTCTGTGCTGAACTCTACTTCTGTTTTGGCAGACCTACTTTCAGAGGGCTCCCTTTCCTCTTCAACAACTGACAGACATTTTCCCAGTACCAACAATTAATACCTTTCTGTTTTCTGTGTTCTATTTTTGCCCATTCACTGTTTCCCAGTTCTAAACCAGGGTCTGGCCAAAAACGGATAACAAAACTAGAAGAAAATCCAAGTTCCAATTTGTTCATCCCTGGTGTTTTTCTTCAGATCTGAAATTGCTTTAAAAGCCTGAGGAAGAAGACCTACCACACCTCTGCGCAGGAAAAGCAGTAAGAAGGGATCATTTTGCTTACCTCTGCAACATCCCTTCCTGCGTCTTACAGCTGCAGCTGCAAGCACACAATAATTGTATGTGGTGTTACTCCATGAAACTTTAAAACATTTGCTCGAGGAAAATGCCTTGACACATACACTGATTGTCCTTCTGAACAAAGATCGCTGTGTGAATTGAGTTCTGTGTCTTGCAGTTGCAGTTTCTTGCTCTGTAGCCAGGCTGGGCAGGTACTTCTTCAGTAACGTGCAAACAGGTGGGATGGGAGCTGCACTTCCAAATGGCCTGCTACTGACAGCTACCTGCCAATCCTCTTACACAAATACCTGCTTTGTGTCCTTAGCTTAGGTAATTTGACAGGTTTCCTCTTTACAAGTGTAATTGAGCATTCCTGATCATGTAAACATCCTGCTATTTTGGTAACCCATGGGCATGTACGTTACTAGAATCCACCAGTTTTAGCCAAATGCACAGTGTGAAATATAAAATTCCAGAAGGAAAAAGAAAAAAAAAAAAAAAAAAAAAAAAAAAAAAAAACAGAATACCATTTAATTAAAAGAACTGAAGTGAGTCATAAAGAATGAGGAATATATTCTAAAGGGGCAGTTCCAAACTTTCTTGCTTTATATTCTTTATTCTTAAGAACAGTCTCTCATTTTATTCTACTTCTGTCTTTAGCAGACTTGTTTCCGTACTCTCCACTAAAATAAATGCCTGAGAAAGCTTAAACTGTTCAATTTATAACATTCTTTTTAAACACTGCAGGTACAAAGACAATATATCAGAAAAACACAATGAAGCAAGCATTATTATTAATGTTTTCCATGTTGCTTAAATTATAAGAAACAATCAAATCCTACAAACAACTTGCTCTCTTGCATTATGCTGTTGAGCTGCAGCAATGGTTTGCCTTTCAAAGTTATTTAATTTGTTTGAGCTTCCTGCCCATTTTTCAGTGCGGTATTGTTGAGAGGACATCAAAGTTCACCTTGCTCACTCTTGACAAAATTCAAATGAAGAGAAAAACAATGATTTAAAGTAGCACCTGGGGAAATCAAAGCCTGATACTAGCAGGAAGCACGCACTTGCTCCACAGTTGCTTTTTGTCAGTTGAGATATCGGTAAGCTTCAGTTAAAAGTCTGGTTTACTTATTTTCAGCGGTGAACAGAGCAGAGAAAGCTGGTCTTGAAGAGAAATGTGGAGCTTAAGGGCTCATCCAGACACCAGGCTACACTCACTCCTTCACCACAAAAAGTTGCTAAGCTATGCTTTATTGAATGTGAACTTGAGTTCACCATCACATGACAGTTCGATCAAACACTTTTTTCCCTTTGTTGTGAAGCCAGGTGGCAAAATGTCTTCTGTGAAAGCAGGACCCCTGACAACTCTGATTTTTCACTGTCAGTACAGCTTTCATTAAATTCTGTGCCCAAATTAAGGCAGTGCTGTTAGTTGTTGGCACATGCATGTATATATCTGATACAACAGTATAAACATTTATAAATATTTGTATACTATCAACAGTTGCATTGGGATGAACTTTCAATGCATATTGAAAGAGAAAATTAGTATTTGACATTTTCCCTAATGCCTTTGTGTTTTATAAACTACGCTGTCTTTAAGGCTGCCCTTGTTTTGTCACATATTAAAAGGTGTAGCTTTTGGTTCTTTTCTTTCTGGCATACACTGACCATTGAGATGTGCAAACAAGTTAATGGGCTCATCTTCATGGCCACAAGTCATTCGCAAAGCAGTGTGTGCATTCAAAACTGAAATCACCACGGAAGCTTTACCTTGGAAAAAGATAAAGCACACCTGTCAGAGACAAGTCAACACCTTTCCACATGAGAGCTATCTAACTCAGGCTTGGAGAAGATCGTGATTGCTTCCCATTTCACTGAACAAAACTGAAAACAAAAGTGTGTGCATCACTTGCGGTTTAATTACATTTTCCACCTTTTCACCTTGATCTCAAATGACTTTCAGATTGATGGGCAATCTGGGGCAACTTGGAGTTTCTGAAGGATGGTATAGTGTAAACTTAGCACAGCTATTTGAGAGGTTTTGTTTGTTTTGGTCCTCTTTGTTGTTTTGTGTGTTTTTTTCACTCTTGTGCATCTTGATACACCTTCAAAATCAGCTGAAACATTACATATGCAAGAGGCAGAAAATTAGTGATATAAGTACACGTACATCGTGAGTAGCTATTTTTTTTGTATGTTCCATGCATCTTCATTTAAGAAGCTACATTTTGATATCTCCTTGATGAACAGTTTAGGGAATAACAGCTGTGCATCAAGAGCTGACAACATGGTGTCCTTTTCTGCAGCTCTTCAAATGTGTGAGATTTGGCAATTTCAGCTTTATTAAGCTTGCGTTACAGGTTGTTTCAGAAGGCTCTTTTGCAAATGCAAGCAAGAACACAAGAACTTTTTTTTTTTCATTTCATTTTTGTTCTCTGAAAGATATTTCTCTCAATTTGCTTTTATTTTTTTAGACCTTTACTGATAAATGATGCAAGGCACTGGTTTGCTTTTGTTGCCACTGTTAATAAATCCATACGATAGACAGTTAGGAACACATTTTCTTACTATCTGTCTCTTACCTGTAGCAAGAAGCTACAGACAACGCCACATCTCTTCAGTTTTCTCATGAAGGCTGTTATTCATGCAATCACCTTTTTCATCAACAGTCCTTTGTGTTTTCTTTGTGTTTTTCTATTGAAGGTGTTGCTAGAAGCTGAAAATTGCAATTATCTATTCAAACATGAAATAACTTTCATTCAGACCATATATAAACCAACACAAGTCATTTGAATACAAGGCTTGAAGATTAAAAAGATATTTTAAATGCATATGAATTCCCTAGCTCGGGCTGAGGCTTCAGAATGAATCCAGGGCTGACCTCAGGGAGCTAAGTACTCTCCTCACCTTTTCTTTTAGTCTGAATGATCAACAATTCATTGAATAACTGCCCTGGAGAAGACACAGAATGCTCAAGTTAACTGGAATATTTTTGGTATTCTGTGACTTCTGAAATATGAGTTTAAAATAAAAAATTGTAACTCTTATGACAATCTTATGACGAATAACTCACATGGGTTTATATTTGTGTTCTGCAGTACACAATTTTGCCACTTCAAAAGGAAGATCGTATCTAGAAATAGATATTTGTCATTAACATGCTTTATTTCAATACACAGTGTAGGGAAATGAATTCTTTGGGAATCTGGGGGATAATCAGACACTGTGGCTTCGAAGGTTCTCTATCCAACTGTTCCAGAGTCCTTCCTGGAACCAACCCTTGGATGTCCCATCTGTTATGACAGCTGTGGACTGGCAGTGCTGCCGATCAACCTGTGATTTCCCAAACAAAATGTTTGCTTAAGACATGATAGTTGCAGAACTACCCACAGCACCGTCTTTTTGAATCATGCTACTGTGTGAACACATTGCTGACACCAGGGAGCAATAAGGAGTGTGTTTTCACAAGTCCTTGAGTTTATCCAAAAAAGGGGCTCGGCACCTTCTTCTGTTTCTACTGAAAGCTCATTCTGGTAGATGGCAAGTCTTAAGTCTTCTGTGTCTCCCCAGAGGGTGAGTCAGTAGGCTGCTGAGACGTATTTGCTCAACTACTGTACCTAAATTGTCAACAAATCATGCAATTGCTTGTTTCCATCAGATGAACAACAACAACAAAAGAATAGAAACCTTGCTGATTGATACCAGTAACTCATATTATAATGCTCAGTTATGATTTCTGATTGCAGAAAATTTCATAGCAAAACAGTTTTTCATAGTTCCAAAGCCTTGATGCTCAGTGCTTTTTATAAAAACATTGAATACTCCTGCTTGCTAAGGTTATTTCCATTTTCCTGCTCAATGTATATAAATATTTCATATCTACTGTTGCAAATGTATTCTTGGTTTTCTTTCACAATTCCAGTGATGTATTTGACGGGTAGAAGCATTTTCAGTATGAAAAAATTATAGCTCTAATCCTGCTCTCCTAATGCACAGAATTTCACGTGAAATTCTTTTAGTGCACACGCAATTCACTTGGGCCACTTAGGTTCTACCCCTGCAGAGTCTGCCACCATATCCTCTTTCAATTGTGGGCTGATTGTAAAACTAATTCAGTAGCAGATCTTTGCGTAGTATGAAATCCTTATACTTGTAAACGGGGAGGGGGGACAGGGGCAAGAGAAATATTTTGTGGCTCTGTACCACAAACTGCAGCTTGCCAGAGTCCTGAGGTGGTTATCCCACCTCCCTTTTATTGAAGGGAATAAATAAAAAGAAATCTAATGCCTCCAATTAATAAAGCTAAGTTGTATTAGACTAAAAATCCAAAATTTTTAGATTTAAAATATAAAATTGAACAAGGTAACTAAAGGAGAATTGTTAAATAGAGAAAATCCACAATCTTTGCTCTGCAGATTAAAATAAGTCTTACAAAGGAGCACGTTCTCTCCTGGTTGTCTCATACTTGCTCAGGGCCTTTCCTCTAGCCCTGTTTCCTAACCAAGCAACTTTCTATGGATTTGAATCTCTTTGGGCAACTTCTACCACGAACAAAGGGACTCTGTAAGCAATGCAGGAGTTAAAAGTACAAAGCAAGCATTTACTGGTTAATGTATGCAACGGGCCTTAGTTTGCTCTCTGTCCCCATCTCAACAATGTAATCTCTCGTGACTCTTGCCCACGTGCTTCCTAGCAGCCCATTCCTCAGAAGTTTGAGCCAAAGTGATGTGAGCTGTGTGTTGTCATCACACACAGCCCAACCCATCAGGGAAGGTTACAGCTTTATGGATACTAAGAAAACATCTTCCCATCGTTTCTCAGAGATGTTTTGGCATGTTTCTGGCTTTCCTTGGAGGAATCCCATTCTGCACTGCCACTGCAGGTCCCTTGGCTCATCCCTACCTAGTTTCTCCCACATGGGCTGCTCTCGGGCAAAACAACATCTCTCCTCTCTCTGGAAGTCACTACCTGCCCTGAAGCACCCTAGGTAAGCAGGTAGCCTTCCCCTCTGCTGCAAAGCTGTGCCTTTTTCTATATTAAAGCAGTACATGTGGTATTTGCAGTAAATTCTGAACAAATGAACCGAACAGTTCTGCAATCTGCCAGAGGTAATAAGATTTTTGACTGAGATGTCTGCAAATGGATCTTCAAGTTAGATATTCACTTTGGCTCTGTGGTGTTACGCTGCTGGGCATCCTGGCAGCCATCCAGTAGGAGGCTGTATTCCACTTACTTTCCAAATAACTGCATCGTCAGGGATTTTTTTCATGGCTGTTGAGATCTTTGAGCAAATCAGTAGGGAGCAGAGGCCCTCTTGGCAATTCTGATTCACCAGCTGTACGGCTGGAGGAAGAGGAATGTTGAAATCTCCACTGGCAAAGCAAGATGTAGTATGTTAAAAGAAGATATCTCAGTGGCCCTGCATAGCAAAGAACACATTTGACTTGCTAGTGTCACGAACAGGGGCACTCGAAAAAAAAGGTTCTCCTCCAGAGCGGAAAATCACAGGCAGGGATGTTCTGGCAAAGAAAACCTCAAGCCTTTGCCGGCACGTTTGGATGCTAAAATGTTGTATTTTGTTAACGGTAATAAGATTCAGACAAAGATGCTGGAGCCAAGCGGTGGTTTGTTAGCAAGCAGGTTCTGTGCCACCAGGAGCATCCTGCTGGGAAGGAGCCCCAGATGGCCACGCACCGGCTGGCTCTGAAAGGCTTATTTAAGGAAAGGCACTGAGGTGTTCAGAGTTCAGCAAAGGAATTTCGGGGCTTGGACCTTCAGGTTTGGTGAAGCAGATCAGGGGACAATAGGCGATACATTTACCTGTCCTGTAAGGCAGATTAGTTAATAACATTTTCTGTTCATTTATATGTTTTGAAGAACCCAGTGGCTCATCTTTGAGGTGAATTTTCTAAGAGCTGATACCAAGGAAGAAGGTTCTCATAGCTTTCTACTTAGCATATTCAGGAAAAAAAAAAAAAAAAATGAAGAATCAACAAGAGTACTGCATTTAGTCAGGGAAATAGTAGTGATTTGGTTAATAACTAAGCCACTTGTGTTCGTTCTAACCTCTTTTGTTTGTCCGGGGTGGGGAAGCAACTTTGAGCTGCTTTTGCTTTCTAAGAAAGTAGATCCATGATGCCCATCGTGGGCAGTAGCGCTGCCTGATGGGCATCATTCATGTGTGTTGAAATTTCCTGGAGAGAAGTTTAAGCATTCAAAAACTGTGCTTTCCCTTCCTCCAGGTTTGTCTGGACTTTCTCTTTATTAAAGACTTTCTCTTTATTATCAAAAGCCTTTACATCTAGAGCCGGCTAAATGCTTTCAGAGAAAAAGAACAAATTTTCATATAAAAACGCCTTTTTGTTGAGCCCCAAGTGTTCCATTTGTCATGTCCCTGGTTCAAGGGCTTGCCAAGCGAGAGTGCCTGGGTGTGTGACGGGTTGTCCTGGGGGGCACAGATGCAAAGAGCTGCCAGGACTTCAGCCTCTGGTCAGTCTTCTGCTGCCGGAGCCCCAGAGCCAGCCTTTGTGTTGCTCTTCGGTGAAATTGTCATTCTTGCTCTGGTCATGAAAGCTGACAGGAACATCAATATCACTAAGTGGTTGCGGGGCCTGGGGAATTTAGCACATGCTAGTTTTTGGTCTGATTTGGACTGTGACTTAAAAAAGTGAAACAAAATCAGCCATGAAGGGAAGGCCTGCTTTCTAGGCAGCTCTTCTGTGTAGCCCTCAGCTGGTGCTAAGGAGGGAAGGAAAACTGCAGCCTCTTGTACCAGAGGCACAAGGTGCAGGCAGGTTGTAACCAGTTCTACTTGATTTTCTGCAAGGCCAATTTAGGTTTCTTCACAGTTAATGAATTTAAGACTGAATGCAAATAGTCGTTACTCTTTGTGACTGGTACCACCAAAAAAAAAAAAAAAAAAAAAAAAAAAGTAACCAGAAGATTCAAAGAAATCATGTTAAAGACGAGGAATGTAGTAAAAATAATGCATTTCCTCTGTTTTAGCTAAAACCAGGCTTCCAGGCTTTTCACGCTGCCTGAACTCTGCTGTCCAGCTCGGTGACCAGTGTAAAAACCAGCATGGGTATGGCAGTGTCAGTGGGCTTTGCAGCTGATACAGCAGGCATTAGAGATTCTGCCTTTTCCAAGCAGTGTAAGATGGAGTTCCCTCCCCAAATAGGAGGAAAAAAAAATATATATCTGTTTCAATGCTGAATGGCTTGTGTTCCTCCTGTCCCAAGCAGGAGTGAGTTTTTCTCTTGCATTAATATTCTTAATTTGCCCATAATTGCTTTCAGGCATCACATCTGAGGCCAGCCTTCATTAATATGTTAATTGGGCAGGCCCTCCCAGTGGATTTTCCAAAGCTAAGAGTAGACAGAAAGGTTTATTTCCTCCACCCTTCCCCCAAGCCCTCTAACAGAAAAAAAAAAATATATATATATATATATTTAGACATGACACTTGACGAAGCTTGGACCTCTGTTATGATAGAGCGCATTTAGTTCACATTTTTGGCTCTGCCCAGAACAGATGATCAGGATCCTTCTGAACAGATCAGAGTCTCATAAGGTCAGAACAAAGCTACATTTTTTAAGGTGCAATTTAGAAATTTAGAACCACTATACACATTTCACTCATCCTATTCCACACGGATATGCTAAATGGATAGGTTAAAAAAAAAAAAAAAAAAAAAAGGAAAGAAAAAAAAAGAAAAAGCTGACATTATCAAAGTACTACAGGGAATTGCCCACACACTTGCTGTTAATTAATGTGAGATGTGCAGAGGATTTGGCCACTCTGCACTGAAAATCTCTACTAAAACATGTTAATGGTGAGTATTGTCAGGGTATGAAAAAATATAAGGTGCCCTTTAAAACAGGTTCCCTAACTGTTTACTATTGCCTCCCTCGGCCCTTAGAATTGGATTTATGGAAGGGTCACGTGCAGAAGGACCTTACAGGGTTCATTTTAGGCTTGTCCTGAAAATAGCCCTCATAGCTTTTGAGTTTTGAGATGGATAAATTTTTATTTATGAATAAAAATTATTGGAATTTGGATTCTTCCAGCAACCTATCTCCATTAGGACTGATGATAAACCTACTGTAGTGCAAGAAAAAGCTTGCAACAACAAGGTGTAAAAATATTTCTCTGCCTGTTCCCTTATTTCTCTGTTCCATATGTCCTGCCTCAGGTGGAGGCAGCTTGGGAAATTGCTGTAGGTTGGCTGGCTGAGTAGGGGTGTTCATTGTCAGCTACAATTGATGTGCTAAACAATTCCCAAAAAAAAGGTTGTCCTGTATTTGTTGATACCCTTCTTGTCTTGTCTATAAAGTTTTACCATCTTCGTCCACCCTCCCCTGTACT
This sequence comes from Anas platyrhynchos, assembly GCF_047663525.1. Lineage (NCBI taxonomy): Eukaryota > Metazoa > Chordata > Aves > Anseriformes > Anatidae > Anas > Anas platyrhynchos. The sequence continues at coordinate 36,756,369 of NC_092593.1, read as the reverse complement.
CTGTAACTGTCCTCTCCACCTTGCAGTGCTCCTGGCTTTGGCCAGGGGCTCAGTGCTCCTCTAACATATCGTGCACTATTCACTTTGTAGGAACAGAAAGCAGAAGCAGGGTAAGAGGGATGCTGGCTGTTTTAGGACCCATTCCAGCAAAGCCCAAGGTGCACATTAGAGCAGAAAAAAAAAAAAAAAAAAAAAAAGTGTGCAGATACTTTCAACAGATGTAGAAAACTCATACCTGGCTGTTTTTTCTTCTGTTTAAATACAACTTGAAACGTATCCGCATTCCTTAGATATTTATCTTCGTGTTGCTCATCCTTGCAGGTTACATGGATGTGGAATGGTCACAGCAGGTTTATAAGAAAACTGCTTTGGCAGCCAGAAAACAAAACATACCTCTGCTCATTCCCTAAGCTCTTGCAAATTCACTGAGTCCATCGTATTCTTTATTACAAGTCAGGATTCATTCAGTAGCTAAAATTGTGAGTCATCTTTCCTCTGAAACCTGCTGACTTGTATCCTCTGTCAATTCAACCTTTTGGATCCATTTACTTTTTACCCTCTGTGTAATGAGTATCCATTTCTTATACGTCCTGGCACCTGCATTCAGTGTGACAGCACTGCCTGCCTCTGTGTTTCAGGCACTGTCGATGAGATGTGATGCCTTTATTTTTCATCTAAATATTTCTCCTACTTCTGGTAACCTGGATCTGTCGGGTATCTGTATTATCACCTCTCCAGTCCATGCGCCCATTTGCAGAGTATTGATAAAAATTGATTTTGTCCTGTGAGTAAATTGTACTCAGATGAAAGGAATTACTCCCCCAGGATGAATGAAGGATTTTTGCAGAAAGCACCAGAGCACCATTGAGAGAGGTATTTTTCATAGCTCTGAAGACTTTCAGGTAGGCTTGCTAAAGATGAGCCAGATGGGAAGGCACTGTAGTGTCCATTAATGGGGTCTCAGGGACTTTACATCAGTGTGGTATTCCTTCTCTAAGCTGGAATGGCACTTACAGAGAAGGTGTGCTTAGTCTGTAGCTAAATCCTTGTTTAAAGTAGTATTTAATTGTCAGGCCATTCCCCCTCCCTAGCCATCCCCCATAAATTACCTGCAGGGACTTTGAGTGATTCTTTCCTCAGAGCTCTATGGAACAGATGTATTTCAGTTTCAATCCACTCATTGCAGAGAGTAATAATTTTGCTTTTAGCAGCAGGACAATGGCTGTAACTCTTCATATTGTTAGGAATGCGTATGTTGCTGAATCTGGTTTTAGGGATTTTCCTAGTAGGCTGAACTTTGCTATACTTTTCCTGTTTTCATCTTCAAGCATCCTGAGACATACACTAGTAACTCTTATAGTAAATAGGGGTCACGTTGCAGGGCGAATCTCAAAGGCAGTGTCTGTGCAACCTGTCAGGTAGTTTTTTCCACCTGGATCCATTTAATTCCCTGCTTTCCCATACATAAGGATATATGCCACGCAACTGGCCCAATTTAACAGTTTGTGCTACTGCAATCAGCAAAAGTGTCTCTCTCTGTCATTTCCAGAATTGCCCATCTATGTCATATTTAGGGGGTTTATCTACAAAATAGCTACTAAAGTAGAAAAATTATGAATATTTGTTAGAGCTGAGACTGAGGAAGTTCTGTAGCTAGTGCTACTTTGTCCTACTTTGTGGCTAAATCCCGTGGTCATGGCACACAAGCCCTGTGCTTTGTAGCGCACTGGTCAGTCCCTCAAAGAAGGGGCTGTCGCACTCTGATATGGACATGGCAATAACTGCTTCAAAGAAATCTTAATTTCTTAACTCCTATTTGCTGCATTAATCTTTTTCAGTTATAATGAAAGCAATTTAAAACAATATGGAATGCATGGAAAAAAAAGTATTTTAAATTACTGATATTTATAGCTGCTTTGTTGTTTTTTTTTTAAGTCCCTATTCTTAATAACCAATAACAGTAATTCAGTAGCAATACAGTTCCTGTCAGTAACCTTCTCCTAGGAAAAAGGATTTCAGAAAGCTTTATCACTCAGCGTAGCCAACAGAAATATTTGATACTAAGAGCAGTGAAACCAGAAATCCACTTCAGATGTCCTTCAAACAGCTAGATGAGGAATTCAAGGGGATACGGAATAGGAAACTCAGAAAATGGAGCTTGACTTTGATACTTACTTGGTGTGATAGAGTAATTTACTCTCCATATAGATCTTACTGTATAAGAAAAAGGAGGGAAAAGGAAGCAGTAATGTGTCACCTTATCTAAATAAGGTACCTGTCATTCCTGAAATTCTGTTTAAACTATGATGGATGTTCTTATTCAACAAGAGAGATTTTTCCCCCAGTGAAAGCAGATCCTTTCAGACAGAGAAGGACTATGATGAGACCAAATTTCCTGCCTGTGGATGAGACTGAACGGTGCAGAAATAGCTGCAGAGCAGGTTCCCTGGGATTCCCTTCTGACCACTTGCAATGTGTACAGCAGTAGAGAAGGACAGTGATTTGGACAGGAATATTTACGAAAAGCAGCTGTGCTAATTGTCTTGCCAGAAACATCTGTATTCTTTGACATGGTACCATATTCTCACAACACGATGTGTTTATTTCCTGAGAAAATTTTATTTTCTTTTCATTTAATTTTGATCGACTAGACTGTCATTCCAGAACTTAATCTTTTTGCTGCTTATCCATGGCTCTGCTGTTAATGTTTTGCTAATTTAACTAAAGACATTAGCTGGAAATAGATCTGTGGTATTTACTCTTTTTTTTTTTTTTTTTTTCCCAAAGCAAATGAATTTTTCTATAGCTTCTGTTTGAACACTGTTTTTAGACAATTAATCTGACCAGTGCATTGACCTATTCTTCAATAATCTAGAGGACAGTTCTGCAAGCTGTGTGACAAACCACTCCAGCATTAAAACAATGTGCTATGCTATACATACTAGGCAGGAAATTCACTGGTGTTTACCCTAGACTAGTATAACTAGGTAGAGTAGCAAACAAATAAAAACAATTTATTTGCTACTGTTATCATAGCGTCAATTAAAACCTACTTCAGCAGAATAAACAATGTAAATTAGGCCACTTCATGCAAACATGGCTATCTGAGCATGATGTTCTTATTCAACAAGAGAGATTTTGTGATGCGTGTGAGTGTGTTTTGGGAAGATTGGATGAAATAGGAATGAATGCTGACTACCTGTATCACAAACTGCTGTTATTTTCTGTGTTAATTGTAACCTCAGCTGGGAAGCCAGGGACTATTCTGGCCAATGGGAAGCTGCAAGATAATTGGAGATCCAAAACTAGTTAGACACCTTAAGTCACCAAAGCTAGCAGAGTTGCTTTCATGCATGCCACTAGTGGATCAACCTGTATTCATTCTTGAACGTACTAATCTTTTTCATAGCAGTGGGGTTCCCTTATTTAATACTTCTGAGCACTTGTGCTACGGATAGCCTTTAGAGTGGTGATTTTTAGGGATGATGATTTGGAGGATGATTATATATCCATGCACAAAAGAATATTTGATGATCTTTGTGTATTCTTTCGGTGGAAGAGGTTTAGTCCTGTACCTACAGTTGAGATGGTGTTACTTATAGGTCATACAAACAAGCAAGGATTTAGGCAACTCATTCTTACAGTCCGTCCATGGGAACCACAGACTTCATATAAAAAATGAATGTTTTGTATTTGTGAAAAACTTAATGAAAGACCTTCTTAAACTGCTTTACCATGCCCCAGATACATTGATGGTATCAGGAGACAGTTATTTTCTAGGGACGAAGTAGGGTTTTGCAGGGCTGCCTTAAAAATTCTGAACTCTGTTCTGACTGAAGATACTGCAGAAGAAAGTTCATTTACACCTCTTCAATGTGCTACTTCATTGTTTACACAGTATTTTCATCAAAGAGCACGCTGTTCATTAAGCATGGGAGAACCTGACAGACGGGACCCGGAACACTTGCCATCACATTTAGCCCAAGCCTATCTGACATCTCAGCAGGGGAAATGGAGAGCTGTGATTCTGAAATAGACACTTTGTGCTCTCTAACCTCTAGTATACAACACTGAAAAGAACTACTCCTGCAGAATGCAATTCCTGCCATCATATATTGTACATTTTACATCACAGATCTGGACTTCCTGAACCTCGTTTTTTAAAGTCATTTTCTTAACTCGTTGACATTTTAAGTGTTTTGTGTTTGGTGCCACTAGATTATGACATTTTAATGTTCAGTTAGAAATCCAAAATAGCAATTAGGGAATTACAAATTGTAGAAATCATGCCATTTAACTATTAATTATATTCCTTATTCTCTCAGCTAGTAAATGATTATATAGAAAAGTCTCTTAAATGTAATATACAAAGCCTTGTTGTTATTAGGGTCTTCTTGAGATGTCAGTTCACACTTGATGGGACTGACTGGCCTCTAGACCTTGCTGAAGGTGTCGGTGTTTCCATGCAAAGAACAGTGCTCAAGAGAAATAGGAGTATGTACGTGTGGATATAACCTGCAGCCTCAGATATTCACTTGAGTTCTGGGAGATGTTGAAATTCCTGCTTAATCCAGAGCAGAATGTGTCATCCCAAGTTGCTAAAAGTCAAGGAACTCTTATTCATATGTCCTTTTACAAAGAGATTTATGAAAGTGAAAACATTTTGGCTTTGGGGGAATAGGATATTTCAGCAAAACCATTCCAAACCCATCATAGAGCGGTAACCTGGGAGTACTCCTTGCTTTGTAGCCACGGCACTTCAGCAGAAATAGTGCTACATGACATCCATAGGTAAATAAAATCTCTACTTTGAGTGCTGCTTTCTAGGCTGAAATTGATCTAATGCTATTCTGCACCTAACCTACCTGGATGCTTATGTTGTGTTAAGCAACACTGCAAAAGTGCAAAGATGCAAGTAAAATTCCCACCTAATGTTAGATATGAAGGTCAAGTCCCTTGGGGAGCAGCTGCATGCTGACCTGCTCTCAGAAGGTTAGCTCATTTTCTGAAGGCAAAGCAATGGTAAAGACAGCTCAGGAAAGTACTAGGAAACTCAACCTGCTTTGGATTTCCAACCAAACATGGTGCTTGTGCAGGTTTTGTGGATAACTCCTAGAGTAGATTAGGTAACCTTTTCTGGAATAAAAATCTTAGAAATGCACATTGTACAGGTCCTCAGTCTCAAAGTTTCATTCTACAGATCCTCTATTTTTCGACACTGCTTGCTGTCAGCACAAATCTAGCATGGTCTCTTGTACTGAATACCCAGCAGGGACTGAAGAACATCTTCTGGTTTGGCTTCCTCCCAGAGGAATCCCCTTCAGGTGTTCTGAGCCTATCCATGGTGCAAACCAAGGCACAGAAAGTGAAATTGGCATTAAACCATGATCAAGAGGCGTGGTAGGAAAACTAAGTTGAATAGGGCTCCCTCTTCAGAAAAGGTGGGAAGAAGAAAAAAAGGAAATTATTTTCCTGTGCTGACAGTTGAGTAAGACAGGATAAGTTAGGATGGGGGAAGAAGTAATATTTTGCTGCTGTTGTAAATTAACCTTTCTTCAGCACTCAAGAATACGCTGGGGAAGAACTGCAATTTACTTGTGCTTGAGTCATAATGTATGTTATTTGTGACAATACCTTTATGTTTCATTTGTCTGTATTTAGAGACAACCTCCTATTGATGGACTCTTCTGAGAGTTTAAAAAAAAAAAAAACAAAAAAAAAACAGCAAAACTTGCTTTTTTAATTGCAGCTCTCTCTTAAACAGCCAGATTTCATGTTTATAAGTGCAGCTCTCTATTTGATCAAGATCTCTGAGTGTGACATGATGGACACAGAACTACACTGAAATAGGGGAAAAAAAAAAAAAAAGTGTTTGATTTTACAATAAGATTTCCTAACCACTTTTTTTTTTTTTTTTTTTAAGCAAAACTAGCTGGGAAATAGAAAAAAGAAACAGCCTGAAAGATACATTTTCAGTCATCTTGAAATGCCCTTTTACCCTTGTAATTTACTTCCAGACAGTGCACACATTTTAGATGAATACTTTGCTAAAAACTGAAAAGATGTTAAAAAAGTGAAATGAATACATCGTGTTCTGAAGACTTGGAGATAGAGGTCATGCAGATTATTTTGAAAAGGGCTGTATCTCGCAGCAGCGATGACAATAATGGCAATCAAATAATGGAAGAGAAGCTGGGAAACAGTCACTGGAAGGCTCTGAAATGCAGCTCTTACAGGGAATGTGTTTTTCCCAGTGCTTGGTTATCACAGATACTAGGAATATTTTCTGAATTGTCTTGTGATATAGACCAAGTAGGAATGTCGGTAAGGAACTATTGGAGGTAGCATATCCTGAAGTGCTGGCTGGCTCCATATGTGACCAGCTCTTATTAGAGACCTGCACTAGGGGCTGCTAATGTTTGGCTTATTAAGTATTCTTAATGTGACATAAGTGTTTTAAAGCATAAAGAAAAAAAAAAAAAGAGAGAGAGAGAGAAAGAGAAGAAAGAGGAGAGAGAAGATTTGTATTTCAAGTTTTTTCCCTAAGGAAAAATATTGTTGATGGCTGCCTTCTCCAGAATTTACATATTGCAAAAGTAACATACAAAAACATGGCAGAAATTACTCTTAATTTACTTTAAGAAAGTGCTCCTAACTTATGTATCATTTGGGAGTCATTTCCTTGAATCAAGAAGTTCAAGTGATAAGAATTTCAGACGTATAATTAGACTAACATTCCTTGAGACATTTGAATTACTCGATTAAAGAAATTAAACTTATTATAAACATTTCAAAAGGTTACATTAGGAGCCTAATGGAAAACTAACACTGAACGAGTAGAGCTAATTACTGGAGGAAATCATTCAGAAACAATTTGGCCTTCAGACAGGTCTGGTTTTATTAGCACTGTCCTGCACAAAGGTATGTTTACTTCCCTGGCTGTGTTGTGTGCTGCTTTCTCTATTTTTCAAAATGCGCTGTAAATATATGGCTATTACTGAGAGATTAGAGTGCAGAGCTCAGAGTCTTTCATATAACAAGTGGGATAAAAAGAAAAATGTGTAAGCAAAGGGACTTCTCTCTCCCTTTATGGTACCACCAATCTATAGCAACTGGTTTGAACTAGACCACGCAGTCCAGTTTAAAGAGGTCTTTAAATTTTTTTACAGGCATGTCTTTGGTAAATAATCATTTCATAGAAACTGCTTTGATAAAAAGGGGTGAAACAGCTGTGCTCTGCAGTTGCTTGTGTATGAATTGTCACGTGGCTGCAAAGTTGGTGCATCAAAATGAATATTTAAAAAAAAAATCTTGAAGCATTTGTAGAATTTGCAAGACTGCTGTGTTTGCCACGGTGGCTATGCAGTTGAGCAGGACATTCAATTCTTGTGTAGAAAATGCTAAACTTTCTATTAAACCTTGTTTTGTGTCTCATAGATCAGGTTCTGAGGGCAATGCCTTCATTTATGATAATGCCAAACAGAAATCTACCATTGATTCTTCAAATAATTTAAAAGCATTTTTCATCAGTTTTTAGCCATTATTTTCCACAGGCCACGCACCTTGGATACCCTGGGCTTAAGAAAACCTTTAAAATCATGCTTTCTTGCTAATCCTTTATATTCTTACCAATCAAATTATGATATGTTATCTACCTTTATCTCCGCTAGTATGTCATATCTTGCAAATAGAAATTTTATATCTGAAATTAAATGTTCAGTGATTTTATTCCCTACTAAAGTTCTAATAATAGACTTTGGAAGTGGTAACTCAGAACCAAAACTAACTATTTTTCTGGTATATAAAAACAAATCTGCACCATATTGAGGGCCTTGAAACTGATGTTTCTTTAACCATATTTTAAAGCACAGTATGGGACACTGACACAGTCATAATTATCGCTTTCTGTTTGTTCTGGCTTTGTATGCATATCAGAAGTCAATAATATCATTATCTTTGCAACATACATTAACTCATTGGGAATTTTGTTCTTCTTTTACACAATTCCACAGAGATTGCACGTCCTATTTGTTCACTATCTGCTGTGTGTTGCAGTCTGTTACAGTTCTTAAAATACGTGTCTGCACAGCAAAGCAGGAAGCCAACAGTTTGCCTGGTGCTGGCTGTTGCACTGGGTCACGCAGACCTTCTGGAGGGATGGCTTGGTTGCTTTCAGCAAAGGAAAAGCTCAGCCAGGAGAAGCTTTCGGAGTACAGGCTGGAAAAAGAGAGAAAGGCGTGCATCTGCAGCATAACCGATGGTTTGGAAACTGTGAAGAACAGGCAGCAGAAATATCACAGCAGGCTTCAGAGATGATGGAGAAAAGTCCTCTTTGCTGTGCACAACAGGCATATATGTCTTTCCTTTTAAACACGTCTGGTTGTATTGTAGGCTTTTGTAAAATTAACTTGCTGCTTGCAGCTACAGAGGGTGTCCAAAGTCAGGGCATGGTTTAGGTCTTCCTTTATGACTGTTTTTCTTGCCTCAAACTCAGTCTGGTTTGATTATGCAAATTTCTCTATAATATTTTTACTTCATTTTTTCCTCTGTAGCCCTGTGTTTCTGTTCATCGCTAACCCAGTCTAATGTTACATTCTGTTGTTCAGTTTTCAAAACTTACAATCTGGTCCTGTTTCATTCTCAGTTTTTTTTTCACATTCTAATAGCTTTCTATAAGTTTAATCTGTCTAGTGATCTTTTTCAGTTATGAGTCTTTGATCCCCATTACCATCTGGCCTTGGATGAGCAGTTCCACAAACAGTTTAAAATGACGTTTTTGGCTCAGCATAAGTGAATCTATCAAATCTCCTTGTTCTTGGTTCTTTATATGAAGAAATAATTTCCAGAGATTGTATTATTTTAAGGAGTTTAGCACTCTATAAATTTTGTAACTGATAATTCAATCTTTATCTGATAACCAGCTTGGTCCTCGCTTATCTTTTTAAGTATAGATTGCTCAAAGTAAAATCAGTGCCCCTGAACTGCAATATTGAAATAAACTGGTATCTTTTTCTTGTCTTCCATTTTAGGACCTCAATTTGTATTTACATAAAATTCTTGTTTATGCATTCAGTGTCTTGCTATATTTCTGGAGACTTCCTTGGAGTCCTCCATTCCTTCTTTTTTCTAACTTTTTTTGTGTCTCCCCCAGTTCTCACAGCAGATGTAGTTCCTGCTCTCAGTTAATGAGAAGGATGAGTTTGAGCACTATAGTTCTGATTAGTCTTTACTATAACTGAGATTAATCAGTAGGGAAAACATAGAGCTAGAAGGTTCACATCTCCTCTGTCTTGCTAAGCCTGAGCTCTAATGCACAAGTGTCTTGATCCAAGACTCACATTGCCTTTCCAAAACTGTGTTGCTGTCCTGCTCCTATTAAAGTCAGTGGCAAAGCTCCTACTGTAGTATGAGATGAGTAATCCACCTGTGCTCAGCCATTCTATTTCTTCTCTAACTATGTACCAGTAAGTACAATGCAGTCGCGCACTTCTGGTCATGTTTTCATTTAAACATCGAACCAGCTTCCCCTCCCAAAACTATTCACTGAGAAGGGATATCGGTCTTTACCATGATGTACCTCTGGACTTTAAAAAAGCACTGGATGGCATAATCCCATCAATGTTACAGTCCTTTGTGTCGGGTAAGGTTATCTCACTCAATCTATTCTCAAATGTTATTGTTTGGGATATCCAGCTTTTGGGATTAATTCCAAGAATATTCTGTTACAAGGATACTGTAAACATGTAGAACTAAAATCTTCTATAACCTGAACTAAGGGTCAGTCATACAAAGAAAAGCAAATAATAATAATAATAATTAATAATAATAATAATAATGGCTCCAGAAAAGCTTTCAGAGTACCTGACAACTGTATTGCATAAGAGTGAGTATAATACTGGGACAGTATTTGTCTTTTACCCAGTGTTTTAAAACAAACTTTCATATGAATTTGTGGCACCAAAAGATAAATTTCATGATTTAGTTTTCTGTGAGATCACATCTGTCTGTGTAGGAAGCAAATGGCTGGCATGCAATTTAAAAAGTTCCTTACTCGCTTGCAGCCTGTAGTGGGTTTATGTGGCAAGGTTTTGGTAGCAGGAGGCCACAGGGGTGGCTTCTATGAGAAGGATCTAGAAGCTGCCTCATGTTAAGTAAGGGCCCAGCAGCTGACCAGAGCTGAGCCAATAAGTGATGTTGTTTGTGCCTCTGAGAGAGCATATTTAAGAAAGGGAAAATAATAATAATAATAATAATAATAATAATAATAATAATAATAATAATAAACTGCTACACAGCAGCTGTGAGTGAGAGGAGTGAGGAACAGCCTTGCAGGCGCCAAGGTCAGTGCAGAAGGAGGGGGAGAGGTGCTGCAGGCGCCGGAGCAGAAGTCCCCTGCGGCCTGTGGTGAGGCCCATGGTGAAGCAGGATGTCCCCCTGCAGCCCATGGAGTACCACGGTGGAGCAGAGTTCCACGCTGCAGCCCGTGGAGGAGACCACGGTGGAGCAGGTGACCTGGCAGGAGCTGCTGCCCGTAGGGGAGCCAGGTTGGAGCAGTTTGCTCCTGAGGGATGGACCCCGTGGTACAGACCCATATCTGGAGCAGTTCTGGAAGAGCTGCTGCCTGTGGGAAGCCCACACCAGATCAGTTTGGCAAGGACTGCATCCTGTGGGAGGGACCCCACAGCACAGGGGACGAGAGTGACCGTGAAGGAGAGGCTGAGAAGAAGCGCTACAGACTGACCACAAACCTCATTCCTCTGCTCCAGAAACTGTTGCCCTGCTGGGTCCTAGGCTATGGCAAACACAGGTTAGATACAGAATGGATGCTGGAAGGAAGGGGATTTAAATTGCTCTATTGTATGAGAGTGTGTACATATTGAAACACAGCAACAATCCCCAATTCAAGGACTATATGTACTTAAAAAGTTTATTTTCAAGTGTGTCTGCAAACTGCTAAAAGAGAAAGAGGGAAGAGAAATCAGAGAGGGTAATGGTCTGAGCAAAAAGTATCAGTTTTCACAAAGCAAACAGTACAGCCATCCTACTTCTTCCCAGCACAGTTTGTTTTCACCACCTGCCTCTCTTCTGTCATCTTCTTCTGGATGATCAGTAGAGCTCTTCATTATTTGTCTCTGCCTGCCATCCCCTATCTCATTGTCTTAGTAATGCCTTCACAATCCTTAATCCTTTGAGTACCATTTGTGCTTTCTTTTTCTTATATTTTTTCCCCCAGTTTCTTCAAACTTATGGTACCTCTTTGACACTGGTATTTCTTCACTTTCTTCACTCTCTCTTTCCACATCCCACTGAACCCTCTGAACCTCACTTTTTTACTTTATCTCTGATCTCTCAGCAGTGTGCAACAGCCCACGATTTTGTTTTTCTCTTTCATTCCCCTGCTCAGTTCCCTGTGGAGTTTAGGTTTTCCTCATTTCCGCATCTTTCTCTTCTAGTGTTTTTTTTTCAGCAGACTCCTCTTATGTTGCTATATGTCCCAGAGGACTGTCCCTGTGTTGGAAGATTTCAGTAAGCTCAGTATCATTTCCTTTGACCCATGTAGACGATGGGCTCTGTGCTGCAGTATTTTATTTTTTTTTCCTTTTTAAACAACCCCCACAATATTGTTGATAGTCTCAGATGGAGATATTTCTGCAAAGTAACCTGCCTTTCTTTTCTGCTTTCTTACAGTCCTGGTCTGCGGGAGATGGACAGAATAATGGGGTACTCTGCTCTCCTCCTGGCTCCTGCTTGGGCAGTGCACATTTGGACAGGCAATCACACCAGGTCAGTAGCCACAACGGGTTTTGAAGTGCAAAGTAAATAAGTGATGTCTGACTGTGATGGTTCGAAATCAGCACTAAAAGTTCTCCAGACATTGGTATTCCACAGGCCATACCTATTCACAAAGAAAAGATCAAGTAGATTAACACCTTACCTTTCCAGTTGCATATAATTACTATAACAGAAGTTGCCTTTTTGTAAAGCTGAAGATAAAACAATAAACTTTGACTGTCTTGATTTAGTGCTTGTGCCTGGCACATCTGGGAACATCAGTACTCACTGGGTAGTCATAAAAAGCATCTTGAAGTTTTGTTGATCTCAGCATCTTTCTAAACTATCGGTGGAAGTCAGTGTACCACAGATATATTTTTCAGTACAAACTCTTCCCAGATCTTCAGGAAATACACAGATTGTTTCTCTGAAAATGCCCGTTCACTGCATCAAATTGTTAAATCCATCATTTTAAAAGATACGCTATATTGAATGTTCATATGTTAATGATTAATGCACCTACATTGTTATGCCTTGATTTTCTCTGCATATTACAAATGTTTCAGCAGCAGATTCCCAAAAGGATCAGTGTTGAAAGCAGGACTTCAAATAAATTCATGTGCAATCAAGGTCAAAGCTAAAGTTTGGTGACACAAGCTTCTTTTGGTCCCTTTGTAGCCTGGCTATCGGTTACGGGAGATGCTACGAGTATGCAGCTTTGCGTCTCTCTGTGAATATTGCTAATCGTTTACTAGTATCTGAGGCATGTACTGGTACAAAAGAGGTGTACCCTAGCTCCTGTGTTCTTCTCCTCAGTTAATTACCATACAAACAGGGAGCTGGCATACTTGGAAGGACTATTGACTATTCAAGTAATTAGCTGCAGTAAATATAGGAGAGGAGGCAGCTAGCGGGTTTTTAGATGTTACTTGCTGCTAAGGAAAACTGTTTTCTTTCTTATTGTCTTTTGTGTGAAGGCCAGGAGCTTACCTACTCAGGTTCAAACTCCTCAGAGGCTGCAGGGCAATGGAGTGTGCATGTAATTATTTGACAGCCTGCAAAGGGGCAGATGTATGCAGGCAAAAGTCGAAAGCCAAAGGGTGGTTTGAAGGCTAGCTTTATGGTTTGTTTTTTGCTTTAACTTGTATCCTTTTGCACCTGGTATTTACAGCGAAGCCCACAGATAGTTGTATTATCACAGATTATCTCAGATTTTCTATACAGCCTAAAAATACAGAGCTTGGCATGGCAGAAGACTCTCCTTTTAATTCCATTTCTGTCAATCATATGACAAAGTGACACACTGCATCCTAACTGCACAGAGCTGAGAGCATTGGTGCCTTTTGACCTCCCAGGGCTAGGGGAGCCTAGATATGACCCTCAACCATGTAAAGGCATTCCAGGAGCTGGCATTTTCTTAACTGTAATTTTACAAACCAGGTAGCGTGACTGAAATCCTGTGGTCTTAATCTGTGATCCTTGTCCATACTTTTTATGTGGGAGCAACAGCTAGCGGCTGTTTGAGAGTAGTGCTGGCATGGGAGCTGCGCAAGGTTGTTCGCTTCTTTCTCTGAAGCCCCCCTGTAAGCCCTTCTGCAGAAGTGGTCCTAGCCCGATCTCCTTGCAGTACATCAACATTCAGGTGTGGTCAGAGACACAAATCTTGAGTGTTAGCTGTGAGGGTCTTTTAAATGAGCGCTGATACTTGGAGTGTAGCATTTGCCCAAATTCTATATTGTAGATAATGTTAGCCGTACACCCAGACTGTATAAAACATAAATCATTTAGCTTATCTATTTTAAAGGCTTTTACACTGCAGTCAGCTACCATACTTGGTTAAATAGGTGCTTGTCGCACCTATTTAATGAATTAAATGTGAAAGCCATTTCTTCTTACTTTTGGCTGTAACAGGGCTGGCACAGGTTCTGTTCTGCTGAAGTAATGGAATGGTAGGATCCATGTAATATAATTTTATAAGTGCAATACTCATCAGTACATCAGCTAATAGGAAAAGCGGGGGAAAAAAAAAAAAGAAAAAAGAAAAGAAAAAAAAGAAAAGAGAAATTAAGACCACAAGCCAAATATAATAATTCTAATTCCTCAGGGAAAGTTACCATTTTAATTGAAAGATATGACAATAAAAATGAAAAATATTAAATCATTCCATCAAAAAGGTGTAATTTATGTGTTCTATATTTCATATCCTATTCTTTACTAGAACAGAGTAACACAGATTGATTACTGAGCTGTCTAATTTTTTAGAATAATGTGGTATGTAACACCCATTGTAAGCTCTTAGAGATGTTGTGTCCTTGTGAAGATAAAAAAGGAAGCATTACTATTGGGAGAAAAATCTGACAATTCAGAATCATTTTTTTGTGAAAATTTTTGCCCTTGATATTCTGAATATGTGAATCCTTTTATTAGGAAAAGACTAACAAAGTATTCCCACTGCAGCAAGCTTAGATTTTAGATGCACTGTCTTCACACACTGCAAAATGTTCCCGTTCCAATGGTGGTGTCTGGCGATTGTGAACTATTAACTAGGATTGCCTTATTCTCCTTCTGATTCTGGCACTGACTTACATTATCTCTTCATGCAAATCTTTCAGTTTAGATATTATAAAGTAACTCAAAAAGCAGCTGTTAAGTAATATAGTGTATTACGGCAAGATACAATTGTTCGGTTACACTTTTTTTGAATTTCTGTGTGTAGCGGATGCATGCAGTATTTTGGAGTAAATAGTATCTTTTTTGCATACTGCGGCAAAGGAGAAGTAAAATAGAGTCAGCCAGTCCTTACTATGTCCCTTCCTATCGTCTTGGCTTTATCCTGCTGAGCCAAATCATCTGCAAAACACGAGTCATATGCTGATACCATCATGAAAATGCCCCATACAGGTGCACAGGCATGTAAGAGTGCAGATGATAATCAGTCAAGAAGCAGACAGATCTGACATTTCCTGAGAGCAGTTCCTATATTTTATTGAGTTGTCATGCCTTCTTGCATACTTAATGAGGATGAGCCCCTTTATATGCGGATTTCACATTACAAATGTTGTTTTTCTGCAAATAACTTGTGGCAATACATCTTCCACACCGCAAGTAAACATAGACAACATTATAGCACAGCCATGTTATTGTCACAACTGCAAACAACTAATAAAAGAATGTATTTACTGTGCCTTGGAGTCATTCACTTCCAGTAATATTTTCTCCATTTTCAAACCTATTGACTTTATGGAACATTTGGCATTATTTTATTGTATCATTATTGCTTATTGCATCATCATTTAAACAAAAAGCACGCTGTGTGTCTGCATATGTAGTAGATCTGCATATGTAAGAGGATTTTCCTGTGACCGGCAGGTGTATTATGCATCATCCCAAAGACTAGGGAAGTATTTTGTGTACTATAGTTGTCACTGACCTCAAGACAAGTGATTGAAAAATAGAGAGTGGAGTGCCAATGTCATCAAGTTTCTTCTGGTAGCTTCTGGGTATGGAGGGAACCAATGTTTTCCTCTGCAAAGGCAAGCAACTTTTCTGGATCTGCATGGAAATATGTGTCCCTGTTGATGATGTAAGGGAGACCGAGTGCTTGAAGACACCAAAAGGTTGTCTTGGTGTTGCTTTTAGTGGTGTTTTACTAATCTGGAAGACAGAAAAGCATGCAGTTATTGAAATGTGTTATCTGGTTGATGTTATTGGACTGTTGGCAATTGAGAAAAACAAATCATGCTTTCTAGAAATTGCTCAGAAATTCAGCTTAGTTGTTTTCCCCTTCAAAGGTGATTTCTAAGAACTTAACCCAGAAAAGATCACACGTGTCAGTGAACCCTAGCCACTGCAACTTTGCTGTGCTCTTTCAACACCTTGCTTTACTGCTGGTCCTTTAACACTTATTTCTACCTGACGATTTTTTTTCTGGCCTGTTTTAACAATTTGTTCTCTGACTACCATTGTCTTTTTAGACTGAGTAACTTGTCCTGTACATACCCAGTATTATTCATTGAGATCAACTGTTGCCTTCACAGCTTTCTGCTTGGCTAAACTAGGTGCTCTCAGTTTAGTTCGCTAAACTAGATGCTTTCAGTCTGCTCTCATAAAATAGACTTGTCATTCCCCCATTGTCTTGGAAGCTGTTCTGAATATTTTGCAATTTCAATTAATCCATTCTAGGTTAGCGAAACTGTACAGGGTATTCTAGAGAAAACTTGTATCTAGTACGGTAGAATGAATAACTTTTTATATCCATCACAAAAATCTTGATAACGTAATCTCAGGAGTGCATTTGCCTGTTTTGAGAGCCATCATATTTATGTATAATTTACCAAAGAGAAACACATCTCTTCTAACTGATAAACCACACATTACATAAGAGATCTCCTTTCTGAGTTTTTAAATGCTTAGCTTCATTCCCCCTTATTCCACAGTACTGCAAACCTGTGCAACACCTGGAAGATCTCTTTGCCTTGACCTTTCTTTTATCCCATACGTCTCTGGCTTACTGTCTTCATCTGGAGGTCTGCTGTGTTCTCTGTTTTGTATGCATTGGCAGTCTTGAGTCTCTTGGACAGTTTCTCAAAGTAGACCTTTGAACCTCTGTCTGATTTTTGTTCTCAGGAATTTTATTTGATGTTGCGTAAGTAAATAGTTTCTGTAATATATCCAGCCAACGGTAGTGAACATTCCTCAGCTTCTGAATCTTCATGTTCTTGCCTCAACCACAGTCTTAGTAGCCATCCTCATCTTCTCCTTATTGATAACTGCCAAAGGAAAAAGGACCAATGTACCATAAATTCATCTCCTTGCTGGCTTCCACTCTGCTCCCTGGGACAACTTAAATATACTGACCAAAAGGCTTTCCTTGTTTTTTTTCAGTTTGATGGCTGGGTTGCCAGTAAACGCATTGGTCTTTCTATTGCCTTTCATGAGTGATACATTCTGCAAGCTGGATGAAACCTGATGAAGCTCGGTTTGCATCATGATTTTTCTTCATACATCACTTACATTACAACACAGTTTTATAATGCAGAAGGAATACCTGCTGCTGAGGAATTTTAACTACATCTCCTAACTAAGCTAGTGGCAAATTGAAAACTAATAAGATATGTTTTGTATATCAAATACTGCTCTGGGTACAAGCTAACCTAGGCATCCTGTAGATTGCAACTTACTGCTCAGTTAGGGAAAAAAAAAAAAGCAATAAAGAAAATTGTGACAGCTTATTATATGAAAGAAGAAAATCATCACCCAAAGCAAAAGAAATGCTATTTTATTATACAATAATTGTACAGGGTTCTTAACAGTTTTGTATGTGAAAATGTTAAATGTTTTTCAATGTTATCTGTAATAAATATTAGTCTGAAGGCAGAAAATAATTTAAGATGTTTTAGCAGTCAACAGTATCTCCAAAACTGAAGCTATTAGTATAGTAAGTTGAGCCATCTACCTGTGCAGAGCAAACGCCAGACAGCACCTTTTGTTATTAAATGAAAACTAATGTTCACAGACATCTCATGGTGTCTCTTAGAAAAGATAAATCTTTACCCTCTTCATATTAAAAACATCATGGGTGTTATCGTTGAGTATGGTGATGGGGAATGCCTGTCCTTCAGGACAGATATACTTCAGAGCACAGGAAGAGAACATTTTCCTATTTCCATGTTACAGACATTTTCTGATCTTCATTAATCACAAAATACTGCACTTCAATCTTATCATTGATGGAAAAAAATATAGGCATCTTGAACTTCAACCCAGGAAAGGAGAGTAAACAGGGAGAATTATGGGGATAAAGTTCAGTATTTAAAATGATTAAGTTATATTTTACTTATAATTATCCTGAAAACTAACCAATTTCATTGTAATTTAAGTAGCATTTATATAAATTAGGCACATGTGACATTTCTAATTAGGAATAATTTAATGGTTAAATCATGAGTTTTTAAAATGATAATTGGGATAGTTGTAAAATTTCAAGGTCTGTGATTTTAGAATTGGATTGCTCTTTGACTTATGTGAAAGAATAGATTGTTAAGTGAGTGCCTCACAGGAGAGAAGCAGTCTAGGATATTATGATTTGAATTAGTTTTTCAAAGGAATTTAGAGTAGGCAATCTGTCCTCTGATCTTTCTTTGCACACTAAAAGTATGAGTCAGTTATGTTAAGATAGTTAAATCACCGTATTCTCAATTTAAGCTAACAGCTGGAATTGCTGAATTCAATGTGTGAGGAAAGTGATGCATTAAGAGCACCCCATACAGACACTCTAATGAATCTAATGTATTCTCTAGGGGAAGCTATTTTTTTAATATATAGCTGCTTGTTGCAGATGCTGTATAGCTTCTTTGAGTTCAGAACAAGAAATTAGGAACTTGGAATATTTATAATCACCTGGAATATTTATAGTCAATATATAAACTTGTTCCAAAGGCCCCATATATCGGTTCAAAAGACTGGGAGGTAGCCAAAGACAGAGCATGTGTACCTTCTAGCAGTGCTTTTGAGTGAGAACCCCTGGGTCCAGTGTAATTAATTCCCCCTCCATGTCCATGATCAAATATGCTAGCCCCAACAGCGGAGCAAAGCATAGCTCCACTGCCCCAGCCTCTAATGGGCATGAGCAGAAGCAAACGTGAGGAGCACACGTGTTTGGAAGAGCATGAGCCACAAAGCTGTAATGTGCTGATGGTGGCATGCCATTGACTGAAGATCTCTGTGCGGAAACATTCGGCTCCGTGGAATACAGAAATACGCTCTGCAATGCAGTAGCAAATGTATTTATCGCAGCTTGGTAATACAGCAAACAAGAATAGTTTGCAAATCACTTCTGCCACTACAAACTATTTATTCATGGTTTCAAGAGTTACACTCGAAGTGGCTCTCTAAATGGTTTTTGGTAGGGTAATTTAGCCCAAGTATTAGGACCGTGTGCTTTGATTCATGTAGAATTAGACAGGTGAGTGCCTCACAGGAGGCAAGTAGCGTAGGGTGTGATGACTCAAAGTAGTTCTTCTGAGGAATTTAGAAGAAGCAATCTGTCCTCTGATCTTTCTTCACACATCATAAGTATGAGTCAGGTGTGCTGGGACAGCATGTCTGCCTCCTAAAGGACCGATCGGAC
The DNA here is from genome assembly GCF_047663525.1 of Anas platyrhynchos. Taxonomy (NCBI): domain Eukaryota; kingdom Metazoa; phylum Chordata; class Aves; order Anseriformes; family Anatidae; genus Anas; species Anas platyrhynchos. The sequence goes on along the minus strand of NC_092593.1, from coordinate 36,737,468 downwards.
ACTTTTTTTTTCAGTCTGGGAAAGAAGCAACTGGAGAAATGAGAGTTTATAAAGCCATGGGCAGTCTGTTGAAGCAGGACAGCCTCTCCTGCTTCCAGTACAGAAACAGAGCCTTCCAGTGAAGCTGGGAGGAGGTAGGTCCACAGCAAATGAAAGCGATCCATGTAGAAAGTGGCTGAGTTTAGGAAGTCATTTCTAAAGGATACCTAGGAGTGCTAGAGGTTTGCATAGTTTTAAGAGAAAATTCAGGGAAGAGAAACCCCTTGAGGATTACCTAATACCTAGAAACTATACTTGGCCAAGGAAGTCCCTGAACAGATATTGTTTGGATGCTGGAGGAACATCATAGGGAAGGTGTTACTGTGCTCTTTTTATTTTTCCCTTGACATCCACTTTTAGCTACTGTCAAAGATGGAGTTAATGGGACTATTTGTACCTTCGATCTGATCCACTTTAGGGGTTCCTGGGGTTTTCCTTATTTTAGAGCACACTTGGCTCACAGTTTCCAGTTTTTACCTCCTTCTCTGATGGTCAGTCAAATCAATGAAAAGATACCAGTGTCTTCACTGAGGAAGCAAAATGGGAAGCCCTACTGGTGATTATATGAAGCAAATACCCATTTCTTTCTTCTTTCCCTATAGTTTCATTATCATTCAAAGTCTGAGCTCTCTTTTAATTAATTTCATTTTAATTGCCACACCAGAAAAAAAAATAATAAAATAAAAAAATCTCAGTCTCAATTAGAAATCTGCAGGACCTTCAGCACAGGTTCAGCAAAAGATTTAACCTGGGAAATATAGCTCAGTTAAACTAACCCCAGATTCATCATCTCAAGTGGCTGCATCGCATTCTCCTGGACTACCACTGTAGATGGCAGCAGTTTTAGTTTTTGTAACTGTACAAACTTGGGTACATGTGATATTCCTTTAAAAAAAATAAAATAAAAAAAAAAAGTGCTCAGTGCAGGTCAATTTGGCATTCCTGTTTAAATTATGCGTTGTATTTGATTATGCTGGATGGACCTCAGATTAATTTCATTTGTATTTACTGTCTTTTCTTTCAGAGTTGGCTCTGACAGAGTAAGTATGTTGATTTTTTGTATGCTGCTGATCCCTCTCAGGACTCACCAAATAATTAATACCAACATCTGTTTAGTATGCAAATACTAAGACTGTGCTGTCCTCAGATTGCCATTTTGTTATGGGAAAAATGAGGCAGCAGTTCCCCTCCAATCAGATATTCAGTCCCAGCCTGTTTTGACATGGTTTTTCTGCTCGGTGCCTCAGAAAAGGGAGGTGGCAGCCTTCTTGGTGCAATCAAGCACTAGCTTCTAGTCTTAAAAGATGGAGCATGTCCTCTAGCTTCCCTTTTAGGGAAGGAAAAGCTATTTTAGATTATTATAAGATAGGTCATGTTGTTTTCTCCCATATAATGCACAAAGAAAATATAACAGAGTGCCTGTTCATATTGCAGCCATCAGACACTCACAGAGTTGAGTACTTTATGTACAACACCATCACATATATAAGCATGAGAATGTGTGGTCTGCATAACAAATACCTGTTCAAAGTATTCTGCAGAAATTGTTGGAAATTCACAATTACAGTTATACAGCAGAATTGCCAGAGGTCACACTGCAGCAGTCAAACAGGGGAGCAGAGTGACACCAGCATTTTATAAATTGGAGGTAACTATTGCAGTGCTGTGGCAAACCGTGGCTCTTTAATATCTCCTGCTGTGCCGCCCCGTGTTCATGTTCTGTTGGTACCACTTTACTCCTAAGGATGGGAAGCAGTACAGCAAAGGTAAATAAAGTAGAACAACCCTATCATGTTACACGTTGTGAAAAGCACGCTGTTATCACTCGAGGAGAATTTGTTGTGATACAAGCGCAGTATCATAACGTGCTTACATTTGCGGAATCGTTGCCAAAGGATCCAAAGTTCCCCTATACTCATGAAACCTAACTTATGCTTTCTTTATCAGTGGATGAAAAAGATACTATGAGCCTTTGCTTGTTTCCCAGCAGTGTGAAAAACACTGATGAAACTGCAACATTTGCTAAAACTGTATGCGGGATCCTGCAGCACCAAGTAGTTTCTTATGTTTTGTTTTGAGAACTTAGAATGAGGAACTGCAGCGTGTCAAAGGGACTGTCAAAATGCTGTCAGGTTTTCTTCAAAACAAATATTAACTCCAAAATCAGTGTGGCTTCTATCGCAAGAATCAGATAGCTTTGTTCAAGAGCATAGTCCGCTTTTGCTTGAAAAGTTTGGGCAATATGCTTCTAGCAAGCTTATTGTGATTTGGGACTTGTAAGATGTCAAAAAAGAAAGACTTGCATAGTCAGGATTTTTTTTATTAGAGCTGATTAGCAGTGCTTTAATAGGGCAGTTTCCATTTAAAAAATCAGATTCATCATAATAGTCATTGAGACAACTCAATGGTAATGAAGGTCCAGGGAAGCCCGTTAAATAACCTTATTTTTTTGCACTGTGTCTGCATGCTTCTTCAAAGAGTGGTCAGGCACTGGGATGGCCTGCCCAGGGAGGTGGTGGAGTCACCATCCCTTGCAGTGTTCAAGAAGCACCTGGACAAGGTGCCACGAGATCTGATTTAGTAGCTTAGTGGGTAGTATTGGTGATAGGAGGATGGTTGGACTAGATGATCTTGTAGGTCCTTTCCAACCTTTTGTTTCTATGATTCTAAAACATAAAGATCTAACCCAAACTTACAATTGATTTTCTAATGCCGTCAATAAAAATAAATAAATAAATAAATAACAGTTATAGTTAGAATTGTGGGGCTGTTAAGATATATTTAGGAGCAATTTGCATCTTTAAGCACTGGAGTATGAATTCAGGAAAAAAAAAAAAAAACATTCCCCCTGCAGGCCATTCTCTTAGTTCGTATTAATTTTTATAAAAAATTAATAACTACCTCAAATATAGTGAAATGGGTTTGAAATTGAAAAGAATTAGAATGTTTTGAATTGGTAATAAGGCCATATCATTGATTTCGTACAGGTCAAAGTAGAATCTTGCCTGCACTTGTGCAGTCTTGACTCCTCAGTCTCGACTCCTATAGCCAGGCTGTTCGCTTAAGGACAGTAATAGTTAGGAGTTTGGGAGGTCTGCTCTCACTGGATAAAAAAGGTTCATTAATACTACTTGTGTCTGCAGAAAAAAAACATGTCTGGAAGAGTGAAGGCTCATTCTGAAATAAAGTTTGTATAAATATTTGAGGAGGATGAGATTCTGGAAACTATTCTTCTGTCTTTGTGTTTCTCTGTACCAGGAAAGAGCATCATTTTAGGTGATACTAATTGATATATAAGAGTTAAATGTGATTTTGTATTTTGTATATGTTAGGAAAGTAACAATACACATTAATGGAATGAAGTTAACCATGTTATCATGATATCATTAGTCCCAACACTAAAATAAGTTTAACAGCATTTATTTAATGCATTTTATTATATTTGGCCTGTCCAGTTAATGAGCTTGCTGGAAGATTATGATTATATTTTTTTGTTATGAATCCAAGGCAGCATTTATCATTATTTTTGCTAGGAATAAGAATTATTTTTATTTTTTATTTTTTCTACCGTACTAAGAACATCTTTTCAGATGATCCAGGTAAAGGTACTTTCCTATTTTATGTAAGAAGTGTAAGAAATAATGTACAGAGCCGTATACATTTAAAAAAAAAAAATCCTGGGCAATTTTACTAATAGTTACTGTAAACCAAGACTCTGTGGCAAATATTTCTCTAAGGCTGTCAGGTGGGAAGAGTTCAGGCAAATGATAAGACATAGTGCAGTATTTTTGCTCTAATTGGATAATCTCCGTGGAAGAAACTATCCATCAGCAATTATTAGATAAAATGCTTTTACAACAAAGCAGAAACAGATCTTTCCCCTAGCTACTGGACTGCTGCTTCAGGTTCTCATCACTTGCTTCTTTCCAGGTGTGTTTCGACATATTTGCCATTTCCTCTTTTTCTTAAAAGTATTATTGAACATCTTTTTTTTTTTTTTTCTGCTTAAGTACTGAAAAGAGTCTCTAGTCAACGCTGTTGAAAGTATGCTGCACTTATAATGAGAAGAAATATATATATACAGGCTTTCCTAAAATATAGGAAAGCTTCTCTGCTTCTGCAGAATCCGAGCCGCAATCAGAGTCACCTGGCACATTGCAATTGAAGGAATATTGTTCTACTATGGAATTGGCATTCAGTACAGAAAGTATTGGAAGTAAGGGATATATATATATTTATATATACACACACACATATATTTACACTTTAAGTGCAGATGTTTTAACATATTGGGCTGTTTTCTCATCCCTGGTATTTGAAAGGGACGGCTGCATACCTCAGCATTTGATTAAGATATTACTCGAAGTAGATCACTCTATCACTCTGCTGATACCAAATGATCTATACATGGAAAATAGAACTTTCCTAATAACCTTTTGGTATTTTAGCATCAGCTAATTTTCTGCTGAGGAGAGCAGAATGTGATTAAGGCAATGGAAAACATTTTATGGAGTGACAGGTGGTCATGAAATTATATTAGCATTTAAATGACTAAAATGGAACCTTTCCTTTCCTGGTCTGAGAATGTCAGAAAGCAAAGAGTCAGAATTTGTCCTCTCCTCCCATTCCCCATGGGTTGTATTTTACTTTAAAAACAGCTGCTAATTCTGTGTCACAAATTATGAAGGATTTAAAAGAGAGTGTCATGAATTGCTGTAGATACTAGGAGAAAACATTTTCCATCTGTGTGACATATTTAAGAAAAGCCCTCAGTCACTCAGAGAGCCAGCTCTATGAACTTAATCAGATGTTTTTCTTCTCTTGTTAACTAAGAATCAGCTCTGGGGAGTGTTAAGATCACCGTGGCATTTATTTTAAGTGAGTGATTGAATGATTCCTGAGCTGCTCTTCTGGAAAATGAAGCAAAGCCCTGCTTTGGAGGTCACCTTTAATTAGAGATCAAAAACTAACTTCAGATAACTTCATCAAAAATATAAATAACTAATCAGTACCAGTCCGGTGGCTTTGTTTTATAATTAGTCCCACACAAAGGCTCCTTGAAGTCAGATGACGGTTGGGGGGGCTCCTGCCTCAAACTTCACAAATGAACCAATAGTTTCAAGCTGATGCTCCCTTTGAACTGCTCTCCCCGGATAAATTACTGATGGCCTAAATGTTACATTTACATTTATTATTCTCCATTACCAAGAACATGTGAAGCTGCAAAAGATTAAAGCGGCAATTACTGAAGTTAGAACATTGGAAATGAAGTTCAAACATTGGAAATGAATGTTTAGGAAAACAGAAAAGACAATTACTCGAGGCCAGTTTTAACTAAATAAAAGCAGTGGCTTCCACATCAGAGAGGACACTTACTGATGATTGTTTCTGTGTTCGTGAATCTTTGTTTGCCCCCTAAACATTTTAGAACTAAAATAGGAAAAGCATGAAGTGCTGCCTGAGAAATTCTCTGCATCATGCGGTGAAGGGAGCTTTGTCACAGACTGAAAACATGGAAGAGCAGGAGTTACTTACCAACAGCTCATCCAGTGGGGTGGTCCAAAAGTCGATGATGCGCCCTGGGCCTTGACAAACCCAGACTTCAAGGCAGGTGGCAGTGCAGGAGGGAATGAACTAGCTGTGCCAAGCGTGGAAAACTTTGCAGTTGCCCTTTCAAAAAGATGTGTATTGCTGAAGTTGTTGGTTATCTTGGTTATCTTCCTGTTTTGTGTGGCTTTCGTGCATTTCATAAAGTGCTGGTTCGTTCAGTCCTTTGATTGATTGCCCTTGATAGACGAAAAAGAGCTCACTGACCCCCATTCAGTTTAAGTCAGTTAAACTCTCGAATTTGGTGGGAGAAGCACTTAAAGCAGCACAAGGCAGCTGCTCTGGCACGGGGGGCACAGCGTCCCTCCAAGCACAGGGTGGGCTCAGGGGGTGCCTGTGCATCACTGCCCACCTGCGGCATCCGCACAGGGACGAGGGCTCACGTGGCAAGATCTAATGAGATTGGTTTTCAAACACTTCTCCTCACCTTTAAAATGATGAAATTAAGCTCCTGTAGTTATTAAGAGCTAAAAATAATGATTTGATTGCACTCCTCATTGTAGTAGCAGACAGCAGTATATTGATCTGCACTCTGTGTCGTGTCATATTTACAATACGACCTGATCAATATGCTATTTCTGAACCCATTGGTCTTGCATGTATGAAATTGGAATATTTTATTGTAAGACTAATGCACATGACTGAATCACAATAGTGTAGGTCTGGAGTACTGTACGCAAACTAGATGAGGCAAAGCAAAGGTCAGCTCTGTCCTATTTCTATTTAACAGTCCTACTATTTTTTTTTACAGCCGGTAAAAGGGAGACACCGGTGTGATAGGCACTGTGTAACTGCATAGTAAGGGACATGCCCTATCAGAAAGACCTTACAGTAAGTGCTGACAGACAGACAAAAAGCAGGAGGAGGAAAGAGATGACAGCAGTGAAGTGACCTTGCTCAGGTCCCTAGAAAGGCCGGCTGCAGCACTGACACCTCCATCATCCAGGCTCCACCTTAGCATTTAACCACTCATTGATATAAATGGAGGGCATTGTTTTCTGCTCGTACACACCGGTATAAATCCAGAATATCGGTGGAGTTAGAATAACATTATGCTGAAACAGAAAAAAAAAAAAATCAGCAATCATATACAGCAGGTGTGTGGTTTCTCTTAGACCTCTTAAAGGGTATTTTGTCTTTAAGGGAATAAGGAGCTACCACTCCACCTCTTGTACTGACAATAACAGCTGCTGGAGATGCATGGGCTCCAAAGGACTGCCAGTGAAGGCCAAAAATAAGAATTTAACAAAGAGAGTATATTGCTCTTGAGGGTCGTGGTTGCAACCAGCATCATGTGTAGATCTGAATGCTCCCCCGAAGAGATAACAGAGTGATTGAATAGAGTATTTCATTTGGTCTTCACTCCAGTTCTAATAGGTAGAAAAGGAGATTGAGGCTAACAGTGATGCACTGAAGAAAAGGCTTTTGGGGACTCTTTTAAAAATTGATTTTGAAAGTAAATCCCCGTGAGTGTATAAATATGCCTCTCGCAGGCTTGTCTGTCTTCTATTAGTTTCGTTTGTATATGAGTTTCACTCAGTCAGTTTTCTTGTTATGTTGAGCAAATAATAGTAGTATTGAGGTGTCAATTTGGATTTATTAACTTGCTCTACCTTTTGCAACAATTCTTAATTTTTGGAACAGTTGAAGGCATTTCTCTGGCTGTAAGCATATTTTCTTATTAAAAATCTCCACCTACTCCTAATGTACTCACTTAAAATTTCAATTCCAGGAGGTAATCAAGACATTAACATGATAAAATATAATGTGCTTAAAACATTTTCCATCAGCTCCAGCAGTCAATTCAGGCCCTCCCACTTTATAATAGAGTAATCATTTTCCATCGTTTGCTACATAAAGTGAGAGTTGGGCTTTGTACGTTGAAAAAATGTGGAAAACAGCATTAAGAAAATCTAGCTACAATTGTGGAAAAAAAAAAAAAAAAAGAAGAAAAAAAAAAAAACTTTAATGAGATTGCTTTTATGTAGCCTGGAAGTTATTGTGCACAACTTATTTTGGGGGGTTTAAGAACTGTGCTGCTTTTTAATACCTGCAATTTTGCATGCTTTCATTGCAACAGTACATTAAAAAAAAAAAAAAAATCAAGTTCCTATGGATGTCAAAGCTTGATCTCTTCATTGCATCATGCCTTAGAGGAAAGGTGCTGGAAGTGCAGAGCCTCAGAAGCACTGCCAGGTCTTCCTGTTGAAGATAGGTGTCTGAATTTCAGAGAAGCAAATGGGTTTGTGATCTTGAGTAGCTTTTCTATGACTCTCGGAAATGGACGTGACAAAACTGATCCAAATTGTTTGATTTTCTGGGGTTTATTGCTTTAGAAGATAACTGCCAAATTTTTGAAGAAATCTGGATGTTTGGGTGGGAGCAGTGGGGTTGGGAAAGTGTTTATGGTCTCTTTGGTGGAGATGCACAAGCCACATCTACTTGTGTTCAGACAAGAGAGCAGACATTCTGCTCTCTATGTTCCTTAAAGCTAAACTAAACTAAAGCTTAAACTAAATTCTGATTTCTTGTAAAATATATCAAAAGCAAGTCTGAAGAAAAGTGAGAAGCATCCACTACATGTTCCTATTTTGTTACCTGCACAGTTCAAGGTTAACATCCCCAAAATAAAAATGCATAACGCAATTCAAAGTTGAAAGGAGCTGAGAGACAAAAGTGGTGTGTATTTAAAAGATGATTTAAGCTATCACCCTGTAACTGTGGATGCTGCTGTGAAACAGTCTGTCTCTGAGTAGTAAGTTTTTATTTCAGTGTGGCTAATGAGCCTTTTTCTGAAATATGAATGTCAAGCTTCAGAAGCAACATAGCTGTAAAAACTCAATGCTCCTAAAGAGATGGGCATAAGCTAAACAGATTTAGAAAAAGAAGTATAAATCGTTTTGGAAGATAACATTTAGGAATGAAGAGAAGGTGTGGATGTTTGTGTTTTTAATAGTCTCTTTCCTAAATGACCCTAATTCCTCTCTTAGATGTTAACAGAAGTTTGTGTTAACAGAAGTGCTATCATATAAACTACAATCTACCAGGTTTCAAAGTTAAACAAACACAAGTTTTTGCTCCTATTGATAAATGTTTATTCTATTATTTGATATATTTGCAGAGCAATATCGCTGTGTGTAAGTCATACAAGAAGAAGACAGGCTGAACTCTGCTCATTTTAAAGAATTCTTTCAAGTAAAATTATCAGGACTGCTTAAGCAAGTAATGTAGACCATGTTTGGCACTCAAAGTCTTTACATACAGCACCAAATAGTATGGGGTAGGACCACAGCTGGTATAAATTGCTCTTTCCATTAGCTCCATCTTCAATAGAGTTATGCTGACTTATGCTTAGAGAGTCCAACTCTGCATGTACACAGTGCAGTAAAATTAAATTAATTATTTTTTTACTACTGTTTCCAAAAAAAAAAAAAAAAAGAATTTAACAAATGTATCTGAATATAGACAAATCTGTGGAACCTGTAGTATTCCAAGATCTTTTATTCACAAGCAAATATAAGGAGATTAAGGACTACAGTACTTAGGGTATAGATATATAAATATATGCGTATATATATGTATGCATAGATACGTGTTTAAATTTACCATTTTCACGGCTGTAATGAGGTCAGAATCATGCTTCTGAGGTATAGCCAAAAATTTTAATTAAAATTCTATATTTATAACAGTCTTCTATCATTAATCAAATGTAGACTTAAATCACCCTGTAAAAATGATGTAGTGTTCTGAATTATTGAAACTGCCGAATATGTAATATTCTGAGTGCAGGGTATCTTGTAGCATCAAAATTACAACGCAGTGTGTGTTGGGAGGGGTTCTGCCTTGCCCTGCCTCAGTCTCAGCAGAACTGGAGTTGTCAGTGCTTCAAAAATCTGTTAATTTGCACTGAAATCCTCAGTGCAACACAGTCCTCTTTATATCCTCAAAAAAAAGGTTTGCAGGTGTGAAACCTTAATTCTGTTCTGGGTTTTCTTGCTGGTGTTGAGACCTGCATCTTGTGCCTATTCCTTTCTCTGAAGATCCAAAGAGTTGATTTTAAAGTGCTTAGAGAGTACATGTGTTAACTTTTCTGCTCATACACAGATACTGAACGGGCTTCTGAATTTGAGTGCTTTGTTGCAGGAAAGGTCAAAAGCCAAGTAAAACCAATTTAGATTTGACAGCTTTCAAGGACTGTCTTCTAAAATAGCAAGTAATTTATATTTTTTCCACATTGATTAAATCTTTCCCTGATAGACTGTATTTTGCAGCATCTTCTTTAAGTGAAAATCTTGTTCAAGGCAGAAGAGAGGCCCTTAAGTTTATTTAGGTTAAGCATACCTAGTTCTCCTCTGAGGTTTCTAACTCTGGGAGAGGTCAGGTACACACAGGTGGCTGGCAACAGGCTAGGCTCTGAAGGACATTCCTTCCCTTCCTCACCAAAGGATGGTGGTGTAGGGAGAAATGTTTCAAGATGCTTGAGCTGTTCCAGAGAGCAAGAGTGAATGTAACGTTTCTGATGAAAATAGACAAGTTGGTGCAGTGTCCTTGCACAATCCTTCTCAGATCAAGAGCATTAATTCTCAGAGCATTTGCTATGTTCCTCTCGCACAACTAATAATGACATTCTCACATCAGATGGTGTTGTTGTAGGTAGATGTTATTCCCATGTTGAGTATGAATTTGTATGATCCCTATCACGCAAACACAATGCTGTGCTGCTGAAATATGGAAGATCAAATGTGAAAAGGGAAAGAGGGGTGTGTTCCAACTGTCCTATGGGGAGTTTTGTCTTGGGTTTGATGTTAAAACACTGCAAAATGCTAGTTTAGGCCCAGGTGACTAACATGAGTTGAAAGATTGTAAACCACACAGAGGTTGTCCATGGATTTTCTTGGAAAAAAAATGTGGCTCTTCACATACGGTACAGACGCAGAGAATGTTCTCTCTCAGACAGAAAGGGATGGACTTGACAGTCCCTGTGGCAAAAAGAAATCAAGTGGCCTCTAATTGCTGCAATTACTTCCCTAAAATTTGCTTATTTAGTCTTTTAAAAACAGACTGGAGGTGAGTGTCTACACCATACCCTACACGGAAAATATAACACTCACTTTTTTAGGTTACAGCTGGAGATGTAATCAGAAGTAACAGATAATGTGTGTGCTTGACTATTTGAGCTGTAATAGGCAAAGGAAGGTGTGCAAGTATGGAAAGACCTTTTATTAATTTACATATTTAATTTATTAGTATGCACTGGATACTATCTGTAAGTAAAGACACGTTAGCTTTGACTTACGGTCTTATCTGTGAGTTACCTGCAATTATTTTTCCTTTTTTTTAGTTCAGTCACCATTAGTGAAATTGAAATGGAGCTGTGCAGTTAACTTGGTGGTGGCATCCTGCCATTGCCTCAAAAAAGAGAAGGGGATGGGAAACGGTTCACCCAAACCAACCGCAGGAGAATTTTAAGAATTCAATATTCCTTTTTAGCTTGAGGTTCAAGGTAATATTCAAAAGCAGAGACAGTGTGGTGTTGCAGCTGTGGGACTTACTAGTTTAATGGAGAAGTGGGTTCAGTCTTTGGGCCACCCTGGGAAAAAAAGGAATTTAAACCTATGACTTGTCATTTGATTGACTGTTGGTGTTTTGGGGGTGTTTTTTTTTCACATCAGAGAAGTCCTTTTATCCATTAGTGCAGCCAAGCAGGTGAAAATTTTGCTGATTCAGATTCTATTATTTGTTCTCAGTATGACATAATTTGATGTAATGACATAATTGCTGTACTACAAATACATATATCTATAGACAAAGGCATCAGAATAGTGCCAATATTGCCATTTGGGACACAAAGTCACTTGAATCTATATACATTATTAATGTTAATTTAGTGGTCTAGAAGAAAGTAGAAATTATCAGAACTTCTTCAGTAATAGTAATAGTAATTCACATACCTATACACATAGTAATTCACAACCTAAATTTTGGTGCATTTCATAGTGAAGTGTTACTGCAAATCTGAAATGTACTTCTTGAGCAAAAAATCTCTCACCTTCCTGCACTCTCCCAGGGTTTGGGCAGTGATTTCTGTCCACACAGTAAATTCAGGACTTGAATGTCAGGTGGCAGTGGATCTATCTAGTCCTACTAGTCCTCCTGAAGCAGCTTGATGTCTGGGTATTTCTGGCCCATTGGTAATCCCAGGCACAGCTGATGCTGGAAGCTTCTCTTCTAATACCGCATTGAGATGTTTTCTGACTACTTATTGATTAGATCACTTTATTTCATTGGCCCATCTCCAGAGCATTGAGTGTTTCCCAGAATCTGAAGAGTATCTTTAGAATATCTAAAATTTGTCAAAACATCAACGATATGATCATGTATTTTTTAACTAATAGATTATCTGATAACGCTTTAAAACACTTTTCCTCCAGCCTGCGATCCCACCTAAAAACATAATTCAGCTTTACGTAATAAGAACCCAATAAAAATTACTACTTTTTTACAGCAACAGTTTTTAACATTCACATTTTTTCAACAGCTGATGTCTGATTTTAGTAGACAAAGAAGACTCATTCCAGACTCAAGCAAATCTTTTTTCTTTTGTAGCTAGACCTCCTACTTCAGTGGGAAGTTAATTCACTGCACCTGCTGCTCCCAGATGTAGAAGGGTGCACAGGACTTCTGACAGTCTCTTACTGCACCCCAGTTAGGCTGCGTGGTATTGAGAACAAACTCAAGGAACCAAATTCAGCTGTTGAAATGCAAGTCATACATGCTTTTTCTTGAAGGCACAATGCAACAATGTGCCTGCTGGTGTGTGGTCGTCTGAATTAAGTCAGATACTATGTCCTTCTTTCCCACACTGAACTAGATAAGGTACTCCAGCTACATAGAAGCCACCTGAAATAAAACGGCCACAGAACAAGTAAGGTAACATTGCCTCAGTTGAAAGTGATTGAGGAAGAACAATAGGAGGATTTCTTTGAGCACTAATGTTGTTTTTCATCCTGCTGTCTATGCCAGCTTCTACAGCTAATTAAGCACAGGAAAAGACAATATTCACCAGATGCCGAGAGAGCCAGTTAGCAGATGGGATATTTTCTCCCTACCCCATGTGTGTATGAGGGGAATTTTTCTTGGAAAAAATGGTCAAAAGCTGCCAATTATGCATGATTTGAACATGAACAGATATGTTCCTGCTGCAGTGGAAAATGGTTATGGCACAAATATTCTTCTAAATATGCATATTCCTTTTCTTTAAAATGTTTCAATTATGATGAAAGATTCAGTTAAGTTTCCATAATGCACTTTCTCTGTTCTTACACTTATTCTGCTGCCATCTTTTCCCTAGTCTGAACATCATCTTTGCCCCTCACTATCTGAACCATGATACCACTTGCTTTTTGCAGTCTTATTGAGGGGGAATGTCTGGCCATTAGGGCAAGGTCTGAATAGGAAATTGAACTGCCTTCATTTTTTTCAAGGTTTTGGTTTTATAAATGTTAGTCCTTCCCCTTTCCTCTTTTGTTCTATAATAAAATAAAAGTAGATTTTTGGAGTCTCTTGCACTGCCTAACAGTTCCCAAAGTTTGAGTTTTGCTCATTCCCATTCAAACCCTATCAGGTCCCTAAGGTGTAACTCTGGTTCTAATTATTATTCGTTTTACATCAGATCCCACTGGACTTGTGGCAGGTGGAAGGTCTGAGCCTGTACATATCCAGCTCAGTAAGCAGGACTAGGCTTACAGTCACGTCTTACAAAACCCAGGCACGCAGTTAGATTATAAAAGTGTTATAGTTTCTTGAGAAATAATAAATTCTGTCTATGTATATTTATTGTGCAATGTTGCATACTAGAAAGCCTATTTAATGGGGTATTTATGATCTGTTTAACTCCTATATGAATTTATGACAAAGTTGTTTTGTTTAGGAAAGAATTAGAAATTTTCTAATTAGCCTTTGATAAAGAAGTCTGATTACACTCTGGTTACCAGATTCAGTTAAGGCAGGCATTAGAAGTTCATTGGTATGCAATTTAAGCTGTGATTATTATGGTGTCAATGGTGATGAATCTTCCCTGATAAAATAAGTGTTGTATTATATAATAGAGAGACAGGTGTATAACAGATTAGTACACCCACTCCCTTCCCTCTGGAGCCGTGGAAGGAGACTCCAGGCTATTAATCAGAATGGCCTGTGGCAGGAAGTGTTTTTAGAAACTGAGAGCATGTATGGTAACTCGAAGCACTTGGAGTTTGAGTACAGATGTTTATTTCATACTTTATTGCTGCATTTAATCCTTTTAATAAACACTTCTTCAGCATTGTCAGGTAAATTATTCAAGGTTTTTGAGATCCAAGACTTGTAGGTGCAGTTCCAGGAGCTTGCCTTTGGCTCTGTTTTTTATATAGAAAGTTGAATTCAGCAGTGGCTCAATCTGAGAGTTATGAAAGCACCACTACATGTTCAGATAACACAAAAAAGCCATGTTATGTCTTGATGTATTGCTAGATGTAATGTGCATAGATCAGGGAGGAATGGTTTAGTGATTTACTTTAAAAAAAAAAAAAAAACATCAAGGCTTAAAAGAGAGTAAATCACTGCTGGAGGAGAACATACATGTGTTAGTAATTAGAGCAGAGGACTGGGATTCAGAGGACTCTGCTTGCTGTATTCTCTTCTTCTTCTGACTTGAATAAATCATGTGGGGCTGGACACGGGACTTTTCAAAAGCACCTGGGAAGGTTCAACTCTACTTTGGATTTTATCCTGTCTTCACTGATGCCACATTGTTTGGTGTTACCTTGTGTATACTGAAGCTGTTAATACATGTCTGCCTCCAAACTTAATGCAGGCCTTTCCAGTCTTGTGTTTCTGTGGCTAATGAGTGCTCAGAGGTCTTTGAGAACGACAATATCAATATAAACCAGTTGACCGAGATCTTAACAAATACCTAGGGGTGCAATATTCAGTCACCTCTCTTTAATTTCATTGCCCTCCTTCAAATAAGATACTCCATTTGGTACAAATTTTTATTGGATTTCTCTTTTTCAGGGAAATTTTCATTGCCTTACAGTATTTTAAGTACCACGGATGTTTGTGACATAAAGTAAAACACTTTCTTTGGGAATTGGATATACTATTAGGTTATACACAGTGTGTCTGCAGGCTTATGGATTGGATCATCCTATTTTGATTGTCCTGGCTGTTAGGGAGACAAGAAGTTCAGGATACCATGAGCACTCAGGTTGGTGTGCTGGGTACTCAAGTTTGGTAACTTCAGGCTAGCCTGCTGCTAATTAGAGAAATTAGAGAGTAGTAGAGTGTGAGTAATTCCCCTTTTTAACTTAAAAAGCAATCTGCAGTGCATGGCCGTGACTTCAAATGATTAGGATTCATCTGTGGTAGCAGACGGCTCACTTTATAACTACCTGCCTATGCCTCTTGCTTTTTAAGCAGCCCTCCCATAGATCCACTTTGTAGCAGCTCTTACCAAACATTACACCATACTCTTTACTTATTTCGGGGCTTTGTTATTATTATCATACTCTTGTGTTTATGACAGCAATGTCATCCAAGCAGATCGTAAAATGCAAAATCTGGACACAGGGTGGAAGGCAATGTGCGGCAATTGAATACAGCTGCTCCACAAATGAAACACCTTTTTTTGTTATGGGGAGTCGGAAGAAATTGGCAACATGACTCTTAGTCATTCTTTTCTTCCATGTGGCTTTGTGAGCTTGAGGCACTCGTGGAGTTTCTTTTGGCAATCAAGAGTGCTTATAAATATGCTGTTGCTTATTGGGGCTGTATGGAAACAATGCAGATGCCTTTTGTCCAAAAAGCTGAAATAGAAGCATTAGAAAATGGTCTCTGGGAAATTCCAGAAATTTCTGTCTCTAATGAAAGCAGAAATGCAGGCAGTGTGTCCTATATCTAGTATCTGTTCTCTTTGTTTCCATTCCCCACCTGGACTGGAATACAGAAGGAAGACATAATTAAAAATTTGCAGAACAGAAGTGATTTCAGCTATTAGTCATTAAAAGAATTGTTCTGTTTAGTTTGGGGAAAATGTCAGCATCAGCCTTCACTTAATTTGTCTCCTGGATCTCCTGCTTGCGACTGGGCACAGTACTGTCATCTGCAAGCTGGAGGAATAGCATGGCACTGTATCGTCTGTAACGTTGCCACAGCAGTCAGGCATTATCAGACAATTATTCTGGAATATTTGCTTTGACGTAAGTTCAGTACAATAAACTATCACAAGGTTAAAGACATCAAAGGTGTAATGGACTTGTCAAACCCTATCAGGAATTTGTATAATACTGTACCTAACCTATCTCATGAAGTTGTAACAAACCTGCCAGCTCCGCAGCAGGGAGGTTAGTGGGCTGGAGTCTACCCTGTAATAAATATTAAATTCTTGCTATATTTTTTTATCTGTTTCTCCTATTTTGAATGGCATTGACCAGCCAAGGCTAACGTTAAATGCTGTTGTGTATATTAGCTTAGACACCAAATCCTGACTCCATTCATGTTTTGAGTTTTCAGAAACCGTGCCCGTTCTGAATTGGGGTAAAAATTCAGCGCCGCCACTTTCTTTACAAAATGCAGATATTCGTAGGTAAAATGCAAGTCAAAATTGGGGCTACTGGAGGTGGTTGAAATTGCCTCACAAAGCAAAGGGATATGCAGGTCATATGCAAGAGTGGGAGGATTTCAGTGGGTACTTTTTAATTAGGATTAAAAAGAAGTTAGATAACTAGCTACAAAGGCAGATTTCCAATGCAGATAGGTATTGCAGTGAAGCAGATACAGAGCAGCTGTAGGCATTTTCGGTGGCTAACTTTCAAAAAGCTGGAATTAAACATCAAGTGCAATAGCAGGAAACAAAGTGATGATCCACTACTGATGAGAAAATTTCACTGTGCCTTTCTGCATGACATAAAGGTTGGGGGTGGGGGAATTGAGGTTCCCCACCCCATACAGTCAGAGATTCCTCACTGTATTTACATCTGACTGCCTTCACTCTTGTAGCTTTCATTTGAGGAAGAACGGTGATTTTTCTGCTAGGTTTACTCTTTTTTTTTTTTTTTTTTTTTTTTTTTTTTTTTATGAAACTATTAACATGGCCTAGATGGTAACTCACAGTTTCCGATGGCTGACATCCAGAGATGCTCAGAAGACTTGCACAGTCTCCAAAGCTGAAGGGGATCATGATGGAGACATAAAGTCTCCATTCTCTATTGTGCTGTGTAAAACAGCCCATGTAAATGAGAACAGATATTACCAAATGCAACGGTACTACAGATGCTGGCAGCTGAAATAGAGAAGCTGCCCAAGGAATAGGGTTGAGCTGTATTTTTCCTGACATTGTATGATCTCTCCAGGCGGGTGAATGCTGGAATGAGACAACTGCAGTTCTTGGGGCTGTCGGTCAAGGACCTTGGTCAGTTGTCTCCTTTGGGGGAGTAGAGAAGGACATGAAAGAGCAAATCACCTCCTACATTGCTGAGCTGTCATAACTGCAACAATTGCTGCCCAGGCAAGCTGAGAAGCAGATGTTTCCAAAATATAAGGTCGTTTTCCTAGTTTGAAAGTTTTTTGACAGTCTCTACAAACAGCAATGCTTTTCTCTACCTGAAGTTTCCTGAGTTGCGAGCTGTTTTTACAGCTGTATGTTGCAATGTTTGTTATTATATTAAAAAAAAAAAAAAAAAAAAAAAAAAAAAAAAAACATGTTTAAACCCAGTGAAATTATATGTAAAAGGGAAAGGCAGCAATGCCAAATGTGGAAGGCTGTAAACTCTGCGGAGGTGGTGGTGAATAGCTAGAGGTAGTCATCTGGATGTCACTCAGCTGAAATTAAGCCTTTGGACCATAGTTTGAGGCACCTTGTGTGACGTTTTCAATCATGTCAGCCTCAGGTTTTCCCCGAATGATAGGGCTGGACCAGTTTCCCATAGAGTTAAGAGGAATTTTGACCTTTACAATAAGGATTGCCTTGGATGCTTTGCACATCAATGAGTTGCTGTACATGCATATCAGGAAGACTGTTACAATTGCATTGTAAATACAAATGCATCTCAGATCCCGTACATCTTCAAAGCTAGAGAAGACAAAAATATGGCCCAGAAGATTCTGTCTTCTTCCTCACTTACAGATGTAAATTTTTCTTTGACTATGTTAAAGTCTTAAACCATTCCAGCTGGCTTCAGTGCCTCAGTTTTTGCTGCCTGCCCTACTGTAAGCAAGGAGGCAGAAAGCTTGTGAAGAACAGAAAGTGAAACCTGTCTGCTTTGTCCTTTGACGGAGCCTTCTCTTTGTCAAAACTGGAAGAGGTTCCATTTAATTACTAATAGTGGCTGTGCAATTGTATATATTTAAATATATATGCATGTATACATGCATGCATCCTCTCATATGTGTGTATATATATTTATATGAGACAGTTCTCCCATGGACTTTGCATTGTATGTTGCTTCTTGTCCATAACCGTGTAACTCCCTCATCTTCCATCACAGCACAACAGGAGATAGCAGCTAAGAACAGCCGTGGTTAGAAGCAGCAGCATTATAGAGGCAATACAACAGGAAGACCTGTAACACAAAGATCTTTGAGCTTCGTGTTGAAAGTTGGTTGAGAAAAGCCCTTGTTGACTTCTAGAAATTTTGATTGGACCCACTTGGGGGGTGTTGAATCTCTGCCCCCTTTCCTCCTGGCCTGTGTATTCATTTCTTTTTTTTTTCTTCTTCTTCTGCGCTTATGTTTTTGAAGCAAATCTGCTTGTCAGTGCTTTTAAATCAATACCATTAAAGCTCTATTTGAAGGTAAACTCTTTCAAGAGGCTGGCCTGCTCTACCCTGCAATTATGTCATGTGCTAAGTGAGTGAAACTTTCAAAGGTATTGAAGGCTTCTGGGTTTGTTTTTTTTTCTTTTCCATTTTGCTAGATGACATCCAATGATAATGGCCTTAACATGATGGGAAATTAATTGAGAGAGCATTTCTACACTGCCGTAATTTTATCATCCATCCTATTGCTACTATTAGCAGGAATCCATAACCCCATGGGTGTTTTGAGAGAACCTCCGTTAGCAGGACTTATGGTGGAGAGGTTACATGGTTAGCTCCTTCCATCAGCTGGGTGTCAAATCACTGTCAAGAAGAAATTACTGGTGTATTCATTTTTTTAGCTTCTAGCCTCGCGCTGCGGTGTACGAGATGATTTGTAGTGAGCCACTGGGGAGAGAAGAGTGCTCGTGGCCATCCAGGGCTCCTCTCGCAAAGGTACTTAGCAGGATCATTGCATGTTAACACAGATGCGTGCAGCAGCACTTTCGATCTAATGTCCATTATAAGGTGGTGCAGGGGAATTACGCCTTCTGACTCACCGTGTTGCAGGATAGCAAAATAATAATGTTCCGCCAGATTTGTTTATTAAATTGTTGCTGAATCTCTCTGTGCTGATGACTACAAAGGAGGTTTTCTTAAATACCTAGCAACAAAGTAGCCTTTTAAAGTCCATAACACCGACAGCTTAAAATAATTTAATTTTCTTCAAAGACAATTGTTTCTTTCACACTCTTGAATGACTTTAATACATGTTAAGCTGATTTATAAAACATCCCGTAACTTAAAAGAATGGTTTTGGAAGTGGTTGTTGCAGGCTGTGTAACTTCTCTACCTACCTTATGACTCTCACCCTCATTCTGCTTGTTTTCTGAATTAAGTGCCTCTTTTCCTTTTCTCCTTCTCCACAGTAGTCCAGTAAATTGGGATAAAATAGACTTTTCCTCTTTTTTTCCTGTATGCCACCTGTAGGAAAGCAATAACAGCTCTGCAACAGATCATAGCTGTGGTTGTGGAATGTGCCTCAGCACTTAAATTTACACTTGCTGAAATGTTAGAGCTAAAATAACATGTTTGGATGAAAAATGATTTTTTGTGAAAATTCTCTTTCTTTTTTTTTTCACTTGAAACTTGCTGCTTTAAAGTGCATACTAAAGCATCCTAAACTTCAAATTCTTTTTCTTTTTTCCATTATTTTTCTCCCCCTTCTGCATTGCCATTAATTAGGAAAAGGAAAAAAGGTGAGAAAATTGCAGAAAATCGGTAGATATTTTAACTATCTAAAATGTATTCTTTTCTTTTACTTTCTTTTTTTTTTTTCGCCCCACTTAAAATCACTCATAATTCTTTAATTTAGTCTCCACCAGCAATGTTGATGCATCAGACGGGCTTATTGCTGATCTCTGGCTGCACAGATCTCTTGCTAGTCAAGCAATAAGCATTCTTAATTCTTCCAGTGCAGCCAGCTGATGTGACACGGGATGCAAATTACTTTGGAAGTGAGGTTTTTCCGGGCCTGATCTTCCAGGCAGAATCACCTAAAGTACAGCACTGAAGACATTGCTTCATCCTCTTCCCCTTCCTTCTGCGTAATATTTTCTCTCCAGCACACCCTTCACTTTCCTCTGTTTAGATTCCCTTGTGGGATTCCTTTTGATTACTGGTAGCACAGCAGGAGTTAGCAGGATGGTTCAGACACTTTGAATGTGCCTCCCCAAACAACCCCACCGTGACGATATGCTGTGGCTTCTTGTGCCGTATTCCTGTGCCAAAGTCCTTTCCTGAGGCCGGCCAAAATTCAAAGAGTAATTGTAGGGCAAGGATGAAGGGAAGTAAAAGAGAAGAACCAGTGAAAATCTTTGCAAAATATTTTGTGGTAATGCTCTTATCAAATGAAAAATACTCTTGCAAAATGTTGGAGTGCATCTTTTGGAGGAATAAAGCAATAACCACAACAAAAACACAACAGGGATGAATCCTCCCTACCATGCTTTTCTCCAGAATGGTACCAGATCTTCTCAGATTTTGATAATTTTTTTAAAGGAAAGTCTAGGAAACGTTTTCATTTGTCACCTCTGCTAAATGTGGTACACAAGAGGAGCAACATCTTCTTGATGAAAACACACAGAAAGCCCCCTCTCTTTATACTTTTTCCTTAGGTGATGGAAATGAACACTTGTAGGAGCTGGGGGAGCATTTGCCTGTTGGGGTGTGCTTGCTTCCCCATGGTTTCACTTACAAGAAGGTAGTGTAACCATTACGTGGGTTTGGTTAAGAGAGCTCCTTGCCTATTGTAACTACCAGACACTCCAATTACTCAATATTTCATAAAATGCTGCTTTCAGAGCTGTTACTGGGCTCAGGCCCATAAACATTTCACCACCTGAGTAGGTTTAGGTGACAAATTGTTTGTGGGACTAGCAGGGGGGGACTGGCACCTTCCCAGACATGAACCTTGGCAAGGAGTCAGCATGGCAGTGCACTCTTCATTGCTTAAATAGCACCTTTCCACTAAGATATCTTTGAAAGGAAAGCAAACTCGTGTTTTGTTTTAGGCATGAAAATGCCTAAATTCCCAGGTTCTTAATTTGCATCACATTTATTAGATTTTTAATTTGTTACTTCCAAAGTTGTGCGTTGCTCTGTCAACTGTTTGTTGCAAGATTTCCCTTAGGGGAAAACCGAGCTTCATATCCGTGCTCGCATATCACAGTGTGAATAAGACTTGCCACACTCCAGTTGGCAGGTAGGGAATATTAGCAAATAACACTGGAATTTAATTGGCTTTAGCTTCTCATGTTGTGTCACCAGACACAGCTTCATTCTTATAGAACCTGACCTGAGAAACAAGAAAGTATTTCAAATTCCAGCAGACTTAAGTCACTGCATTTGAGGGGTTTTGATAGAGTTCAAATGTAGCTATTAAAGTAAAACTGCTTATTTTTCAAAGTAATCAGATGTTTCAATGGTGATGTTGATTTTTGTTGCTGTTTATCTGAAGACATCAAAAGGCTGACAATTTTGATAGGGACATCTGGCTTATAAGTAATATCAGTTAAGTTTTATGCCAAACTCCATATGAACTGCAAGGGATAGTTACTCTACCTCTTGGAAAAAAAAAAAAAAAAAAAAAAGGAAATGCCTTTTCAGTCCTTCTTTCATAGTAGGCTCTATTATTGCCTTTATTGTTGCTGCATTAAACATATGTTTGAATATGATCCTTAAACTTTTGTAGCTGCTGGCTTGAGAACACAAAGAGCATGCCCCCATCCTGATTAGTTGCTCTTGTATAGCAGTACAAAAAAAAAGCACCAATGGTAATTTCTCAGCTCATTAGGTGCATATTCATCTTAATGGGGCATCAAAGTTAAAAACTATAATGCCTTCCTCTCATTTAATACTCCAGAGAACATTCATGGTTACCACATGAAAGCAAAACAGATTTCAACACTGGAGCTGCAAAAGTAGGTGTCTTCATTCCCTCCAGGCAGACAGAGACGAGAGAGAACTGCTTTTTTATCCTTAACCCATCTGAATTGCTTTGCTGTGCTAGTCACTGGTCACTACAGCCATATGAACACAAATGTTGACCTCTGCTAGCTTTTCTGGTTAAATCCATAGATTATGAATGCTTGGCATCATCTGAGGAGCGCAGTGTAATAAAATAACCCAGGTTATTTTATTGTTTATGGGTATGTAGACCCATATACCAAGGCCTTTCACTGCAATGGAAAACTCAGGCTGCCTTGTGAAACATTTGGGTAAACAAACCCCGTCTTTAGCAATTCTGTCTTTGTGTAAAGTAGTTGTGCCAGCTTAAGCTCCAGCATTTAAACGGCACAATTCCCCGTGTTTCAGTTAATAGGGGTGCCCAATTCGTGCAATTTACCGAAACAGCAGTATTGCCAGAAACTGCTTCTGAAAGTATTTCTGAGCCAGTGCCCAGCAAGAGTTTCTGGGGCATGTTTGCAGATGTAAAGCTAAGCTGTGTATGCAACTGAATTTACTCGTGGTTGTAAAAGTGTTCTGCAATTTACTGATTTGACATGTCGGTGTTCTAGCTGCGACAGGGCTGTCGAAGAGACTGTAATCTGTATTAGAAGGTCAGCTCTCTAAAATGCAGCATATTGAAACATAGTACGAAGCCACTGACTCCCGAAACCTAATTTCTCAGTAGATTTTGTTAGTCTCTGATAGCCATAAAATGATGGGATAGGTAAAAACAACCGTTGATAGCGTGTGCATTTACTCGGGATTGCAAACAATTTTTTTTCCAAATTGGTGAAGTTTTCATTTTCTATTAGTTGTATTGCCCACATTAAGGATTTGAAAGGGGTGGTTCTTTCACTGATATATCTCCTTCACTGGGAGCCTAAAAGGAAAAATTCTGTATGGGTTTATATTCCATTAATGTGTTCTGTTTAAAAGGCAGCTTTCCTGTACATCATTCTTACAAGCCATTTAGGTAATGATATAAATTCAGTGAAATAAAACAAATAGAGAATTTTATGACAGAATTCAGTTAGTGAGTTATTAGAACGGCAAAGGATGTAACAAAATGAAAAGACTTAGGAGAGGAGATTTTGAAGTAGGAAAAAACTACCAGTGAAATGGCAATACTAGGAAGCTCCTTCAGGAAAAAGGATGAGAGAAGAAAGGAAGAGGCAGCAATACAGAAAGCATTTGTTGCTCACCTGATTAAACTGATTAAGACCCTCCAATTTTGGTAAAGTTTATGGAGTTACATCAGATGTGAGGATTTGTCCTTAAAACAAGGAGGGTCAGAGATGAGTGATGATTTTAAAGAGAATGGAGCAAAACATTAAGAAGGTAAAAAAGTGTGAAATGAGCATAGGCATGATGGGAGGGAGGGAAAGGAGGAGTATTTCTTAGTGAGTGGCTGTAAGGCAGCCTCCTGCTCCTACACGTGGAGCTTGGACCTCAGGGAATGAGGATCCATTTTGCAGTCTTTGACGTTTTAATTTTCTCCATAGTATTTGATTATGGTAGCTTTTGAATAAAATATTTTGGGAAAGAAAGCTCTTAGCTCTAAATTACAGTGTTCAGGTAGTGGGAGTCCATTTGCTGTGAGCCACTGCAGCAAGGAACGTGCAGCCCGTTACTCAGTACGTCCTGCGTTTTTCTTTTGGCAGCTTGGTTTTTTGTCTAGTTTAAAAGTTTTCTGTATTGCTTGTGAGCTAAATATTTTATTAGGAAAAGTGCAAAATAACCTATTGATGTGTTTCATCAATATGTATTAGAGAAATCCAATGATCCAGCGGCTACATGCTGCCTTCAGTCATCGTGCATGCTTAGTTAGTGCAGCAAATGCTGCCACTTTTCAAGGTTCTGTGCTGGCCTTCAGAACCAGACTGGTCCGTGTGAAAGCACCAGGCATTGGGGCAGGGTTTGATTTGATCAGGGTTGCTCACTAGGCTCGGGATGGTTTATTTTTCATGGAGTCATTTTTCAAACAAATTTAGCTGGATTCTTTTCATTCCCAGTGAAGCGATTCTCGGGGGAAAATTCAGCTGTCTATGTTACGGCAGAGGTAAGAGTAGACCTACATGTAAGTTCCTTCTGGCCTCAAAATGTTAAAAATTGTAACTTGTGGCAATACAGGTTGTTCTGCTCAATTCATTAGTGCTATCCTGATTTTAACACTAATAAGGAATTAGTCTGTTTACTCGAGGTTGTAGTTGAATTTTGAGGTCCAATTAAAAGACCTCGGTGTGGATGTGTAGACCTGCTGTTTGTAATAGCTTCTGGTAGGGGCTGTGTGACATGGGGAGGGCCAGCAGCATGGTGCGAGAACAGGCAAATCAGATCCGTACTCTGGGGAGTCACAAACCTTTACTTGTAAGACTTCTCTTGAGGAATACAGAAACTTGAAAGAATCATGTCATGTCTAGAACCCAACCACAGGTTCTTCTGTACCACCTCCTAGAGCGAAGAAGAGATTCAAGTCCTTCTTATAGTAATAAGGGATAGTCCATAAATGGCATTTCAAAATTCTGAAAATGGAAGCATATAAACAAGCAGCCACTCAATCTGTGTGACCTTGTAGAGGCTCCCTTCTTCCCCAGCTCTTGCAGTAGTTGAAACCTTGCTTTTCTCCTTAGTGATTAATGGAAGGTGAGCTCTGCTGGTGTGGCACGGTGCTCTGGTACCCCCGAGGGGTAACTCCCTGCTTCACACCAGCAAAGCCCCATGCAGGGTGTGTGAGTTTGTGCTACTGCTTCTTGCTGAACGTTTGACCAAGAAGTCAAATTGAGAGAGGCCCATTAGAAGAGATAGAAAAATAATTTTCAGATGTCTTTTATTGAATCTAATGGTGGATATCCCATTCTTTTTGAACCCCAAGAGAGCCTGATTTGGGCGAGCTGGTGGGTAGGATGGTGACTGATATTCAGCAAGCCAAAGGCTTTACGTGCTCACTTGAAGAGGCATCCTAATGCTGCTGGTTATATTCACTGCATCACCACCAGCGAAAATATATTCCCTTCCTTCTGAGTCACATTTATTATTTTCACAAATTAGCACATTTGTGTGTTTCATTAATATTTGTCACGTATACTGAGAATGATGTGATGACACGCCACTGGAAAAAAATAATCATCAGGATCGTGCAAATTAAAACAGACTGACTTGGATTGGAGAGAAGGAAAAGCAGAAACCCATTTGCACATTGCAGCTTGGGAAACAATGAAATACTGAGGGCAGAAACGCCCATGCTGGTACCGCAGACAGAAGCTGCTAGCTGAGCTCCTTGCACCAGCAGCTTGGCAGGCCAGGCTGTGCAGGATGCTGTGCTAAGGATGTGTCATTCCTGCTAGAAGGTGTCATTTTTTTTTCTGTGTGGCTAGCCTTCACTTTGCTGTTTTTTTCTTTTATCTTTTTCTTTTTTTTCTGGCCTGTTTTTGTGTTTGGCAGAAATCATCCATGCAAGAACGTTACAACCGACAGCAACTGCTGTTTTCAGAGCAGCCGTGCTCTTTTTATGAAGTCTTTACATTTTAGCAGAAAGACAGCTAAAGGGCAAATATAATCCTGTCAATATGGCAATAAAAAAGCAGATCATAGGACTGGACCCTCAGAAAAAAAAAAAAAAAAAAATTACTCATCAATAGGCATTCATGGTAAAATATAGAAGTCAGCAAATCCACAGGTATGGAGCCTCCATCTATGCAAACAGGACAAAAGGGACTTTTAGCTCTGGGTTTTACCCTCCTTCCCCCCAAAAAAGAAAACAAATAAGAAAATGTAACTCACAATGTATTTTTAGTTGCTGGTTATAGAGTTTAAATGTGACTTTTGCTTCCATTTGGTTTTCTGATTTAGTTTTTAAACACCGAAGGTAAATGGTCCTTGCTCCGAGGACCCTTCTCTAAAACAATCTAAATCCATTATTTCTAAGTTAATGCATATTTCTGAACACTGTCAGGTACCCAAATGAGGAAGGGGTTTACTTCAGATTCATATATAATCCCTGTAAAACTTTAAGGCTTCCATAAATGCTTACAGATTTATTTTTTTTCTACTTTGATGTTGCTGAAGTACAACTTGTGAGGGTCTTCAGTTTGCCTTTGTGGCATGAGACAAAAGATGCAAGTGCTTTTTGAGACTGTATTTAATCTGAATCAGCACTAATTATGTGTTGTCTGAATCAATAAAGTCTGGAGAGAGCGCTGTGAGAGAAGGATGGGCGTGCTGTTTAATGAAACGGGAGCCGTGCCCTGGTCCTGCAAATCTGTGTAAGATGCCATGATGGAGAGGCAAGTATTTAGGCTTAGAGCCTGGCTAATTACCAGTATAACTACCTGTCTGCTGAAGATGCTGCGCTTAGCATCTCTTTGGAGAGGTGTTTATTCCTCTGATTTCCTTATCTCCCTCACAAAGCGTATGAAGTTTATCAGATGGGAGAGAAGCACAGAACTGGGAAAGGGTGAGTGAGTGGTCTGCCCCTCCGCCTGGTAGGCACAAGGAGATGGCCTGCCTGCCTTCCTTCTCTCCTTATGCCTGCCTTGTTAAAGCCTTTATGGACTAAGACATCAGAGAAGCTGCTTTTGTGGCTGATGAATGAGTCTCCAAACTGAGGAACTCTGATGGCCAGCTGGAGAATAACCGCGGTCCACAATTTTTGTGCTGGTAGGGGAAGAGATAACACTGAGGTGGAGGAAATACATCTCAGAAGACGACTTGTCCATTTTCTAACAAGAAATCTGTTCCCTGTTCTTTTTTTCCTTCCCTGTCTCTGCTGATGCTCTCCTTATCAGCCCGTGCTCCTGGTCTGGCGCTGCCACCGCACGTAATGGGTCCCATCCCTGAAGGTGTTCAGGGCCAGATTGGGCAACTTGACCTAGTGGGTGGTTTCCCTGCCCATGGCAGGGGGTTGTGACCATATGGTCTTTAAGGTCCCTTCCAACCCGAGCCACTCTATCATTCTGTGCACGGGCAGCTTCCCAGGGGATAAATGGAAAGTGACACAACATCTCCAGCTGACTCCGAAAGCACTTCTCCAGCTGAATGTTGCTTCTGTAATTGTTGCTCCTGCATAATAACTGCAGACTCCTTAATTCAATTTATCAAAAAAAAAAAAAAAAAAGGAAACTCTTTTTAAGGAACACTCTTTAGCAAGTCTTTGTTAAGGCATTGTTCCTCCTTTACCTTTAATTTTTTTCATACCTCTCTTGCCTAATTAAAATTCAGTTTATTTTTCCCCAGTTGTTAAAAACAAAAGATAACTTCTCCCATTCTCCAGACTAAATTGGATTTTAAAAACAGAACACCCTGATTTTTTTGTCTAAAAGGATTTATTTCACTATTCTGTACAATCATGCTAATTCAGAATTGTGTGCTGCTATTTTAACAGAGCTCCCCATCAGAAACACTGAAAATCTTATGATTCTTATTCATTATGAAAGGAACCGACTCTGAGCCGCAGTCTTTACTTAGACATAGCAAATTGTTCATGCTGCCTTGCTTTTTCACTTGCACTGCAAGCAGTTTATTGGGCATCCCCTCCTAAAAGTAGATCTTATCACCTTATGCTAAGATCCAAACCAACGCCAGTTTTGCCTAATGCAATAAGTAAAAGCAGGACACTGACTGCTGGTCAGCTGCGACTGTAAACCTGTTTGCTGCTCCTGCAGAGGGCTGGGCAGCCTGCAGTGTTTGGCACATGCAGTAAATACAGCACAAACACCCCACAGGGAAGCCGACGTGTCCCACCGTCTGCATCTCCACATCTCCCAAGCCTGGGACCCCGAGGACAGCAGAGCAGTTCTCCTTCTCCGTAGAAGCTGGCCCTGGGATACAGGTTTCAATTTATTTCACTTGTGCCCCCGTGAGCCCGCGAATTTCAGAAACTCACCAAAGGCAGTTTTTAAATCATCAACAAAGTACATTCAAACTTATATTCAGACATACCTATATTTCTACATTCAGTTTTTCCCCTGTGCCTCACGTGGATTGCTAAGATATCTGTAATCTGTGTGTGCATTTCAGCATCACTACTAATATTAAAAACATAAACACACAATTCTTTGTGATTATTCCTATTTTTTCAGCACATAATGACTGCACCCATAAAATTCGCATTATAAAAACCCCCAAATTGGCTTTACTTATACATTTTTAGAATCCGTGCTGCTTTTCAGCAAGGAATTCCTGCGATCTCCCATCTCTCTCTGTTGTCAGACCGACCTCTGTTTGTGCCAAGCAAACTTGCTGGTAGGCATGCTTTGGTTCAAAGTGGTTTGAATAATAACAAGATATCAGGGGAGAAAAAAGAAAAAAGGGAAAAAATATTTTTTTTAAAAAAAGGCCTGAATGGAAAATGCTAGTCTTGATCTAGTTCTACTCAAGGGGAGTTGCAGTAAGTTTGGCCTTTTAGTACCTGTGGTTGTGTAAAGCAGTTTCCACCCCTGGGTAGGCAGCAGAATTTGTTCTGTATTTTGCTCCTAATTGATATTTAGAAAATGAAATTTGTTATCTCAAAAACAAACAAACAAACAAAAACCTTACACCTTTTTCCAGTGAAAATCTATCTAGATTTTCATGAATCTCTGATTTAATTAATGAATTAATTCAATGAATGAATGTAGGAAATAGAGATAAGTAGATATTTTTAGAACAAGAGACCCAGCAGTAATGAGACAGGTAACTTGCACGTTGCTTGTTAAGTACATTTATGAAAAACATGACCATCATGTTCAGATAGTTACCATATACATGATTGAACGTGGTGAGTTCCTCCCTAAAAATACCACATATGAAGCTTTTATT
Source organism: Anas platyrhynchos (assembly GCF_047663525.1). NCBI lineage: Eukaryota > Metazoa > Chordata > Aves > Anseriformes > Anatidae > Anas > Anas platyrhynchos. Next base: position 36,708,684 of record NC_092593.1, on the reverse strand, counting down.
GAATAGAGAATTAAATGTCTTATAGGTAGTATACCAGATAGTAAGCTGTTATACAATGACAAGCTGTCTCTAGCTAGGAGAAAAAAAAACGTATGGCAGATATATACTTTGGTGTTTTTTCTTTTTTTTCTTTTTCTTTTTTTTTTTCTAATTAAAAAAAATATATATATATAAAATTAAAAAAAAAAAAAGCTCAGTTTTCCTTTTTTTTCCCCACAAAACTGATTGCAGACTGCATGCATAAAATAGATCTATGAACTCACTGATCTCCAGAACTTCCATAAATGAAAGGAGAGTCTAAACACCCTGCTACTGTCTAGAAAGATTCATGCAGGCCAAATTGATTTGAAGTGTCCACTTCTCCTCTCAAAGGCATTGTTTCTGAAGGGATGGTAGGAGGTATTTTTGCATGCTGTGTCACATTTGACTTTGATTCACTGTTGGATAGATAGTTCGGGGTATGTTGCTGCAAGCCTCCTGTTCAGCACTAGGAGCAGCAGTCTAGAGGTCACCACAGAATCCTCATCTCCATTATCAGCAAGGACTGATGCTTTTGTTTCAATTCCAGCTTCCACTAGCAGGAGCACATGCGTAAGGAGAAGGTGAAACTTCTAAAACCTGATTTCGGAGTGATTGCAACTAGGGGGTTATCTTAAGTCTTCAGCAGGCAGATTTTTTAACTAGTATCTTTATAGACAATCCTTGATTTCCATGTATAGTTTGTGGGAACTGTGCGTTAGAGGTCAGTGAATAACCCATGTTATCGAAGATAAATGTGTACTGTAATTTCAGCATTTTAACACTGCACTCAGAAAAACATATCAGGTAATGACATACGTGGAGTTTGGTTCCAGGATGAAAATGAATGCCGCACTATTTATGTTATGCATCCTGCTTGAGACAGGTTTACAAACAGTGAAGTCTGCTAGGGACTTCCTCCTTTTGAAGATCTAATGCTGTATCTTTGTAAGTTATATCTTGTGAATGCAGGACACTTTTGAGATTCTCTCTCCTGCCAAGGGACGGGGTCGGGAAAGAATGTCTGGATGCGGGAAGTCACAATTTCAGAGCTCTAAACTCCCATAAAAGACAAATGTAAAAGTTCTTGCTTCAGCTCTCTCTCTCTTACTCACTTTCTTGGAGAGAAGAGATTCCTGTTCATCTGATTTGTGTAGTTTTAGAGGAAGAAATATATCAATATGAGATGTTTCAAAGTCATGCTGTTTCTCATATCGGCCTGATTTTTGCCTAAAGGCAAGAAGCTTTCTAATTGGGTTTGAAGTTTCTGTCATTTCATTAAGCAATAATATAATGTTAAATCATCTCCCTTTAAAATTTTAATTTTTCAGGGGTTTGGCATTGCATATCAATGCATACAGTAACTCGAGAACTCTTAAAAAATCATAAGGCGGTGAGTCATAGGACTAAAGACCTGCTCCACCTCTCACTCATTATTTTAAGCCAACTCTTCAAGCACTGCCTGCCTTGCAAACCAAATAGTCAAATGTCATTAGAAAACAGAATTTTGGGATAAGGGTTGTGATTGTCCCACACAGGTAAGAAGTTTCTCCAGCTCTTATGGGTTGTGCTTCTGACAGCCCTGTGCTCTGCTCCTTGTCATCATGGTTTGCCTGATGGAACAGGAGGAGGAGTTGGCACGGGCTACACTGATACCAGCAGCGACTGCTGGGAGACCTGCTCCAACCGCATGCGGGAATGTTCCTGTAATGAAGCAGATAACTGTGCAAAATTAAATAGCTCCAACTTTTTTTAATAAAGTGGTTGGATATGAGAGTGATGACCACAATTCATTTGATTCTGGGAAGGCATTCACCAGAAAGCTGGTAATAAAAAAAAAATGGAGACGTCTCAAGAGAAAAAAAAAAAAAAAGAAATGGAAGAGTATAAGGAAAAAAAGGTACATTTTGAAATAGGCGTTTATATATATATATCACCTAGGGAGTGACAATTTTGGTTCTGATTCAAGAAGGCACTTAAACATTTACTTAAGAGCTGCTTTGAATAAGAATTCTTTCCTGAGCTGAAAAGCAGGGGAACTGGTAGCAGTCTTAAGTACCTAGCATCATGCCCCTGCTGTAGGAAAGGAATTACTTGGGAAGATATAAATATTAAAAAAGCTACATTTAATCTGTTTGGAATAGGATTTTTGCCATTTCAAGCAAAGCATTTCTTGGAACATTTTAAGGTAACAAAATGGAATCGTAGTAAACATTTTCCTGGGGGTAATTCCAGGCTGGCAGGGAAATCATTTCATTGACCCTGGAGATGTTTTTTTCCCATTGTTTGCTCCTTTGGTACCTTTAAAAATATTTTAAAATTGTGAAGACAAACTGGAAGTTACAGGAATGTGAACCCACTGCTATTTCAGTGTTAACTTTCCACAAATGATCTTTGAAGATGGCTGAGTGAAACCCTCCCTGTTCCCTTCCCCCTTCCTATTACCCTTAATATATTATTATCCTATTTAGCTCCCCTGCCAAGGGAATCTTTCCCACTCTGATCTCTGCTGTAAAATGAATGAAAAAGCACAAGTAAGCTGACAAAGTCTGAAGGAGCAAACTACACCAGATTCATGCATAATGTAGCCATCACATCTTCTGTTCTTTTAATATTACTGAATTCATGTGGTATTCAATGCTCGCACTCAGAAGAGATAGAGATGTATCTATTCTTTACTTATGGCTATTATTTCTATGTTAATGAATTATTTTTCTATCAACAGACAAAAATTCAGGAGATGAGGGATTCCTCCAAGTTCTCTTGATTATAAAACATTATACATAATTACCAATAAATTATAGTAATTTTATTTTCTCAGAAAATAAATTTTAACATAGATCTCACATACTGTATTATGTCCTTCAATACTTCAGCTTACAAATGCAAATGTAAGCTATTTAGCATTCTGAATTAAAAATAAAAATTAAAAAAAAAAAAAAAAAAAAGACAATGGGAAATAAATTTAATTACAAAGCCAATTCGCTTCAATGGCATAAAAAATTAATCTTATGTAACTTTAAAATGTATGTCTACTGCACTAAGTCCCAAGGCAATACTGCATTGAAAAGTATGAAGTAGGCTTATTTCAACCATGAGGGAACAGCTCATGCAAACTTCCTAGAGCACTTACTGCTCTATAAGCAATATGAAATGTTTGCTGGGATTTCATTGTGAGTGTTTCCTTCAGATAGATGCATTACAAACAATTAACAGCACAGAGTCTGCAAGGGGATTCCTTCTGTGTCTTTAAAAGCGAACAGGCTATGCAGGAAGGGCACAGAGAAGCCTATTATACCGAGAGAAACTGAACACCCCAAGGCAAAGAAATGAAGGGGAAAAATGCTTCTGTGCCTCGCTTCTGCTAAAGCCCATGTTCAGAAGGACGTAGTTGCTCTTGGTTTGCCATTGCCAAGCGGCATGGTGTCACATTCTGGTTTCTTTTTAACCAGCATAATGTGTAAAAGATGATACCTAATGAGTAACTCGTGGCTAATAACTCTGGAAAGTACAGATGAGTGCTTTTGAAAATAATTTATTCTTCTAGCTTTTCCAGTTTGAGGTATTCAAATAGACACAGAGATTACGAGGAAGTTTAGAAAGGGGTGAAGTCCTGCCACAGGATGCAATGTACTCCCGGCTCAGCAGCGAGTCTTGTGAGCCAGAAAAAGTCTTTGGAGGACTTGTGAGTGCGGGAGGATTTGCTCTGGAGGGGGATTCTCCTCCAGTGCTGTTTTGTGAGCAGCAGCAGCCAGCCTTGCCGTGCTCTCAGCACTGCTTCCCGGCCTGTGGGAGCACAGCAGGAGCTGCCTGCTGAAAGGAGCTGCAGGTGGCTGTTTCCACGTCCTGGGGGTTGTCTCTCTTAAAAGTCCCGTAGGGATAGATCACAGGCATTTTATCTCTGAAGGCTTTCGAGAACAGGTTGGACAAATGTGCCACAGATGGCCCTTCTGAGACAGGGTATATTAGTCGGGCTCTCAAATTTCTTTTCACCCTGTTTCCTGCAGCTCTGTGATCTGTCTTTTGAGGAATAGTGGTGTCAGTTTGAGATCCTCCATAGCCTACTATGAATGAATCTTCCTGATGAAATGCTATTTCTCAGCCCTGCCCCATGTCTTACAGCCTTTCCGTATTACCAGCTTGGCAGACAAAGCATGGGGTCAAGCACGGCAACTGGTAAAGACAACTCTTTGTGGTCACAGCTTCTCCTAGGATGTGCCATGGGGCAAAAGAGCGGATTTGGCCAGAGCCATTACAGGGTGAGGGGTTGAGCTGCTCCATTCTCACCAGCTGCACTGAGCACGCAGAAGGAGATTGGCAGCTGGACAACAAGGGGGGCAGAAATTAGGTTGCTCTTTTCTGGCATCCCCTCAACAGTGCAATATCTGTACCTATCAGGGAAAAAATATTAGTCACCTGTGATATCAGAGTCCCATTAAAATGACAGCATACACAGCAGTTCTTACGAACTTTCTCTGCAATCTCTTGGCAGCCCCTGAGATGTTCTCCAGGGCTTGCTGGCAGGCACTTTTTAGGCCTGGGACACGCGTAAATCCGTGCGCGTTTTTGGAACATATTGCTTACAGGTTTGTCTCTCCCTAGCACAGAAGTCAGGCCAAGGTCCCAGCAGGGTCCGGGCAGAGGTACGGCAGCCAGATAAACACGCCAGATGTGCTCGCTGGGCGTGCTGGTTCGAGGGAGGTGGAAGTGAAACGAGCCAGGGATGCGCTCTGTGGCGGCGGGGAGGTGACCCAAGCAGGGAGGCTCTGTGTCCAGCAACGAGCACAGGCCCCAGGGGAGCAAAGTGGGGTGGGAGGGCAGCAGGAGAACCAGCAAGGAAGTCCTTATACAGACTGAGGGGAGCAGTGAGGCCTGAGAAACCATGCCTCTCGCTGTGGTGGGCGCAGAAGCTGCCCAGAGATTTGCCGGTTACATGGCTGTGACAAGCTGCTTGTGGCGAATTCATATCACTCCGTACCAGCACCTGCTTTACGCTGCCCATGTATTTTTAAGCATTAAAAAGCTGTTTTCTGTTTCCTGATCTGCCAACAGAAACAGCTTCCTGTTGTGCCAGTAATGCTGCCTGAATATGTATTTCTAGCCTGGGTAGGACAGTTCCTATCTGCTCTCCCAGCACACCAGCCAGGGCACCCTCACCGACCAGTACATCAATGCTTGCTTCTTCTCTCGGTTCCCCAACACATCCCAAGAGATGGAACATGCTGTTTGTATGCCCCCTCTACGTATCTGAATTTTAGGTATCAAAACTGCTTATTTCTCACTACATTTAGTGGGAAGAGAGAGTGCCTTGCACAGCAAACCCCAGAACAGGTCCCTCGCTGTTGTAGGTGTCCCAGGGTGACCGCCCTGTCCCCTAGTGCCAGCCGTGATGGGCTGGCAGAGTGCCTTGGTGATGGGCACTTGGGGACAGATGTGCTCCTCCAGCTGGAAAACAACCTGCTTTGGGTGGTGGTTGGCACTGGGCAGCAGAGAGACCGCAACTTTGGCGTGCCTGGAGAGGAGCGGGACCATGCAAACAGCCCAAGTAAAGCTAATGGGCATAAATAAAAGCCTGTTGTACTACGGTGTGCGCGCCCTTGCTTGGGGTAAAGGACTCTTAGGTTAATGTAGTTTGAAGGTTGCCTTACTCCCAGAAGTGAAGTACAGAGAAGCGTGTTCGTGGGGCTTTAACTGGCTTTGATAGATGCTTGTTAGCTTTACGCCCTTAGTCGGCTCTTCATAAATTTCTGATGTATTGAATCTGTTGGGAGTTTTGTTGGCTTTATTTTAGTTCTTTGGTGTGGTTTTACCAGAAAACAACTGCTGTGATTTCCCCGTGAAAACCCAATGCTCCCCCCAACCCCTTTCCAAAAAAAAACAGCCCCAAGATTGATGTTTTTCAAAACCTCCCTACACAAAAGGAGTCAGCAGTGCTGGCAGGGGCAGGTGCTCACAGAGGACCCGGTGTAACTGTCAGGAAATGCTGACAGCACCAAAAAAACGAGGTAGGGTCAGATACTAGACCGTGATTTGATGAAAATACATCATGTAGTTTAAAGGTCCAGTTTTAACAATCTTTATTATTACTTTATTGGTTTTTATATAAAACGTTGGACTTAGCCTGCATTGTGCTAGTCATATTTATGAAATGGTATTAGAAAATACGATAAAAGTTTATAGGAAAGTCATTACTGTAACTACAAAGCACATCCAAAATAGCACCAATGGAAAAGTAATCAATCGGCATCAGGCAAGTCAAGTGACTTCAGGGTACAGAGGCTAATCCAGGCATGGCTGTGAAAACGGGGTTTTGTGAATCTGGGAGCAAGAAAATTATGGTTTTTTATCACAATTCCTTGCAAAGCATTATGTCCTTGCAGCGTGGCAGCCTGGTCCCGCAGCAGAGGGTGATGGCAAAGCAGCTCTCGGTGCAGTGGGGAGATGGATATGCAGAGCCCAGGCTTGGGGAGGGGGGCTCAGCCCACCCCTGGAGCGGGTGTCGGTAATTATTAACCGCTAATAGCGAGAAAAACCATTATGGTACACAATAGGCTTTCCTTTCACACCGCTAATTGTGTGATGAACTTACTTTGGCAGTAAATTGTCACATCTGCTGTGGAAAGAGATTACACTTAGGGAAATAAAATAAATACAGTTGCTGTTCCTTTATCCCTGGATGATTGAGTCGCTAAAAAAAAAAAAAAAAAAAAAAAAAAAAAAAGGAAAAAAAGAAAACTTGGCAGATGGAACATATTATTTGTTAGACAAGGCTTCAGGGGGAGGTAATAACTTTTTTTTTGTTGTTTTTTTTTTTTAGACAACTGATATTGTAGGAAAAACAGGCGAGCTTTCACAAGCACGCCTCAATTTGTTCTTTCTGCTCTGATTGCACTTTGGAGAGCAGCAACTCCAAAGGTCCCAGACAAGGGACGATTTTTGGTGGCAGTGCTGGCTTGAGCTTCCTTCTGCCCATCTCCTTTCACAGGTTCCTGCTTCATCGGCTTGCTCTTGCTTTGTGCTGCTCCTTCAGCTGCGACCAGGCAGCTGCCTGAATTTCTTCTCCTTCCTTCAGCAGAATTTCAGCTGTTGGATATTTTGGCTGAGACGGAGACAACGCTGTTACCAGAACATTGTTCCTAACAGTCCTGAACAGTCTTCCTGAAACTACACCTGCACTGGGCATATTTTCAGATGTGCCTAATGATAAGTGGATGTCTGTATTTTTGAAGGATGAGGCATTAGAGGAATTTGTTCCTCCTGATGCTGGGTGTGTTGCTCTGCACAATACGTGCAGGGTGATTGTCAAAGAATCGCAGGCACTTTGGAGTGTCTTAGCAATAATCTCAAGTTGCTTGAGAGAAGTGACAAATCTTTTATTTAAATGGCCTCTTGCAAGAATCCTACTTTCAAATGTGTCTGTGTCATATCAGTCCCTCTGCACAATACCGATTGCCTTTTTTATATGTCAGGTCTGTAATGCCGCGTTTGCGTCGCCCAAAGCCACATTTACACCATCCTTTTGTCAGTTTGATTGAGACAAATGCAGAAAGTGACAGATGGGTTAACGGCCCTACCACGGTGTCATCGCATCGCTGCAGGAAACGGCATCAACATGCAATCATGGCAAGATGTACTATTACACTTCAGTTGTCTCTAGAACAATTTTGGAGAATCAATGGGTGTCCCATGGTTCAAGATCAGCCGTAAAACTGCATGTCCCACTCCTCCGAGTTGTTCATACATTATTCCCTGCTTTAGCTCCTGCAACTGAGGCTTGAGCCTGTTTTGTTTGTTTCAGTTCAGAGAAGAAAAAAATAAAAGTATGGTCTTTTAAAAAAGAAGTAGTAGTTCACTCTAGGTCCCAACCCGCTTTTGCCTAGGAACCAGGAGCATCTTTGCAATTACCATTGCAGGTGCTTGGTAGAATTCATGTTTTTGTAAAGAAATCTTTTCCACTGGTACCGCATGCGGGGGCACATAGCCGCAGTCCTGTAAGATGCAGCCATTTATTTGCATTCTGAGTTCCTCTCAGAATAAAAACATCCTCCCAGTTTTCAAAACTGTTCCCATCCTCTGCAGAGCTCTGCTTTCTCCCTGTGCCATTCTTCACCTCCTAATTACAGCCTCCTGTTGGCCCAGTATCACCTCGTCTCCTGTACAAAATTCATCCCGTGGTTCTCAGCTGCTTGTAGTGCTTCCCCTTCCCACCCCACCAGTCTCAGACCTTCTCTGCCTCACTTCACGTCACTTTAACTGCCCTTTAGGAAAGTCCGTGCTGCTTGCCATAGGCAGGTTTCTGCCTGGAGACTGGTCCCCTCAGTGCTTTCTTAGCTCACTTTTCCATCCGCCTCCTTTTACACCGCTTGCCTCTCATTAACCCCCTCCACAATAGAATGCTGTGGCATTACACATCTTCTGCGAATAGCAAGGCATTTCTGTGAAAATGCATTCCAAAATAAATTGTCGTGCATTGTATAAAATAACATTCACTGGGGGAAGCAATTACTTGCTCAATAATGTCCACAACATTCAGCTCTTCAGCTTCTGGGGCTCAATAATGCCCACTACATTCAGCTCTTCACCTTGTAAGGGCGGAAGGGTATGTTTCTTAGTAAAATAATTGTATTTTAATTTGGAACATCCTCTTTCACTAAACATGAAAACTATACAAACCTGCATGAAAGCAGTCTCATCGTGCTCATAAGAAAAGTGCGGGATTTTCTCATTTAATTTATTTAGTGGAAATGTATTTCCTGGTTCTTTTCAAAACTGTGATTTCTGGACACAGATGCTCAAATAAATTAGAGTTTTTTCTGTCTGAATCACGGACACAGGATAGGATTAGGAGAACACAAATTGCACAAGTCTTTTTTTGTGGAAGTGTGGCTGTCCTATCCCATTCTTTAAAGGTGTGGGTGTTGCTGTTTTTTTTTTTTTTTTTTTTGATTTTTTTTTTTCAGGTCTTGTGGATTGACTTGTAAACAAAAAAAATTGAGTCCACTTGCATTTTATGTAGACAAATTTAACCATCCTTTCCTCAATGGACAAGTGTCAGCAAAATGACAAGATTTAAATGGTTCCCAGTAAGAGTGCTGTGTCCTGACAGGTTTGGTTTGATGGCGACATTCAAAAAAAATTCAAAATATTAGAAGGTGTTCAGTAAGAGGCTTTCTTATTTCTGGCCTCTTGGTTAATAACCTGGAATTTCCCCTTGACATTAATTTGGACCACAAGCGGTGTGCAGTCCCCTCGCTATCTAGCAGGGGCACAGTAGGCTTCGACCTTTGTGTGATGCAGCCTTAGTGATGGGCCAGGCCAGCCTACAAATGAAAGCAAATTGAAATTGGATTGTGGTTTTCTATCAAGATTGCCCCCTTAGCAATGTGTGAAGCATTAAATACTTCTGCAGCACAAATGATGTGCATGTTTTCTCAGTGTAAGTACTGAAAAAGCACGGACAGGAGGCAAGAAAATTTTTATGCCTCTATATGTTGTTTTTTTAATAAAAAATCGTTGTAAAATGTGTAAAGCACCACCAAGTTCCCAATCAAAAAAGCCCTTCGAGATTTTAGTATGGCATGCACACGTATACATAACATCTTCTGTGTAGAGCTGAGGTTTTTTTTTCCCCCTTTCTCCCTTTTTTTTAAGGCAGTTTGGTAATCCAACCCCCCTTGGTAAGGTAATGGCAATCTACCAGCATCCACGTGGAGCTTTCCTTTGGCAGGGTAAGAGTCTGTGAGATGAGCTCTGATTAACAGAGACAAAAAAAAAAGAAAAATCAATATTTATGTTAAGTAAATGATGGTTGGCAAGCAAATGGGGAAACGTCCAAAGTTAAATGTAATTGAGCCGTATAACGTGCAAATGGAAAAGCAAAACTCTGACAAGTATTTTGGGGGGGTCTTAAAGTCTGAGCAAGGAGCAGCTTGCCGTGAGCACCTCTAAAATGTCTGTCTGTCTTTGTCTCACCCTTCCCGATGAAGCATCCTACTGCTCGTTTGAATTTGTCAAATTCAAACCATGTGGGAGCCCCTCCTCGGCACGGAGCACTTTTCCCTTCCCCGCTAATGCGTTGCCTGTCACATAACAATACCCCATTCAGATACTTTTTACTTGAAATCAGCTCAAGTACACTCAATGCAGAAATGCTCCTTTTCAATCCTCTCATGGAAGGAATTTTCATATAGGCTAATCTAGTCCTAAGCAGTAAATATATATGTAATCTATATGTAAATTATATAGAAATATTTGATCTAAATTTTCTTATCCATAATTGTCCTTCAGTGAAGTGACATGATTTATGAAGACGGGTTCTGTTAAAATTTTCTTTGTAGGATTTTCCAGTTAGAAAAAGGCTTATTGTTGCTTGCTAAACCTGGGAGAAGGGATAACGTCTTGGTTTAAACATGTTCGAAACAGGCACCCTCTAGCACGAGGAGCAGGAGAGCTCCAGGAAGAATGGTGTAAGGTTAAAAGGAGCAAATTTTTCCTGCAGGTGTTTCAGTAGGTGTGTTTAAGAGTGACTGCTGGAGAAAGCAAATACATCCCATTGCTGGAAGACTGGCAGCAAAATATGTAAAGTCAGACTATTCAAAGCTTACGATGGAAAATGGTGTGGTACTGACACTTCGCTGGCTGTGACCTTCTGCTAACAGCACTCAACATGCATATGCCACCAGATCTAAAAATAAAGGATAGAAAACGGGCAGGGTGCTCCCTGGCCATGTAATGACATGTCGTTTGTAACCACACGGGTATTTGTCACCACAATCCTGCATGAAGGACAGATGCTGTGCAAACCCATATCAATTTGTTGTGGTTGTGGGGGGCGAGTTCAGCCTGATGTCCCTGTTCTTCCCTGAATCTGCTGTGGGTACCTAGCTGATACTTCAAGGGGTGCATGATAGTGTCTGCCATGAAGTATGCAAGTACTTGATTACAGCGCACGCCTGTACTTGACAGTTTCATTGACAAATTTGTTAATAAAGCTATTTTTCTCTTTGTCCCCACCTCCAGGGTATTATGAGCTGCTCGTGCTGCAGGAGGTCAGCCAGCAAGGCCCGCACGCTGAAGGGGAACACCTTGTTTGCCATCTCATTCATACCTCTCAAGTTTTTGAAGATGAATTATTTATCAAAGATGCTTCTTTGGACAGTAGATGTCATCTTTAATTATTCCTGACTTGTTTTTCCAGCGCAGCACATGGTGAGTTTCTTACAGAGAGTAGAGATGCTTTATCTTCACGATACCAAAGAACAGACTGAAGAAAAATATTTCTCTACTTAACTTGCATGCTAGCCATGATGAAAGACAATATTCTCCTCCTAGATCCATGCCACGTTCCTACTCAAATGTTTGGCTACCCACATGTGGGAGACTCCCGCTAGCACCAGTGGGAGCTGAAATCAGCCAGACTGATACTTCTGGATGCTGAAAGTCTTTTTGTAACACAATACACACTGTAACAGACTCAACAAGACAATATGCAGTATAATCACCATCTTGGCAATGAGAAGGAAGAGGTGTGAGGGGACTTGGAAGTTAAAATACTCCCTTCCTTGGGCTCAGGCATGTGTAAGAGAGGAGGAGCCTGGTGGAAAGGCTTTACCTGCATTCAAGTGCGTGCATTGAGCTCACCTGTTTGAAAACCAGCCTAAGATTGTTCTGTTAATTAAGTACTCACAATGAAAATTCACTGATGCTTCAGCTGCATGCCACCTCCCTGCAGAGCAGGGAAACAGCCTGCATTTACAAAGCAACAGCATGCAAAAATACCAAAACACAAGATTGTTTTTTTAACTCAAATTTACATCACATACAACTTGACGGGAACATTTGCATGAGAAATATATTGTTTGCAGAGACATTTCTTTTAGAACCTTAACATGTGTAAAAACTCAAATAAATGCATATCTAAAGGAGCCCAGTCATTCACAGGCTCCCACAAGCATCCATTGAGAGGAACCACCACCACGGAACATGCTCTGTAATTACCACGGAGAGCTTATTTGGGCACCAGACAATGCAAAGCTGGACCTGCAGCCATCAGTCACTGCACAGCTATCGACCTGGAATTAGGCAGCTTCTAATGGGTAAGGATTGCAGCCTTTACACAGGGAAAGGCAATTCCTAAGCGCTCATTCCCAGGCCTGTCCTCCAAAGCACCTAATAATGGGGTGAGGCTGAGATGGGGTTGGGTCGGATTTGTGCACCAACACTGCAAAAACTGCCGTGAGCAAATGTTTTAGTGAGCGGTTTGTGAAAGACAGCTGCAAAAATATTCCCTGATAAAACACCAACAGTTCTTGGAGACAGGGATTCATTTATCAGGGTAAACTTCTTCTCCTAAAGCCCAAACCTACACATGGGAGATGGGGAGCATTTTGTTTTTAGCACAGGAGAATCATTTCCCCCTTCCACCTGGAAGCAAGTGCTAAATTGCTGCCTGCGGAGTTTCACCTGGGAGCTGAATTACCCCCACTGGTTTTGTGCTGTCGCCAAGGCTACAAATGAGCCACAGGTGGGGTGGCTGGGGTCTCGCAGCAGCTCTCAGGCAGCAGGTTCTGTCTCCCCTCCCTGCAAGAAGAGGACACCGATCAAGAGCAAGCTGGGGCTCCTTCTTCTCCCCCAGGAAGCAGGTAAGAAGCTCAGTGAATTAATGCAGGCAAAGCAAGTAGTGTGAATGTTTCCCGTGTGCTGGGGAGTGTGTTTCCTCCTAGTGTGAGGAGTGCTTTTGGAGTAGAGAGTGAACTTTGAAGGAAAAATGATTATTCTTAATCACGTCAGAGTGATGTGCTTGGGCCTGTTCCCAGAGGTCCTCAGAGAAGCGGGCCTCTGTGTATGTAGCCTGTGGTCTCAAGCAGCAGGCCGGTGTTTGTTGGGGTGTGCATCTCCAAACCTTGCTGCTTTGGGCACGTTAGGCAGTGGGGCTCCTCAAGCTGCTGATGAGTTTATCCTTTTCTTTGCCTGCTACAGCCAAGGGCAACATGTTGGGTAGGCTGCAGGGCTTGGTCAGCTTTAGCTACGGTTTGGGACCGAGGCATGGGTGAAGGAGCTGTAACAAACATTGCAGCTGCCACGTTTTCCAGAATCCTGTTTCTTGTGCCCCAGGGCACCCCATGGGTGGGGGGGTTTCTTGGTCAGCTCCCAGGAAGCTCCCAGCTCCTGTTGGCGACCAGGAACCTTGCTGGTGGGCTGTGCTCTGCTTATCCCTCTTGGTCTGGCACAAGGAAACCAAAGCTGAATGCCCACAAAGCAATTACTCGTTGTGCTCCAGCTGGCTGCTGAGGATGCGTGTGCTGCTTAGGGTGGAAGTATTGAGTTCTCCTCAAAATACCAGCCTAACATTTCTTTAGGTGTCGAGTCTGAGGAACCCTGCTAGCTTTTTTTTCTGTTTGCTTTGGCAAAACTTAGCCTTTCTTTTTTTACGATTATGAGCCACAGTAAAGGTTAGGGTTTTTTTTTCATTTTTAAGGCTTATTCTGTATTTCTACTCGCTTAATGATACACGTAGACCTTTCTCTTTGATTTCTCCCTCCTTTTATGTTTCTCTGCTTGTGACTAACAGTCTTTTAATCTGCAGCTTTCCCTCCGTATAGGTTGTGCCTGTCACACCATGCACATATGCTGTTCTCTGAACCTTCTTCGGTATTTTCCTTTATCACCTCTGACACCCTTATTTACTGCCTCCTGGTTTGGGACACTGGCACTAGCTTTTTCTTGGATTACTCAGAGAAAATGTGGAAGCCGTCAATATGGGAATGTTCGAATGTGGCTTCAAAATCTCTCTCTGTGACCAAAAAGCCATCTATTCTTTACAGAGGCTTGTTTGTTTGTTTTTAATTACTGATAGATGAAACTGTGCAGCACTTAGCTTCAGCTACAATCTGCTGCAATGTGGGATGGGAGAAAGCATGCACTTCAGTTATCGGTTTTAATAGCGTATATCTGACCCTTCTTTTTTCCTGTGGATTTTGTGCTGTTTCTGCACATCTGTGTTCTCTGCCTTTTTATGATCTTGTGGTGTTTCATGTGCTGCTGCTTTTCATATTTTATTTCCCTATATGGAGCGCCTGAATTTGTTTTCAGGTCTCCTGGAACAGAAGTCTGTTATCCATACTAATGGAGACCCGCAACAACCCTTTCCTGCCAAACCATATTTACTGTACATAATGTATTTTTCAGCAGTGGAGTAGTTCTGAGTTGTTTTTTTTTTTTTTTTTTTTTTTTTTTAACTCATTTTCTTAATTAACTTTTTTTATTGAGGGTTTAATGCATGTTCATTACAGAAATTGCAGCTCTCCTCTGAAAATTGACTGTAAAAAATTTCTTTGTGGGGTTCCGTATTTATTGTGCCTTAGTGATTTTTTTCAGATCAAATGCACTCAGTTTGGTAGTAAAAGGCTGGTTTTGTCTTTCCACCTGGCAGCCCTGTGTGTTCATTGTGGGCTCTCAAGCTGGGTTTTCCCCTCGTCCTGCAGCAGCATCAGCAGGGCTGGCTGCACCTTCTGCTCACACCTGCCTCATCGGTGGGACAAATGCAGTGTGGCGAGCAGCTCCCCAAATTTGGTTTGCCCAGCACTGCCTTGGCTCTAGAAGGACTAGTGAAGAGGGGCACGTTGCTGTTCTCTTTTTGCTGTAGTTACCAGCACACCTGTGCTTGGGGAATGGGCCTGCTTTTTTTTTCCTGCAACCTGCCTTTTTGCGTGTTTTCCATCTTAAAACATTGTCACGCAGTTGCTCTAAATGAGCTTGCAGGTTTATGAAATGCCATTTAGAGTCCATCTTGTCACAATGCCAACATATTGCTCCTTTTGGTATAAAGGTTAAGAATTTTATTTTAATTGCCAGTATTTGGCTCTCTGGAACTGTAAATCTGCAAGTAATTAATAACAAACGGGCTTCTCAAAACATAAGGAAATGGTGTCATTTTGACATTGATACACTGAGGATATGAATAAAATGCACCAGGGAAAAAAGGAAGGCACTTCTTATGCACTTCATTTGAGGTGCGCTGGATATGAGTAGCAGCATTACACTCATCTCTTGAAGTATGAGGTTATCTGCTCATGTCCCAAAACTCTACCTCCGTCAGTTGCCAGAAATGCTTCGTGGCAGAGGTGGAAATAGTGTGTTTTTTTAAAAAATAAATAAATAAAAGGCAAAATAGAGGAGTGTCTTCTCACCTGGGGCTTTCCCTGTGTGCAGCAGTCTGTGAGCTCAGGAATTTCCCAGGCTTTAGAAGTCGTCCCATGTCTATACATCTGAGAGCTGTGAAATATTTCCTTTAACTATGTGTCTAATTTAAAAATTGCTGTATGTATTTGGCCTTCTGACCGCATATACCTCTTCTATATTCTATCTTTGTTTTCCTCCTTTCTTGTTGTGAAACTACTGGGTTTGTGGGTTAATTATCTGCATGTAGCAAGGAACAAAAGTCAGGGATCCGTGCTGATATTCTGAATAAAAGTGAATTTTCCAAGTAATTACTGAGAAAAATTAGGGAAAAACTGGACTTTGAGCTTGGGCAGACCATGATCACTCCTCTCCTGCCTTGTGATGCAGATGAAATAAGCTGGTATTAAGAAGCACAGCCTCCCTGATGGCTGGGGGGTCTGTATAGAGCCATCTGAGTGCCTGACTGTGGTTTAATTGAGTGCCACCTCCCAGGGACTGCAGATATGTAAGGCTGAACTTCCAAAGCACCACATCCCTGGTGATGCATTCCCTCTTCCGTGCTGCTTCCACACTTGGCTGCCCTGGTCCTGAGCACGGGCTGGAATCGATGGGTGGTCCCCTGTGGAAGACCGCAGGATGCAGAGGACCTCATCTTTCCCTTCCTCCTGCTGGAGCTGCGGTTGCTGTGGCTGTGAGTGAGCAGATCCCTCAGAAAATAAGGGTGGGAGAACTTCATGGAAATGCGGTCCCAGAAACTGAGAACAGATTTTTTTTTATTTAATCTCCTCTAGTTGCTAAACAAGGGCTTGTAACTTAGTGGTCACAAAGGGGTGCATTACAGCAGGGGGAGTGAGATGTCTGATGAAGGATGCAGATCTGAAGTCTCCATATTGACCATGCGGGCTCTCTTCCATGCTAGTACCCTATTCCAGTGTATTCACTGCTGAAGGCAAGTACTCATGTTGCTTTGTTTGCCTCTTCCATTGCTGTGCACCACTCCGCATGTCAGAAAATGTGGAGCAGAGCGTTTGTAAAATTGGCTTGTGCATTAGCAGTTAAAAATAGAAATTACAGTGCTTTTGCTCTGTTTCAAGGTAGCATCGCTCTGAGGAGCAGCTTTCCAAGACTGCCTGAAACAGCTCAATCTTTTGGTGAAAGCTAAGACTGAAAGCGGTATGTTAATTAGCAGAGCAGCAAATCAATAAATGCATCTCTGTTGTCTCATCTGCTGTCCAAATAAAGGATCTCAGTACTTTACATCTACATTTCCCTTTTTTACAGTACCTCTCCCCTGCCCTAAGATGAAGAATTGAATGTCTTGGTTTCACTTTCAGTTGTATGAAGGGCAAAGCAGAAGCTGCTGCCTTCTGTGGATACAGCAGACTGATGTATTAGGGATTTCTTTGTCTCAAAATGGTTTTCATTGGTGCAGCCAGATGAAGCAATTCCTTTTAGATCTATCTTTGCAAATAGGTCCTGTTGAAAAGGCTGACTGCTAAGACTGTTTGGCTCTCAGAATGAATCTTCCTTTGAAAAGTGTTTAAAGATTTAAGTTTAGCCCTAGACATCAATTTCCAAAAGCTTTTGGACTTCAAACAATGAGCTTAACTAGCCTCTGGAATAACATGAAAGCTAGTACAATGTCCAGCACATCTATTGAAAAAGCCTCTAATATCTTTAAGTGCCCAATTTATCTTTGGATTTAACTTTAAAACTGATGGAGTTTTTAAATGAGGAAAAAGTTCTTCTAAAACATAATCATAAGCTGCTCTAAAACACCAATCTGAACCGACTGGGACAGATTTAGTTTCTTACATACCTATTTGCAGCAAGATACCCTGCTTGAGGGGATGATTTATTGTTTCTGTCAAAAGAAGCTGCAGTTCCTCTTACAAAATTGTTAGAGACTGAGTCTAAAGGGATTAGCAGACTTTAAGTTTAAGCTTTTTAGTGTGTCATTTGGTTAATTTACAGCACCTCTTTTAGCAGCTGTGGAAATGGGCTGCTTTCTAATATGGTACCACCGATAGTTTTATAGCAAATTTTAATTGCTTTACAGTTCGTGTTTTTAACTCTTCTACCCACTCTCTGCTCTTTCCTTTCCAGAAGACAGGTCTTCAGCTGTGCAGCTCTCATATCTGCTTTCTCCTCGCTTCTGTTCTTTCTTGCAACACACATTTTTTAGATGTGGATGGGATTGAGTGGGTTTGTCAGAGTAACAGCAACCGTATTCCTTCTTCAGGAGTCCCCCATGTCATCATGATAAGGAGACCGTAGAAGACTCACCAAGATGTGGTCTTGTCCACATATCCATGCCAGCCTGTCAGGCTTTCATGCTGGTTTAATTTGCATTAAAGGGGGAAAAAAGGGAAAGAAACTTTGCTCTTGTGTCATGATTGTTTAACCAGCACTGGTTTGTTTTAACTGTGCCCTGTTTCAGCTTTTAAAGGAAAGGGATTGCTACATGTAGCCTTTCGCTAGCTTTCATTCAGCTCTTGGCATATGTGTGCCTTGTGGGTTTCTTAACCCCGGTAGAAGTTATGAGCGTTGCATTTACATGAGATCACTGAAAGAAAAGAGAAGCTTTGAAGAATGAACAGTTCAGATAATTTTTTTTTCAAGAAGTCAGCTTAAAACAGATTTATTTTATTTTATTTTATTTTTTTTTTTACTACTTCTAGCATTATCTACTAGAGTAGATAAAATCTGTCACCGGTCTTTCTCAAGCATCCACATACAAAAAAATGTATCCATCCATGACATCTCTGAACACAATTTTTTCAATAATTATTTGATGAACATCCATCATAAACTTGGTTGTCAGATGTGTATTGACCACCAAACAGAAAATTCAGTGGTAGCTTCTTATAGCCCTCATCTCTCCCAGCCCTTCAGGTTAGTGACTGTTGATGAGCAGGTTGTTTCTTGAAATGTTAGTTAATATTTTTACATGCTTAAAACATGTTTATTGGGTGCTCCCTAACTAGCCCCTTTCTGGGGTTAAAAAGATGTCATTCTGAATCCCAGCTTTCTTTGGAAATGTTACAGAATTGTTTGCAAGACCATGCTGGCATTAAATACCTGCATCTTTCCTTATCACAGAAGGTTGGTGAAATTAATTTCCTTTTCACAGACTCCAATTAAAATATAGTTTATATAGTTTGTCATGTTTATTGTGAGTCATATGAGAAGACTTAAAGGTGTTATTTTTCAGCATTGAAAATGCCACTTGTAAGGCTTTGGTGGTTGATTTTGTGTGGTGTTGCCTTTATAAAAGGGAGGTAGAAGAAAATTCTTGATTAGTTGATGGATTGTTTCTAAACTGTCTTTGTCCTTAATGTTACAGTTGCTAATAATGATTTATAATGCTTGACCATTTTCTCCTTTAGGAACAGATTTTTAAAATTGCAGTATTAGAATCTTTTTTCCCCCTCCAAACCTGTTTTTTAGCATGTTTATTGTTTTGTTCTATGGTAGCACAGTGTCATGATACGAGGGATAACCTTGATTGCTCCAGTGTCACTGGTGGCAGTGAATATATTTGCATAACCTGAGGAAATGTCAGTGTAATTATTAGCTATCAGGAAATATTACCCTGATACTCATAATGATTTCATAAATAATAAAGTTACAAAGAATAATAGGTGCTGTTTTCTTTTTTGTAATTTGCTAAACTAACAAACAAGTATGCCCTTCGTAAGCAGCTAAATGCATGACTGAATCCATTCTTTCAATGAAAATGGCTGAATATTTACCTGTTTTTCAGGATGCTGTGAAGTGTTGTTGTAGATATCAGATGTCTACATTTTAATACTAGTAAAAACGGTCAGGTTTTGAAGACTTTGGTCAGACAGATGTACCTGATAACCCCAAATCAATTTCTGTTGGGTTAGAATTATTTGACAGGTTTAGATGTTGATGAGGAGGGTGGGACCATTTTGCTTCAGTTATTCTGCCCAGCTATTCTAATTAATCTCCACTTAATTTAAAGAAATTGCTTACTGTATCTGATAATGAGTTAATTTGTAATTCAATTAGCGGCACCATTTGCAAGCATTTAATGCGAACAAAAACACCTGCTGAACTGCTCAGTCTGTGTTATACCTTGAAATGGCAAGATGAATTTTCCTCTTTGGGAATGCCAGGACGGGCAAAGCCAGGTCACACGATGGTCCACAAAGATGGACCAGTACCACCTGTCTCAAACACCAGTCTGATTTTACTCCTTATAAAGAGCTGCCAAATGACAGTTTGAACGGGCTCTTTCCTGTAATGTTTTCTGGAAGCTTGCTTTATTCAGTCACATTGTAAATACGGGGCTTTCACTTGCTGTAGGAGTGAGAGGTGCATATGTTATAGGACAACCAGCTCAGCCCATTGCACTTCAGCAGTGTCCTTGTGGATGGGATGTTTTGACCTAGCTGTTACTGATGGGGTTCTCTCCCACTTCTGCAATACTAAAAAGTTATGCTGTATTTTCTCCCCTCAGGTTTTGTGAAGACTTCTGGCTGCAATTTAGCAAAGCAGCTAGGTACACATTGAACTTTCTTGCCTATAGTGCCACTGAAAATTGAAGGGTGTGCTGTAGAGCACAGGAGCTTCTAAAAGCAGGCTCCTATTCAGACAAGGCTATTTTGGAGAAAGAGAACAAAAATAAAATTGATCTATTGGTCATCTGCGAGCATGTTAGTGCTTTATAAATACATGTGATTCTGGGGCTTCTCTAGTGCTTCTGTACATGGAGCTTTGGTTCTTAGCAATGCCCTGAAAGTACTTTCAAAGAAAGACTTTTTGTGAAGCCTACGAGAATATTGCCAAATAACAGTTCCATCTTAAAAATAAAATAAAACCTGCGTATTAGTTGCTTTCTGAAATTGGTTTGCAACTAGTTAATCTAATTAATCAAACATAAGCATGTTCCTTAGTTTTGTCAAGTTATTGTGAAGTGAAGAAGGTGGATCATCTACTCAGAATGCTTGAACAAAGGACAAACCCTTCGGTCAATAGATTTTCTTTGGTAGGCATGATGGTACAATCCAGAATGAGGGTAATGACATGAGAGTAGAAAAGGCATGTCTGTCTAAAAGGGGCATAACAGGAAGGGTGACATAGGGTGTCATAACACTTCGTTCACTGGGAAAAGAAAGGACGGAGGAGGGAAGAGAGATCAAGTGTCTATATTTCCTACTAGAGTGTGACTCAGGATGGGAATCAAGCCAAACAACCAGATTTAACGCTTCTAATCACTTTTTTTCTTCTAAGGTTCTTTTCTTCCCCTCATGACTAGCACCATTTAAAGAAGACCTAGCAGGCCAACGTTCATCTTAATTATTCTCTTTCAGGTTTGTGTGCGCTCACAATGCCAAGTATTCAAGGCGATCCAATTTTTTCCGCCTTTGGCAAAGGGAATTAGATGCTTGTCCTTAACACTTATAGCTGATGTGCTGTCTGTCCACAGCCCTACTGAAGTAAGGGTGGGTTACTTCGACTTAAAACGGGGGTATAGCTTCTGAATTTTTTAGGTAATTGCAATCAGAAATGGTAATAGAGGCATAAGGGAGGAAGGCAGAGCAGAGCTTGACAGCTGCTTGAAGCCTAGTGTTATCTGTATCACTTTAAACATCAAAGTTGGTGGTTCATTCAGTAGTGGATATACCACTGTGGATGTAGATGAGTCCTAAAAATGCAGACTGCTGGTGTCTGCATCCAGAATGGCACCAGTTGCCTCTTGGAACATTATTTTTCAATGAGCATCAGTGTGAAATGACAGCCAGCTGGCTGTTTTCTTTTTGTTTGGTTTTGGAGCATTCGGGGGGGCTTGGAGGTTTTGTTGTAGGTTACTTCCCTGTGGTGAAATGTGGTTCCTAGGAATGGAAGCTACTCTAGTTGGTCACTGGCTCCTGTTATTTTATTGTCTTATCTGTGATATGTATGAGAGCTTTTTCTTTGTGGCTTTTGGGAACAGTAAGCATCAAAACCCTAAAATTTCATTTCTATAATTGGTGTTGGATACATTAAAATAGACCAGGCAATGTAAGCAAAACCGTTATTTTTTTGGCCAATGAAGGATTTTTCTTTTTTTAATTCTTTTTTTGACTTGCTATTATTACTATTTCCATATTCATCCTAAAATGTAGGTTCCTGAGCTGAGATGCAATGCTTAGAGGTGTATTTTCCTCAGTATGCGACTCAGAATGGCATTAGCTTTATTAACTTAACATTAGCAAAGAATTCCTCTTGAGTGACCAAACTCCCTTCCTTGAATGCTCTCTGACCTACCAAGACTCTTGTCTCACAGTTAGCGCTGTTCTTGTATGACCGTGTTGAATGTGTCTTGGCTTGTTGCTGGTTCACAAATCACTGGACTGTCAGTTTGTCTACTTTTTCATCTTTCATCATAACAAAATAATCTTTGTGCCATCTTCAGACTTGTGCAAGCTTTTTTCTACTTGTGCGTGCTTAGTTACTGTGTTACATCAAACCTGATGCCTTCAGGACTTGAGTAACATCTGGTTTGCCGATGTCAACCATGTCTCTTTTTAGCTGTACAACTCTAGTCTCAAAATTTAGAAACAGTCTTGAAATTTAGAAACAAACTATTTTAGGCTGCCATGTTCATTATTATGTGCATTACAGCATTTGGCAAGACTTTAAATTAGGTTGTGAACAGCTAGGCCATGGTAATACCATAGTAAAATGCTAGGTTGTATCAGCGTTGTCACCTTGATGCGTCACATCTTTGGCCTTTCATGCTTGAAAAGCAGAGGGGGAATTTTCCCAACTAAAGTGTGCTAGTTACCAAATACTTTGGTAGTCCATTGCTAGCTGTGAAGTGACTGTCTTATGTTTATGTCAGCCAGTTACTTTCACAGGGTCATGGGATAATCCAGGCTCAAAGGGACCCCTCCTCCAAGCAGTGGTAGTTGGGAGATGAGGCAAGGCTGTCCGGGCTTTAACCAGATAGGCTGGGGAACTTCCTAGTGTGGAGACTGCACGGCTGGCCTGGTCCCTGCTCCTCTGCTTCGTGGTGGAAAGGTTTCTCCCCTCCTGTTCTCCTTCATGTGCATTTTGTTGTGTTTCATGTTTTTTTTGTTTGTTTTTTTTTGTTATTTTTTTTGAATATCTGTAGTGTTTGAATTTTAGGGTGTTTTCAGAGAAATGAAATATTACACTACAGTGCTCCGTCTCTTCAGGTCAGATGTTTGAGTGGCTGAAGGTTGTTACTGCCGAACACGAACGTTCCTGTGTGGTGGAGTGGTCCAACTCTAGTTATCACAAAAAGCACGCTGGGCTAGACAACATCGGTTTGTGCTTCAGCTGGCAGAAAAGCTGTGCTGTCCCTGGGGAGCCTGATCCAAGGCAGAGAGAAAGCTTTTCCAGAGCTGAGCTCTCTCCAACAGAGGAAATGACATCCGGTTGTATTGTTTTATACCTGTTCGGAGAGTCCCCGCTGAATAGTCTACTGCGTTGGCGTCCGAGGCTGCCAGCCTGGCGTACCTCGCAAGCACTGCAATTTTGCTCTAATCCCTCCCGTGTGGATTGAGGCGCACTCTCTGCGAATTACTGGGAAGAAGGATGGGAATCACGTTGTCCTAACGGAAGCACTTTAGGAGCAGATACGGAGCATGGGGATGATACCTGCACTGATCGCCGCACACCGCTCTGCAGTAAAGCACCCCCACTTTGTCTCCCATGGTAGGCTTAAGGGAGTGCTTTATGTGGTTTATTAAACTTCGTCTATCCCCCAGTTGTTTCGTCCATTCTTCACAATCTCCCCATCCTTCTAGTGCTGAGGGAAGCAGAAATCCACACAGGAAAATAACCGCTGGTTGGTTAATCAGTGAAAGTCCAACAATATCACCAACATAAGGAGAGCCACCTCCAAAATGACATAAGCATTCATAATGTTGAACTTCAAACTGTTTTGAGGACAAAAATTAGAGTTGCTTTTTATTGCAACTTTAAAATACTGGTGTGCACCTTTAGAATATCAGCCCCGCTCTGTGGTAGAAATCATTATTTTTTTAAACTTTGTACTTTGGTATTAGCCCTTATCAGGATATATGAACTCATGCAGTGTCTGAAATAGGTCTATAGATTTGCTAGCTTCAACACTTTAAAGGTTTTAGTATAATGCCCGAGGCTTATATTTCAAAATGTGTGATTAAAAGCATTATTGTGGCACCGGGTCAGGTGAAAGGTCCAGCCAGTTTGTTTTTCATTTCCAGCAGTAGCTTCTTGAGGATATTTAAGGAAAGAACATTAAAAATGGTGAGAAGCAGATGATGAGCATTTTCCTGGTACTCCTCTGACTTAAGGACCTCACTGGGTAGTATGCCTTTTCAGTGCTCTGGGAAGTGCCAACATGGAATACTGGTGGCCAACTTTGATCGCTACTTGCAGATAAGTACTGTGTTAAAATAAACTAATGTTTGTTATTTTGTCTACCCTAAAAATTTCTGTCAAGGTTTATCAGATAAACTGAATTTGATCCAGGAAATTCTGGCCAGACTATTAAACCGCAGGAAACTCAAGAATGGGGATGTTTAACCAAGGTACACACACAACCTAAAGCAGTTTTTTGCCAACAATACATGTTATTTATATGATCTAATTATTTTAATACAGTCTCAGTTTGGAAGAGCTGTGTGGTTTTTTGGTTTGTTTTTGGAAGACTCATCCAATTGTTCTTTTTTCTATTGTTTCCATTGCTATAGGGCAGAGTTAAGGCTGTTTGGATGCCCTCAACTGTAATTATGCAATTGCAAGCAATTTATCCAGTGTTTACATGCATATAATACATTCAATATTAACTTCATTGACCCTAATGTGCTTTGGATCAGGTCCAACATAGATGTGTTGCTGAATTTGTAAAATGCTTTGGGATACTTCAGATAAAAGGCATCGTGATAAAGTGGGAGTTAGTAATTACTATAAGCACGAGGAAGTGGTTGTACTTGACTCTAGCCGTTGACCCATAACTCTTGGTAAGAAATTGAAAGCTAAATGATAGATACTGCAGAGTAGCTTCCCATCAGAAAAGCTATGCAATTTCATAGTCTCTAATCTAACCACCCTGTTCTGGAGGCAGAAGGTGAGGCATTTTTGTCTGGCTGCAGTTAAACAAAGTGCCAAGTATTTCTTCCTCCAATTTGCTCTTTGCATGCTGAGCTGTAGGCTCAGCTGAAGCGTGTCGCAGCCTCCGAAGCGTTGGTATGATCAGCCATGTGGTTTTAAAGACAATTTCATTCTGCATTGTCCTCCTTCCTTTCAACTGTTGTGACAATCCTTTCTTTGTATTGCTTTCGCACAGTGATTCACAATGCGCATATGAAGCATAGCCTTTGTAATCCTTCTAGTGATTTGGTATTGGCATTTAACCTTGGGAAATTACTCAGCTAAGTGTAAGCAAGAGAGCAAATTGACATGGTCAGATACCCAGCAGAATGGGAATTTGCAATGCTCCAAATCTCGTGAAATCTGGGCATCATCCATTTGGCTGCCAGCAATGAAACCTGATTAGCAAGAGGGGAGCAGAATGTATCCGAGAAGCTGCAGTACAACATGTCGCCCTGCGGCCAAATCAGGAGGAGAGCAAGTGGTGTCACAAAGTGTATGTTTGCATGTAAGTGTAAGGAAAGTAAGCATATTGCTTCTGAGGCAAGGAAAGAAGAGAACTAGTCAATCTGGCTTGTATAGACAGCAACTACTCAGTATATCTCATAATTTGGGGGGAGAGATTTCTTCTTCTTCGTTTTTTTGAAGAGAAGATTGTTCAACCATGTATCTTTGTATTGAAAAACTATTGGAGATGATTGCAGTGTTAAACACCAATCACTCACTGTCATAATAGCATAGCCAAGAGCTTTCTGCGCAGAAGAACAAATATGGAAACACTCACAGGGCTTTGCATTAAAAATTAAATAACTTTAAAGCGACTAATGACTCTTCCATCAAATATGGATAGTGTTGAACAGAACATAGGGAGGAGGGCATTTCTTCCAAGGACCTGACTTTCAGCTACCACTGAGCAGAGGTGGTGTTCCCAAAGCGACATACATTCCCCTCTGGCACCTCTGCAAGCTGGGTTGTCCAACCTCTGCCATAGCTCTGCCATTCCTGCGACTCCCCTCAATTTGGCCAACAGGAGATGGGGATGGCTTCCCTCTTCATTTCTTGGTGCTTATGACTTTGTTGGTGTGTGGAAAGCGTGATTATTTTTTTCCCTAGATAATAAAAAAATATTTTTCATGGTAAATCATACGAAACGCTTTACTAAATGTAACTTAAGAAAAGAGGTATTAACCATATTTTCTGAGACTAGTTTTCGTGTAGAAAAGCTGCTTGTTACTGATGCAAAGATCCCAGTGTAAGTCTGTAAAATACAGATATCATCAGTAAGAAGGTGGCAGACGTAATCATCCCCACCATTTGCAGGGCAGCTGTGTTTCTGCACAGAAAACATCTTTTACTTTTTTTTTTTTTTTTAAAGGAAATTAAAGAAAAGCAACCTCCCAGCAAGGAGTTCATACCCTCCTTTCCCAAAGAGAAAGAAGTCAAGTGTGTGCCGTGTGGCAGTAATTATAATCTCCTTACAAAGAGGGCATATTTTTGCCAATAAAGCAATTTATTTAGAATAACAGACATATCAATCTAAAGTAATTACAAATTGCAACAGGAAAATTAAAGTAAGTACCTCAGAGGCACTTGCTGTGGAAGGAATTTTCAAATAGAAACGTACTGGGTGGAAAAATACAATACGTATTTTTTCTGTCCACCGTCTAGATTAGCTGCTGCATTAATGTGCACTAATGTACATTTATGCACTCCTGCTAATCATATCCAGAGCCCTTCTGAAGTAAATAAAGACTCTCTCTGTTCCAGCTAGTCCTGTTGTACAAAGCATCGTGCTAATCAAGCAAGTTATCAGCGTAATTAGTGAATAGAAATCACTGGGGGCATCGTGCATTATGATTTGTCTGCTCTATTTTTAAGATCCCAAAATGCAAATAGGTAATAAATTGAGTTAGTGATAAATTGTTTGTGCTTTATGTTGATGTTGGTATGAGACAGGCACCCAAATGACACATGTCGACAGGAATGGCTGGCTTCTTTCATCTCTCCCCCCTCCCGCTCCCCATGCGTGATGTGTTACTGAAGCACCTAACCCTATTTCCTTGCCAGGAAAACAAGAATGAGGCTTCTGTTAGGTCCTGCGCTGTCCTGGAGGCAGATGCTGTCCTCTGCCTCACAGCGTGGGGAGGGAGGGACTGGGGGGAGAAGCCGAAGGGAGTCGGGAAAGCAGGTGCCATGGTCTGTGCAAGGCACTCCAAAACACCCTGAGCATCTCCCTGGGTCTGGAGGAGGGAGGGCATCCTGAGGCTAGATACCAGGAAGCAAGAATTTGCTCATTTTACTTGACAAATTCCCAGCAGGAAATCTCTGGCGGGAGCTCGAGCTTGAGCCGTGTCTTCCCTTCTGGAGCCTCTGCCCTTCTAAAAGTGGTGTGGAATAAAGCAGGTGGTAGCAGAGGCTGTCAGTGGCTATGAGCATTGGCCTGGGTGGGCTGGGAGAGTGGCAGTGGCTAAACTAACCCATTTAATAAGGAGTTGGGTCAGTGTACACGGGGAGCAATCAT
Source organism: Anas platyrhynchos (assembly GCF_047663525.1). NCBI lineage: Eukaryota > Metazoa > Chordata > Aves > Anseriformes > Anatidae > Anas > Anas platyrhynchos. Next base: position 36,681,848 of record NC_092593.1, on the reverse strand, counting down.
CTCTTTCGTGTCTGCTTGCCTGAGCTGTTCATGGTTCAGCTGGAGCACGGACCTAAATCCCTGAAATGATTTGTTGTGGCTGCTTCTGTGTTTCCTTTTCTAACCTCCAAAAGCACTTGTTTTGTAACAACTTCTTGGTTATGTCATTTGGGAGGATGTAGAATCGTGTCTTGGAAGCCAGTAACCAAAGGTGATCTGTGCCTGGAGGAACAAAGGAGATCTGGGCTGAAACAAGGGAAGCTCAAATAGTTAATTTTTGAAGCAACACTTACTTAACAAAGAAATGTATTCAAACATCCTTAGGCCCGTCTGTCCATCAGAAAAGTCCATGCAAAGCTGTGAGGGAAAGATGCCGATATCGATCTCGCATCCCAATGGGAAGATTAACTTGCGTCAAAGAAAGCCACCACCAGAGAGAAGTGCTGTGACAGCTGTGGCACTTCTCTTCATTATATTCCTAAAACCTGGATTTCCAGGAGAATGTGCCCTTGTTTAGACACAGCGTGAGTCTGAGATCAAGGCTCTATCGGTGACTGAAGGATCCTTTTTAGCATTAGCGTGCTAAGCGACAGTCTTGCTTAGGTAGTAGTAATGTCTTCCAGCACTGTGCAGCGGAGCCAGCGTTGTTGCCTCAAAGAAAGGGAAAATACCGCTTTCCGAGGGAATTTATTTATTTATTTGCTGTTGTATTAACTAAACCCAACATTGTGAATGGGTGGAAAAGCAATGAGGATTTTGGGGATCTAAAAGTGTACAAACTCTATTACCCAACGCTAAGGGAGAGCAAATCCTAAGAGGTTGGTTGAAGGCAGGAGGTTATTACTGATAAACAGTTGAAGCTGAGATAGCTGTGGGTAACCTCTTTGCATGGTTCATGTGCACCCAAAAGTGGTCAAGTTTTGATTTAAACATCTGGCTTGGGAGACTGGGTACCAATTGCAGCTATGGAGAACTACGGAGGAAAGAGCTGTGGGACTACAGAAGGAAACGAAGCCGTTCAGGATGGGAAAGGAGAATAGCCGAAAGCCATGTATTTATCAACCAAGTAACTGTACATAGTTCAGCCTGGAGCTTCTGACTCTGGTCAGCTTCTGGCAAGGTCGTTCCCATGTAAATATAAAAGTATATATACAAAATTATGCATTTATGCAAATGCATCTGGGGTTCTTATGATAGATCACACAAATAATGGCACAAAGCGTATGTTGTAAAGTCCTTCCCGATGGACTTGCTTAGAATTAGGGGAAGGAAACAAGGTCACCAACAACCTGTATTTATTTTCTCAGATGCAGTAGGGGTTTGGGGCCAGGGGGTTGTCAGAATTTGCTCTATTTGTGCTAGTTTCCTGTAAATCCTAGTTAAAACTCTTGCTCGCTTATCTCAAAGTGATACTTACCAGGCACGCGCCAGGTCTGGTTTTGGGGGTGGAGGGTTGGTGTGTGAGTGTTTTATAAATAGCTCTCTCCAAATAGCCTGGCCTGGCAGCTCTGAATAAAGAGTAGGTGCTAAAGGGTACGCTGGTGGATGCGGGCAGCAGAAATTTATTCACTGTTAGCTTGGAAAGAAAAGTGTCTGTCCGCACGTGTATTGACCTGCACATCCCAGGAGTACCCGCTGTCAGGTAGTCTATTGATCGCAACCAGATTGTTGCAGGAAATGGGAGAAGTTATTGGTCAAAATCCGGTTCTCATAAGCAGGTATCAGCCACGGGGTTTGATCAGAATTATTCCCTGCTAATAAGCTAGCCAGCCTGTTTGATCACCTCCCTCCCCCACTTTCCCCAGGCAGCCCCAGATTCCTGAAAACGTGCCGTTCAGATCTATTTTTCAGAGGTTTGGGATAGGGTTGGGTTGTTTTATTCTCTCTTTCAGCAGTAAATAAATCAATAATCTTGATCCTGAGGGTAAGGCTGCCAACCGTCCGTGGGTCTTGAGCCACAGCTTGTGGGAATCGCCTGCTGGGAAGGGGAAGGGCTGGCTGGTGAGAAAGGGGAACGCAAGCAGCTGAGCTGGACCTAGGGGGGAAATCGGAGGAAACCAGAAAAGGGCAAGTGCTGCGTGTGCTGGGCAGACTGGATGGGCTGAAAGGTGCTCTCTGGCTAGGGTTGCTCTCCCTCTGCATCTGTTGCCTGCTGGCCTTTGAACCTGTGTATTGTAAGGGGTTGGCGCTCGTTTGCTTTTAGGGCAGCTTTCAGAAGGAAAAGTGGAGGTGAGATTTGCTAAAATAAAAAAAAAAAATAATTTTTTTGGTATTGCTTTTGCTATTGGGATGCTACAGCTTACTATCGTATTTTTTTCTTGGTATCTCCATTTAATAATATTGAACAAAACATTCAAATCATCAACATCAACCTAAATTACAAGGTATTTGGGAAAGAAAAAAGATTTCTGCTGCCCACAGAAACCTCTTCCAAGAGGCAAATCTTGATTGGAGGAAGGAAAAACAAATCAAGACCAACTCCAAATATTTATCCTGGAATGAGCTACAAGTTTTGCTGTGACATGAACACATCTGCAAAATACAAGTATGCTAACATAGTGCTACAAATAGGTATTTCTTGCAGTGAGAGTACGTAGTTCCACGTAAACGTGAAACCATCTCGGGCTTGGTGTCTGTGCGAGCGCTTATTTCTGCATCAATAACGAGGCACTTAGAGCCCTGATTAAGCAACTCACACTTCGGAGGGAAGATTAGCTCCAGTTGATCATATCTTTAGCAGCTTCTGTCTCCTTTACACTTTCCTCTGCTCTTCTGAACAATAATCAAAAAAGTGTTTTTGTGCCTCAGAGGAATGATGTTTGTTTCTCTGGAAACGTTACCCTCCCATTTAGACGGGATCTGCTGGTGGCGGGGATAATCAGTGTCTTCACGTGGGCTGCTTCTAGTCTTCAATGTCAGAAGGTCACTTTCCTGTTTGTTTATAAGAACAACAACAAAAGGAATTATTGTATGTCTTAAAAAAAAAAAAAAATCTACTTTATGAAACATCTACTGCTTTGTGCTGTACTGTACAAACCAATATACCCGTATAAAACCCCAATGCCAAGTTAAATATTTCTGTCCAGAAACACAGCTGAACTGCAGCCCTCTATTGCTTTCCAGAGGACGTCAGCTCTCCATTATGTGCTCTCCTATTGCAGTGGCAGATGCATAATCCCAGCTGCATGCTTGGACATGAGAAATGCAGGACATGCTCTAGTACCTACCCATATGGGAGAAATGAAATCCTACTCCTGAAGATTTTTATGGATAACCTCTTCTGAGCAGGATTGGGATTTCCACCTCCAAATTCCTTTGATATTGTTCCAGCTGGAGCATGCTGCAAGGTAGCCCACTGCTGTTTTTGTTGTTTTTTTTTTTTTTTTTAAGCAGTGTGTAAATCAATAAGGCCATGAGTTTGAGCATTATTATGCAATGGATTTGGAGAGAGAATCTGCAATGTATTTCTTCCAGTCAAGAGCTCTTTAACCTTTCTGCACAGCTGTAGGTGATATGATAACCTCAGCTGACATGCTTTATTCTCTGCTTCACGAGAAAGAGCTTACCAAAAATGTAAGCATCTGTAATCAACTTGTTAATACTACTTATGATTATTCTGTTTACATTAATAACCTAAACAGCCACCATCTATGTATTTTTTTTAAGAGTGTTTGTACCCACAGCATTGCTTCTGATGGTGTGATTATGGGATGATTTGAGAACTCTGTCATGAAGTATGGTCTACTAAGTTGCTGTCTTGGATTGTTTCCTGAAAAAGATGGATTTGACCAGTAATGGGGCTTTATATTGCCATCCCTCTGTGTAAGGAGAGAGGCCAGGTGTGAAGGACTTAGCTGTTTGGCAGTGATCTCTAGGTACCGTGCAGATGATGCTCAGAGGTCACAGGCCCACTGTCTGCTCCAGGAGGTGTTTAGAGATGGGATGAATTTGCAGGCAGTTTAGGATTTGGGTAAACCTGGTGTTTACCGAGTCACCTCCTTGCCTGTAGCTCTCCTGCATTTTGCTATGTGTATGTGTGTTGGACTGAATGGGGACCTCAACCTCCATCTGATGGAACAAGCCCAGTAATTTTCAGGAGAACCGTGGTATCATCTGATGCTTGTTGGAATAGCATCTGCGTTGTCACAACTGTTCTGTAAAATTTGGATGGGTTTTGGCGACACCGGTGTTGCAGTAATGCCATAAGAATGTTAGGTCAATATCCAGGTCCTCTGGGTCCCTTTGTAGCTAATGGAATAACTTCTCTCCACCTTTAACTTTCTCTTCCCTAAGTCTTCTTTCTCAAGTTACCAAGTGAAAAGCAAAGACCAAGCTGCAAGGCATGTGTAGCCTCCCTTCTGAAACCAGAGGAACCTCTCTGGTTTCTGTAGGCTGCTGTTTAAATGGGTACAGCGATAGAGGCCAGGACCTGGATTCAGTGCCCACATCTGCCCTGAAGTGAGCATCAGTCCATCTCTGCCTCATGGTGTATTGCTAATGTGTGTTTAAAAAAAAAAAGTGTCTGGAGTTGTCTGCCTCGTTTCTTGGATCCTCCCAGTGGACTATTTCTACGTAGACACCATCGGATTTGCAAGGAAATGCAAAATGACATTGGAGATACCAGTCCCAAACAAAGACAGGTGAATGTATGATAGATACCAAAAGGTCAGATTCTGCACTGACATTTACAGAGACGTCTCTGTAGGTCTTGATATTTTTTTCTATTATCTCTGTGCTTACATTTTATATTCATGTTGTCTAGATCCTACAGTTCACTGTGCTCACCTCCAAGCAGACCTCTTATTTTAACCATCGCTTTGTAACTTTTCTTCTCTGTGTGCCTAAGTATTAAAACGATTACTGGCTAAAATGTACACCTGGCTATAGATTTCTACAAAGTTATTCAGGGGTGGTCAAACAGAACCACACATGTATAATATCTTTACAGAAGGTTCGCTAATAAAGCACTTGGTTTTCTCAGAAATCAGACCAGCTCAGTAAAGACTTTGTATATAATTTGGGAAACCTTGGAAGAGGGAAATGGCTGGGAGAGCCTTACAGCCCAGGCACAGCAGCTTACCAAAAGCTAGCAGTCGTAGCTGTGGAGCGGTGACCAACGTGCTGTGGTGAGATCAAGCTGCAGTAGGAAGCAAGCATAAAAAGATGGAGAGCACTTAAGCCTAGGATGGATGAGAGCAATTTGTGCTAGCTTCCTCGCAGGGCTTATTTCACCTAGAGACAAGCAATAGCAACAGAAGTAGGTAGTCTCAGAGCAGCAAGTAATAGTGCTTTATAGATATTATAGATACTGTGTGGTTGCATGAAGTCCTGTTTCATTTCCTCATGGTAAATAGTTAAAAAGCAGATTATATTATGAAATTGTATTATGAAATAATAAGCAGGAGAGCAAGCTTATCCTTAAGTGAAGAGTTTCGGAAAGCCAGGAAACACCGTTTTGTTGTTCTCTTGCTTTGAAATTACATTGCTTATTGCTGCCTACAAGTCCAGGGATATGACCACTTGGAGTATCTCTGTGTCCAGTGTGATCTTTTACATTGAAAAATGATTCAAAATGTGTTGCTGGAACAATTTAAAGATGACAAACGCAAGATCTAATTTGGTCAAAAATTCATTAGTTCAGTGACATTGTTCATATTCTAAGATACTATTTTAAAGTATTTGATTCCACGCATTAATATGCTACTTTTTTCTTTCTGATTTTGAATCCTCACCCTGGCTTGTCAGAGCTATTGGCAAAGTAGAAGGAATTTCAGACTCAACTCTTGTAGTGGTCTAGTTTCTGGAGTGGTAGCCACATCCTCACAGCAGCCTTCAGCTGCGTGACAAGGCCTCTTGTGCCACCGGTGTGTTGGAAGCGTTACCATCCCCTTGTGCATTCCCTTGACTTAGATCAGAAGGATGCATCTGAGTATTGAAATTGAATGTGTGAAGATTGGCACGAGCTGCTGCTGAAGTTGCACGTGAAATAGCTTCAGCTAAAGGTATTTCTGTGCTTTTTCCTTCTGTTGTAAGCCAGGTCCCACCACAACCCCCTAACCTCAACAAGAATGCGGCAGTAAATTAAATGCATTCATAGAAGCTTATACTCAAAAAGCAGTTCTTCACTTGTAAGGGAAGCAGAATCTTCAAATATTCAGAATGTAGTAGCAGATTTCCCTTCTTGTCTGTCTGCTTGAGATGAACATGACTGGGAAAGGAATTACAGATAAATAAAGGGATATTGAAGTGTCAGCGGTGATAAAGTATGATCTGATTCTGCTGTTGGACTCTAAGTGGGGTGGTAAAACTGAATTTGTATGCAAAGTGACTTGTCTTTTTGCTTCCTCTCCCTTCTTAAAGCACAGTATAGAGAATAACTTCTTCCACTGTAGTTGCTTCCTTTTAGAGGTGAATTTTGATCAGAATTAAACTGGAGATGTTGGCTGATACTTATTCTGCCTTATTCAAGCGCTAGAAAATAACCTCAGAGATGAGGATGGTTATGTGATCTCTGCCAAAGAGCAGGCCTTTGTCTACCTTGGATCTGACACCTGACTTGTAGAATTAACCCAGGATGCTCATGAATCAGTTTCCTGAACTGATGCTTCCTGATGTGTTTTATTTTTTTCATCTTGGAACTGCAAGTGTAAACCTCAGTGTACATGGAGTAGTTTTGTCAAAGATCACAGACCTTTTTTCCATTTTTGCCGTTCCTGTGCCCCCTACCTTTTGCCCTTGTTTATGACACAGCTTGCTTCATGGGACTTCTGATGCGCTGGAGTTTCTGTGCGTGTTTGCTGGTGGATGAGAGATTCAGTATTTCTGATTTTTAGTTTTCCATGGCTATTAATTGACTGCAGATTGTTCTTAAATAACATTTTGGCATGAAACTCTCCTTACTGTAAAAGGAAGAATAGGACAGGTATCTTTGAGAGAAACTATAATGGGGGGGGGGGAAGCAGGCTTGTATAAATATTTCAGTGCAGCCAACAGACACTTTACTATTAGCTACTTGAGTCAGATGAAACCTTTCCATTGATAATATATCAAACATAGAAGCTGTGGACCAGAATTTTAGAGGGCAAACTTCTTCAAATTTGAAGAGATTTAAAGAATATTACTGCCGAGGATTAAATCTGCAACTGAAAGATGCTGTAGTCATGATGGAAAACAAGACACTGACAGTTTTATAAAGCTCAAGCAGCTGTGCATAACTGCAAAACAGATGTTCCAGCGTGCATTTGCTCTAGCCACTCAGCCAATATCCACATTTGGAATGAACACCTCCTGAAAAGTGTTTTCAGGAGGGGAATGACGTTCATCCATTCTCTGTGAATAAATACAGTTGTCTTTGTCTCCCTCATCGCTCACATCCTATGAACCATATGTGTGAGGGCCAGATTTTTTTTCTGTACAAAGAAGCAATGCTTGTTGCTGGTTTCACAAGCTAAGAAGCTTCTGTTTGTAAAAATTTCACCAACACTGAGGATGTTTATTGAGTTAGATACCCACCAGAGGTTGGGCATTTCAATTACAGAGCATCACTTCTTGCCAAAGCTTGCCATAACAGATGTCTCATTTCCTAATACAGAACTGAATTCTCCCTGACATCCAAATTTTCATCATGGAAATGCTCTTCTGCAGGCATAAAGGCAAACTAAATTAATCTGCTGTGCTCTGAGTAGAGAAGAAAGAGTCTGAGCCTTTTATTTTTTTGAGATGTGTAGAGCATGGTAAATAGCAAAGCTCCTGATGGCTTTGTTACGGCTGTTGTTTGTTTTTTAAGTAGCGGGAAAGTATTCTGAAGACATACGGAAATGCAAAGCAGGCTAAGCCATGAGAACTATCTGATGGGGTATGTGATGAAAAAGCAGGTGTACTGTGTAGGAGGACAATGGAGTAGCCTCCAGCACTTTATTTATGAGAATATCCGTTGTCTTTTTCTCTCTGCAGCAGACACGTGGCAAAACTGTCTCTTCAGAAGTGGATCAAACAATGCTACCAACAGATTCTTCTCCTCTCCCATTTCTCCTTCCATGTCCATCATGTAACTAGTAGATTTCAGGCTCAAAGGATTACGCAGAAATTAAATTTTCTGCCAACTTGATTTCAGCGGCGTGTTCTTTTGCTTCCGACTAATTGGTGTGCAAAGTGTGAAGTTTTTATATTAGCTGTTATCTAATGTGGTGAAACCAGCGGAGAGGCCAGGGATCCCCTTTAGTGAGAGTGCAGCTGCTCCCTCGTATGACTGCTGTGCATTAGCGAATGTGACTCCCGGTCGTCTCGTTCTCTTCGGTAAAGATCTATCGATGACAATCCCAAGAGCAATTCAATTTGAGAGACGTGGGCACGGAGGCGTAATGTGTCTTTGTACTAAAATACCCTGCCTAGAGTCATCAGAAAGTGCCTGACTAACTGAAGTCGACTTAAGTGCCCTGTGCATCCGTAGGGGTATTATCTCATTTAAAATGACTTTGCAGTGTCATGGGCATACTGAGATGCATCTAGGAAGTGAGTCAGGACCTAGGTTGTCCTTTCCTGAAGCCATTCAAGTATCTTCCTTTGTTGTCCCTGAACTACCCCATTTTGAACAGAAACATATCATTGAGAAGCATCAGCTTCTGTTTACTTGGTACTGAAGAGAAACAGCCATTATTAGGACGTTTTCTCTCAAAAAAAGAAACAATCTGTTGTTTAAAATCCTAATGAGAACAGCCTTGCTTTTATTAGATCCTTTTGTCAAAACCTCTGCTATCATATGTCTAGAAAGAAAGGGGGGGCGGGAAGGTGGGGGGATGGGGACAAGTAATGATGGGGGAATAGCTAGAAATTAGAGTTCACAGAAACGTGGCAGTTCGGTTTCATCCAGTTATGCATTTGGTCCCTTCCATTCTCACTGAGCTCAGTGGCACGGTTCCCACTTCCTGCAAAGGGACAAGAACAAATAACAAACCAACAGAGTTGTCTGTTTTCTGAGGATACATGTTTTGGAAATGGAGAGAAATGGAAAAATCATCAAATGCACCACCAGTGATTGCGTAATTGGCTAATTGACCACTGCTGCATGATAGCTGCAGACGAGAGCGTTGGACCTATAGCTTGGTGTAGGTCAAACATTGCTCTTCTGCGCCCAGCTTTGTGAAGATGGGGAGTAGGCTTTCCAAGACAAATATGTAAAAAAGCAGCAGAGTAACTGGGATCAGCTGTAGCCATGAATTCTATGAATGGTTTGTTGGAAAGAGCATTAAATGGTAACATCAGTCCAAATACGAGGTCTGCATTGTCCCTGTTCCAAGCCTGCAGATGGATAATTCACTGTGTAAGAGGTTTTCATGGCTGACATTTCAAGCAGTCCTATTTGCCTTGGACGGGCTTTCTTTAAAAAGAGAAAATCTTAACCTTTTGTATCAGAAAGTTTTTATTTCTTTTCGGTAAAATGTGGAGAGAGGAACCAAGGAAAAAAGCTGCCTGAGGATTATTTTTCCCTCCTTAAGTGAGTCAGAAATCAAAGGAATCTCACGTTAAATGGAAAGGAGGCAACTAAAGGTTGGGAGGTTGGACGGGATTTATTTTTTCTTTTCATAAAATGTGTACTAAGATATGGAAGTCATTGCCACAAGAACTCATCTTGGAGAGAAATTTAGTAAGAGTTGGGAAAGTAGCTGAAGTATTAATAAATTTTAAAATGTGTATTTGAAACGGCTTGGAAGAAAATTAAGGTTTTGTGATATAAGCTAGACCATAGTAAGAGTTCTCCTCACTTCTTTCCTTCCATCAGTGCCCAATGCCCAGCTCAGATGCTCAAATGGAAAGATCTACATGAAAGCAATAAATCTTTCCCATTTTGGACAAACTGAGTCTGCTCATCATGAACGAGTTTCAAGCACTGCTCCTGAGAGCATCTCCAAGTGTTAATCCACGTTTGCTCTGCCATGAGTTACGGTTAATGTTGCTAGGTAGGTACCCTTCTGTTTTCCTCTGGTTTCTCTTAGCTTTTTGCAGACAATGAAAGCAACAGGTTGGTGGGGAGCCTTTTGATAAAACCCTTTGCACTGACTTAGGGCAGCTGTCTGGGTAGAAAGATTCTCTTGACACTCTCGATGGTGCTTCCCTTCTGGCCTTTTTATCTTGTAATTGAGCAAATGAGGCTTCGTAAAGGAAGACTCTTCACCTGGTGCTTAAATGACTGAAGCTGATGAGTTCTCCTGTCTGTGTTCAATAAGTGTATGTGCATACTGATTTTTTTAGGTCTTAAAATGCAATTCCATTGAAGAACATCTTCCTTGCTCCCACAGGGAAGCGAAACTGCTGTTGCTTCTAAATATCATTATTTAAATAAATGTAAAAACCTCTGGTAATTAATGCATGATAATAAATTAAAATTGTTAATTTTCTGACCCATGTCCACTTAGCATTGTGGATAACGAAGACAAGTGATGTGAGCAGCACTAAAATTTCTATTTAACACCAAGATGAACTGTGGTCTGGTAAGGGTGAGGTCACACAACAGCATAACCACGTGTGTGATGCACTGGGCATTTTTCCCCCAAAACTACGAATATGTTTTCAACTAAAAGGCTAATATTTTTGCTTTCTATTTTGTCCCACAACATCACTGGTAAAGTTTAGAGGTTGCCTGCCCCTTTCAAATGTAGCCTCAAAATACGAAAATGCAACATTGCCATGGTAACAAGCTGCTTCTGCCATCCATAAAAATAAAGGGCCGGCTATTTGTTTCCAATGATAACATCTTATGTTTAACTGCCTTGAGCAGTGCTGACAGGGTCAATCCTTGTTACAATATTCGGTTCTTCTTGGTCAAACAAAGAAAAACACTGCCTGCTAAAACTGACTGTGATGGACACAATCATAAATCCTCAATGTTAACCGATTCTTCTTCTTAATGCTGTAAACAATCAAATGTGCAAAGCACCCTTGTCACCGCTCCCATGTGAGATGCACAGCACTCAGGCTGGTTTCTTAGTTGGAGAAATATGATAGTGAATTTAAAACTTTATTTAAAAAAAAAAAGTTTCACTTCAAGGAGCTTTAAGATGGATGCGTCCTGGAGAGACGGTGGCTGGTGAGAAATACCACCCATGGTTATCTAAGGTGCTTCATAGCTGTGGAAGAAAAATACAGTCATTACAAAAATGTACCCAGCCCTCTGGCCTTAAAGATTGTTGTGTTGCGTCTGCTGCTAGGATTTCTGGCAACCTTCTTGCTGCCCTTCCTTCCCGCTGCAGTCCCCTGATGGCTCTCGCGCGTGCCCTGTTGAAGGACAACACCATTCTCCTTAATGCACTGCTGAAAAACGAGCCCTGGAGTGGGGAATGGGAGTGGTTCACACAACTCACTTTCCTGTGCTTAGAGGAGGTTGTGCTGGAAGTTGCAAATTGCCCTGCTTTCAGCTGGGATGGAGTTAATTTTCTTCCCAGTGGCTGGTGTAGTGCTGTGTTTGGGATTTAGGATGAGTATGTCTGGTGGGACTGCAAATTTGAGTCAAAGATGAGGATCCAGGTGTCTCACTGTACCTCTGAGTGCCTAAATGTACCAAGGGGGGGGGGGGAAGGACAAATATTTGACTCTTGGTTGTTTGGAAATACTCACTAGTTACTCTCTTTATTGTTCAGATGAAGTTGGTTTAAAATTTGCTCTTCCCCAGCAGTAGATGCTTTGGAACTTGAATGTATGTCAATACGTATGGGAATCTGCATGGATTCCTTTTTAATAAGTCTAGTACAGACATCTAGAGCTTGGGATAGCCTCAGTAAATCAAAATAATTACACTTAATGTTAAATATTCACTACAAGGCCCGGCACTGCAGTAAAAATGTAAATAATCTATATCTTCAGAGTGTGCCAGGTGTTCCAGTAATGTTCTGAAATGCACGTGTTGTCAATAGGTACGTGCTTCACAGGGAAGGCTGAGCACTGCTTAAGCTCCGAGGGGCATGAAACCATGCTACTCGTTGGCTAATAGCAGGCTTCATCCCCTGACAAGTCAGCCCATTGATACGTAGCGCACGGTGATAGCTGTTAGTGCAAATGGACAAAAAAAAAATAAAAAAATATGGGTTTAAATAGCTTCCACGGCTTTTTGTGCTCCAGGCATGTTAGCATTATCTTGCACAAAGGTTATGCAGGGCCAGTCCATCCATTTCTATACTTTGCTTAATTGGGCTCCCGAAAGCATTCGATACATAAAAAGATCGTGATGCTTCCGCAACCGCATTTTAATTGAGGTCCTGGAGTTTCCAGAGGATTTTCTCCTCCCTCCACCAATTTATAAAGGAAACCACCTAGGGAGCGCTTTTCCTTCCTCGGGCTGCCCTCTGGGTTTGGGTGGTGAGGGCAGGACAGTCAGCCGTGGCTCCTGGTGTCGTTGGAAGCAGCGAGGCTGTGCCAACCCAGGGCGATGGGAGCCCTGAGAAAACAAAACCTCTCTTACTACCTTCCTAACCAAACAAAAGGTTGCTGCTCCAGGACACAGCTCGGTGTCTTGAGCAGCAGCACTGCATTATGTGATACCAGCCCAGGCTTGTGCAAGTGGTCTGTGTGCCTCTTCCTCCCAGACTGAGGGGTTAACAAGGGATTTATTTGGTTAACATGGTGGGTGTTCTCTAAAATGGTGGTTCAACTGCCAAAAGTCCACCAAACCTCTGTCCCTTATAGACGTGAGTCTTTTAAGTGAGGCCAGTTCCCTTCTGCCTTTTTGCTTTCTTGATTTAACAAGGAAAAATGTTTCTTTCCTCCAGCAGTCAACGCTAAAATACCTTTCCCACAGGCAAAAATTCTGTCTAGGTATCTGGCACCTATTTAAAGACTGCCTGCTGTAACATGCTACTTCTAGGACCGTACCGTCGCTGTCAGGGAGGAATGCAAACGTTTTCCTTCCTATTTCATCGTCAGGGATGGAGGCATGCAAAAGTCTTCTCAGGAGCAGTGTAAGATTTGGGTGCTTTGTTCTTGGCCTCCTTAATTTCATCTCCACTCAGCCATGACTCTTTCCGATGTGACTCAGGCACTTTCTGCTGACAGCTTTCTGGTGACACCACCAGCCTGGGGGAAAGCGGCACACAGGGCGTGTGAGGCTCTGCCTCTGGTAGTCAGACTGATACGGCCCTGGTTACTTCAAAATCAAGGCTTTGTGTTGTAGGATTTTAGGGTTTTTCCTTCACCACCCCCCTCCTTTTCTCTTTTTTCCCCTTTTTTTGGTAAGTGACTGAGGAGTAAAAAACACACCGAGAAAGGTGTTCATCTTTTTAGATCAAACCTGCGAATTTGAGGTAGATTTAATCACCCATTAGATGGACATGTTCTGTAATTTTGAGTGATTTTGTTAAGGTTTGGTTTGCAGCTCCCGCAGACTTCAATGGGAAGAGGTCAGGCTGGGTGCAGCAGCTAGGGTGAAGGGTGTCCTGGAACATGTCTCAGCACAGAGGAGAGACAGGAAAGGGGAGAATGACCGTTCTGAGCCTATCTTGGACTTCTTAGAGAGAAAACAGGAGAAAATAAATATACATGTATATATACATATCTTTCCAGTTTGCCAAAGCGTGTTATTAAAACTAAAGTAGGCAAAACTCAATCGAAAAACCATCCTGCTGAAACCAGTCAGCTCCAGGTGTAAGCTTGGATCAAATCACACTTCTCTAAGGGCAACGCTGCACTATTTTGTGATTTCCACCACTTTTTTTTGAGGAGGGTTGTTTTCTGAGAGTGTGGAAGGAAAGCCTCAGATCTTGGGCATCCCTGCGTGCGCCTGGGGTGTGGGGGATTTGTGCCTGGGGAGCCTGTTCCTCTGCTGGAGGACCTGAGGGCTGCTCCCCCTCCCTTCCCAGCATCACTGCATCAAAACAAAATAGAAAACCAGTAAAGAAAGAGCTTTGGGAAAAAAATTAAAAAATAATAGTAATTATAAATAATATGCTGATAGCTAAAATCAGGTTTCCTGTTTGTACAAAACAAGTATAATTTACAGGCTTCTAACTGGGTTGGGCCTCGTTACGTATCAATAAGTGTTGGTGCCAGTATCTTGGAGCTGGCTCGTGCTTTAAAGCTGTGCACATTTAATCATGGGCTGCCATTTAGAAGGGAAACTCTCTTCAACGGCCACACACATTACTGGAAAGGATATTGTGGTGTGAGAGAGATCCAGTGGTAGACGTCCAATGGTTTGCTTCTACCTGAACTTAATGGATGATAATGCATCTTTTATGTCATGTGTAATGATAAATTTACTGCACTAATAGGTCCATATGCCATAACAATAGACCACTGCTCCAGTAAGTTCCTCTTTTGTATGAAAAATTGCTTGTGTATTGAGAAGAGGTTGACAGGTAAATTGCTGGATGCTACCATCTTTGATACAGTGATGAACTACGTCTTCAACAAAAACTATTAAATCAAAATCTGTTAACAAAAGCAGAAGGGGAAAACAAGAAACTAGGTAAGGAAGAGGCTCGCATCAGTTCTCTTAAAAGTAAACCTACCGAGAGTAGGGACTGCTGTAAAGAATAATCCCATAGCTCTGCTGTACTGCAGATCTGCAGTACAATTTGTAAACTCTTTTGTGAAGGATTAAAAGTATTTCAGAGCATTTAAGTGCAGGTAGTGGGCATTGCTTGGTAACAGGAAGATGCTAAGCCTTCAGTTTCTCTTAATGCAAGAGCACCTAAAGCATGTGTTCAACTACATATTCAAAACATATTCAACTTTAATGAAGTAAGATACGCTTCTTCCAGTCAGTTCCTAATTTGGAGAGGTGAAATTCCATTAGTCCCTCCTTTCCCATACCCTACCTTTTTCCCTCCCCCCTCGTCCTTCCTCAGTATCCAGCTTGGTGGGGCAGGGAAATATGTTCCAGGAGAAGCCAAACCTCTTCAGACCCCAGAAGCTGATGGCCTTCTATGCTTCTCTTAAATAAGCTGTTCTTTTACTCTAGAAATTTTGTGGTTCTTTTGTTTTACAGCATGGTTAGAAGTGCTTTTTCCTTATGCATATTTAGAGAGATTTTTTTTAAGGGTCATAAAGTTTTCTTGACTTACACAAGCAAAACTGAAAGCAGTGCAACCTTCATAGCTGCTGGAAAAATGAACTGAGAGAATATTTGCATTGTATTTAGTGAAGGTAATTCATACGGCAAGCAGTGAAGGTGGTAGATGGAGAGTGGTGGTTGTATTCCTCATTTGCATTTTAAAAAGTTGGTGGAAGAACTTAAGGGGAGGTGGGACAAGCTGAAAAATGAAACATCATTTTTTTATGGAAACATCCAGAATCATCCTTTTTTTATTCTTCTATTCCTTTTTTGCATCAAAATTGTGTAAAATTCCGAGAAGAATTTGAGGTAGATATCAGATGACTCAAAACACTGTTAAGAAAATCAACTTTTTAGACTTATTTCTCTTGTATCCTTGAGCAGCAGGCATGCATATGCCTGCTGTCAATAGTGGCCATCTGCAAGCTTGCAAGAAATTTAAACTAAAACTTGTGTCACCACTTAGATATTCCCCATTGTCTTCTGAGTTAAATCATTTACTGGTGGCTCATCTGGCACATTTCTAATTGATATTTCTAGCCTACTTCGTTGGTTACATTGACGTTCAGTGAAAAACCTCCTGAAAATGAGTAGTTCACTGAATTTCTGTAGGAGGACACTTGGAGATCAGGTGTTGGTATACAAGAGTCCCCAGGCAGTTTGGGGGATCCCCTTTTCATCCACTCGTTTTCACACGTGCAGTCTGAGGCAGCAGGCACCCCGCACAACTCACAATCTGAATGTGTCAAACGTGTCCTGAGTGAACCAGAGGGATTCAGTGGCTTGATGGGAATTGCTCAGAAATATTTGGAGTTTAAATCAATGCCTGAGCACTAGGATTATCTAACTGGTATTGAAGAATTCAGATGTTGCGTTTTGTTTCATGCTTGTGAAAAATAGACAATGGATCGCCATTAGTGGCCACTTGGGCCACAATTGTTCACAAAACTAGGCATAACCCCCAGATGGCTGCTTACAGACAACAGCAGAGCTTTGCTCCTTGTGAAGGGACACCCGTGTGTGCTGCTGAACTGCAAAATGCAAACCCTGAGAAGCTGCCGTTTACATAAGGAAATCTGAACACTCAATCGTTTGAAAAATAAAGATCTGACTTCAGGAGAAAGGATTGCATGGGTATTGCCTTAAATGTGGGGCACAGGGCAGCTGGAGGGTGTTGGCAGAGATGCTTACTTGTTGAAGGTGATCCTCCACCGAGCAGGTGGAGGACCTCTGTGTTGGACACATGGTGCTTGCCACTGTCCTCCGCAGCATGAATGTCTTAAATGGATCATTAGCATCTATTATTTCAGTTTATCTTTAGCTTAGTAACATAAATTAAAGGTAATGACTCTTCTAGGAGATCTATTCAGCAGTGAGAAAAGCACAGGAAAAAAAAATATTTACCATATTTCAGCAGATTGTGGTGAATTTGGGCCAGGTGGAGCCATGCCCGCTGATCCTCCTCACGGATGCCGTGGCTCAGGCCCCCTGCACAATGGGAGTGGATGGAGAATGGCTGACACTTGTCCAGAAGCAAAAATAAACACAATTATTATCATCATTACAGCCTCATTGTTTGCTGCACCACAGAACAAATGTGTCACAACTGTTTTTTGTGTGGACTATTATTAGAAGTTGACCCTCGAAACATGTGTCAGAACTCCGCTAAAACAACCGCTTTGTTTGAAAGAAAGTGGTTGTCTTTACGCAAAATAAAAGCATGAATTTAAAGCTCAGCCATCATCTTGAAAAGAGGCTGGAGAATTTCTCTTTCCTGTGAATGACAAGAGAGAAAATGCACCACTGTGAGCCAACTTCTGCTCCAGGGGCTTAAATTCATCTCTGCTAGTGTCATGGAAAAAATCCGCTTAACTTCAGTCGGTGCTGGGTCAGGCCCGTATTTTGTGGGGTGTGTTGCTAGCAGGGCCCATCCCAGCTCTTCCAAAACACATGGGGCAAAGCAGCTACCAGCAGCAGGCTGTGGTCTGCCAGTACCTTGTACATTGCACCAAGCCAAGCATCCTGTCCTTACCAGCGCACAAGTGTATGGCAGCCTTCATCGGGCTTCCTTCCTTCCTTGATTAAAGAGTCCTGTAAAGCAAAGTTGTTTGGAAAAAAGTAAGAAAAGTGACCAGATTATTTTTTCCATTACTGTTGATATTACAGTAGTACTGAGCTGGATCCCATGCACAGAGATGCTTGGGGGCAGCCCCAGCTTGTGCTGAGGACTAGCAGAGCCTTTTGCCTTCCAGGCAAATTTACCCATTTCACTTATAGGGCAGAAGAACCCAATTATATATGGCATGGGGTAGTAGAAAGGCCAGGTGTTCATCCCTTGGTTTTCAGGCACAATCAGGTACCAGGGCCACGGTTCCCAGACATAACTCTAATTTTATGCTTCCTGCAATGATCTACTCCTACGGAGTGCTGCAGCAATAGCCAATGCGTATGTTATTAAATGCACAGCCATTTTCCAAACATTTTTTGGCAAATCCCACTAAAATACTCTTGAGGATAAAAAGCTTAATTAATTACTCTGAATGTTCAGGCACTGAATCCAAAATATCACAATAGAGAATTTAAGGGAGGAAAAATATTTAAAGGGAAGTCTTGTTGTGTTCCTGTTTATGCCAAAAGCCACTTAATTGTTCGTCTTTATTTGTGAATATAAAAATGGAAGTTTTATCCCCATGATCATTTTTTGCAAGGAAAATACAGATAATATTTGTCAACCGTAAACAACTAATTCTAATGGGAAGTAAAGACACTAAATTGATAGAGACATGAGCGCGAGATAGGAGTTTATCAATGAATTGCAGGGGATTCTGCCTAGGACAGCACAGAGAAACAATTAATTTCACAGTATCATTGCCTGCTAGAACAAACTGATGATTTAAGGGGGAAAAAAAATCCTCTAATGTCAAAACAGAAATATTTCCCTGCCTATCCTGCTTTCAAGAAAGCGCTGTCCTTCTTTGGCATTGACTTGCACTCGGTTTCAGGGCTCTTCTCCTGACAGCCTCCTTCAGTCGTTTGCCTGCAGCCTGATGCTAACAGAGCGAAAAGTCACCAATACTTGGAACACCCTGAAAAGCGTTTTTGGGTTCAGACAGGCACTCCCTCTGCAATCCTTCCCTCCGAAACCTGCTTTTCCTGGAAGCAAAGACATGGGGTTGAGGTCTGGGGATGCCATTATATGCTGCCATCTCCTTTACCCAGAAGTTTCACAAGCTGCCCGTGAAACTCAGCCACTATTTTAAAGGTTTAAATGTTACAGCAGAATGGAAACTCATCGTATCCCCTGCTTTGACTCTGGTGTGAGGAATATCAAGTCTGTGGAGCTTTGCATTGATTTCCTTTGGAAGGAACTCCCCGGGGCTGCAGCTGGATGGGGAGATGCTGCACCTCGAGCAGGCCTGGCTGCTACACCTACCTGTGTGATCCAGACTGCCGAATTTGGAGACGCAAAGGGAAAAATCAACAGTGAAACTTGCTATTAAAAATAGACTGATTTTTGCATATCTGGTCCTAGCCAGGGAACGGAGATGTCATGGCACTGCATGATCACAAGACACGTTTTTTACATGAGCTCGACTTTAAACTTGCAAACAAACAGCTCATAAATTTGGAAGGCTTTATCTCATCTCTTTCCAGCTCTTTCATCACCACTTCTCACCCATTAGGCTGACATCCATCATGCCCTCAGCGCGAGGACAGGAGATATGTGATCGCTTCAGCTGGGGGTGAGGAAGGAGAGCCTGACATCACCGGCGAGTGCCCACCCAGGCGGAGCGCTCTGATCTCGCTCGGCTTTGAAATACTCAATTAAAATAGGTGTAAAGGATTGACAAGACCTACTGAAAGAGGCGGAATATTTCAAAGAGAAGAACTTGTCACGCTGGGCTGCAGGGTGTGGGAATCTACATAGGAGGGCAAAGAGAGAAAGATTTTTAGTTATAAAATATTCAGGAATCTCTTGGCTCAGCTGGGGAGGGAGGACAGGAATCTGCTCCTGCTGGAAGAGGAGGCTCACCAGAAGAATATTTCAGATTTAAGCATATCTGTGTTATTCATCCTCACTTGAAAGAGATCAGATGGAATCTGTGCTTGGATTGGAGAAGCTGATTTCTGGTTTTGAGAAGCCTGCTTTCCAGTCGTGGCCACCTGTGGCTGGGGTGTTGGGAGGTGGAGCAAAGCGCCTCCGGTTTTACAGGTGAATTTGCAGCCACAGATGTGGAAGCCACAGCTACCCTTTGGGCTGTGTGCTAGGGGTAGTGTCTGGCTTCTCACCTGCATGCTTCTCCGCTGTGTAGCTGGAGATATGCCTTGATTTCAGCTTTGTTTGAGGGCTGGTCTAAGGTAGAATGAGGAACGTTGCCACGGGGGTTGCATTGGGGATGATATCCAGCCTTTGGTTACTCTTGTTGCAGAATTACAGTTTGTAATTCCCTCCGTGCTCGCTAAAAAGCCTGAGAGATTTTCAGCTTTGGAGAATGTGCTGACAATTCCCTGAAACGACAAGAATCATAAATTTACAATCAATTTGTTATTCGAGTGAACAGCCCAGGGCTGCACTTGCTCGTGTGAAACTTCAGCAGCAGAGTGGTGTGGATTCCCTTCAACCCTCATGTCTCCTGGTGCTTCTTTAGCATCCTTAAAATAGTTATTTGTCAGCTTCTGCCAGCAGGAGCTCATCTTTCCTTCTGTCTGGAAGGGATGTGTAACATCTTACTATGGGGGTGAAATCACTGGAGAACCCCACCAGCTCCGCGTGGAAGGGGATCCAAGAGCTCTGAAGCCTTTAGGAGGAGCTTGGTGATGCCACCCCAAGGCTGCTGTGGCTGTGGGATGCTGCTCTGTGGCTGCAGGGCTTGTGATCAACATGGACATGGAGCTGAGGAGACAACTCAGCAGATGCTGGCAGCTCTTCCTCACTTCCCAAGTAAACACACATGCAAGTCTTCCTCTGTAATTCTCCCGTCTAGGTGTGCGTGGAGATCTCTCTTGTATTTACAAGATGCATGAGCTCCCTTTTCTCCACCCCACTGTATTTCAGGCCCCACCACCACTGTTTATGAAATGTTGCTCCCTGATTAATTGCTTGCAGCCAGCGCGTACCCATCTAGCTCTATAAATGATTTGCGGGAATTTTTTGAAAACGACGTGCCCGCATAAATCTCGAGATGATTGCTGCTCATGCTGGTTTGTGGGGGCTTGTCTTCACGAATTTATAGTTTATGGGAAACCAAATATGCACCCTACTAGAAATTCCTGGAAGAATGCGTTAGTCTTACTTAACTGGAAGGAGGAAAACAGTTTTTCTAGCATCTTTGCAGATCTCATATATATATATATATATATATATATATATATATATATATATAAATGTGTGTGCGTATACCTATATATGAAAAGTTATTGATACTGCATTTCTCTTTTCCTCTCTTTGTGTGTGGAGCACACAGCCTGCAGTCTGTACGTAGCTGGACATCTGTGATTTCTGACTTCTCTATTAAGAATGCTCCAGCCTGAGCATTTCTAGGAGCTTGCATTTTGGGGGCTCCAATCTGTTACATTTGGGGGTTCAGGCTCCCTTCTCTGTCCTGCAGTGGGAAGTGTCAGGAAATCCCATGCCTCTGGGCATTCCCATCACTTCTTGAGGTCTTTGTAATTGTCCAGGAGCAGCTCTTGCAGGCACTTTCTCCTGAGTTGCCCATCAGGTGCTGTACATGAGCTCGACCGTGTTGTTTGTGAGAGCTATCCCTTCCCTCCCTCCTCCTTTCTAATCCTGGCGTGAGGCTCAGAGGTAGCTGTCTTCCCTGCACTGGGAAGAACAGGCTGAGGGATCTGCTGGCAAATCCTGCAGCCCCTTCGACTCTGGGGAAAAGGGAGCAGCTCAGGGAGGTGGGAAGGTCTGACAAGTCCATGGGTATTGCCCATCCCCTCTATCAGTCTTTGATTCTGTTCGTATCCAAGCCACAACCACCAAGTAAACCATCTTTCCTTTAAATAACCGCGTTTTTTCTCCAAAAACCGTACACAGTGTTTACAGTTGAAATATTCCCTTTAAGGACACATTCCTGCTATTTCTGCTGCACTCAAGGCTGTCACCACTGCTGTGCTGGACGTGTCCAAGAGGTGTGGAGCCCAAGCACAGGTCTCTGCTGGGCTTCCTCGCACTGATTTCTTTGCGTTCATGCAGTGGAGACGAAGCAGAACCAAAGCTCTCGTTTTCCACAATATCTCGAAATAGCCTTTGACAGCTGGTCATCTTCTGAAGTCGAAGATGGAATTTATTAGAAACTGCTGTTACTAGCTCTGGTGTTTCTGTTGGCAAACAGGCACGGGAAGTCTCTCTTATCACCTCTCTCTGTCACAGGAGAGCATTAAGCGTAATTAAGTCTTGGAGAAGATCATTATGTACAGTTCTGCTGTATCTCAGGAGTTTCTGGTCGCTCATCTGCCACAGGGCTGGTCTGTGCTCTCGGCACACCACCTTGCTGTCCAAGAGGAGTAAGGCTGGATTCTGAGCTGCTGTTACTGGCTTAGCTCTGCTAAAGGAAGCCAAATCCATACTCACCATATACATCCACCTGAGGATATACATCCTCTGACTTTTAGACAGGTAATTACAAGTCTGTTCCCAAATCCTCCAGCTCCGATGGATGTTGGGTTGGGTCATATGGCCACCAGAAGATTGTTTTATAACACATGGTAATTTTCTTAATGGCAGTTTCCTGTGAAATGATCAAGTTGTTCAGCTTTTATTACATGTGTTGTTGTCTTTGAGTTCTGATAGCAAACTAGAAAGGTCTCTGAAATATTCCAGTCTATCATTTTAAATATCTCTCCCTAATTAACCAATATCCAAGTCACAAGACAGAATGAAGCAGTTGATCCATGTCATGTTTTTGAGCCCACCCCGGATGATGTTTTTTACTCTATGGATTGAATAAAGACATCCCAAATAAATTATTTCAAATTCAAGCTTAACATAGTCCTGTGTAACTTTGCCAGCAAATCAGAAGATTATGAGTAGTGGGACTTCCACATAATTGCCCATTCCCAACTTGTCTTCAAGTTCTCTCTCTCTCCTATTTATCTCTGCGAGCAGCTGTCTCAAAAATGAGTTTGGGTTCCTACTGGGGGTGCAGAGCAGGGAGGAAGCACGGAGGTTAAAGTTACTCCATAGCTGCACAATCCTCCAAAACCTGAGCTCTCGAGCAACATTGAGTGGAGCAGCTCGGTTAAATATAGCGCTCCGCTTTAGCCTTTCCTTTTGGCTGTGACTCTTTGAATTCTCATCCAGCCTCCTCCAGGCTGTCTGTCTTGGTGCTCGTCCCGCTGCCTTCCCCCGGCTCTTGGCTCTTCCAGCAGGGGTCTGGCACAGCACGGCCGCACCAGGCGCTGGCTCTGCGGGTGGCTGGGGAGCAGCTACTTCGCAGCCCCTTTCGTGGCTTTGGGGCTGAGCTCGGGGAATGATCAGGTTTTTTGTTTTTATTCTTCATCTCCCAGTGCATCGGCCGTCTATTTCTTAAAATCTGCAGCAAGAAGATAGGCAAGAGGCTGAGAAAAGAGAGTTTTAAAACCACAACAACAACAGGTCACTGAGAAAAGGGCAAGTTTTACCTGCTTCAGCTGAGGCAGCCTGCGAATTGCATTCTGCCAGAGTCTTTGTTCGTCTCGCTTCCCAGCGATGCCCTTGTCTGCCCTGAGCGTGATCCTCAACTCCTCTTCTCTTTGACTCTCCCCACGTGCTGGAAGAATTCACATTCTCATTTAAAATGCTAGTATAACTGGCTCACACTTCTCATGCCTCTTTTTTTTTTCTTCAGACACTTTCAGTGCTTGGATGTTTTCTTCTAGCCAGAGCTCCAAGAATCCCACAGTTATCTGGAAAGCTGTTTTTTTTACTTAGAGATGGTATTTCTCTAGACTTTTTGAATATGAAGGAAAGTTTGAAGGATAACTTAAGTGTCCTCTGCTTGCTCAGAGAGGGCAGGTGCCTGTGGCACCGTTAGCAAAGGGATGCTGCTCCCCGGGAGGATAATTGGGGGCGAGGGGCAGGAGCTCGCAGGCACGGTGAGCGCGTGTCCGCTTCCCCACACCAAGGCCCAGCAGAGCCAGAAGTATTCCCTTCAGCAGTATTCCCTGTCCACAGCAGTGTGTTAACTCTAGTAACAAGGGCTGAGAGAAGGTAATCACGCTAATATAATAAATTCCTTTCTCTGGTAAGAAACAGCAGCTCCGTTCGCCTGACTCAGCAGCCTTTTTGCTACTGGAGAGAGAAGCTAGAGCACAGCGGGTCGTGACACCCGTGCTGGGAATGTTGAAAGGACTAAAGGAGGAGGCACTCTCATTTCTCTTGCCCCAAAAGTCAGTGGCCTGTCCGGGTAGGAGTTCAGTAAGTTATTTATCATTATCATAGCCTCCTGCAGTTTGTCTCCAAAGGGACCGATGGGGCTGCGCGTGCAGCTTTGGGCCGCATTTCTTCAGAGGTGCTGTTAACATCCTCCCAAAGCCCTGCTTGTCTCTACCCTGTTGGTGGCGAGTCATTGGCTTTGAGTCCGTATTTTTTGCCTGAAAACAGAAACTGCATTTTTTCTCTTAACAGTGGATTTGTGTAGTCCCTAGAAAATGGAGCCCTGCTCCTCAGATGCACTAATTCAGAGACTGACGTGATTAGTTTCTTTTAAATTATGAGTACTCACATGGTAGTTTGAGGTAGTCAGTCAGTCTTATGTTTATTAATAGCTCTTATTTTATATTTGCTTCCTTATCTTTTTAATAAAGCGAGTATATTACTGAATAAATGTGGAACAGTTTCACTGCAATCACCAAAAAGGGATGTGATGACTGAATCACGGCCACAATTAAAACAGAATAGATACAGCCGGAGACTCAACTGAGCACATCACGAGATTAATACCGCAGATAACTTGTCAGGGGGTTATGCAAAAGGCATTTGCTTTGCCGTGCTCCAGCATGGGGGAAAGTTGAAGGAGACGATTTCATTTCAGCGTCGGACTCGCGCCTGTTGGAGGCAGCGTGGTGCCTTGACCCAGACAGCGAAGATACAACAGTCCCTTCTGGTCTTAGCCCCTTGCCAAGCGAGCCTGCCCAAAGCAGATGGTGATCCATCTTGGTTCGTTTAATTTGCCCTCAGCAACTCTATGCGAATGGTCTCTCGTTAAATCTCACTGTTGTTGCAAGTTCCTAATTTACTGTTGTGGGTTGTTGGTTTTTTTTTTGTTGTTGCTTCCCCCTTCTGAACGGTAGCACAGGATCTGTCAACACAAAGATGCCATTTAAATCCTACACATTAGCAGTTTTTAAATAATGTCCCTTGCCTAGCTCAGACTGTACGCAGCTGGTGGTGGCAGACACCAAAAGGGGAGTGGGAGGAACGGCCGGGTGTGCTTTTGGGAAAAGAGACTAGCTGAGAAGTAACCGATATTAAAAGTTCCCTAAAATCCACGCGTGTGCCACCGAGACGTGGAGACACTTCCCCAATTCCTGGCGTTGGGGTGGCCAGGTGTTCCTGCAGAAAGGCAGAGCAGGGCAGGGCTGGTGGGTCCGTGCTAATGCTGCTGCTTGGGTTAACGGGCAGTAGCTGTGCTGACTGAGGGTCCCATGGCCTGATCTATGCAGTCACTGCCTCTTCCTCACCATTGTTCCTGGAGCCAAATGGGGAAGCTAACAGTTGTAAGATCATGAGTTGCTCCAACGACTGCTAACCCAGAATCCGAAGCTGTTTTTGCCTCCAAGTGCAGTCCTCCTCACACGAAACAATTACAGTTCTCCCAGCTCAGCTGGAAGCTGAGCCCACGTCCCTCATGTGCTGGCTGAACTGTATGTAATTAGCTCTTTAATTTCTATTAGAATATGAAATGGCAACCTAAGGTTTGTCAAAGATGGGACAAATCCTGTAACTGCTAAAGCAGTTCAGTGTTTGTGTGATCTCAGGTTGTGGCCCCAATTTATTCAGGATTTTTGCTGCTCCTTGCAAGGACTTTCAGCTTCTGTTTTTCCCCTAAAATAAATCTCTCCTTAGGAGAGTAGATCCTTGGTGATGAAGCAGAGAAAAAGATGGTGTGCATCAGAGAGCAGAAGCCAGTCTGGCAGCAGGCAAAGGAAGAGGGCACAGGTCTGCAATGCACAAGTTTGTCGGGGGAAAATCTTCCCCCTATGAAGAAAATCCTTCCTTCTGCTCCTGCCGACAAATCTTGTTATCAGGAACAGTCCTTTAAAGTGTGACACTGTGGGAGGACGGACAGACAGACAAGCAGATGGTCAAATGGGCTGCAGGAGCAGCGGGTCCCCAGCCCATTTCTCAGCCGTGGAGACTGAGCACAGGTACCCAAAGTGCTGAGCCTGAGAAAGACAGCAGCAAAACCATCCAAGATGCCATGGAAAGCTTCTCAGAAATACTTTCCTTTAACACTTTTTATCAGGAGTAGCTGACTGTACTTTTATTTTAATATTTGTCCTTCTCCTTAACAGGGAGGGATTGAGGATCAGTATATGCGTTGGCTTCTGTGTTCAGCCTCTTGCTGCAATTAAGTGTTTAAAATGTCTTCTCATCCCTTGGTAGTATAAATATTTAGATAGCTTGTTGTATGATTATACTTTTGCATGCCTCTTGTGGTACAGGCTGATGAGGATTTTGAAAAAAATCCATAATGCCAAGAAATAGGGGAAAACTAAAGAGGTCTATGGGGTTTTGTACATTTCTGTGCATATTTGTTTCTGTGTTTCATGTAGCACGCTCTGCCACATAGCATACAGCTAGCACATTTCACAATTGTGTTTCGGCAATAATTACCCTACTGATAGTCATTTTTTATTATTTAGGCTGCAGTAACCCAGGTGTGCCATCTGCGTCCCAAAGGGAGACAGAAGCTGAGTCTCAGTCACATAAAATCTAGAAAGGATATAGTCATACAAACACAAGCAGGGAGGAAAGCATACTGAATTTACTGAATGGTTGCAGTAAAGGCTGGGGAAAATCTTGTCATGGAGATGCTTCCTTGGTCTTCTGTATCAAATACTTTGATTTCCCTTTTTCCCATCAGAATTCTAGTTCTGGTATATATACTGTCGGTGTATATTATACCAAATCATGCAGCTCTATTAAACAGGCCTTCAGCTAATATGAGCAAAGATACTTCTCCTGTAGTAGGAAAATATCCTGGTAAAAATGCAGCTTATAAAAGATCTACTGATTTTTCTGCCATTCGCTGTTTTAGGGCCAGGACCCAAGTCACCCCATCTATTTCATGGTAGGTCACAAAAGGTAAATACCATCCTTATTTTTCTCTAAAAGTGTCCTTTATTGGTAAACACTGATACCGTATGCTTCGTGTGTCTTTTCAAAGGATCCATCCCAGTAGCACGTTATGCTATTTCACAGTGGCCTTTGTTCTGTCCCCATTCTTCAGGGTAAATCCAGAGTAATTTTGCGGAGGTCAAGGGAGTTACAGTGATCCCAAGCCAGTCCGAATGAGAGATGAATGAAACCATGCAGCTAACTCTGACAAAGTTTATGCATTGCTTGAGTTGGGTATAGATTTTTTCTGATCTCTCTCTGCAGACAGATGAATTTAGTTTCCAACCCTCGTCTGCTGGGGGGGAAAAAAAAGGATGCCCTATTTCGCACAGTCTAACTTGAAGTGCAGTGAAGTGTGAGGAGACATTCCTGTTGATATCAGCAAGTTTGGGGTTGGACCCATACAGTTTTGAACAAAATTCACATTATATTGATTAATCAAACTCTCCAGAGCAGGAAAATTGTAACACCTTCCAAAACAGGACAGCTGCTTGCAGAAGTGGCCTTCCAACTTGAGGGAAAAGCAGTATCTGCCCGGTGATCTCCTGCAAATGAAGCCGTCTCACAAAGCCAAGAGATGCCTCTAGCGAGCACCCTCTGACCAAGGGGAAGGTATCTAGCGAACAGCTGTTTTCCAGCTGACTCAGAGCAAACAGCTGCTACCAAAACAGCCATGCAGCACTCAGCATAGCCACAGCCAGGTTTTTGTTGGTTTTGTTTTTTTTTTTGAAGTGCCTTCTAGGTATAAAGCCAGAACTTAGCAACACAGCATCTGTAATTTGCAGGCTTAACTTTGCATGTGATGAAATGGAGCCAGCCAACAAGAAAAAAAAAAAAAAAAAAAAAATCTTTTTTAAAGTCACACTCTGTTTGTACAGTAGATACAAAGACGTGAGCTTATGTTCCAAGATGGGGGAGAAGCAGAATGCCACTTCTTGGTTTTGTGTGGCTGTGTATACAGCAGCTGTTGTATCCGCATAACTTTGTGAAAGATGTGGCTACCTTTCAGAAAGCAACTTGCACCAGATGTCCTCAAGGAATGAGCAATTCAGAGGTGTAATTGGAACCAAGCTTTGTGAGCAGATGAAGTGAAGACCGACTCAGTGGTCCATCTCGAGTTGGCAGATGCATCTTGTTTTGCTACCCTGAATTTTTGTGGTGGTTTGGGCATCAGTAGTTTGGCGGAGCAATAGACCGTGCCGCTCAGGTGTGACACCAGGAGCGTTCTGCTCTTTTAAGATCCACTTAGCTCTCTGCAAGCTGTGTCGTCTGCTGAGCTGCTTAGACACAAATAATCACAGGGAGCTATTACACCAAGTATGTCTTCTAAGCAGAAGACACGTGTTCCAGCAATATGGGAGAGCCTTTGTTACGTTCATTGTCTTCTGTGCAACAGCAAGGTGATCTACGCATGGACATAAAGGGATCTGTGGGGAGCCAATTAGTTTCTGTCTTTGGGTTGTCTACTGTATACGAAATGGCTACTTCTTTCATTTCACCTGGATGAAATAAATAGAAGTTTCCTTCCTATAAGCATTTGACATTTCAGATCTTGTGGTTGTTTCTTTTCTTTTTTTTTCTCTCCTCTAAAAAGGGAGATGGTTTGGGAATAACAAAAGGTGAAGAGAAAATGAAAGAGATTATCCTAAGCGGAGCAGAACTTCACCAATTAATAAAAGTTGAGCTTGAAAAATATTAATAAAAGGGGAGAGAAAAAAGAAAACACTGTACACGATACACAGTTCACATATCTTAAATGTGTGTTCCTGAGAAGCTACCCCTGTTCTGCTATTGCATCTCATCCCTGCAAACGGAGTATGTAGAAAGTGAGTATAGCTGTATGGGGGCAAGAGGATTTAGGAAGATCTGAGCTTTTCTGTAAGTAATGACCTTTCTCCAGGTGCTGGGGGTTAGTGGATTAGATGCTATGCCCTATGTCCATGGCTCTTAGTAGAGTCATAGAATATCCTGAGTTGAAAGGGACCCATACGGATCATCAAGTCCAACTCCTGGCACTGCACAGATCCACCCAAAATTTTAGACCATGTGACTAAGTGTACAGTCCAAATGCTTCTTAAATTCAGACAGGCTCGGTGCAGTGACTATTTCCCTGGGGAGCCTGTTCCAGCGTGCAACCACCCTCTCGGTGAAGAACCTCTTCCTGATATCCAGCCAAAACCTCCCCTGCCTCAGCTTAACACCATTCCCTTGGGTCCTATCACTGGTCACTAAAGGGAATAGATTGGTGCCTGCCCCTCCACTCCCCCTCCCAAGGAAGCTGTAGACTGTGATGAGGTCTCCCCTCAGCCTACTCTTCTCCAGGCTGAACAGGCCAAGTGACCGAAGTGACCTCAGCCACTCTTTTTACATCTTTCCCTCTAGGCCCTTCACCGTCTTCGTCCCACTTCTCTGGACACCCTCCAACAGTTTTACATCCTTTTTGTACTACGGTGCCCAGAACTGCACACAGCACTCAAGGTGAGGCTGCACCAAAGCAGAGCAGGACAATCACTTCCCTCGACCGACTAGCGATGCCGTGCTTGATGCACCCCAGGACACGGTTGGCCCTCCTGGCTGCCAGGGCACACTGCTGGCTCATATTCAACTTGCTGCCAACCACAGCCCCCAGATCCCTCTCTGTAGGGCTGCTCTCCAGCATCTCGTCACCCAGTCTGTACAGATAGCCGGGGTTGCCCTGTCCCAGGTGCAGGACCCGGCACTTGCTGTTGTTAAACTTCATGTGGTTGGTGATCACCCAGCTCTCCAATTTGTCCAGATCTCTCTGCAAGGCCTTTCCACCCTCAGCTGAGTCTACAGCTCCTCCAGGTTTGGTGTCATCGGCAAATTCGCTCAAAACACCTTCTAGTCCTACATCCAAATTGTTTATAAAAACATTGGAGAGGACTGGCCCTAAAATGGAAGTGGAGGTATAGAGTAGGTGATAGCCGCATATATGGTTTTCCTACTTGTGATGCTTTTGTCTGTAGACCTGTTCACATTTTTTAAGTTTGGGCAGTTGATATTATAATGAGCAAGTCTCAAGTGATGACTGTGCTTATCCCATGGGAATTAACAGTGGATCTGAATCAAACTGTTAATAGGTTCTTTGAAATACAGGCTGCCCCTGGAAATGTATCAGCTGGCCTGGGATGCCACCAGCTACTTCATCTTTGTCTTTGAGGCGTTCCCTTTCTGGTCCCATGCAGTGTAAGTACATTATAAGCCATTTCGGTATGCAGGCCAACACTGCCATCCTCATTTTACAGGTGAGGATTTGTACGATGAGTCTAAGTTGACCCAGAAGGTGAGGTGGAAAACTACTCTCTCTCCAAGCCTAGACTCAGAACATGCTGAATGTGTCTTGGATTTTGAAGATCTTCTGCATGCAAGAACCTCCCAGAGCATCAGGACTAGGTGTGTGTCTAATGGCCAAAGTTTCACATGGATTTTCATGTGTGGCTGAGATCATTTGAGGCCTTCTTCTTGAGGTTCTTCGCTGTCTATGAAAAATGAGCTTTTCTAGGGTCTCTGTCCTTTTCCTACTCATCTGCTTCAATGAAAGTTGAAGGGATTTGATTACATTCAAGAAATCTGTCATTCTCTAGTTCGGTTAAAGCAGGCAATGAAATACATAAAGGATGAAGGAGTTGCGTGCTCATAATCAGTGTGACCACGTAAGCCCTGTTTCCACTGGAAACAAGGCTGAGAACTGACCTCCCCACTGTACCATGAAATCACGTTTGACACCTCTGCTTGTGGACTGCAGGGATGCAGGAGTAGTTAGT
This sequence comes from Anas platyrhynchos, assembly GCF_047663525.1. Taxonomy (NCBI): domain Eukaryota; kingdom Metazoa; phylum Chordata; class Aves; order Anseriformes; family Anatidae; genus Anas; species Anas platyrhynchos. The sequence goes on along the minus strand of NC_092593.1, from coordinate 36,651,715 downwards.
TACCTGTGCTGAAAATGAGCAGTGAATGAAAGCAATTAATGTTTCTACAAAGCATGTGTAGGAGCTTCATACTAAGTGTTTGCTTGAAGTCCTTCAAGCTTCTTTCCCTGAAGTTTTCATGAAATGAATGTTTTTATAAAATTATTTATCTCAAATGGACATACTGAAAGAGTCTAAGGCTGCATATGTACGTGGCAATACAGTTAAATAATTTCTCGTGGCAAGGTAGTTTTCTTGTGGTTATTCCTCCAGTTACACATAAACCAACGGTGATTTCATTGAGAGCTTGCAGCGTGCTTGCTCTGAACTAATGGAAGTACCAGCTCGAGTGGCTTAGCTTTTCTAGCAATAGCTGGATGATCTCATTATCATTCTATGAGCCAAGCAACTGCTGCTGGTTTGAACTGCTCAAATTGATGGGACAATGATTGTGATCGTTTTGAGTGCTCCTGTGATTACTTCCTGGGGGTATTACCTGGGAAGACTCTCTTAACATCAAACACCAGTTACTATTTTGTCCACTGTTGCATGATAAATAACAAGAAAGAAAAGTCTGTAATCTTGCTAATCTACTCTTTGCCAAGCTGCACATTTTATAAATAGGGCAAGGGGAAGACAAACCACTCCTTCCCATTTCTCAGCAAAGACCAAATGACAGAGGCTGAAGTGATTTCCTCTGTTTTCCTATGGTTTCATTACTTTTTATAAAATACAGCCTGGCCTGTTAAGAGAAATGATAAATTATTAAGCCTAAATTACAATTCTCTAAATCAATACGCAATATATATTTTGGTTGCCGTATTTTTCTCTCTTTCTTCACTTACTTAGTAATTAACAAAATTCTGTAATGTGCTATGGGTCTCCTAGGTATTAGAAGCAGAGTGTGCGTGTGGTAATTGCAATTGAAAACCCCAAGCTAGCTATTTGCTTAATGCTGATGTATCTTCATGCTTTGTCACTATCTACAGCAGTGCTGTAATTTTGCTTTCATTTTGTACGTTTTCCAGAAATCTCACTTCTTTGCTGCTTGATGGTCTTTAACAAACGTTATTGCTTCCAAGACACAAGAGCGTCTGCCTGGTGGGTGCTGTCCCTGGCGGGTAGGGGTTGCTTAGATAAGCAGTGCCTTTGGCTCTCTCACACCTCCGAGAAGTCCTGCTGGTTGGGCTGGGAGCCTCGTGCCACTCTTGCTGCAGAGCTACCTGGATGGATCCTCCCCGTTGTTATTGCAAAGCAATGCACTGTTATTGCAATGCAAGCTGTTCACACTGGTTAGCCTTGAAGAAGAAGGAAAAAAAAAAAAAGAGAGAGAGAGAGAAAGCATGGTAATCAGATAGTATTTACTTGAAAAAAAATATTATTGGTTCTCAAAAGTGCAGTTTTTTTTTTTTTTACTCCTTGCAAACAGTTTGAGCAGTTGTAAATGAAGCTTGCTGCTTGAGGAGTGGGGGATCCCTGCATGGAGCCAGTGTCCACTACTGCAAGGCCACAGGAAAACCACAATGCTCCATGTGGACTCACGAGCTCCTGGGGGTCTGCGTTAGGGGGCCACATTTAATGAGCGGCGTAAGAACCATACTGCTGCTCAAACTCCTGACAGCCTTGAGTCTGTGATTCTTTTGCTTCATTTGCTGAAACCATTGGCGCTAACCTCTGCTCTGAAGACGCATGACACTAAAGAATTTTGTGTGTGATGTTCACATCCAAACCAGATTGCTTTAGCTTTCTGTTTGGATAGAGCTTAGGAGGTGCTAATCACCTTTCCGTCTCCCAAACACAGTTTGTGCCAGCATGCGGCATTAACAGGCGCCTTATATTGGATTGTGCACAGTTGGGGAGCGTTATGCCTCAGCATCAAAGAACATTTCAGGCAGCAAGCTATTAAGGCAACCATCACTTAAATTAAAAAAGATGCTTTGGGGTTAAGTGTGGGTAATAGACACCGTTCTCAAAACAAGGGCTGAAACTTTCTGGTACCGCTCTGCAACTGAGCCACGGTCCGTGTGTTCGCCCAACAAGCTGCTCCTCCTGCTTGCATTTCCCTCGTATGACATCGGTTTTGGCTGCAGCTGGGGTGTGCTGGTGCAGAGAGGGTCAGAAAACTGAACGAGGCAGGCACTGAGCGATGCTGGGTGGTCCAAACCTCTGATCCCTCAGCATTGCTCTCACCACCTTTTATAAGTAGGCTTGTGTGCAGAATTTCTGCCCTCTGGTCACTTGGAAAGTACTTTTTTTTTCTTTTCTCCGTGTGGTCCCATATCTGTTTAGAGCTAGACTCAAGAAGTACCAAGATAAATGAAAGGGTTTTGCTTGACTGTTAAGTAGGCTTTTCTAAATCTCCTATGCTGTGCGCTTTGCATTAGTTTTAGATTAAGTTTATTTTTTAGATTATCCACACTGGTTCAGCAATCCTTTCTAAAACCCAAGCAGCGTAATAAATAATAGTTGAGGAAATCAGGAACTAGACTCCACGTGGAAGAATCTTCTTTTCAAGACACACGAGATGTTCAGGATGGCAGCCTGAATCAGGGCACAGATCCCTAAAAGTAGAAGCACGATAAGTGCAACTCTGAGTTTTCTTTTTATCAACTTTCTGTTCAGAAGTTCTTGTTATCCCTCACCACAACCAGAACAGTTCTGTAGGGAAAGCTGTGAGCTCATTAGATAGCCCACATTTGCAGAAGAACCGCCTTGTCTTCAGCACTTCAAGGTGAGCTTTTCTTTAATGATTTCTAGTGCTCTCATAAAAAGAAATGGGCGCTGGATTCTCCAAAGTTCATAAGGAGCTAATAGTACGTAATTCAAGGAATGACTATATTAGTCATGAAAGCTGATGAGAGAAATCCTGGCTAACTGAAATAACGAGTGCAATCAGAATATCATCTGACTTTCTACCAACGCTACCACCAGTCCCGGCCTCCTTGTATACAAGGAGCTTTGGAAAAAAAATAGAAATTATGATCTTATGGAAGCTTTTTTACATGACTCCCAGAGCTTACGGTATCCCCATCGATGGGCTGCAGTTCAGGGCTGCAATTGACACCGATGTAGTGTAAGTTCAACAGGTCTCTCTTAAACCTTAGAGCAAAGTTCTGTGCAAGGTTCAGTGGTGGTTCTTTTTTTTTTTTTTTCAGTAAGCTGAAAGTAGAGAAGTGTCTACGTACAAAACAAGCTGGAAACCTGACTTACCTGGCCGTTTTAACCCAGCCGTTTTCCTGAAATTCCCTTTGCAGTCTGTGGTGGGAGTGGAGGGGATGGGGGGGAGCAACAGGAAAGAGACATGCACGTGAGTAAGACCCGAAATTAGGGACTATTGTCCCTCTGGAGGACACAAATTCTCTCTGCAGTGGCCACTGAAGGAAACCAGGTCACTATGGGGATTCCTGACATCGGGCAGTTTCAGGATGTGCCTTGTGTCTTCACCCTTGTTTTGTTTGTGGCTCTGAATGACCATAATTATTTTACTATGTTATTCTACTACGTTATATAACACTATAATATTATATGCACTCCCACTTTTGTTATATGCACTCCCTGAGGGCAGGAGGGGAATATTTCCAGCCTGCATTTCTCCCTTTTATTTTATTCTGGTGGGAAGCCGCAGCTTTACACCTTCACTTCTGTAGCTGCCTTTATCAGGCCAGATTGAGAGGAGCAGGTATCATTAGGCTAATAATGAGCGTGTGAGCTTTTAGCAATTGCATTTTCTCCCTACTTTGCTCCCAGAAAGTGCCAGGTACCTATAGGGAAATAGATTATGAAAGTGAGTTACGTTTTCTCACTAGCCTAATGAGTACAGATACATACAGAGAAAGAGTTCCCTTGGCTAATTATTTAGTCAGCAATCACTCCAGTTGTCCCTGCCATGAAACCAAGAAACAGAAGGAGTATAATAGATATAGACTGGGGTCGCTGACCAGGAAAATATATCCCAGTGGGGTGGCGTGGGCCTCAGGACATGCTATGTGGAAAAAAAAGCATTTAAAGCATCAAAAGAAACAAATTTAATTAAAAAAAATGAATAAATTTTCAAGCAGGACTTCTAGTTCATACACTACATGGCCAGCTGTCTGAATGAAGTTATGTTGTACAAATCCTCTCCCTTCCTTTAGACACAATTATAGAGCTAGAAGAATTTGATTGCTCTCGCTGTTGTTATCTATCTTTGCTCAATTCACAAAATTTGGGCTTGGGATATAAATCACTGCCCAGATTCAGAATGAGATCTCCTCTCCCTCTCCTCTCAAAAATGGCAATTAAATATTGTCTACTTCACTCGCACAGCACTAAAAATTAATTTCAAACCTCCGTAGCATTGCTAACTGTGAGCTTCCCTCCTGGACCCCCTCCCGTTAGGGGTGTTAGTTCATATTCTTGAGGAAAACAACTCTGAAGAGAGACAGCTCCTCCGTTTAGTTAAGAAAATGTAACTTACTGCCTTACCATGCTGGGGCTGCCAGCACCTCTCTCACAGGGAAACAGGGGTAGGTACTGCAAAAGTATTCTCTCAGCTATAGCAAGTCTGCTTGAGCAGCCCTTAAATCTCACTTAAAGGAATACAGGGAAATTTCAAGCTCACTTTACTGAAAGGAGATTGCATTTTTTTTGCCTTGAATAATTAAAAATAACTAAGCTAAGAGCTTTGGTATTTTTGAGCAGGTCTGGATAGAAGATGCCCTTTTCCATGCAGTCTCTATCCTCTCACCTCCCCAAAATACAATTTGAGTGTTTTTTTAACTCACTGTCAGGCCACAAAGGCAGCTGTTAGGCAGTAGCCAAGAAGTTGTCTCAGTCCTATAAAAGCCATAGGCCTCATATCTTGAGAGCCATCTACTGGCATCTTATCTGTTATCCACATATTATACATCCACAAAACCCTTCTCAGTTACAGAGCTGACACGCAGCAGATTTTACATCTTCCTGCTGTAACTAAGAATTATTGGAACCTTGTAAATCATCCCTGTGGGGTCTGGGAGCCCTTCCACCACCCGACACCTCCGCGTCCTGTCCACAGCCTCACATCGAGAGCACGGCTTACACAGGGTATGGGTTTGTAAAACGACTGTCTGGCATGAATAGGGCTGTGCTGTAACTGCTGTGCGTTTCTCCTGCACAGCAATTAACAGGAATAGTAGCAACCTTGCTCCAAACCTGTAGCACGTTTTATGAGATAAAGAAAAAAGCGGGGGACCATTGGATAGCACGATGCGTGGTGTGCCTCTGAACCTCGTGGGAGAGGTGCTGGGAGTGGAGTGGGATTAGCAAAGGAACGGATCTTCAGCAGAGAGGGATGAGTAAATCCGTGGCTATCACAAGCACAAAGATGCCAAAGGCACTTTAATTTCCATGTGCTGGGCAATCAGTACCCAGGATACTTTCCGTTTATGCACATCACAGACCTATAAAAAATCACTCTGTGCTGGTATTTAGGGCCATACTCTGCCTTTTATCCCTCTTTCTTTAAATGGAAGCTATTAAACTTTCAATTTAAGGCAGCAAGGGTCTCTTTATTATTACAGAGCTTTACTTGATGTACTTTACAAGTCATTTTTTTAAAAAAGTTACTATTTATATGTATCATTTGGCATCAGTGTTCTAGGTAGCGAAGCATCTTCATTTGCATTTTTCACTGTTTTGAGCTGGTATGCTTTCAAATCATTTCTAAATAATAGTTACTTTTGCCTGACTGATCATAAAAAACGTTTCTATCACACACAAGCAATGACATTTTGAATAAAAAATTAATTACATGATAAGGAGAGAAATGTTTCCTGGTTTCAACAATGCTTCTCTGTGTTGCTGTTTTGTCTCAGTTTAAGGTAAAGTTAAATATAGGCATGATAGCTTCCCATATCAGGTTGGAGATTAGTGTGGCTTGATGAAATATTATACCTGGCTAAATATTGGTGCTATACGTTAATGGGAAAGCAGTATTGGTTTTCCTTAGCACATCATCTAGCTGGTGGTGGTCTGCTGCTTACAGGGTTGGTGTTGACAAAGCATCCCTTGCAGGTCCTTGGACAGAAAATGCTAAATGGTCATTTTGTCAGAACTATAGCTCTTCCCGGCCTTTTTCTTCTTGGATATGGAATCTGGCTTTATAAAACCTAAACTGTGGATTTTTAAGCACGTGTATATACACATAAAAATTTCCTAAGGATTTCTGATCCTGGTGAGAATCCTTCTTAGGCAAATCCTTCAAGAGTCTTTCCATGGCTAAGACGAGAGATTTTTCTCTTATACTTAATTCTCATAAATGCTGGATTCCCAAAACCAGTCAGGAATACATCCTCTGACCTGATGCAGGCCAGGTGAAGGCTGCCCGTCAGCTTTCCACAGCTTTTCACTGCACAGGAACGTGCTACCATGCTGGCTTGGTCACTTTGGCACGACACCATATTGTTGTAAATGAACTGAAGTCCACATTTATCCAACTCTTGCTGCTTGCCTGGGGCATACAAGTGTCCTTTTTCTCAAAAGCCTCGTGTGTGACAGATAACATCCTTGGGAGCACGTCCACACCATGTGCTCGCTTATCGAGGCAGGGACGCTCATGCTGGCAGTGCACACAACGGTCAGACATTGTGCGTTGGCACTTCTACATAGGGACACTGATGCTAGATCTCCGTCCATATGTGAAAGGAAAGCACGGACAGGCTGTTATCTGTGAGAATGATTTAGCAATACATCGGGAGACATGGAGCAGGGCTTACAGATACGGTCTGGCACAAGGCGCTGAATACGAAATGATTGTTTACTGCTTCATAATGCATGAAATAGGAGTATCAAATGATGCTAGCAGGTGCCTGGTTTAAGAAAGTATCTTCTCACACAGTACAAGAAGCTCATGGCCACAGGTCCTTCCTGGCTGCCATATGGTTGCGTGGTTCATGGGAAATTCATGGGAAGACAATCCATCAGGAGCTGTTAACCACGCAAACACTATTTCTTGTCCTTGAGAAGTCCCAGCCTCCAGCTGCCTGTGAGATTATAGGGAAACCACCCCTGTGGCCTTGCTGTGATCTTCTACTCTTAGCAACGTGTTAGAGTACCCATATGAGGTGTTTCAGCACAGCATGTGGCATCTTCTGTGGGCCTTCAGCAATGACATCTATCTCACGGTAAACAGCACTTCTCCCTTGCTGTAGCTGATCTGCTAAACTGCTGAGTGGTCCTATCTGCCCGTCCTCTAGCATCTACTGAAAGGAAGCAGAAATAGCTCACGCATCTTTCATGGCTGGGCTCTCTTGCTTCTACAGATAGACACAGTTCAGGTGTTTCTGCTGACAGTACTGCCAAGAGTGGATAAGACAGACTACCTGGGATTTGCTCAGTTAAACTACTAAATCCCCTCGGTGGTCTGCAGGAATTATGCCTGGGTAAGAAAAGGATCCAATACAGTTGATTGAGGTGAGCTGAACTAAACTTCTGCAAGATTCATCTTCACAGAAGGTGAGAAATGCCATTTGAAGATGGTGTACATCTCCAGGTTGGTTTTCCTCTTCATTTAAACAGTTTGATTACCCACTAGGGGAATAGATAAATAAATAAAGTAACCTCTACACTTCCAGTGAGATAAGATAACTGGAAAGACCAATTGTCTGTCCTGACTCTCTGAAGAGCTGTCACGTCACTTAATCCATTGCTGCGCTGTCTGTCTGGGGAGAAGGAGGTGATGCCCGCTGCTGGTAACAAGATGCCTAGAGCTACAAAGGTGCTTGTAGGAACAAGCCTCTTCATAAATCAAAAAATAAAGAGATTTAAGTTGGCTAACCCTGGTAGTCAACCAGAGTTATGAATTTCTTCTTCTCCCTTGAAGATGTTTTGTTGCTCTTCAGGAATAAACACTGCTGAATAACCATGACTTTATATAAATAATACACTCCCTCCTACAAGCTGCACGAAATGTTAAAACTCCAGAATGGACTATAAACGGATGCATAAATCTTTAGCATCCATGCATTTCAATCCATCTATTTAAAACTGAAGGTAAAAGGATCACAGCATTTATTCACATTTTCCATGCCCTTTGTGCAATTTTTTCTGACATCAATTTCATGTGTGGAGCAGCACGAAACAGTGTTCCAGTATATATTGCAATACTTTGTTCTGTTTCTTGGCATGTGCCAGAACATTCAGTTAAAAGCAAAGCATAACACAAGACAGCTTTTTTGGCATAACAGGTCACCAAAGCAGTGGAATGTTTCAGTCAAAAATCAAAGTGTGAGACGCATTGCTGAAAGGCAAACCATCTTTCAAGGAAAGCTGAGACCTTTCTTCATCTTTATACATGAGGATTCTTGCTCTGAAGCGGTTAATTACAATGAAAAATACAGCACACTTTTCTCAAAGCTGGCCTTGAATTGTTCTTGGATTACACACTAGTTCAAGTGAAGAGTAAGAGCCATGTTTCTCCCAACAGTAGGGAGAGAAAGAGTCTTGACAGTATGTAGATGAATGTAATCTACTTGTTGTTTATAGACCCGAAGGATCCCTCAGAGCTTTAAAAATCCATGTGATATCTAGGAATGGTACACTTTGCATTGAGATCTGTGATTTAGCTGGAAGCTGTATAAAATCTGTAAAATAACATGTCGGCAAAGACTACTGCCTGTGCGTTTGAGAGAGCCCACATGCACTTTTCCTGCACACATGAAAAATAGACGAACATAAAATCTGCTCGAGATTCACAGACTTCTGACAGAAACACATGTGTAGGCTAAGTCTGCCAACTTTTGGTCAAACCAAGTCTCAAAATACACGGGCCTTAAGAGGGTGTTGTTCTTCCATGAAGGGGAAGAGCTCCAGCTTCATACACAGCAAGTTCATCCAGGTTGTGTCTCCTTTACTGGTCTTCTGCTGGAGCAGGTGGCGTCCATCACGTACCTTTCCTTCAGGGTTGGTTGCTCTAACTGGGAACTGCACTCCCGAGCTATTTCTGGTGGGATTTTTGCATATTAGAATCAAACCCGCTCATTTGATGAGAGGAACTGCCACTGAAAACAGATGACCCCCTTTGCACCCTTCTTGTTGGCTAGGACCTTATTTGCTCAATTCTCTTTCTTGTAGACTTCATAGATTTTTTTCACCATTTCTAGGAACTAACACTAGTGGTGGTATCTTGCAATACTTCCCTCACGCGATGTAGCTCTTATCCTTTCAAGAATTGTGCAAGGTTTTGTTGTTGTTGTTGTTTTTTGTTTTCAAAATTCTGTACGTACGTGTTTCATGAACATAAGGTAATACGGTATAGGTGGTGGAGAGGCTAACTCAAGTGTTGTTTAGTAGGATTTGTTCTTAGCAGCTGTGGAACTTAGGTCCCGTACTCTTGGTGCTGACCTGAGGAAAATGTTGTTGATGAACATTAGTTGTATTGTAAAAAGAAGACTTTTTTTTTTTTTTATCAGCACTGTTGACCAAGGTCATTATCCTAGGGCCTTTAGAGACCTCAGACACAGGCCATGCAGTGTTTTAAAGACAAGGATTCATGAACTCAGCTTTATAGTCTTGGGTACACACAGCAGAAAAAGAACAGGTCTCACGTACCCATAGCTTGTATTGCCAAGGAGGTTTTGCTACACCCTTCTGTACCAGTTGGCTTCTCCCAAGTTCTGGGAAACTTGTGGGAGACTGCAGGCTTCCAAGAGCGGCACAGCCAAGATGTAGTGCAAGTGTGAATAACCGAGGTTGCATAATTCGTCAGCAGTACCTCGTCTGCCAGCCGAGCGCAGCAGCAGAAGGCATTACTCACAGGCGTGGCGACGTGGGACGGGCACCAGGTGCGGCCTGGTCGCAGGCCTCGGCCATTGACCGGTTGTGGTACGAGCCAGGGCAGACCCTGCCCTCGCCCACGGATCCTGAGAGCACGTGAAACATCTCTATCTGCCTATTTTCTGGGAGCTGGTGTGCTCCAAACACGTGATATCCTTATCAGCTGCCCATTTTATGTAGGAGAGGCAACTCAAAGCTGCACAGATAGTGGGCTTCATGCACAGGATGTAGTTTTCCCTCATTACGTACTCGTTATCTTGCGCTGGAGCCAAACACATAACGAAAAGGAACTGTACCAATGGCTGTTGCTCTTTGGTGCCTGGCTGTGTCACGGGGAGCTGGGGTATTGTGGACTCAGAGCATCTTTCAGAGGATGCTGGTTGCGAATTGTCCATCACGCGAGCATAAAGCTGCCTGCTTGGCAGCGAGCTCGCTGCGTGGCTTACGAGTAGTAGCTCTGTTTGGAAAACTGGCAGATATATTTTTTTCATAAAAATATTTGTATGGGTAAAGCTTTCGTATCAGCAGGGAAAACCTTTTTAAAGAAAATACCAGTGTTAGTCACAGCAGAACCCCTTAAACCGTGCCTTAAGCAGGCTGGTGGTTTCAGGTTCGTAGTTCAGGCGCGGTGTTGTGACAATTACAGGACCTCTGGTGGAGCTTCCCTATTCCAAAGTCAGGAAACAAGCATAAAATCGAGGGGCTCCTTTGTCTCAGCAGACAGTGCCTGCTGTCTGAGAGGCTGAAAATAAAACAGGGTAAATGTAAGTCAGAACGGTGCGCAGGAGAGTCAGTCACGGCCGTGTTATACGGCACTCTGGGGAGAGGACGGGCCGTAGCTGGGCTTCTGCTGCTGTATTTAATGACACTCTATGAATGCCAGATACTGGTGTGTTATCGTCTCGGTTGTGAGTTATAGCGACAGGAGAGACGGATCACAAAGGGCCTGGCTGCGAGGCTGGGCTGATGCTTTGCCTCCCTGCCCCGGCTGCTCAGGCGGGCCTGCAAACAAGTGCCTGTAGGGTCGGGGGCTGGGGATGGACGGAGGGAGGAGGTGGAGGAAAGGGGAAAAGGAGAACGAGAAGGGGAACCGGGGTAGCTGTGAACGGGAAGATGGGGCTGGTGGGGTGGGGTGGGGGAATGGGGAGCGGGGAGAGGCGGCAGGAGCAGGCAGGGGGTTGCTGCTGGGGCTGTGGGGCTGTGGGGCTGCGGGCACCCCGGCGCCGTGCCCCGACGGACACCGAGCGGTGTCAGCGAGCAGGACAAGCAAGTTAAAAGCAGGAGGCGAGAGGGGAGGCAGGTAACGGGAACAACGGCACGGCACACGCAGGAATAAACACCACAAGCTCGGAAGGGCGCGGGGAGCCCGGGTGGGCGCGGGGAGCGAGGAGCGAGGTGCGGGGAGCTCCCCCCCCGGCCCCCTCCTCCTCCCCTCTGCCGCGGGGCTCCGGCGCCCCGCCCACCTCCACCGGGCCGGCCAATGGGAGCGCGGCGGCGGCGGCACGTGACGCGGCGGGCCGGGCCGCGCTGCTTCCCCCGCGCAGAGGGATGCGGGCGGCAGAGCGGGGCAGGCGGCGGCGGCGGCGGCTGCGCGGCGGCGGCCCCGACGGCGGCCCCCAACGGCCCCAACGGCCGCGCCAACGGCCGCCCCGACGGCCCCTATGGCAGCCGCTGCCCGCCCCGCGCCGCCCCGCCGGGCTCCGCCGCTCGCCCCGGCGCCGGGAGCCGCTCGCTGAGCCGCTTGTCGCCGCTGTCGCCGCCGCTGTCGCCGTCGCCGAGCGGGGTGGAGGGGGCGGGATGCCCGGGGGCTCCGCGCTGCCGCCGCCGCCAGAGAGTTGAGCGTGGGGGGGAGCCATGGTGCCCGGGGAGCCCCCCGCTGCTGGCCGGCAGTGCGGCGGCTGGGCGCTGTGCGACTGCTGCTGCTGGCTGCTGCTGCCCGCCCTGCTGCTGCTGCTGCTGCTCGCCCGCCCCGACAAGCTGGCGGCCTTCCCTACCTCCCTCAGCGACTGCCAGACGCCCACCGGCTGGAACTGCTCCGGTACGCGCCGGCACCCGGCCCCCGGGGAGCCCCCGGCCCTCCTCTCCCATCCCCTCCCATCCCTTTCCCATCGCCGAGTTTGTGAGATGGGATGCGCATCGCCCCCCTGGCTGGGAGCACGGAGCGCTGCGGCGCCAAGAAATGGGGGAGAAAGCCGAAAATTGGGGTTTAGTGGGATGGGAGAGTGAGCCGGCTGCTCATCCCGAGCCCCTGCTGCTTCTACTGGCGTGGGAAGTCCACCAGCAAGAGCTGAAATTGATGCTCAGGGTGTGAGTCTCCGGGCAGATCTGTTGGGTTTTGCTCGGGGAAACCAAGGCAGGGAGCTGGGGTGGCTCAGCCCGCTGCGCCTCCCGTTAACTTGGGGAGAGCAGCCTGCCCGGCTCCGTTACGGGGGGCTTGGTTGCACCAAGGGCTGGAGAAATTCCAGCTCGGACCGCTGGCCAGCAGATCCCCCATTGAGTGGGGTTAGGTGGATGATGTTCCTGACCCGGAGCAGTCAAATAGCATAATTACCGGGTGACTTGCGAGGAAAAAGTGCGTGAGGCTGCGGGGAATAAGGGTTAATAGAAGGACCGAGGGAGAGATGAGAGGAAAAAGTGGCAAACTGAGGACAGGGAAGGACAAAAGAAAAGCTGGACTGTATCGTTTCATCAACAAGGTTATTGTGCTGCGTGCATTAAAACGCAATCATCCGGTATTGTTCCTCTTGCCAGACCAAAGCTGACATCTTTTTTTTCCTTTTACATTCGAGGTTACGATGACAGAGAAAACGATCTCTTTCTCTGCGACACCAATACCTGTAAATTTGATGGGGAGTGTTTAAGGATTGGAGACAGTGTGACTTGTGTCTGTCAGTTCAAGGTAAGAAGATTGATATTTCCTTCTCTAATTCATTGATGAGAATACGAAGCAAGGATCCCTCTTTATAACCCGTCACTTGACAATTTATTTCCCTGCGTGCAGAGAAGTTAGAGGGAAAACCTGGCAGCACGTATAAAAGCTGGCAGGAGAACCAACTGGTGTCAAGAAGACATAAGTTTCTCGGGGAAAATGCAGATGCTACGGCTTTAAATGTCCCCTCGGGTCTGCAGTTTCAGGTTGTGCATTTCTGGTTTTGTTTCTCTGCCCTTTTAACAAGGATTTAGAGTCCTTTCTACATTCATTTCTGATACAGATCGTGGCTTATTGTATTCAGAGTTCTGATCTAGTTAAAGAAATGGATCTGTAATGTGCTTATGCAATATTTTCAGGAAGGGCTGCATAGTGACAATGCTTCTGACTGTTTATCTGCCCAGCTGATCAGATTAAAGAGAAATCCCTCTGTTCCAAAATCAGGAACTTGCTTTAGGTTTTATACGGTCGTAGCAGGTTATTGCTGAGCAGTGGGGTTTTTCCCTCTCCTCCTGTGCCGTCTCTCTCCCTCTTGCAGCTACATCTAAACCTCAGGCATCCTCAAAGTCAGACGATTTCATTATGAAGGATTCCATTTAATATGTTCTAGCCAACTTGCAAAACAGCTGTGCTTTCCATAATGACCTGAATAAAAACCCAGCAAATTGAAGGAGCTGTAAGCATGTACCAGCACGTGTTGCATATACGTTTATGCCCCTGTGGTCTCTCGCATTTTAATGCAGATCTATGAAGTTGTGGAACTTGCAATGCTGACGTGAGTGTTTACAGTAGAGCAGGCCAAATAGTGCACAGTTCAAGATCGTGCACATCTGTAATGATTAATTTATTATCGAGCTTTGATCGGCTATTCGCTTTGAAGCGTGATAAGTCGCGTTTATATTTCTGGAGCCAAATTTCACTTTGGGGGAGAAATCCCGAGTGATGCATTCCTTCGGTGAAAACAAAGAAGGAACTTTTCTGCCAGCAGAACAAGACGGTCGTTTGCTGAAGTGCCTGCGTCTTCCTTGCGTGGGGGGAGAATTCGTACTGACCGGGTATTTCTGGTGTTCCATTTTTAGCTTGCGTGCCATCAAAAATCCCATGTTAGGATGCTGTTTTGAGCAGAGCAGCGAGGAGCGTTTGCCTTGGCTCAGCATGTGCCGTGATTTAAGGGTTGCTCTGCTTTCTCTTTCGAAGAAAAGGCTGTGATGCAATGCAGCGGCGGTGCCTTGCTCCACTGCTGGGGCAGGCGTTGTGCCGGCGGCACTGGGACCTTTGGGGGCCCCCAGATGTGCTCGGGTCCCATCATCGGTGCCCCGTTTGGCATTAAGCAGTGGGCTCGTAGCCTGCAGGGAGCGCAGCCAGGCGTTGGGGGCGGTGGGAGGTGTTTTCCCAAGGCAGGATGCGACTCCCTGGTGGCTTGGGGCTGACTGCAGCCCCCCGTGGTGACACGGGGCTGGCTGCGACCTTGGAGGGCGAAGCACCCGCCCAGGGGGCTGCCTTGCCTTAACATCAGCTGACAGAGCCAGAGCCACACGCCGCCGGAGTAGAAAATGAGTTTCTAACGCGGTGTCTGAGGCTGGCCGGGTGAGGCAGAGCCAGCCAGGTAATTTATGGCACGAGAAAGGGGGTCCTCCATCAGAATTCAGGTGTCCCGTTCCGGTGACAGCTCTCTGGGGTGATGGTGAGCAAATCAATAGCAGGCTCCTCATCACTATAATTACTTCTTATGTTTTCTCCTGAATTTGCCAGGGGCTTGCGCTGCAGCTTGAGAGAGTAGACAAGGACTGAAAGCTAATTTTGCCTCCGTGTTGCTTGAAAGGCCTGGGCTGGCCAGCCCCGGGGTCTTGAGGTCCTGGGGGAGGCAGAACCGGGGCTGCTGCAGCTTTGGTTTGTGTGGGGTTGTGTGTGTGTGTGTGCTTTTTTCCCATCAACCAGGATTGTAGATGTCTATCCGTGTGGGGTCAATAAATTAATAATTGTTGAGGGGGTAAACCCTATCAGGCTGCTCTGGAAGGTCTGAGCTGAGCGAGGTGCCAGCCACCACCCTTGCTCACCGTGGGGCCACCAGGAGGTGCAGAGCCCCAGCTGGGGACACCGCGCCCTCTACGCTCAAGTCCTCCCAAAGCCATCGTCTGGCAGCTTGGGATCCCTTCCCTCTCAGACGTTGCAAGTGAATCCCAAAACATACCAGGGCGTTTCCATCGGTGTTGCATCTCTTGACTGTGACTGCGAGCGTTCCCTGTTCCGTTCCCACGCGAGTTGAATCCCTCCTGTGCTTCTGCATTTCTGGAGTTGGAGCCTCACCTGGCTGGCTTGCAGCTTGACGTTACGTTTCTGGAATCTATTGTCGTCCCTTCTTGCTTCCAAGCAAAGCTGGCGTTTTGGGAGTGGAGCTTGAGAGCAGGAGGAGGTCAAGCCCCTGGCAGTGTTACCTGGAGAAGGAGTTAACGCGAGTTCATCGTTCTCTAGAGAGCAAACCCTCATGGTTTCAGTGCACGGCACCGACCAAAGCTGGTTTGTCTCCGACTGGTTGTGAGTGCTCAAGGCTGCTCGTGCTGAGAAAGGCCACCTCCAGCTGCTAGTTGGCTGAGTTTGGATACATTTATGTACAGGTGTATTTTAAAAACCCAAGCGCGTGAGAGAGGACGTGACAGCATGGCACCGTGCTGCTGGGTTTCTGGGAGTTTTGACGTGGATTTCAGTGAGCACTTGATCAGGCCTTACTTTAGGGATGGAGAATCATACTCATGTCTGGGCCTTGGTCTGCTGAGTTCTAAACCAGTGCCAAAAATGTGTTGCTAGACTGAGGAGCCCATGACAGTCAAGGCCTAATATCCTCCAGTGCTAGGAAGAAGGCCACGAGTTACTTCTAACACCAAGACCTCCTCATCAGCAGTCTTCTTTTCTCTCCTGACTGACTTCCACCATGGCTTCATCGTGGCTTTCTGAGCTCCCCAGCCCAAACCAAGGCAGGACCCACCTGGAGGCTCTTGCTTCTCACATTCTCACGTGGTTGTGGGCTGAACGGGCAGCAGGTGAAGAAATGCCTCTGGGACCAGCACAGCTTGAGAAAGAAAAGGAGGCGTCACCAGTGCTCGTCGTGGAGTACCTCCACCTCTGCTGTCCAAAGCCAGGTTTGAGCGTGTCAGCGGCTGCAGGAGAGATGGGAAAACCTCTGCGAGGAGAATTAATCCTTTCGGGAGCCCTGGTGTCTCTCAAATAAGTCTTAACATCTATGAGCTTTGGAAGAAGTCCCAGCCCAGCTAACAGCAGCTCTGTCGCCAATTTGTGTGGCTCAAGATTTCGCTCTTGACGTTTTATATTGTTAACGTGGGGCTGCTTGGCCTTTCAGATTGGAAGCTGAGTCAGTGTAAAAGATCAGCTCTGGCTCTGGGCGAAACCAGCAGTTTCCACCGCGTTTCTTGGGAACGGGGTCCAGCATTGTTTCTGCACGTCAGCCTGGTGAGATGCTTTGGGCCGAGTTCTGCACAGATTGCTCTGACAAGAAGTCCCACGGGTGTCAAGCAGCGAGGATGTGTAAAACAAGCATGATTTGGATCTTCATGCTTTAAAAAATTTGCATGATTGTATTAATTGTCCTGGTTAAGTACTCCAGATCACCCTCCAGCGTTTGTTGTAGAGCTTTTGGATGAAGGCGGCGGTTTCTGCTTTGGAGCATAGTCATGAAAATAATCTTTGCGTGGAGCAGCCCTTCGTCAGAGGGGGAAGGAGAGGATTTTCCCTGCTGTTGCTGCTGGTTTTCTGTCCGGCTCTGAAGGAAGAGGACACCGGAGGTGGGAGGCAGCTCTGGAAGATTTAAGAAAATCCAGCGCGTGAGGAAAATGTCATTTGATTTGGCCCAATCAAAATGTCACTCTGACCAACAGTGAATAATTTCTTGGCAGCCGCTCCGCGTGGAGGCCTGCAATTAATGCAATCTGTGCAATTGTTTGTGGGAATGGTTTCTGGAGTCGTTCACGTTGACGCCTGTTTGATGCTTACGTGCCCGGGATTTGGGTGTTGCGCGCTAGGAACGCGCCTCTGCCGCTTCGTGGCACGAGATAGCTGAAACAGGCAGTGTGGTTTCTTTTTAATTTTTACTCGGATTTAAGCAGAGGTGAGCATTTGTAAATAATAATTGCGATCATTCCATTTGTTATAATTAAACAATGAGGCATACCAGGAGTACAGTAATCATGAGATAATCATATCCCCGCTATAATTACCACGTACGGGGCACATCCAAGTATTGCTAAGCCTCGGAGTGTGATTAGCTTGAGATAACTGCACCCGGTAGGTTGCCCAATTTTCTGTCTAAACCGGAATTATTTTTATTAAAACGAACAGGAGAGGGCGAAGCCGTCCTTCGGCGGTGGGGAGAGGAAGGGGGTGGTTTGGGGAGCCGGGCAGGACTTTGGGCTGAGGCAGGGGCTCAGCCCCGTGCCATAGCGGGGAGCATCTCTGGTGCGGCGAGGGTGTGTGGATGGGGAGGAGGAGGGGGAAGGAGAGCCTGCTCCTTGCAATTTGCCTGTTGCCATCCAACGGAGAGGTGTGAGGAGCCGCTGCTGCATAGAGGAGCCGCTTGCCTTCTTGCCTGATCCTCTCTGTCTGGGAGTGCCCCCTCCTCCTCCCCAAGGGACACCTCGGTGGGGTTGCTGAGCGTTGCCCCACACCCCCCTCCCTCTCCTCTCGCCGCTGTAAATGTGAAGCAGGGAGTCCCTCCTTGTTTTCCCAAGGGGTTAATACTGGAACGGGCTGGGGGGGGGGCATGCAAATTGGGGCTGCCCCATCCCTCCATCCCAGCTGCAATGCTAACGCTGCCGCTCCTGGCCTTTCCCCCCAGTGCAACAATGACTACGTGCCCGTCTGCGGCTCCAACGGCGACACCTACCAGAACGAGTGCTACCTGAAGCAGGCTGCCTGCAAGCAGCAGAGCGAAATCCTCCTCGTGTCCGAAGGATCATGCGCCACCGGTACGTACCGCCTGCCCCCGGATAAAACCCCCTGCAGAGGGCAGGAGCTGTTGGAATCCCCCCTTTGAGTTTATCTTGGGTTAATTTTTGGCAGTCCTGAGCGTGAGAAGATGCTGCTGATGTCCTTTCCTTTTACACAGCTAGCCTCGCATAGGTTGACAGGGTGCAGCATAGAAGTTGTTCCCTTCCCTTTTTTAAAGCGTGTATCCTGTGCTGCTGGTCACGCAGCCCAGCCTGTGGGTAGGGGCCGTGGTGACAGGTCACTGACAGCAGCTTAAGCAAGCAGATGTTTGATAAATGGGCATCTGGATTACAGCAACCCACTCTGTAATCTGGAGAGGGTAGGACTGCAGCATCACTGCCTGTAATGCAGTTCCTTAGTTGTTTGGGTTTTTTTTTGTACGTGTAGGGCCTGCTTCTCAGCTGGTAGTTCAGCAGACCTCCACCAGCTGTAATGAGCCAAGCCAGTTTATATCAGCCCAAAAAAAGCTCTTAATGAACGGGTCTGTGCAATAAATTGTTTTTCTGGATTTGTTGGAAGAACTCATTGAAGAACATGTGTGAAAACTGACTGGTATTTGAGACGCCCTCACTTATCTCTGAGCATCCTGAGCCGTTTGTGTCTCTACTTTTGTGAAGCAGCTAGAAAAGCGAATGAGCCACGTCAGGCAGGAAAACCGAGTTGCTTAGGCACAGGGGCTCTTGATGCTTTTCCTTTGTGCTCAGTGTCTCTTGGAGCTGGACAGTGAACTTAACTTGAAAAGAATGGGAGGAGTAAGGCTTTGTTCTTGAGAAAGCACTTTAAGCTTAAAGCGGATTTTTTTTCTAAGGTGAGGATAGAGGAGTCAATAAAAAAGTGCATTGGGCAGATTTTGTCTAGTGCTGTGATTTTTTTTTGTGTGTGTGTTTCATACACATAAGAGGAAAAAAAAAATCCAGGAAAAAAAGTTTCTCTGAAGGTGATACCTGACAATTTTCAAGAAAAAGGCACATGCAGATTTTTTTTTTTGTCCATAAATTGATATTAAGTAGACCTCAGGCTGACAAAGCCTGTTGTGGCATAGGATTTCTTTGACTTGGTAAATTCTCTCAGCACAGTAACTGGTCTTTTTTTGTTCAGACTTCATGATTAAGGGGTTGATTTGAGTGCATTACTTCATCTTTTCCCAACCTTGCTTGCTGCTCACCATGGGACAGGGCAGAGTGATGCACAGGCCCCCAGCAGAGACCTGGGCTGGCAGAGGTCTGGGCATCAAAGGGTAGGGCAGGAGGAGAAACGATCCTTCTCCTCTAAAGAGCCAGTCGTTTCCTGTTCTATTTTCCACCCCTCTTTTGTCTCTTTTCCATGGGGTCTTGCTGTGCATTCTACCTCCGTGCCTTTTTTGCGACAGGTTTATTTAAATAAAGGTTTTCAATTTTTGAACTTTGAGTAACGATGGCATGTGCGAGCCAGTTCAGATCCACCAGATCCTACTGTCAGTAAATTAGATCTAACAGTTCATAGGGTAATTGAATCCCCAAGCAGCCTTTCCAAACTCTATTACTCTTGATGCTGATAAATGGATAAACCCGCTGCTAAGGGAGGTAAGGGGTGACAGCCTCCCTCCCTTCCCTCCAGGAGAAATTCCTCTTATGGATTTTCTAGCCCTACTCATGCGTGCCTTCTGTACTTTGTCTTGGTTAGAAAGTATAATGAAGTTCAGGGCGTGGAGATTTTGCGACGTTGCACTTCCAGAATTTGTGAATCTGGTCATTCCATCCAGCAACACATTGAGCGGAAGACAACAAAAAGGCTTGGTTTTGAACCTCAGCCACAGCCTTAAGAAAAATGGCGTTTTGATCATTTATCTGCAGACTTTGAATAAGGATTTAAATGGTTTATTCAAACCGGCGATCTGATGAGATGTCACTGTTCTGTGCAGACAATGCCATGAATTTCCAATTGGTCTGGCCTCAAACAACCGGGTTTAAAAGCCCTGTTTGATGCTGAGGGTTTAGTAGTGGCCACGTGAAACGACTTTGCACGACTGTTGGGAACAAAGCTCCTGGAGCTGCTTTATCAGTCTCAGTACAACAGAATGAGGCAGCGGCTTCTGAGAACATCACAGCACTCCAGGGCTTACGTTATTTCAGTCTTATATAGAGACTTTAAAGTAAGAGAGTTCAGACATGAGAAAGACGGCTTGAGTGAGTTACCTTCAGATTACATCTCTATAATTTACCCAGGGATGACATCAAACATGAGATGCGCTGTAATACATTTGACTGAACAATCTTGCCTTACATGCTTACAGGACATACGGTAGCACATGAATATCAATTTCATTCTGTTCTTTTCTCAGATGCTGGCTCAGGATCTGGGGATGGAGGTAAGAGCCATCTTTTCATAACGCCGCTTATGTGTACACGCGTTGTCTTTTGCAATTTCAGCTTCTGAGTGGATATGCTTTGCAGTTTAGTTGTTACCCTACATATTGTCTTTTGTTGGGCTTTTTTTTTTGGAAAAAATGACATTTTGCATTTTAGTCAAGCTGGAACCTAGTTAATGACATGCTGTTTTCTAGGGAAATTCAGAAAGCTGTGTTCCTTCTAATAGGACTTGGAATTATTCATAGGTTGTGCTAGGAGCTCTATCTCCATCTACTGTTGCTGTTGCACTCGTTTGTTTTATGCTTAGAGTAATATTTCCTTTTGTTTTTAAAACATGAGCCAAGCCCTTGGCTTCTTCTCACTGGAGGATTCAAGCCAAATATTTTGTGGTACTGGAGAGCGTTTTTTTTTAAGATATGAAAAAATGTCACAAGAGAAGAATTATGTGTTTCTTGTAAGAACAGCAGCAGCAAAAACAAACACGGAAATAGTCCAGACCCTTTGCTGCATACAGGGGATGCTGTAAAGCAATAGCAAACTTGCATTTAAGTTGAGGGTTGGCTTTGTGGGTTTATTTATTTTTATTTTTTGATGGTTTTGTTTATTTGGCACTGATTCTGGGATGTGCAAACATGGCTTCTGGGAGATGCTTGCGTTGTGGGGCTGGTGGGTCAGGCTTCCAAGGAGCCTGGGAGACCAGGGCTAGTTTGGGTGGCTGTAGAGGGTTGCCCTGAAGAGTTACCCTCAGTTCTGCCCAGGCACTGTAGGAGTGGGCTCTCGTGTAGCTTTGTGGCCAGTTTGGGCTGTCAGTCCTATCTGGATTCAGGTTTTTCAAATGCATTTCTGCTCTCTGGTAAAGCATCACCCAGTCTTCGTGTAGTTTTGGTAACCAGCATGCTGCGGAGCGCAGCGTTTAGGTGGAATATTATTTTTACCTGTGAAGTAATCAACAGCCTGAGCACGGGGCATTTGCAAGGGACCTAATTGTCACAGACTGGACTTGGTTTGTGTTCTGGAAGTCAGAACATTTTAAGATGCTTCAGACTTGGCTCCCAGAAATCACAACTGAAAATATTACACCTCGTTAAAAAATTTTGTCCAGCTACTCCTATTTTGCTCCCACGTCCTTTCAATATTTTTTCTGAACTGGACTAAATCAAAGAGATTCCTGATTCAGATCTCAGATTAACAGAAATCTGCAATTTAAGATGGGGTTTTCACACACTCAGTCAGTAATCAATTTTCAAATGATGGATTTTGTGTGACTTTTTCACATACATACTAAGGAAAATGGGTAAGATTTCCAGTCTGTTTTTATAACTGGGGGTGATGGGGAAACAAACACGCCCACTTTCTAAAAGGAATGAATCCCATACTCACAAGGCATAGGGCTTTAAAAGCATGATTTCCAAACAATTTCATTTTAAAAGCTGAGGTTGACAGAAGATGAGCAGAACAGGACCACGGGGACTGACAAGGCAGATAGCAAGGAAGCGAATTTGAGAAGTAGACGGAGTCAAGTTGGTGTGTTTAAAGGTCTACAAAGCTGCCTTGTATTATACAAGATTTAGTAGGCAGCCACTGCTGTTCTTAAAGTGCAAAAGTATATTTATGTGCCCTAAGAAGCTAAATCCAGCCAAGTAAATATTGTCACTACATCACTCTTTACTACACATGGTCTTGTTGTAAAAGCTGTAATAAAATTTGGATGTCATCACAATAAGTCTTGTAAAATCCACTCCAGCGGTCTTGAGTGGGGAGGTTGTTCTAGGAGAAGTCTGAGGTCTTAGGAAAATTTTCAGAAACACAAGGGACAAACAAGATTGCCTTTCTTAAGCTTCTCCAAGCGGCCCTGGTTAACAAGTGGCCAACCAGTGCTGGGGGCTCTGGGGACCTGCTGGGGGTTTAGGCAGGCTGGGCAAAGCCTCGTGGGCCCGGTGGGTTAGGAGGCTCGTGCTGAAAAGGCTTTTCAAGCAAAATCCAGCCAAATAACATCAGCAGGGCTGGGAAGTCGTAGGGATCTCTTCCATGCTTGTTCTCCTTGGGCAAAGGGTGTGTGGATTTCTACTTGAGGGCACCTGTGAGGGGCGATCCTACACCGTGAGTACCTGGGGACCGTTCTCAGCAGGAACATCTGCCTTCCTGCGCTCCTAGGTGGACAAGGATGTTGCTTCTTACTGGAGCCCCATAGATTTGTGCAGGGTTTCTGTGCCATTCCACGAGATGAGCATACCGGCTTTCCAGCAGATTTGTCTCTTGTGGTTGGATTTCCGTGGTCTGATAAGGTACACACCTAATGGGGAATTAACTCAGATTGCCAACTGGCAGAGGACAGGATGTTTTCCAGTTCTTGGAACATGACAACCTTATTGCTTTGTGGTGGTTTACCTCACGACTGGTAACAGTTCAGCTCTCAGTCCTGTTTTTTCCTCAGTGGAGTTTTTGTCAGGTGAAATCATAATTGGATGACGGTTCAGGAATTCCTGGAAAGGGGTTGGTGCAATGGACAGATGTCCACAGCTACACCGTGTGGTCACACAGGCCTCATTTGCTCAGGAAGCTGGATAGAGCAGGAACAGTACAGCCAGAGGTCGTGTTTTGCCAGCCATGTTTCCTTTCTGCTCGTTCCCCTCTGGTTTTGCAGAAAGCTCTTCTAGCCTTAGTATTTAGGCCTTACAGTTTTCTGCTTTACTTTCAGGGTTGCTGGGAGCAGGGGGTCCCAACTTCTTATCGTTTTAATGATCCTGGGGGCCTTCCAGAGGCGATGTATTACTGCTTTAGGCAGCAATAGCATATTCAATAAAGCAATACAAAAGTCCCCTTCTCTGTAAAGTGACGGGAGAAATTTAATGCCATTGGGTTACTGAGCCATTGGCACACACTTTTGGGGATATCCAGTAAATGGGTAGGAACAGTAGGCGTTCCAGTTTCCTACCACAGAAGACATTTTTTCCCCGGTAAATGAAGACTAAAAATGCAGAATCAAGAGTTGTTTCTGTGTTTTGATTGCAGAAACTGAGTACAGTGTGGAATTATTTAAAAGCCAGTATCACAGAGAGATACTAATCAGCGGCAGAAAGAATGAACGTGAAGGAGTTTATACAGAGTAATTTAAAGAGATTCCATTCATTTTCATCTACGCCGTTCTCTAGACTACTGGGCGGGTTTTTTTTTTTAGAACCCAGTGATTCATGGTTTGGTCTTGAGCGAGTTCATAATGAATTCTTGCTCGTTTCCTAGCTGCCTTCAAACAGTGGCATACTCAAGATGCAGTATTTTATTATAGTACTTAACGGACTAAGAACATCTCTGCTTGGTTTCTTTTCTGCATTGAAGGCTTTTTTTCCCCTCCCTGTATCCATGTTTTTAGCTCCGTTGATTGGCTTGCATTCACAGCCTGATCGATGATTTACGGTGGGTGCCGATCGCGCCAGGTGTCTGTGATCCCCCAGCGCTGCAGTACATGAGCACCTACATCGAATTAGTTTCAGAGCCTCAGCCAATTTCCATTAAGGTCCCGCTGACTCTAATGGGAATCGTACAGGGCCCCTGGGTATGGAGATCTTATCAGAGTTTGGTTTTTATGTTAATTCTTCATGATCTAGACTAAAGCTGAATGAATAAACAAGTCGCAATTCATCAATATCATCGTCACCATTATTTCAGAGTAGCATCTAGGGGCACTAATTATAAGATTAGGGCTCCAGCATGGTACGCCCTGATACCGTGAGGTACTTCTTTGTGGTGAGAGAGAGCCTTTTGGGCCATCTTTTTTTTTTCTCTGTCTCTCTTGTTTTGTTTGTGTGTTTTAAGGATGAGAATGGCTTTTTTTTGTTTGTTTGTTTGTTCTCTTCGGCTTATGCCTTCAGTCTTACCCAGAAAATTGGAGTCCTGCAGCTCTTTGTAGGTGCCAACATGTAGATCTAATGATAGATTTGGAATTCTGGTCTGCCTTTCCTGTCGGCTTGGAGATGTGTGAGTAAACACATACATATTATGAATCTGTGCGGAACAACAGTCGTCTTGAGAGACTAATCCAGTCAAAAGAGGAGAAAGAAAACTTAACGCTGTGAGGCCTGAATTGTTTTTTGAGGCAAACTATAATACAATGCATCCATCTTTTTGTTTAATTAACAGCCAAACAGCTACTTTGACCCACTTGCCTTTGCCCTTGTGTCCATGCTGGGTTTGTGTGGCTGGCTTGGATTCAGCAGCTCCGCTGCTTTTCCCTGGATTTCTCTTTCTGCTTTATTTTGGGGTTGATTGATAGGCAGGGCTATGCAGAACACAATGAATATTGCTGTAAACACCGTCCGAGCAATAACAGTTGAGCCAAAATGCTCCATAAAACCTGGCGTGTTTATTGGTCTGAATGAAATGGTGTATAAAATGCAATGCTGACCTACACACCTATACACATGTATTAGGGTATGTGAAAATAATGGAACTGTTCTAATTTAACTTCTAAAAGAAAGGGAATTTGTGTTTTGAGCCTGCACATCCTGTCCTTTTTTTTTTTCTTCTTGGCTGGGTATAACAGGTAATACAGGGCTCTCTCGTGAGTTAAGAATATTTGCTGACCCCACATGCTGTTATCAACTGCAATAAGGCAGTAGGAAAACTGCTTCTAGTCTAATTTCATTTGGTTAGTATAATTTAAAGCAGTATCAGGAGGTACAGAAGCAACTATAAGCAACGTGCGTGTGACTGGGTAAATACCTCTGGAGGGAATGTTTAAATCTTAAATGATTGACCCGACTGTGGATGGTCAAATATATGTCTTCTTTGTTAAACAGGTTTTTACCTTGTTAACCTCGGCATGGCACCGAGCCCAAACCAATAAGCTCTGTGAAAGGCTGGGTTTATTAGCTCAAGCTTTTCACTGTCCTAACGTGATTACTTGACTTTTAGTTCAGGGCTGGTGCACATCTGACCTGTGTAAGAGTTTAGTTCTGGAAATGGCAGTTAACATCTCTTTGTGGCCTTTAAAAAATTGGGAGAGGATGAATCTCATGTGAGCTTGGTGACCGAATGGGAAGCACTTGGGCATTTCTAAGCAGTGAACTTTTAGGTCCGTGCTGTTGGTGTTTTGCACAGGGTCAGATGCAGGAGATATTTTGGAAATCCTAAGAAGGTATGGAAATGATAAGAATATCCTGCTTTTAGATTCACGTCAAGTTGAGCTAAGCACTGAGCTAATTGACCCTGTCTGCCTGAGATGTTCTAGCAAATCCCCCAGAGCTCCTCCGGCCGTGAAGCTCTCTGGGGTTATTTATAAGTACCAGCTTGGAAGACGCTGGGTTTGGATTTAGTTACCCAAGTTCTGCCCGTGTTTTGCTTACTGCCTCTGCTGCTTCTGAAATTATAGTGCAAAATCCCATGAAATGTGCTGCGCTTCGTCCCTGTGCATACTTTGTTATTAATGGACCAAAGTCCGTGCTGCGTTCTTGATTTGAATGCACAACTGCTATCAAGTAGACAGACAGCGTTGAGAAATATCATGGGAAAGAGCTGGCCCATCGTGGATGATATCTGGCCTGTTTTTCAGTCATTCCTGGGAGAAAAAAGAAAAAAAAAAATTGAGGATACCCTGAGGATCCAGAGCCTTTTGCTGACAAAAGGTCAGAATGACTTCCATTCATAGCTTTCTTAAATGATCCAATTTCTTACATTTTTTTTAGTGCTTCTTTAAAACTGTTCAGAGTTTTAACAAAAGGAGGCTGTGGATACTCACCTACACCAAAAAAATCCTGAGGATGCTCTGGTTTCACTTAAAAATCCAAACTAGCCATCCACATCAAAACTGAGTTAAAAAAAAAATAAATCCAAAATATGCTGTCTAATCATGTGCAATCTGTAAATCCACAAATAACTAAGTCATCAAACCAGCAAACAAATCCTATGATACTCCAGCAAACAGATTAAAAAGAGGGCATCCTATCACAAACACTCATTTATTGGGCTGTTACTGTAAACAGAGCAAAAGAGAAAGGTAGTGGACTAGATTTGTCTGCTACATCTCTGTAAACCTGGATTAATTTTCCCTGCGACAAGTGTGGAGATGAGCCGTGCTGACAGCGAGAGGTGAATCTAGCTCATCGTTTTGCTTTCCTACGCAGGAAATTCTTCCACAGGGA
This sequence comes from Anas platyrhynchos, assembly GCF_047663525.1. Taxonomy (NCBI): domain Eukaryota; kingdom Metazoa; phylum Chordata; class Aves; order Anseriformes; family Anatidae; genus Anas; species Anas platyrhynchos. Next base: position 36,625,532 of record NC_092593.1, on the reverse strand, counting down.
AGAAAGATGCTTCTCAAGCTTCCCATGGGCCCTGTTACACTTGCTCAGAGCACATCGTTGCTTCATGGGCCAGAGTATGTGTTTCGGCACGTGCTTAATTTTTAGCACATCCTTAAATACCATCGACTTCAAAGCTTTCTTCTCAATGTGGATGTCTTCAAGTGGGGCCTGAGGCAGTCCTGGAGTGACCAGAAGGTCTTGAGGTCCTTGTCTATCTTTCAGTTACGTGCTCTGTGCTTTATTGCTTGAAGAAGCTGATTCACTAGGCACTGGCTTTGAACTGGTTTTGGCGTGACATAGGATTTGTTAGATGCTCTCATGAGATCTAACAAAGAACAAATAGGGTGAAAACTGCCAAGTCCTCTCGCAAGGTTTGTGTACTGGCTTTTCTTTAACTCTTACATTTCAGGCCTCCATTGCAGCTGGAAAACTTAATGTATTCTGCATCAGACGCTTAAATTCCCTGTTGTCTAAGAGGATTTCTTCCCTTTCAGAGATTAGTAAATAAAAGCAGAAATTTTGCCTGCTCTCTTTGAAGTCGATGGGAGTTTATCTTCAGGAAGGGCATGACTGCTTCCCAGACACTTGGTAAACTAGAGATTGCCGGTTACTTTACCTAAATGCACATTCAGGGTAAGTTTAATGAGTGTGTCACAAGCCCAAGAATCCAGAACAACTCCTGATCAAATTCAGACAAGTTGAAGTTTTATGGTATGGTGCTACCAGTTAAGATGATATCACCACTCTCTCAGCCCAGGCTTTTGAATAGGTGTGGAAGATGCTTGGTTCTCATTTAAAGCAAACTCATAAAATGTTTCTAGTCCTTGTTGGCCAGGAGGACACTTGAATACAAGCCCTAAATACTTCATAATAGGAAGAACTCGAAATTGCATTTTGAAAATAATACGATCTGAGTAAGAAGATGTCAGAACTCTTCCATGATGTTTCATTATATTTCTTTTAAGGCTTCGGACTTCTCGATCTCACTTGTTCTAGCTACTCGTGAGTTAGACAATGATGGTGCTTATTTAAACCCATTAAAACAAGCAGCTGCTGAAGCAAGACCCTTTTTACTTCAGCAGCTCCAAATAACTAGAGCCAGGAGTTTAAAAAGAGCTAGTTAAGGACTTTAATTTGTGGTTTTCGGTACATCTGAGAACATGGAAGAGTTCTAAGGGTCTGAGAGAATGTAGATATGTGGGTATTCAAAAGGGTAGGGAAAAAATCCAGTTATTTATAGGCTTGTCAATCTGACATTGATCGAGGTAGAGCAGGACATGCTGATCCAGACCTGATTAATAAAGAAATAAATGAGAACTAATGCCGAGCAATATGGGCTGATGTAATAGATTTTGTCAATTAATTGAAATGTTATTTATGAAGCTACAAATTTGCTTGATAAAGACAGCAATATTGATGTGGTGTACGTGGATGTCAGTGAAGTATTTGGCATGCCAGTACACGACAGTATGATTAAGGAACAAGAATCATGCAAAATTAACATGGTACATAATTAGTGGAGTAAAAACTGCCTTTCACAACATGATTGTAAGTGGATTTATCATTTTCATACGGCCAGCACAGGCATCAGCCTCATGCTGTTTATCTGTTTCTCTTTGCCAGTGGCTCGGGTGGGAACATACATTACTCATTGGTCACGCTGATGTGGCTGGGGAGGTAAGAAATGAACAGATCACAGAAACAACCCAATCTCATTTGCTAGGCACACTGGTACGGGAAGGAGCAGGCATTCTGATGTGCCACAACCATGGAACAGAGGGGGGAACCCGGAGGAGCAAGGTGGGGAAACCCCCCTGGAAGCAGCGATGCTACAAAGCAGGATGGAGCCTTGGCAGTTGATGGGCTTTTTGTGAGATCCCTATGTAAACCCTACTGTTATCCTTGTATATTTAAGAAGAAGACTCTTGAGGATGTCAGATTGCCTCCACCTTTTGTGTTGGTGCAGGGGAGGCAGCACCTCCAGCTCTGAAGGTCCTGAGCAGCAGGAGAGACCCCTGTGCGCAGCTGGGGCGCTGGTGGGGAAGCTGCCTTGCTGGGAGAGCTTTGATGCTCCGAGTTTCGTCTGGGGGAAGGAGAGGGGCATGTAGGACACAATCCATAAGTAGCTCTGTGGGGAACAGAAATGAGCAGGAGAAGGGTTCTCTTTTTCTGACAGACAAAGGTCTAACAAGATGTCAGGCTGGAAATGAAGGTTAGACTCTCAGAAATGGAGGCAACAGCAGATAGAAGCAAGCAATTAAAAGTTATGTTGGATTCTCTGCCAGCTGAAGTTTTGACGGTTGTGTGCCTAGATTGCTCTGCTCAAACAAGGGTGAGTTTGCACGTCCCAGGGTCTGTGGCACGTGGCAGGTCACAGCAGGTGCTCAGCAGTCCCTTCATTCCAGCTCCTGTAGATTAGTTTGCATGCCAAATAGGTTGAGGTGATGTTCAGCAAGATTTCTATGCTACGAAACGTGGATTGCTGATGTGAAAATGTTTGTTCATCTAAAAATCCACAACACTTCCATCTCTGCCCTCTCCTATCTAATTGTGAACGTTTACATATGCAGGTGATGGAAGAAATGTGGGGTCTAGCAGCAAATACAAACCCTCACGCATAATGCCCTGCTGATTGCTCTGTGTTTAAAAATAGGCCACGTGTGGTGCGTTTCATCCCAAGACTTCTTGATGTTGCCCTGTGCTGGATAACTTCAGCAGCCAGTGACCTTCTCGAGTCACCACGGGCTCCTCTCAGGGCTGCTCTGATTCTCAGGGCAGTGACTGGTACAACCACATCCAGCGCCAGGATCCTTTTGCTGCTTATTCTGTGCCTATTTATTCTGGCATAAGGGGGCAGGAGCAGAGAGGATGGCACCTAAGGAGCTCCGAAGCTGGAATGTGTATTGATCACAATTAAATATCATTTGATTTTATCTGTTATTACAAAGAGCCTCCCTGGCTTTGATGTATTACTGTGTGAGATGGCTTTGGGAGGTGGGAGAGATTAATTGCTTCGGCTCATACATGTCTTCCATGAGACTCAGAGGCATCTTCATCTTTGTTCTTACAGAGCCTTGATAAACAAATAACTTATTCTTTTGTACTGTGCCTGAGATTTTCATCAAAAGAGGAGGGAGCCCGTTGCGTGAATCACAAGGCCAGTGCAGGACAAGCCTATGCTGTAATTCATTCAGACAAATGTTGAAGTAAATGGATGGACTCAGGTTTGTTTAGATTAGTGGCCTTTTGAAAAATGAGTTGTCCCGTGTGTACAATTTTTCAATCTGTTTACATCTAATTAGCTGTTCAGATTGGCTAAAATTAAGCGATGTCACTTGTAATGCATTTAGGGGTGAAGATAAGATAAAATGGGCTCCTCTGGAGTCTCACTGGAGGGTGGCTCGGAGTCCCGGCACGGTGTGAACTGAGGGGGTATGGAAGATCAGTCTGTAAGGTGGATTCGGGTATAATCAAGCCACAATTGCACATACATAGGGAGTAGCACATAGCATCTCTTTTGTACTGATTCAAAGAGAGCACAATTTTCCATCTCCCTCTCTCACATCTTCTCAGTAGGCTGGCCTGGCTGACTGGGGCGTTTTGTTGGGGCGGCTGCCCCCAGACATTGGCATCTTTACCAGTTTTGCTATTGATTCCTGCATGCTAGATATTCCTCCCTGGAGACCAGTCATTTGAACAGCTTGAAATCTAAAAACTGACTGCTGCAATGTCAGGTTTCTAATTCTGCAGCTCAGCTGACAGCTCTGGAAAGTCCCAATCGAAGGCAGAGATGCACCATTCTTCAGCAGACTTTGTTCACTCGCCATACGGCCCCAGTTCTATTTTATTGCTCCAGTGCCTACAGATTTTCATGTTCCTGACCAAAACTTCTGCTATTAATATGTAAGCTTCTCAGCAATTAATCTGTGTGTATTGTTGCATCAGTGCTTTTAGGCTACGACCAGAGATCAGCACCCTCTGTGCAGCAGCAGCAGCGTAGCTATACTGCTTAGTCATGGATACGTGTCTAAGGAGGTTTTGGCACAGGTTTTCTCAAAGATTTTGTTAGGCTTTTCCTTCCTTGGCTCTCAGAAAGCCTCTCCTTGGTATCTTCCCTCTCCCAACCTGATGTGCCAGCATCGGTGGTGGTGCCCCGGGGTATTTGTGGTGGGAGTGAAACCGTGGCTCGGTGGGACAGGACTGCATTGGGTGGCTCAGCAATTCAGGGGTAGTGCCTTCCAGTCACTCCAAGGGGACCTTTAAAAGCCAGTGGGAGAATCGTCCTGTGAAGCCTTTGCAGGCAGCACTGGAGATGCTCAGCAGGAGATGTGGTACAGATGGCCCCACTGAGCCATCTGGGTGCAGTTGTTTCCCAAAAGGAGCCAAGAGCACTCAGCCAGTTTGGATGTCAAACCATGAGATCTCAGGTGCTGGGGCTGAGCCACAGCTGGCTCCAGCCTTGCTGTCAGAGCTCTTTTTGGTTTCTTCCTGGGATTTCTCCTCTCCAGCCCCGTTGGTGGTGAGCATCTTGTGGCGTTGGTGGCCCGGCAGTGGTGGTGCCAGGCAGGGCTCCCTCGTGTCAGCAGGGGGAGCTCACAACTTGCCTATGCTGTGGGTCCTGGAAAAACGCATTTGGGTCTTTTCCTTTGGTTTTCATTTTCCTTTGGTTTTCACAGCATTCATATGCTGTGCTCTACTTGGCTACGGCATGTGAAGTAGGTGACATTTGAGGTCCTCGATCCCTAACACTTGGCACTCTGCTAAAGGTGAGGGCACCAAATGACCAAATGTCCAAGCATCACCAATAGGCAGCAGCAAAAACGTTGCTGTTAAAAAGAGGGTGTTTTATACAGGAAAAAAAACCTTTTCCGAGCAGAAATACATCTGCAACTGAACCCATTAGCATTAAATATGGATACAGGTTGGAAAGCTGCAGCATGTTCTAACTTCTCTGTTATGAGGTACTCTTTTCTGGATGTCTTTATCTGGATGGCAGGTGCTTTTGGGCTAATGTTTTCCTTCTAAAAAGAAAAATCCTTAAGGAGGATTATTTGCTATTTGAAAACAATGCCATGAGCAATTTTTGAGTTCACATAAGATGTGAAAGGTTTTAATATTTAAGACAGTTGTTCGTACTACTTGTAAGCAAGACTTTTAACAAGCAAGATCCAGTCCTCATCAGGATTTTTCTGTTTCCTTTGTACCTGCCCATCTACCCTGCACTTACAGTTTAAGTATCTCTTTTCCATCTTGTCTGCTGCACTACAGCATGTGTTGGTAAAAGAGATGCTCTTGATTTCACTAGGCAGCCTGGCAGCCCAGTCCTAAGCTATGTCTGTTTTATAGAAGTCAACTAGATTGAGATTAACCTACATTTTGTCTCGAGCTAGTGCCGAGGCGGACAAAAAACAAATACCCTTAATGTGGAAGTAATGTTGAAAAAAACCTTTAAGTAATTGAAGCATTTGAAAGAAAATATAAAGTCATTTTCTAGAACATTATAGTTATTTAAAAGCAATTACACAAAACAACAAGGTTCAGAGTTGAGAAACAAATGGGAAGAAACCCGGACACGTAGTAGCATAGAAACTCACCATCATCCTGTTTTGCCATCCTTATCTTTAGATATTCCTGCCTCATTCCTTTTTAACCTAACTCATAGGAAAGAAAGATTTTTCTTTATCTTAAAAAGAAATTTGATTGATCCTAGGGGCAGGAAAATCAGTGACAAAAAACCTTTTCGTCGTGTTTCATTAAACTTTTCAGAAGCCTCTTCTTTCTAGAAGAAGAGATTGCCCGTGCAACTCAAGCAATTAGGAATACGCACCCTCATTTGTCTTGGGCAGTGCATGGTGATGAGGCATATAATCCGCGTTTCTCCCTTCCCTTCAGAGTGCTGTGACTTCAAGACAGGGCTGCAGAAAGTCATCTCTGCTGTTTCTGTGTTTAGCGGCACCGTAGGACTGACCGACCTGTTCATTTGAAGGGACGTGGAGGCAACACGAGAGCCTCGGCAGACTCTGATCTGCCAGCAGGTGCGCAGCGTGGGGAGCTGTCAGATTGCACGAGTGGCTAAGGTCAGGTTAAATTAGTGCCCGCAGCTGGTACGGTGGGAGAAGCTCCATAAATCTGCACCAATTCTAGCCTGAAATTAATCATTTTATTAATCTTCTGTGAGAAAAGGAAATTGTGATTAAGGTGCTGTGGTCTCATGGAGAAGATGGTGAAGATGTCCCAGGCCACCCTGGCATGGCGAGCAGCTTTTGGGAATCCAACAGACACAGTGAAGGGAAAAACTAAAGAAGAAAGAGCCAACAGTGAGGGAGAAAACTATTCTGTCAACTCATCCCGTTTAGTGTGGTTGCGTTGTCATTGTCTGGAAAGATTCAGTGCCAAAGGGCTTCATAAAGGACAGCAATCCTGTGACTGCTGCAGAAGGCTGTGTTACACAGCTCCTCTTCCTTTCAGGTAATCTATAGCAGCCTTGTGCAACAACACAGCTCTTAGGAGCAGTAGCCAGGTATGCCAGAAATAAAGCCGAGACAAATGTAATGTTTTACCAGAGGCAGCCAGCAGATGCTTTTTGTAAACCTTAGTCTGTACCTGGCTGGAATAATTTTTGATATATTTTACATTGCATCATCTTTAAACATATTTGTAACAATAATCCTCTGATAACTTGAGTTTCTTCAAAGACCGTGACAAAGATTCACCTGCCTTTGCAGCAAGAGCAAAGCCTGTGCTGTATAAAAGCTCCTGGTGTAATTGCCACTTCACCATATAGTTTGCAGGCAGTGCAGCGGATTAACTACAGAGCACTCCAGAGGTGCTCTTCAGTTATCCTATAACTGACAATGTCAACTGAGGGAGAAGAACGTAGGTAAGAAATGTAAATCAGCTGCAGAGAGTGAAAATGTGGCTTTCTCTTTTGGCTTGTCTTTCATAAGCAAAATATGTAATTTCTGATCTTTGAAACCTACCCGTGAATGAAGGCGCGTCAGCAGGTGCTCCAAAATATTTGGCTGCTGGTGTTTCCTATGCAGAGCCCGTTCTGTATCTGAAAAGCTGTGCCTCTGCTTTTACACTCAGGATAGCAATATTCTACAAAACTCAAGCTTTCAAGCTGACCACAGTATCCTTGTGATGAAAGGAAGAGAAAGGTCAGTGAGGCTTGTCCTTGCTGAGAAACAATCCCAACCGATGCTCAAAAACCTGAAATGTTAAACCAAGCTGTGCTCACGTATGGCAAACATGATCAAGCTTTTCACTCGTTTCAGCTGCTCTGGACAATTCTTTTCTCTTCAACTAGATCTAGTCTTCAACTCAGCTTAATTGAGAAGCTGGCCTTGCTAATGAATTTGTATGAGTTTTCTGGCCCTGGCAGTTTTCACTTTAATGCACTCTGTATATTATATTAAAAATGTATATCACAACTGAAGCAGTTTTGTAAAACAAGCTTTAATGCAGCATCTGCTTATTTGTGCCTTGGGGATGTGAGACAACAGCAAACTGCTTACTGCTTGAGAAATCAGCACACCACCATGTGCCTTGCTCTGGTGTTAGAAGTCAGGGCAGTGCCTTAATCTGGATGCAGATCAAATTGTTGTGTTGATAATTAGAAGACAATAAGCCTGCATGAAATTGAACCAAGATGTATTAAAATCAGGTAGTAATTCTCCTTAATGCTGACTGGAAGGAAGCCATGTCAGGAGGTAACCAGAATGCATTATTGTTTGCCATTATAAAAAGGTCCATTTAAATAGCTCTCTGTCACCTAGGGCTATTTAACCTTTTGTAGGTATGAGCATTACAAGGCAGCCTAATGCATATTTTGTGTGCATTACTGTGCATAAATGCATGCACACAGTTTTTATGTTCCTATGCGAATATTCATAATGAATCAGACTGGGGTCAATGTATTTCCAAATCATGTCACTGGTGATAGCCAGGAGCAGCTGTTCCCAAAGAAGGTGAAAGAAGCTTCATCCTTGAACTACCCTAGTGGGAAATTGCTTGCTAAAACCTACCGGTGAGTGCTTGGCTTGTGCGTTGAGGTGGGAGCATAGATGTGAACATGGATGTCCTCATAGAAGAATGTGTGTTTGTATGTGAGAATCAGCTGTGAATATGAATCCTGGGCTCTGGCGATATGATCATGAGCTTAATAATGGTCCCCTTACCAGAAAGAAACGTGTTTCTCGTCATTTCCCTGATGTTTGCTGTGCATCTGCCCGCCCCTTTCAGCCTCAATTCTCCTGCAAAAGAGAGCACGTCCATGCTTGAGAACGTTTTCTTTCCCAGCATTTCAGCTTGTCCATTTCCTCCCTGTGTTTTTTTGTCTGCTATTTTATATGCTGATGGGACATTATTAGTTTTATTTATAAGGAGCAGTGTTACAAATTGTTCGGCGATTGACTGCGGTGCGTTCCCATAGCCTGACATAACTGGCTGCAGTGTGCCCTCTTTTTTAATAACGCTCCCTTCAAAACAGATCAACTCATACACTCGCATAGATCAATAACTGAAAGGAGGAAACGAAGGCAGCTTTTGAAAGCTTACAGATACTGTAAGCCTATGAGCTCTCTCTTGCTCTGATCAGCGGCCTTATGGTAGGTTTAATTTGGAAATCATTATTTGGGTAAAACTGGGGCAGAGCTGAATCTCAGCTGGTCCTGGATAACTTCAGCAGCATGAGCCTCTCGGTATCTGCGCCACTCTGACAGCAGATGTGCTGCTTATTTACAGGGAGGCGTAATTGGAAACTCAGATCTAAAGCTAATTTTGCACTGCCAGGAAGAATTAAAAAAAAAAAAAACAGTTGCTTTTAAAGGTCATGGAAAAACCAAAGCAAGGGAAACCATTTGATGTTCCCCATTTAGAGGTAGTAGCATGCTGGGGTCCAAATTGTTCCTGATGTGACGTGGCACAGCCAGGCCTAGTAGAAGAAGGGGTGCGTTGCTGCTGCTTGGGTGGAGATGCTCAGAGCCCAGATGCCACAGCTTTCTGAAGCACAGCTTTTTTTTTTTTAGGTTTAGCAAGAAGTCCCCTAAGCCCCACAGCCACGTTTTGGTCATTGAACCTTCCCATTGCAAATCGTGGGCACTGCGGGCAGCTTAACATCTCACAGGCAGTGGGAGGGGGGACACATGCTGCAGAGCTTGGCCTCCTGTGGCCAGTGACACCAAAGCGATGGAAAGAAAAGAAAAAGCTGCCCATTTACTTGTCTCCTTCTCAGCCCCAGGTGGTGGTAGTGATATGGGAAGAGTACTCAGGGAAAGTGGCATTTCTGTTCACATTTATAGTTTTTGTTAAACCATTGAAGATCAGTAGAAACCCGTGCTAAAACTGAAGGTGTTACTGTGCTGTTCACATAAGCAGAAGAACAGGAAAGGTTTTTAACACCCTTCATCCACTCCAAGCCAGAGTGCTCTGGGTATAGGCAGGCCCGTGACATTGATCAGAGGTTTAAAACTTCCTCTGCTGCAGTTCTGGGAGAGAGCCTGGTCCTGTAGCTCTGCCTGAAATCTGACATCAGCTACCTTGTCCTCACTTAAACTAATCCATCTGCCCTGTCACAGGGGTATTCCAGCATTTAATGCTTCTCCTTGTCTGCAATAGGGGAAAGGGGAGTACAAGCAAATCTGAAACTGGGTTCCCTAAAGTGTGATGCCTCAGGAAATGCCTTTGTTTCTAAACCCTGTGCCTTTAAGTATCTATTCAGGTGCTTACAGGCTGTGTTGCTGAGCGTTTACACAACAGCAGAATTCCTGAAAACATGCTAAATGCTTTTCATCCATAATGATTTGGAAGAAGTTGTCAGGTAGCTGTATCAGATACAATGGCTGTTGCTTTGGCCATTACCAGAAGAAGAGAAGGGCTGTGTCAGTGTTTGTATACGTAACACATAATATATCAACGTACAATATAAAAGTTCAGGTTACTTACATTTAAAAAAAAATAACAACATAATGGTTCATTCATTTTTAAACCGAAAGAAATCATGATTGTTCTTTTTTATTTTTTCAAGGCCTGCTGCAGGCACAGCCTATGAAAACCTGAATTATTAAAATTGACAATCTCAATAATGCTCTAAAATCCACAGGAAGAGGCTCTGATGATTGAAAATCCAAGGAAATCATCAGTAGTCAAGGGCAGACAGGGCTGGATCCTAAAGGGATTCCAGCTTGTAGAGAAGAAATAATACAGCAGGAAGTAACAAATAGAATTAATTGGTTCTTCAAGTAGAACAGTTACAGGAGGAAGGCGGATTATACATATGCATTATTATTCAAATAATGTGAATGAATAGAGAACTCCAGACCCATGGGTAACACACAAGCAGTGCCGAGAGAGACCCTGAGCTGCTGAAATAAATCCCCATTACAGATGGGCAAGGAAGGAGGAGAATAAAGTACAACAGCTCCACTTGAACTTTATTTCATCTGCTGATGACTTTGTTAAAACGTTAGACCTTTTGGTTACAAAATCACATTTTCTGAACGCCGAAAAGTTCCATTTGTTTTTCATTTGTTTGTTTGTTCAAGGGTTACTGGTTGCTCTGAAATAAGCAAATTCAGAGGTGGGATTCTGCAAGTCTGACATTTAAATGGCAGTTTCGGCTATATGCAATTTTCTCCTTCAGTTCTTTTGGGAGTATTTTAGTGTCTTATTATGCGGTGACTGTGCTACAAACTCAAGTTGTCTGCATGGTATGGAGCGCATGTTTTCCTGCGCTTTGTCTATGACTGTGCAGGAGTTCTGTGTGGAAAGCCTGTAAGATCTGAGAGAGATTTGTTAGTAATTCGGCTGTGTGCTCTTTAAGCATGAGAGTATCATATAAGCATACTGTTCTAATTGTGAATTGGAAAACCTTCAGCAAATTTTAAGTTAGGAACTTCTCATAGCAACTATACTATTTCCATTAGAGGAAATCCCTGTAGCATCTTCCAAACAGACTGTGTGTTTCTTAAAGGCAGAAACCAACGGATGCCTTTTGATTTTCCCAGCTCTAGTAATTAGTAGGAATAAAAATGTTCAAAATTTCACCAAGCCTTTTAACTGGAGTGCAGATGTGATTCTTGGTGACTCAGACATTCCCCAGAACTTAGTTAGACTCAGAGTAATTATTCCAAAGAATTATCCTTCCAAAATTAGAAGAAAAAAACATGTAATTACAACTGCAATATTAACATACTTAATGTCTGCCTAATGTCTGAGCATCAAGTCAGAGGCTGTATTTTCACGCAGTATACACACTGTAAGCAAAATGAATTGGGGCACACAATTTCTTGAACAAAGGTCCTAAATGTGAGCTCCATGAGCATTTGTGCCATGATTGGCAATGGAAGTTGAAGAGAAACTGAGGAAAGCAGTGCTTTATTTTTCCTAATTACTCTTTCTCTACCCTCTTTCTCCTTTACATATTGATCTGGCCATTCTGACAAGCACAGCAATCTCGGCTCATCTCGCTGCGGGCTGCCGAGGTCCTGCCCTGCATTTTGCTGGCCTTGCTGTTTTCGTGGCCTCAGTACACCACACCAGCAGAAAACTGCTGGCGTGTCCGCTGCTTCATCCTCTGCTGACTGTTGCATTGAAATGGCTCAGCATGGGGCCAAACCCTGTCCAGAAGTGCCTCGGGGAAGGGGCTGAGGAAGGGCAGCCACCACTTGCTTAGACAAGATGGTTGTAAGGTTAGTACCTCAGAGCTGACTCTCATGTCTTCTCCAGAGAGACGTTTCGAGCCACCATTACGTGCTGTTTCTCTAGGGATGGGTGCAGCTGGCTGTCTCACATGAGGGCCCTGGGCCAAAGAGGGGCACAAAGCTGAGCTTCTCCCTCCAGAAACAGCCACCCTGTCCCTTGCTGGCCTCCAGGAGTTCCTGGTCTGGCTTCCCTTGACATAGAGCGAAAAAGGTGAGCAGAATAGTGAACCTGTGTTTGATGCTATAGCTGCTGTGCAGTTAAACGGTGGTCCTCAGTCCCACTTGTCTCCTGCACAGGGAAAAAAAAATTAGAAATTGCTTTTTAAGTGGAACAAACATTGCACCCCCAGCCCTGAACCTTTTGTGGGAAACGGGGAGCAGGAGATGGATCAGATCAGAGGTGTATGCATTAGCAACTGCAAAGGAAGAAGAGATGCTGTTGAAAGCCCTAGAGAAATGTTTTGTTTTAGGGGATTAGTTAAAAAGAAACACTAGAGCTTTAGACAAAGTAAGATTGCATAAAATGTGCATAATTTATGAGTATTTTTAAAAATACAGCACCTGGTTCAACTCCCTCTATTTTCTATGGAACTTCTTGTGCTTTATACTTTCATAGTAGCTAATTTGACTTCTCTTATTCCAAAATGCATTTCCAGATTGCTCAGTCTGATTAACTCCTGCTGTACTTTTGTTCACAAGGAGCTGTGAGAACTGGGGCATGTGGAAGGGAGGGCAGCACGTTCATACAAGTGGTAGCAAATGTAACTTGCAGCATGCTGTTACATTTATGTGACATGACATGCTCGTGCGAATCAAATGTGCTATTTTTACGGCATGTATTAAATGTGAAATTGTGACTGGTGTTAGAGCAGGGTCAGAGCTCCTGCCAATGTGCCATGTAATTTTGTTTTACGAATGAAGGTCTCAAATGCAAACCCTCTATTTCCAGCAAATTTATTCTGTTTGTCCAGGGTCAGCCATGTCCATAGGTCATCGCCCCATTTTGTTTGATTCCTTCCTTACACAACGCTTGATATCATATCAGAATATGAGCAGAGAAACCTGGATGGCTTCTGAGGCTATAAAATTATGTGCAGGACAAGGGATCTTGCCTCTTGTACACCTTGTGTGTACTGTGACTGATGTTGGCCAGCGTCACTGGAGTTGTGTTGATGTGTGTCAGCAGAGGCAGAGCCAACCTGAGAGGCAAATTTGGTCCGTGACACCTTTGGATACGAAATAATGCCTTCGAAAGGCAGAGGAACTATTGGTCGATTATTGACCTAGGTTGACATTCATGCCCAAAATCACAGCACTACTGGCACTTCAGGATAGGGACTAGATATGTTCTCAAGATGGCAATTAGGCCCGGAGTACAGTAAATAGTTTGTGGGTGCCTAATTTGTGAGGAATTGGCCCCATAAAGTCTTATCATGTTGTGCTGAGGAAAACGTCCACTTGGGAAACGCAGGCCTGGCCTTGATGCCCTGCCATCAGGGGCTGGCCGATGCCTGAGGAGAGGAGTCACCTCCTCAGGGACCGCCACAGCGTGGGCCAGGCCGGGTGGCAGAGCAGCCATAAATCACTCTTCTGGCTAATTGGGGCCTGTCAGGGCCGAGCACACAGCAGGGCAACCAGGGCCTAAAGCAGGCAATGCACAGGCATGCTCGACAGGAATGAGAGTGAGGAGGGGTTGATAGTTACCTCTGAAGTGTTTCTTGGCTCTAATACATTTGCCTCACATTTGTATCTCTATTTAAAAAAGAAAAACAAAACAACACACAACTTACCGATATAACTTCTTATGATTTCAGGGAATTATTTTATTGTAATTATAGCTAATCCAATTAAAGGTGACTTGTAATGACTGCTGAATTAATTCCAGAAATACTGGATTTAATGAGTGGATTACTATTTGTTTTGATAAAGGGGAAAATGCGAGTACCAAGGTAGAGTATTTAGTTCACTTAGATCACGCTGTGCTCAATACTGCTGGATTTACAGAGCTATTTGTTTCCAAATCGTGGGAGAGCATGTCCCTGCTGAACACACTGAGACAAATAGCAAGCTCGTTTCCTTTCAAAGAGAGTATCTGTGCGACAGGGTCAGGCTTTCTTGATTTTCCTATAATGGAAATCAGATGTGATGTCTGAGGTCAGAACTTGGTGTGTTGCACTGGGAAGCAGAGTAGTATCTCTCTTTTTTTTTTTTAGTAGTTTTTTTATTTAATTTTCAGCACAAGTTTGCTCGCTTTTTCACAGGGTGCACCTTGACAAACTTCTTTATGGGCCACATACTTGTTTTTTCCCCTTCAGTAGCAAGCTGAGCCATTGCAGGCTTGACTGACCTAAGCAGTCACGGCCTGATCCTGCAGCTGGTAGGATATATGCAGAAATGATACATGCGTGCATGATCTGGCCAGTGAACTCATGGCCCAGCCAACTGCAGCAATGGGTACAGTGGTAAACAGCCATGGGAAAAGCCTTCTGCTGCTGGGGCAAGATGGTAAGATACAGGGTACATCTGTACCCCATCCCTGAAGCAAGGGAAGGTGTAGCTCCCTCAGGACTAAGCTGCAAGGGGCCTTGTTTGCGACTTTGTGTGCTTTGTGTAAATGTGTTGACTGGAACAAAGAAGCAGATACCATGGCTCTGTTTCTGTGTCTCAATGGTCAAGAAGTAGCACAAGGTTATCCCACTTTGCATGGGACCAAAGTGTGAGAGAACTGAAGGTGAGCACTGAGGTTTGCATGGGTGTAAGTTGAAGCTGAAAGAAACAGTCATTGATAAGGTTCAGATCTTAGGGAGTTAAGAGGTTTAGAAAGCTAAGAGGAGCACCTGATTTAGAAAACTAGGCTCTGTGGGCGAGTCTTCTGGTTAGCCAGCATTGTACAAATACAAATGGAGAGTCTTGTTCTCAAGGTGCATGGAGATGTTGGCCAGGTGGTTTTCTCAACAGGCATGCCATCTTCATCACTTTACATACTTCTCCTTCCTTCATCTCCTCTCGTGAAACCCGTCTCTTCATTTTGACTTTCCACTAGCTTCTCATGTAAGTGCTGTCACCTCCCTGTCTCCTGTTCCCCTGCATGTTTCACAGCCTCACTTGCTTCATCCTCCAGGCCTCTACAGGTCTAAGTCGGTCTCAGAAAGCCACCCATCTGGTGCTGCTGTGAGCAGCTCACATGGATGTGGGGGTTGAACTAGATGATCTTCAGAGGTCCCTTCCAGCATCGGTCATTCTGTGCTTCTGGATGTGCATGTAAAACCACTTGAGTATTATTGACACCCCCTTCACTAACCCATCAGCTTGTGTTTGACTGCCTCTATACTGGGCATTGCTTCCCTGTTTTCCCCTTCAAGCTGTGTGACTGGGAGTTGAATATTGCACCAAATTAATACGTGGCGGCAATTGCCATGGTGAGGCACTCCTGATGATAAAAAACAGACTGCAGTTGCGTTTGTAGATTTTCTTCAGACAGCAAACGGTCCCTTTGCTTATGTTATCAAAGGTGATTGACTAAGTAAGTGGAGATGAGTCTCCTTCCCAGCAGCTCTTGCAGCAAATTAGGTATGGAAAAAAACTCTGGTTCCCAAGGAAGTCAAAACTAGTGAGCAACCTGTAATCAAGGTTCTCCTAATGTTGTGTTTTAAGTAGACCCATTATCATAGCAATGTCTTCCTGAAAGCATTTAGACTTCATTACCCCATTAGAGAAATTAACATATTTTAGCTGATAAGCTGCTGGCACATTCAAAAACTTGCAATAATGCTGGGTGTTGAAGCTACTCCAAAACGTGCTTTCATTAAAGGGGTCTTGCGCCACATAGGAAATATATAAATAGAAAAGCCATAATTAAAATGCCACATTATCTTGTTCTAAAGTTAGTGTGTCTTGAAATTTAAATATACATTGGTATCATTAGAACTTTCCAGCAGAATTTTTCCAATGTTATTATCATAGCAGAAAAGAAGCCATTAAAAAAAAAAGTGCATTTCAAATGTGAATGTAATAACTATCTTTTTAATTAAAGTTGGGATAAATCTTTTAAAACCAGTTGCTGACTCTGAGAGGTAGCAGAGCATCGTTGCTGTATTCAGAGCAGAGGTTGCACGGGAGCAAGTCAGTAAAATATGGCAGGGAGGATCAGAAGGATGAGCGTGTAGCCAGTGTAAGCGTTGTGTGTAATTGCAAAGTCAACAGAGGAACAGCAGCTTATGCCAGTATTTGATCTCAAAGAAAAATAACAAAGTCTATAAATAGTGATGTAAGGAGGCTTCCTTTCTGGCTTGTTAATGAAAGAGGTTGTTGTATTCCTACTTATCTGAGGTATGTGTTGTGCAGGACCTCCCTGCTCTGTTCCAAATGAAATTCAGCGTCTTGTCCTAATGGAGTTGTGAAGGCTCAAGTCGCCACCCATACGGAGAGCACCGCACGCGCCCCAGGGTGAAAGGGAAAGCATCCAAGGAGAGTGATCAATACAGCGACTTGATTAGCAACAGGGTGATTCAGAACGTAAAGCTGCATCCTTGGACAACTCCTGATTGTAATTACTGTCACCTTTCCCAGCTATTTTCATGCAAAGGGAGTTTTATAAGTCTTGCCTTCTGAAATATTCTGCCAAGCGTTTTAAGATTTAAAGAAAATCATCATTTCTGTTTCGTGCACAGAAATCTTTGACTCGTTATTCTTTGCTTGCTTCCCTAAGCTGAATGTTGTTGTGCTTTATAAGAGGAACTGCATCACCCCCAGAGGCATGCATGTGTGCTCCTGTCCACATGGAGCACAGAGAAATCTTACAGATGCGGGTGGAGGTTTGAGCAGTCATGCTACTTAATGGACCCTGGATAATTGGCTGCCTTATTAGTCAATAAATGACTTTCTATATGCTTCCAGAAAATTATACCTTGATTGATTGTAGGCACGTTATGTATTTTCTTGTGTTTGTTTCGGCTGGCAGGGAACGCCCTAGGAGCGTGGTCAGAGGCAATCTAGATGCCATTACCTGGGCATAGCAGAATGCAAAAGTAGCAAGTTCTCATTCATCAGCCTGAGCTTCAAAAGCGTGGCAGAGAGAGAGGGTTGTCTCTGTACTAATGATCTAATACACACTGTTTGTATCAAAACTGTCATACCAAGGACACTGGTGGGAGTAAGAATGCAGTCAACTCAAAGCTGTGCTTCTGGCATTATCTGGCACGTTTGCAAAATACATCCTCAAAAATGTAATTATACTGAATTCACAGAGGTCTTATGAAAAATGTATCAAGTTGGATGTTTATTCTGATGGTAGACGAACTCTGACATCCCTGTTCATGTTGAAATGTGATCATGTGGGGGTGTGTAATGATATGTATGCATACACACATAGGTATCTCCGCATACGATATGCAGACAGAATGTGTATGTCAGTGTTTGGGTGTATATTTATATGTTTGCACTCTCATTCATGCAGCCAAGTGGTGATTAGACACCGGGGACTGTAAATTTTCACAATAGCTTTGTAAGGGCAATCTATAATTTTCTGATATTTTATCTTGTAAAAATTACAACATCGCCTATAGAGTTCAATAAAATGATTGTTATCTCAGGGGTAGAGCAAAATCCTTCAGCCAGCAGCTCGGGAGCTGTCTCACAAGTGCACCACAGCTGGGTGGTCACCAGTGGCCAGGGAGCGGGACAACTCCGTGCCATTTGCTCTCTGGTCCAGCAGCGCTGCTCCTGCCAGCCCCATGCTGGGGACAGCTGGGCACGTGTGTCCTGGGCTGGAGGAGCGCTCCTGTCCCTGGGCCCGAAGCAAAGACCCAGGGCAGAGCTAGTACAGCTGCCTGGCAGTCTGCACGGACGCCAGGGAGTGCTTCCAAACGCCGTCTTTGGCTTCTCATGGTGGCCTCGCTGTGCTTGACTTTTCGCACAGCGGTTGACCTCCAGGCCTCTGCTAAATTTATAGACGTGGTTATGCCAGGAAACTGCTCAGAAAATGCTTGCAGTCTCCATAGAGAAGGCAGGTGAGTGGGCAAGCAAAAAGTAGTAGCTCTCCTCCCATTTTGCTGCAAAAGAACTGAGATGCAAGAGATTAATGGATGTGCCCAAGGTCATATTGGAAATCTGCAGCAGAGCCAGGCACTGAATCCAGATATTCTGCATCCCCGCTCAGTGCCATAGCCATATTTTTTCTGCTAGTATTTAGAAGAAATGCTGTTCCTGGAGAGTGAAACAAATCAGAAAAATAAGCTGGTAGTGTGCGAATGAGAAAAGGTCATTTGTCCTGTTTCATCACTTTGTTGTCCAAAGATCTAATTACTTCTGGAATTACCTCAATGGCTTTCAATCAGTGCCTGTCTGTCTCAGGTCATTCCGCACACCTCACCTTGTCGGTTTAAGATGCTTTCTAAAGATTTTTTTTCCCCTCTCTTAATTAAAAAATAATGCTCCTGGCCAAATCTTCTGCACGTGTTTCTCCAACCTATGCATGAGGCTGAATACTGGTAGAACCAAGCACTTGCACTTCTGACATCTGATGATTGCTGTATAAGAAGTGAGGTGCTTTTACCTGTAATATACCAGAGCTTTCCACAGATTTGAGGTGACTTAGAAATTACACTGTGGAACTTCTTCACCCGCAATTGAATTGTAATCACCGTGGTGCTGCTGGAAGGTGCGGGCTATTTAAGAACACAGAATTTCTACGCCGCTCTTTCTGTCATGGCACATTTCAACATCAGGAATGACTCCCAAATCAGCTTGTTTTTAAAATAATGTGTTTCGGTTCTATTATTCCCTTTCGGTTTCAGGATCTTTAAAGGTGCAGTTATATTTTCAAGTTTTTTCTCTGCAGTCATAGCATCAGGCAGGATTCCTCCAGAGTCCTTCCAGCACCAGCTCCACCAAAGCCTTTGTGCATTTTCGTGGTTTCAGCGCTGGAGGTCTGCACGAACGCAGCAATTACCGTGCGATTCACAACAGAATCGTGGCTCTAAGTGCTTCTTGGCACATGGCAGGTTGGGCAGGCAGCTGACCTGGAAGAAACAGAAAATCAAAAAGAATGTGCTCATCCTCAGTGAATAGCACTTGCAGCTTGGAGGATGGTTGGGATCGTTCCCCAAGAGGTCTTTTCCCACACGCCTTTGTAATTCCTCCGATTTTCTTACACTGACCCAGATTTGGGTTGACTGATTTTAGGTGGGACCACGTGTATACATACCCGTGAGCTCTCAGGAATATGTTTTTTCCTGGCATGGCTGTTAACTCATGTTGACTTCTGCACGGAGAGCATGGTTACATGTTCTAAAACCAGAAATGCTAGGATTTCATTATTAGGAGGAATTATTAGCAAAGATTGATAATTACACTAACCAGTTAAATTTTTTCCACCTCCTAAATCTCAAACTAAGTTCATTTCTCCCAGCTGTTTGGGCCAAGTGCAAGCTTGGGAGGTCCTCTTGCAGTGGGCACGGGTGTGTTAATGTACCGGGGTGCAGGAGCTCTGATCAGGGACACAGACTGTGTTTTGCAAGACATACAAATACAAAGAGAACAAGTCTTTGCCCCCAGAAGTTTACGATCTAAGTAGGCCAAATCTCAGTTAATGGCTTGAAAATAATTTTTACAAAGCCATAATTAGGTTAGATTGTACCTTACCCTCCTTTCTTTCCCCCTTCTATGAATGGAGTCAGTGACCTAAAAGCTCTGCTAGACTCCATCCCTTTGTTTCTATTATTAACACTGTTTACTTAGTATTTTCCTTACTGCTGAGAGGGACAAAAGATTTTTTTGTTCCCCTTAGATGCAATTTGTATGATACTGTATTTATTTGGAATTAAAAGGACAATAGCAATGTCCGTGCTAGGCCCCTTTGCAATTAATCAATCTCCCCCAGATTCTGTGCAATAATGAGCTCGCTTGGGCAGTAAATAAAACAGCAAAACTGCTTCATTTCACAGCCTCACTAGAAATGTACCCTCATTTTCTTTTCGCCGCTTCCTCTTGCTGCCTTCTCCACTTTGCAGACCAGCTTCCCTTGGTCTTTGCCCGCACGGCCTGCTGGAGCTGATGCAGAACCGATTGTTGCTTAAGAGCATAATGACAAATTTAACCCAGAAGTTGTTTAAAGGAGCTTCTGGAAGAAAGGTAGAGAGCACGACACTTTTCAGCTACATTGCAGCATTTGTGCAGCTGGGGACACAGAGGGGTAAACTCTTCAGAAGAAATTGTTTGGCTGTTTTCTCAGACTTTTTGCTTGGGTAGTGTTAAGGCAGTACCCGTTATTGAAGAGCTCAGAGGTGATGGGCAAACCACTTCCATGCAGGCTGAGTAGAAAGGAGCAGGAGGTAAAGTCCAGCCAGAAATTAGGAATTACAGAAGTGATCTGCTGACGTGCTCGTACTTCTGAGCAGATCTGTATCAGATTTGCATCAACTCCTGAACTAGCAAGTCCCAAATGGAGCAAAGCTGTGTTCTCTGCGTTTCTTTTTTCACATCAGCAGCTAATTCGAGTTACTGTTGACCAAAGGTCCTTTCACAGTCACCTGGCAACTTCTGCTGTATCACATTAATAATCCTCCTAAAGATGTGCAGAGGTGGAAGAGCTTTTATTGGTTTCAGACTGAAAGCGTATTTTGAAAGAATAAAAGGAACGATTTTGTGGCATTTAAAATACCACAGGGCTGTGCTTCAGCCTTCCCATCCTTGGGTAAGCTTAGAGTTGGCCTTGCATTAAGCACAGTTAATGGGTCTCTTTAGTGTGTCTGTAATATTCTGTTGCAATAGATACAAAGGATGACTTCTTTCTTTTTTTTTTTTTCCCTGATGGGACAAGAGGAGCAATATCAGTTTTGAAACTCTTGGACTGGTCCATTGGCTTAGCTCTTTACTCAGCATGACCTTTATCATCTCATATCTCATTAGAGGCAGAAATTTGTGATTTGTCTTTTGAAAGATCAAAATCGCCATTTTTAGATGCTGTTTCGTTTTTATATATTTATACTATTCTCTTTGCCCTGACATTTCAGTACATGATATGAAGCGTTGTTTTTTAGCTCTAACAATACTGAGGGGAAAAGCTAAAGCACTGGTAAAATGTCAGCATTGGTATGGCTTAAAGAAGAATACTGCAGCATTAGCAGTCAGAGTGTACGTCGTCTCGTGATGAAGTTCCTTTATGAGAAGTGCCATGGCTTTCATTTTACAAATAAGCAATTGAGATAAGTTAGATAAGTGTAATAGTTTTCTGGAGATCGTAGAAGGAGCTTTGAGAGTGCAGATTCACCCTTCATAAATCTGACCCTGACTAAATGAGCCAGTGGAGGAAACCGATTTCTGAAAGAACAGAGGAAATGAAAACTACCAAATATGTTTAAGAAGACATCCTTAACTCTGCCCCCAGATAGGTGCCTTCAGAAACATCATTCTTTGGACCTGGAATTTGATTTCTAAGCATTTTCTACGGTTAAACAGAAAGCGTTTGTATGTATTCTTGATAAAAATTACCGAGTAAGAAGCGTTACTGGTTTGTGATCACAACAGGCACTGGTACGTATGTACAACTTCATGTAGTTGCAGGAGGTTCACATGGAAACGATTAGCATCTTTCTGCTCAAGGACTTTGTGATGCGTCTGGGGTTACCCGTGGGATATAATGGGCAGGGAAACATGCTCAAAATATGTGTTGAAGTCAGTTTACCATATTCTGTAAGAATTACTGCATATTGGTTGTACCCAAGAAAACTGACTATAGCTGCAATAGCGAGAACGTCCCTGTTCATACAGTGCCTAGCACAACCCTGAAACCACAGCACCAGAACGTTACAGCCTCGTTCGGTGGTGAAGCATCAGCCCATAAATCAGATTGACCTCTAATGGATTATCTACATGGCAGTTCTCTTTTTCTTGCAACGGATAGTAACCAGTGCCAGACAGAAAACACAGCTGTTCCTGCATCATGTGGCGTTTTATGGACATTCAATGCAGTTATTCTCATCATTAAAGAGGGGTAATATTTAGGCAAAGAGATAAGCCTAAAGACTGACAGGAAAGACCTTTTTCCTTTTAGAAATTACATAGTGTCTGTTGTTCGTTTTTTTTTTTTTTAACAAGAACCAAACTTCATATTATTTGTTGAACAAAATGCATGAAAATTTATTAAGCAAAATAAATAAAGGAAAATCAAAGGAATTAATCACAGAACTACAAAAGAAGAAATAAAACAGCTTGGCAAATTGCATTTGTGGTACAGTAAAATGCATACTGTGTCTGAATAAGTAGTAAATCAGCGTTTTTATAGCAATACCATGTGAAGCCACAAACTAGATATCTGTAAATATCACAAAACATGGAGATACTTGAATATAAGAAAGTAAATACAGCAAACCGAAGTCCAAAATTAGGCAGTTACCTCCTAATAATTATTTGTAAACATCCTGTTAATCTTCAAACTCTTTATTTGGTGTTTTAATACTCTGTTCAGTGATGATACATGACTTGTAAGGCTGCATTCAAATAATCATTAGTCTGGAAGTTTCCGTTGTTAGCAGGATACCAAGAAGATAAATGATTAATTGTGGTTTCCTGATTCCATCTTTCCTTTGCTCCCCTTAGGCCTCGTTCTGTCTCCTCTTGATTTATGCCCGGATCAGGTCTTGCTTTTTGTATTTCGGTGCGACTACAGCCTCACTTCTTGGTCTGGGTCAGGAAAACCAAGCCTTTGGGGAGCTGCCACTCATCTTCCCTGCAGTGTGCTGAGAAAACGCCCATCTCAATACCCCTGGCTTTCTCTTCTCTGCCTCAGACAGAGATCAGCTGTCTCTAGAGGCCTTGTCCGGAGATCATTAAAAGCACTGGGAATGCTAATATTGGCTTAATGAGTTCAGCTCCAGGTATACGTTGTCAAGAGAACCGTAAATGCTTTACGAGCCTTGGGAAGGCTGCCTCTGTCCCAGCCGCGCGTAGCAGGGGGTGTCACCTCTTGGTGAGTTGTGTGCTTTTATCATGGGCTCTGTGGTATTTTGAATTCATACACAAGCTCACAGTCAACTACGTGTGGTTTAGTGAAGATCCCAAGCTTGCTTTCTTTTTTTTTTCTTTTTTTTTATGGATATTCTCTTCCTTCTCTTCCCCCTCAGTGGTATAAAGAGAGCTGGAAATGCAGTCTCGAAACCGAGGGGAAAAAAATTAAAATACTATTTTTAAAGTGGTCTCAGGGCTTCTTGTACTTCCTCATCAGTCTTCAATTCTTGTCCTTGCTTGCTGAACTTTTGCTCTGCAGCCACTCTTCTTGAGCTTTGCTTGCTCACTCCTGGTAACAGTGCTGCATTATAACTTGATTTATCCTGC
The DNA here is from genome assembly GCF_047663525.1 of Anas platyrhynchos. Taxonomy (NCBI): domain Eukaryota; kingdom Metazoa; phylum Chordata; class Aves; order Anseriformes; family Anatidae; genus Anas; species Anas platyrhynchos. The sequence continues at coordinate 36,602,499 of NC_092593.1, read as the reverse complement.
ATGTCCCTGCTTTATGGTCATCCAGGGTAACTGCAAAGAATAGAAACGCATAAAGGTCCCTGAATGAAGCCTGTATTTAAAGTGGAGAAAAGTAAGCTGTGGAAATGCAGGTTCATGGCCCAGTCTGAGCATCCAACTGAACAGAAATCTGTTGATTGTAGATTGGGCCCTGCATGCAAATGTCCCGTTCTCTTTCTTTAAGTCTGAACCCGGTGAAGTGCTTTGACATGAATATGTTTTGAGAAATAAACAGCAGCTTCCCAGGACAAGGCAGATTTTCCAGTACTGCACGAGTAGTGAAGAAGCTGCTTCCCATTACTTTGGGCAGGGCTTTGAGAGCGCACAAAGAAGATGAAGAGCCAAAGGAGAGTGAAGCTGAACGGAAGCTTGCTCCAATTAGCAGAAGGCATCTCATCAGGCCAGGCTGGGCGTGTGAGGGGTTAGCTCCAGTCTCGCCTTTCCTGTCTCACAGTTACATAAGAAGTATTTGGAAAAATAACTTCGCTTGGCAGAACACGGTGTATGGAAAATTAACTCATTTCTCACAATGATGTAGATGCCACAAAGCTTATGATGTTAAGACTCTTGTTTTAGAGGGTTGCAGACTTTTAACAGAGATCACAAGGAACGTGTTGCTTCAGGATTTAACGTTTATTCATTCAGTTCATCAAGTACTGATATGCACATAGTACTTTGTTGCAGGCATCACGCTGCTGATAGTAGCCTGAGGTTATGAACAACGGGTCTCTAGACAGCATAGAAAAGGTTGGCCTTGCGTAGTTCCCACCAAGTCATCAAGTGCTATTTCCTTAGATCTGACTTGCACGTTTTGTACTTTGAACAAATACACGTAGTGCTTCTCCTCACCTCCCCTGTTTTCCGTTTATAAAGAGTTTTACCAATTGATTCTGGAAGCAGTTGTGAAATGGGTGATTTTTTTCCAGTGAGTTTCAGCCGCACCAGGCCTGTGATAAAATCACCGGAGCCCATCTGTTCTGAACGCTGAAGGCATCAAAATGAACCTATTACTACTTTTAGCAGCGGTCTTTGAGTTAAAATTATTAAACATCTTCCATTCCTTAGGAAACATTAACCCAGCCTGGATCTCATTATTGCAGAGATCATGCAGTAACCAGAGCAGACTGAGCCGAGCTCATAATGTCAGGATTTTACTGGCCTCTTTCAGAGGGGGAGGGAAGGGGGCATGACAAATGCTGTGTAATGTTATCAAAGCCAGTATTGATTGATCACATCAAGGAATAATATTTCCATGTGCATTTCCTCCTCCTCCTCTCTCCTTCTCCTTTTTTCTACTTTGAAAGACGTCATAAAGGGTTTTAAATGCTGTCGTTTTCTTCAAGAGCAATGAAAAGCTTAATGTAAAAGTTCAAACAGAAAAGCTGAATTTTATTGGAATTCCTGAGTGTGGATCAGGAAATTAGGAAAAGGAATTATCAGGAAAGAAGTTGGCCGTGGTGACCCTCCAAATGTCCTCTGACAGGAGCCAGCTGACAAGCTACATATAGCCCTGGCAGAGACCCAGTTCCTCCCACCTTCCAACATCTCTCTTCTCTCTCCATTCCCACAATGTCCCGTAACAGCCATCACACCTCTTCTCAACCTCTGTCTCAGGTCAAACAGGCCACGATCTCATCTAGTAGTTCCTTCGTTTCCATAACCATTCTTTTCAACCAGTCCTGCTGGATCCAGAAGTTATGATTACCTGAGCATGAGCTGAGCACAGCATTCAGATACTGGCACTAGTACGTATCTTGTTCTCCCGTTGGAGAAATCTGTCATCAGAAAAATCCCAAGGTTTTGTTGCCTTGCTCACAATCACACCTCAGCCAGGTTGGCTATGGTCTTCCCATCACTGCCTCGGTACCCAGTGGTGTTGCTGTTCCTGTTGTATTTCTTCTGATTTGAACATTGCCGCCACCATCTAAATTTGACTCTAAAGTCTAGTCTAGAAACTGATGATAGTTGATGAGCTGGATGGCATCAGGCTTGCTCTCCATTAATGCTCTTTGTGACTATATTACACGCAGCCGGGATCTGCTGTGCACAATGTGTTTTCATTTGTGCTAAGTGTTTTCTTTTTTTTTTCTCCTCAGAACTCAGCTCTCCATATTCACAGTAACTATTATCCTAAAAATCTCCATGAGAGGTTATTGCAGTTGTAAGTTAATTTGATGAAACGACACTCTTAATGCAATTATTCATGACAACAATGATCACAGAAATGAAGAAAATACGTGTCGAAAAATTTATTATGAAACTGGTAAAAGCAATATTGCTTGCATTGTTGCTTAACAGCGCTCAATTGCTTTGCATTGCTTGTTACATTGAAATCAATGGCCTCGTTCACTATTGTCTCTTTTCTATTTGTGTAAATATAATCTATGTTAATGAATATGATATTTGAGCACATCCAAACTGGTTTGTCTTGGAGACCACGAGGAACAGTTTATTTATAACCTCATTGGAAGCAGATCAACATCCAGGCCAAGTGTTTTTTCCTCTCCCTTTATTAAGGGAGCAGAATATCTTTCATACAGTAATATTTATGTTGATGGAATAGAAATCGTGTAGTGCTGGGAAGCTCAGCACTGGATTATTCACTGTGTCACTAATGTTTTCAGCAGTGCTGCAAGCTAACCCCTTAGAAGTCAGTCAATGCTTTTTACTAAATGGTAACATTTAATTTTTGAGTGCTTTTACTAAATCCACACAGTTGATGAAAGCAGATTAAAGGAGCATGAAATTAGTGGGGCTTACATCTCTTTATGGTTTGCGAGCTGAACTATTATTGGTCTCCAGACCTGATTCTGAATCCCAATAAATGAAGGCCAAAGTTTCTTATATTTAGATTTTCTAAATAAAAGAGCTTTTAAATTACCTTCTTCACACCAGATGAACACCAAATCTCTAGCACATTTGTGTATGAAATTACCCTCTGTCCTTTTCTTTAAGCTGTAACAAAAAAGAGCAAAATGTTGAATGAGCTAACGCTTTGGCGTGAAATTTAAGGGCCAACGGTGATGATTAGGGCCTAGGGGGAAGCGTTCCCTGGGGCCACCTTATTGCCTTGATGTCTAATGATGGGCTGGCGCTAACTACATTTAGAAATCAAATAACGCATCAGACTCTTAAACTCCCATTAAAATCGTGGTGTCTAATACATCTGTGGATCAGAGCTCGCGTTTCTGTATAAATCCCAGTTCAGAGGTAAAGAAGAAACACTCTGTAGGAGCACCTATAAAGATCCGTGCTTGTCTACTGACGCAGGTGGATAGAAGACTGTTTTATTATTTATTGCGATAATATCCATACTGTGTTAAGCTCCTTCTGGCTGCAAAAGAAGACCTAGAGAGTTCAAATTCTAAAAGTAGAAGGGTGAGTGAGCGGAGCCTCTAATTACAGAAAGGCTGCAGGATACAGCCGAAGCTGTGAAAATGGACTGTGGTCACACCACCTAACTTCCCTCTGACGGTGCTGCTGAATTTGTTCTCTTTTGGAGTGTGATTCATGCCACAAGACGATGTCCAGGAGAAGGGTGACGAAGGATTACGGACTTCGCAGGTCTTGTAGCAAAGGCACAAAACTGTGGGCGTGGGGGTTAATAACATTTCTAAGAGCTAGAGGGATGAGAAGGGGGTGGGACTGACACCTGAGGAGCAGAGGTCCCAGGGGGTTCAAGCATGTGGGGGAGCAGGGAAAAAGCATCGTGATGCTGCAGGAGGGGAGGGCTGGTCAGGACAGAGGCTTGAGAATGTTTCTGCTGGCAAAGAGCCTTGTTCGTGTTGGCAGCGTTGGAGATCGGGGCTGTAAGACTGTCTGGAAAATGATGAAATCCCAGATGAAGTGGATTTCTTCTAGAACGAAGAAATGAAAGGCGGTGAAAAACCCCGTTGCTTGATGCAGGACAGCAGGAGCTCCAAAAAAATCGGATCAGTGGGGGATTTGGACGGGTCGTTTCTTTCCTCCTGAGGAAGTGAGAGTTTTCTGGGGTTTGTTCTGTTTTCTGAAATATGCTTTTCCTAAAGTTGATGTCCTAAGGACCATGTAACAGGCAGCTTTTTTTTCCATGGTCTTCATGTATATGGAAGCTATGTTGACATTTTGGCAAGTTATTCTCACTTTCTACCCAAGAATATGTGGCACCCAGAACATACTCAGCCTCTTCAAATGACTGTTCAGAGATGTGAGGGGAAGGGCTGCGTGAGAGGTCCAGCAATGAGTCTGAAAGGAGTTGAAGTAAAAAAATAAATAATTAGCTTCCTGGGAGTTTAAAAGCTGTGCTGCCAAAAGCACTGTAGTGTTTAGATCATCTAATTTCATGTCAAAATTAAAAAAAAAATAAAAAAATTAGATACAATCAGAACCAGAACGATCTGTGATTCCTAGAAAGCGCAGCTAGGCAAGATTTCCAGAGGCTATTTCTTAGGAGAAAAGGAGGGGAAAGGAATGTTTTCTAAATATGGTTGCACATACACTGAGATCTCTGTTTCTGTGATTTCGTTTTTGAAAGCTTCTTCCAGTGGCTCGATCACACAAAATCTGGTTCTAAGTGTGAGACACTTAACACAGATGAATTCTCAGCCACCCCCAGATAATTTTAGTTTGTGAATGTAGAGGCCTTTATTCTTCTGCCTGTCTCTAGTTAGAGTTGTGTAGTTATTCCCTTGTAAGAAAATAAACACTTTTTCATCTTCATTGCCTGGAGAGGTGTGCGAGTCCTACTGGCATCACCACGTTGGGACCACAACCACACTAGGAAAATACGTTGCACAGAATTAGATCCCAGATATTTCTCCTGCAAGAAAAATGCCAACTGAATTGCTGCTTATGCCTGAAAAATGATGAATTTTCAGTCCAGTTTAGTTTCCTAATGATTGCATTTTCCATCCCTCCATCCAGCACATCGGCTGTCTGTGTTGCTTCTGCTTGGTGCATTCAGGTTTGGGCTTGAGTGTAAAGAGCCAAATGTCTGAAGGCAGCTGCCTGGGCTGCTGTTAGTGGGCAAAGCCCGAGCATCATCCATTCCCTCTACCAGGCCTAAAACTGCCGTTGTGGGGAGCGGGAAGGTGAACCAGCAACACAAACAAGCAATCTGCACAGCACAGAGTTTCACCCGAAGGCTTTTGTGTGTTCCTTTTTTTATGCGCTGGGTTATTGCTGAGTTATTGCACTCATACCAAGGTACATAAATGTTTGTTTTTTTTTCCTTCTCTGAACACACAGCTGTAAAACCCTCCTTGCTGGGAGAAAACACAGTCCTAACAACTACATTTTCTTCAATCTCTTTTCGTTTCTGTGTGGTCGCATCTAGCTGGAAGATGTTGCAGCCATCACGAGCTTCATCCAAACGAAGAGTGTGCGCACATCCCTCCTGTTTTCAGCACGAACTTCCAGTCCCAAATCATTTTTGTTAATATTAACATCAGGTTTTAGATTCTGAGTTCGGATGACAGAGGAGACCTTTGAATATAGCTTGGCTTCATCTCCTGCATACTTAAGCATCCTCAGGTATTTCGAGGCAGCGAGTGAAATCCAGCCGTGTGGCCACAGTGGTACTTTTGGGGTGGGGGACGTGGAGCAAGGCCAAGAAATGTCCTCCAAGGAGATCTCACAAAGCAGGCAGGGCACCGTGATATTATGCAGTATCACAAGGAAATGAATCTGAATGAATCCTTTTAATCAAATAAAGATCAGAGTATTAAGACCAGAAGATAGGTTTTTCATCTGCAGGAAATGAATTCGCAGATGAGAAATTCTTGACAGATATTCACAAACATATGCTCACTTCCAGCTGATGTAAGAGCAAAGATCAGGTTTACCGTTTCACCTGCAAACAATTAAACAAGTGAGAACTCAAAGAACCATTTATTAATAACGTTACAAAGTGTGAAAATGTGAAATTCCAGCAAACTCAATGTGAATCTCAGTTCCATTAAGTTCTCATTAGCACTGCAAGTTTGATGATGGCACCCAGCAGAAGTAACTGTTGGCAAAAGACAATATAATGTGCTAAGTGTTACAAGTGGCGAAGCTATTGTATGCTTTGTGTAGTATTTAATGAATTACCAAAAGATGGATCCTATGAGCAAGGTGCGAGGTGCATTGATAACAGCTGAGGTCTTCCTGGCTGGCAGAGGAGCGTGGATTCATTCCACCTGAGAAATGGAAAATCATGGCAGTGATTCCCAAGGCTTGGTGACCCGTATAATTGTTGTATCAGGTAGCAGTGATGCTACGTACGTTCACCACCTAGGAGGACCTGATGGGTTAGTCCACATGGGCAATATTCGAGATCTCAGTGGAAGATTATGCATGCCTTTGGGATTTCTGGTTTTCTGTGCTTCTTGTTGCAAGTACCATTTGTTACCAAGATTAAATTCTGCGTTTCATTTGTAATGAGTTGTCTAAAAAACAAATGAAAGCGCAGGTCATCGCTTGTCTGAGTGAGCAGCCTGAAAGCATCGGTTTAAAGGAAATGGATAGGCTGAGATAAACTCAAGCAAAGGCAGGCATGGCAAATAAAATGAGAATTGCATGGGACTTACTTGTCATTTTTTCAGCTGAAGATTTGTACCCCAGTGTTCGTAGCTGAGGACAGGCAAAGTGGTACAAAGAACACCGAGTTCATGTTGTACTCATTGTATTAAACTCTGCAAGTTTAATGCAATCTCATGAATTTTTTAAAAGTCGCGTTTGACTCACAAGTGATTTTTCGTTGTGTTGCATAGGGACATGTTCCCACTATGTAATTAATTGTATCTTTGATTTGATGGATTAATGGAGCAGCGTCCCTTTATTACTTAAGTAATCCATGTATCAATTGCTATTAGAGTCCATAGCAATCTGATGCGACGGTTGTGTATTTAATCTTAGATCCTTGTTTCACAGTCCAAGAGTGTACATATTGCAAGTTAGCACAAAGTTCACAACCCATATTATACCTTAAAGTAGTGAAGGATGCTACCAAGCTGAATTTATCACATATCTGTGCCGGTCCTTTTGTGAAAGGTATGAAGTTTATGGTGTTCCTGGTTTTGAAGTCGGTCTGGAAGAAGGTGTATTGAACTTGGTAGGCTCCAGATGAGTGCGGTGACTAGAGGTGTGATCTTCCTTGTGATTCTAGAGAGCAGGACCAGTGCATCTGTTGGCTCACTTGATGTCTTCCAATCCTATTTTTCTAAGAGAAAATTTTTGATTTCTCAAACAGCGGGAGTAGCAATTTGGGATTTTCTCTTTGGGTCCAACACCAGGCTGTTGCTATTAAATGATTGTAAAGGCCACTGTAAGGGGAGAGGTGCTGACTTTCAGACACAACATCATTAACTTGTGGTCATTAGAAAATCCCATGATACTTTTTGAAAAAGTGGAGTAGTTAACCTTGGTGGCTTGGCCAGGCTCCAACTTCTGTAATTGCATCCTGCCTAACTAAAATTGCATCACACACACTCAATTGGATGGGGTATTCTTCACCTTTTACCCTGAGCTGCTGAGTAGTTCTGCTCAATATTTGCTATATTTCAACCCAGAAATGTCTTTATTCAGCGTTATTTGTTTCGAATGATGGTTCATAAAGTGCTTTGAAATCCTCCTGGCTGAAAGTTGCTGTCTCCTGTAAATGTAAATCTTCTTTGTTGCCAGCTGTAAAATCATACAGGGTTTGACATCAAAAGATCTATGTCTTGCACCATTATGATTTGGCTCAAAGAGCTCCCGAAAACTTAGGCAAAGCATTCATTTAGTATAGTCATTTTCTGCAAGGATGCTGCGAGCGGGCGCGTATCTCCCAAAGCCAGGCAACTAACATAATCTCCCCGTGGATCAATAGTACGCCCTTCAGGGACACTGATACTCACAGGCAGTCAGGGAATTAGCTGCCCGGTGTGCAAATATTGTGCTGATAATGGTGCTGTGAGCTTTGAGAGGCGGTGGCCATCCTCGAAATACCGTAAGAGGTTAAAATCCATGGCCCCGGTGGATTGATGGTTTGTCTGCAATGTAACTTCTGAAGGCAACCAAGGGGAGCCTTTGCTTGTTTGCACTGAAATCTGTCGGGCGTTTGGAGTGGACTGCGGTCTAAATACAGCCGTGATTTATTTTCTAAGCAAATCTTACATTTTTTGACAGCAGTCCTCCATCCGCGCATCAAAGGAGGCGCGCTTCAAGGGACTCTATCTGTGTAGATAAGGCGATGTGATACAGGAATTAGGAAAGGAATAAAGCTGGAATTAGTGCTAAACCCACAGTAATATTCTGCTGTGAGATACCTCGACCTGTAGCTCTTTCAAGTTGTACTGTGTGCACCGCAAGCTGGCTGGATGTGCTTGTAATGAAACATTAAGAAAGTTGCAGGCCCCTGAGGAGAAGATCACCTATTTATTGTCTGCTGAGTAAAAGCTGCTGTGGCAGCCGAAGCCTGCCCGCATCCCCAGAAGTAAACGAAGAATTCAAGGTTGAATTTTAAAGATGTTAAAGACACGCAGCCAAACTCCCTTCCGTAATGCAATGACTTTCCTTCCCTTCTCAAGGTATCATCATTTGTACAAATGGCCAAATTGAGCCCACGAGGCTCAAACAGCGATGCGCCCAGCCTCGTGAAATGCTGAGGTCTCTAAAATGAGCGACAGACAGAGGTGGGGTTTGCTATTTATTTTTTAAAGGCTGGCGTTAACCCTCGTTCTTGCGCCCTTAGCAGCCACTTGGAGTCAGAACCGCTACCCAGATAGCGCTGTACTGGCCGTGCATCTGATAAATTGCTGCAGTACCCTGAATTGCCTTAAAAACATGACATTTGTGAACTTTAGAATTGAACTGAGTAAGTTTGTGTTTCTAAAAGATGCAGACGTGGTCTTGTTTGGGTGGGCAAGGCAGAAATGTTGGTGTCACCAGCGTGGTTCTTCCAAAACTCGACAGTGGAGGCCCTGGTGTTGTGAGACTGCTTCCTGCGTGTTGTAGCAGGAGAGGCAAAGTGTCTGTGTTGCTTCTTCATCTGCCCTACCTGCCAGAAAGCCTTCTGCTCCGGGCTGAGATGCTGAACTTGGGGTCAAACCTTCAAAGCTGGCACGGCGCCGGAAGGAGCACAAGCAATTTGGGACGGCTTTTACACGTACACCTAGGTTTGTCACTGTTTTAGAAGGATGAGAAAGAATGGGATTCAAAGCAAGAGTTAAAGCTGTAGTACTACTGGGTAAATAGTCATAGATTTCAGCCTCAGATCCTGTATTTGAATAGGGATGAGTTCAGACCAAGGATAAACTATTCTGGACCTGTCAGGAGAGGCAGTGACTGTCAGTAGGTGTAGATGGTGCTGGCCAAAAGGGGGAACAGCTATGTACCCGACCCAATGGTGAGATGAAGCTTTCTGATAAGCAGCAACTGCTGTTAATCTATCTGTGTTGTCAGTTGAAGGTACACATTATAAAAAAAATTACACTTCTTGAGGGGAAATGGATGCTCTGTAAAGGTTAAAATCCAGAATCAAATCTACACATGGAGTTGAGTTTGTAAATACATTTTATAAAGGCTGGTAAATCAACTGAATAAGAAAGAAAAAAAAGTGGAAGCCAGTAGAAAACAATGCTGTTCTATTTATTTTTGGTGAGGTAGAATAGCTTTGTAGAAGTTTTCCTTTGATCAGATGCAAATCCAAGAACAAAACCAAATGCACTTAAGTAGGATATGCATATACGCCTTGCAGCTCACCTGCTGCAGGCGGTGTTTTAGGAAGCCTGACCGCCCGACCCTGGGCACTGCTTCTGATAGCGGGGAGTGTCTAATGCACGCTGTTCTTCAGGGTAATTACCAGGAAATGCAGAGGGATCAATCATGCTCGATGCGCTCAGCAATTATATTTTATCCCCTGAAAAGTCCTTTACAGCGCAGGGGATGCGAAGTGTGTGAATTTTGTTTTCGTGCAGAAATAACGCCGTTGTCTCCGAACGCTCCCGTGCGGGTGTTCAGGCTCAGGGTGTTCAAGGCATTTCTTTCTGCTTTTTTTTTTTTTTTTTTCCCTCCTATTTTTGATCTTTGAAGTTTGTCTTGATGAGGTTCGTGATGGGGCATCTTAAAGGCTCCTCCTCGTGCCTCCGGCAGGCGGGACCGGGGGGGCTTCGCGTAGCCCTGCCTGATGCCGGCCGATAAGAGAGGATGCAAAATTCCCATTAAAAGAATTCATTACAAACATATCTGCAAAGCATGCAGGTGCTAAGAAATTGGGCAGGCACGGAGCCCCGGTGAGCGCTATTAGCAAACAGCCGTGCCTGCGGGGCTTTCTGTAAACCAGCTCGTGTACGTTGCACAAAATCAGAGCCTGTGTTTATTCTTCACCCCATCAGCCCATTACCGCGAATCTGCTCGCACCCAAAATGGAAAAGCAGCGCTAAAAGACGCTGGGAAAATAAAGCAGGCAAGTAATCATGCTACGGAGAAGATGTGTCTATTTTTGAAGCGCATCCACCAGTTAATTCAGGTAGGAAATTATTCTGACAGGTAGAGAGTAAAGTTTATTCCCATGGGATATTTGTGCTTTATTTAGGGCTTAAATGAAGCGCAAAAGCTCATGAAAGACAGAAAATCCTTCAACGTGAGAGGCAACCCTCTGGACCTGAGACACGGATAATCCCGCGCCACCTTCCCCCAGAACATCTGTAATTGTCACCTCTCCTTTTCTCCTTACCCATAAACGGACTTTTTTAACCTTGCCTTTGCACGCCCAAGGAGGATGAGCGCCCTTCAGAGGCACCAGGGGTTGTTCATAAAACCTTGCCCTGCTGGCAGCAGGGCTCTAAGCAAAGGCAGGCGCCCAGCCTAAATTATGACAGCCCCGGACCTGGCAGAGAGCTTAATACATGTTGGTTTTTTTTCTCTCAGATGAGTAGTCTTCTGTTCTTCTTACAGTTAAAACACAGAGACGAGCTGTGCACCTTGTACTTACGTTTTAATGTGGAAATATTATTGCGGAGCCCGAGGTAATTACCCGGTTGTTCCTTTTACTGCGTGTAATTACAACAAAACACTGTGGGGATAGTTTATGGCAACTCCGTGTAAAATCAGGTACATGAAAGCAGTGGTTAAATTAGGGGATGTTTACATTTCTTCCACTCCAAAAAGGCTTTTGCAAAGAGACATACCCACATCTACCATTCACTTAAAGGACATGGCTGTATTTTGCTTTTTCTTTTTTTGGCCAGATGCCTTCTTCCCTTGTTTAGGAGATAAAAATCAGGGCTTGGCCCTCTGCTGAAATAACATCCATACCATCTCCATGCGTCTCTATCTGTTCTCTCTGCGTTCATACGTACACACTTAGAGCATCACAGTGCGTTCGGGTGACCCGCCTGACGCTCAGCTGCCGTTTGAGTTCCTGAGCTTCCTTGCCTCTTATCTATCTGCTGCCTCTACTCACCCAAACACAAAGGGTTTAATGTGATTGTTAGCAGAGGTAATGGAGGGAGGCCCGTTGATTAGAACAGGACCTGAAGCAGACCCTTCATTTTTCCCAGCAGTCGCACAGGACACATTTATTATTCTGGTCCATCTTTTTTATATTATTTTTTTTTCATCAGAATTCACTGCAGACTGTTTTTCCGTCATTATCTAAGAGTTTTTTTGGAAGGAAAAGTTGCATTTTAAAAAGAGACTGCCTGGTTGAGATTTATTCGGCTCACCCTTGCCTGGCTCCTGCTGTGCCCCTTTGCACTAACAAGGTTAAAGAGGGCGAGTTCCTCCTGAGCTAAGTGGAGAGAAAACGTGAAGGTATCTGGAAGTTTGCATGTCACATTCCTAATTGTTCTGTGCATCAAAATACATTTCATGCATTTCTGGCTGAAAATTGCCCATTCAGCTTTTGCAGCTAATTACTGGAGTGACCAGGCATTCACATGGCACATGCATGCTTATTGGATGTGACAGATGGCTGTGTCTGGACCTCTGATTCGTCATTTTACAGCTCCTTTCTGAAAGGCACTGTGCAAATCAACCATATCACTGTGCAAATAAACCATAATTCTGCTCTGGGCCTGACAAAGGAAAACGGAGGAGAGAAACTCATGCCTGTGTGGGCACTCGCTGCGAGCACCAGCACCTGAGGAAGCTTTGAAGACAGGATTTGCTACAAAAGGCTGGATTTGCTATGGGGACAGACGACGCAGCACAGCTCCGAGATGCTCAGCTCTGCATCCTGCAGGTTCAGAGCCGCCAGATCCCTCCACCACCTTCAGATGGGGACACAGCCGCCACCTGGTCCTTGATGGGTGGCATCACACAGGTGTTGGGGTGACCCCCACCCCAAGTAGGAGCAGCTCCTGGGTTTTATATCCCCAGAGATAAACCAAGAGATAGCACTGGAAATGCATCACTGACTGCCCGGGGAAGTGCAGTGCATTACCTGGACTGCTATATTAACATAGATTTTGCAATCCATCTAACAAAATTTTTAAAAATGTTTTCCATTAAGAGAGCTCTATGCCTTTTCTCTAAAAGGTAGCTGATTGTAATGGAACTAAAAAGTTGGTCAGCTGGAAACCGGCGCTTTCAAATTACGTCTAAAAAAATCATTTCAGGGGGAGGAAGGCAGCTCCCCTGCTTTTTCAGGATCAGAAGAGGGGGAGGCTTGTTCATGAAGTCCTAGGCATTACCTGGTTCTCTGAATTTGCAGGAGTCAGGAACTTGTGGAGATTATGCAAAGATATATACTGGCCCCATGCCTGGGCGGACATCACAGACCCAGCCAACGTGAAGACGTTTTAATGAAGTTACCAAAAAATGCCCCTTGACTTCAATGAGAATTTGTACGAGACTCAATCATGTGGAGTACACAGTTAGCCCTTGCCTAACCTGCAGAAAATGGATCATAAAGTAGTAGATATATCGTTCTGGAAGCGGCTTCACCTGATCATCTAATCCAGCGCTCTCAAGTCTCTGCTGTTTCTCCAGGCTGTTCCTCGCTGAGCTCTGCAGTCTCAGAAGAGCAGCGCACACGGGCTTCCTTCCTCTGCATCCTCGTCCAGTACCTGGTAGTTCTTAGAAGTTGAAAAGACTTTTTTTCCTAATATCTCTCTTAAATCTCCTTTGCCATAAATTAAATCAATTACCTCTTGTCTCAGAAATGCTGGATGTGGAGAACAATTGATTATCCTTCTTTTTATAGCAGCCTTTTTAACGTTCCTTTTTATATCAAATGACTAGTCGCTTCTCAGTCTTCTCTTCCCCAAAGCGAAAAATTTCCGTTCCCCTGAGCTCACCGTGGAAGTCCTTTTCTGAGTCACCTCGCCCTCATGGCTCTCCCTTGGACTCTGCTAAAGTGGCTGCCCCTTCTTAAATGCTCGCCTGGAACATTTCTCTATGTGAAACCAGCCCGATGTCAAGCAGAGCAGGGTGACCATGCCCTATAAACAAGTCAGAATGGGAGGGAATCAACAGACAGTGGACTAGCCAAAATGTTGGTTTATTTTTGAAAGTGCAAAATGAAAGGGAGGATGGAGTTTCTTCTGCATTACACTCCTTTTTTTATTACTATTTCTTCCAGTTGTCCTCTTTTGACCCAACTTGTCCCCAGGAGCAGACTGACAGCTTCTGTCATATTAAAACAAGTCCCTAGATTATCAGTGAGCAGGGCTCCCAGCCTCTGCCTGGCTACACGCCTGCATTTCCTCCTCTAAATGGTTTGTGCATTTTCTGTATTGCTGTTCAGCCCCTCCGTTAATAAAACTTGGGAGAAAACTGCTTACTCTCTCCGTCAAAGGCTAGTGTCTGGCAAGTCCCACTATCTTGTAGGTCTGAGCTTCCCCTAACTGATTGTTCTTACTCTGCCTTGGATTTCAATTGAAGAAAAGCAAAGCGTTAACCCGATATTCTCAGCACTGACGGCAAGAGACCATTCATAGGCGTTGAAGTCCTCGGGGTAAATAGCTTGTTCCCTTCACTGTTCATTAAAAACAAATACAGCTTGCACCCTTTGTCTGTTCGCTCAGGGAAAAAAAAGCTCTACTACACTGCCTGCCAGCGAACATTTCATTATTTATTGTTTAATTGCTGTCTCCTACGTGGCATAAAAGATGTAAAATAGGACGTGAATGCTGGAGGGCTAATTATTAGCTGCAAACAGGAGAAAGAGACCCAGAGCATCAGTGCTGGTGGCGGTGCCATTCCTCATCCCGCGGCGTGGCAGCAAACCCTCGCAGCCGGCGTGGTGACCCCTCGCGCCATGAAGCTCTCGTAATCGCTCCTCTGTGGCCCGGCACTAGGGCGAGATCCCATTTTCTACCTCGCTTCTGTTGTTTGGGAATGAGATCTACGGTTTGTGGACGCGACCTCTCGAAAGGAGCTCCGTGCTCCATCGCCCTCATCGTATTTAAGCGGGGTTTATAGCGTCCGCTTGCGCGTACTGACACAGCGGGGGAGAAGATGGAGAATTAATCTTCTATCACATTCCCTTCTGTAGAGAAATTTCCCAATTAAACATAGCAGAAAATTACTTGAAAAGTAGCGGGAGAAGGAAAAAAAAAATAAATCTTTCCTCTGTTGTGGGCCTGGGCAGTGTTAATTGAAAAGGAGTAATTTCTGCGTGGCGAGCTCCTAGCCGCCCCTCGTGCCCACTGATTTTTCCAGCGTGGAACTAGTCCTGCCCCCAGTGAGGGCATGTGCTAGGAAAATAGCAGAACATGCTATAATTACTGCTTTGCTTCTGGTTGGTTTGCTCCAGCTTCTCTGTTCGTGTTTATCTGCGGTTCCAAAGTTGAGCAAAATCCCTCGATAATTGCCTCTTCGCTGAGATCTCCTCGCTGTAGCAGTTGCCACACACCCCGAGAATTTCCCGGTTTAATATTCTGGTCTATTAGCTGCGAAGAGCACAGATAAGATAGCGAGAAATGAAAAGTCCCCCTTTCAAGCGTTTTTGTTTTCAAATGACAACTTGAAATGCATTGCTCTATTTAGAAAGAAAAATGGGAGGGGGAGGCGTTGCGGGTAATGAGATGTAAATGACCATTCAGGCATGGAAATCAGGGCCACAGTTGAATGTATTAAGCAGTGACTGATATAATCATTATTTTGGGTTTTGCATCTGAAGAGGGGGATTGCAGATATCAAGTCAATTGCGTATTTAAAGAAAACATCCGTGCGCGTGCGGAAGAGCGGTTTCAACATTTTTGTGTTAAATATCCCAGTGTTAAACTGTTTGGGCTTAAATAAGGTCAATATGTTGGTTTTATGCTTTTCACATTATCTCTGGCTTTCACTTTGGCAGATCCTCCCTCTCGCTGTTTGTGCAGCGTGACATCGGAGTGCCAAGTTTGTAATGTCAACTCTTTTCAGCTCCCTTTAATGCTTTTATCTCCAGAAAGCTGCTTACTGCTTACATGGGGAGAGAGCTGAGGGAAAGCCAGCTGCTAGAACGTTAAAAAAAAAGACGTAAAAATTCATCATCGCTGCATTTCCTTTGTCGATCTCGTGCTTACATGAGCTCCCCATGCTAGCAGGGCGGTGTGGTGGCTTGCAGAAGTTCGTGCAGCAGTTTTCGCGGGATCGCAGAACCTCAGGAAGGTTTGGGCTGGAAGGGACCCTAAAGCCCACCCCGTGCCAAGCCCTTCCATGGGCAGGGACACCTCCCACTGGGTCGGGCTGCCCCAAGCCCCATCCAGCCTGGCCTGGGACCACCTGAATGTCCTGTAGGCACTTGGTTGGGGTGCCCAGGGTTGGCAGGTGGGATGTGGGCTGTCCGCATGAGGAAGGGGGCCCTGGAGGCTGCTGGTGGCAGCCTGCCTTTTGACAGCCAGGGCTGGATGAAGAAAAGGGTGTAGTATCACTGGGTCTTCGACACAAGGATGCTTTCCTCTCCCCTTTCATTTCGTGCCGTGAACTATTTAAAAAAAAATAAAAAAAGAAAAAACACTCAATTTTGGAACAGGAGCAAAATAAGCCTTTGTTCTACAATACCTACCTTAATGGATTCCTTCTATCAAAGGTGGAAAATAGCAGTGTTACTAAATATAATTAATGCATCTGGAGTTTGGAGAACATTATGCTAAATGTGCATGATACATTCTCTGTCCCCTTCGGCAGTAGCATGTGATCAATTTTGCTACTCTGGCCTTACCTAATTATTGCTGTCGCTAATGAAGGGAAGTAGAAAAAACATGTCTTAGTAGGTTAATAAGCCATCCAGAAAATTATATTAGCATGATCAATCCTTAATGATTATGGTTTCTCATAATATTAGATCACCTGAAAGGTGGTTTTTGTAGGAGATGGGAGGGGAGGGAGGCATCATTTCCTAGCCGTTCTTCCAGGTGAGCTCAGCTGCTTTGGGGAGAGAAGAGCAGTGCAGCTGCTCCTCGGGACTTTTGACTGCTCCTGCAAACGTCCCGAGACTTAGCAGAGCTGATTTATTTTCTCACGTAAGCCTCTAGAATGGCAGCAAGTGCCAGAGGTTTTCTCCCTTCCCTCCTCCCATAGATACCTGTGGCATTTTGTCTCGGTGCTTCTTTATACACCTGCCTATGTCAGTACTGCAGCGCACTCTGGATGCGTTTTGTCTTACAGAAGCACCTCTCTTCAAGCATGTCCAAGGCACTGAAATGAATACCGAAGGGGAATGATCCTCAAACACCAGCCTCGTTTTTTAAATAAAGATTTTCCCCGAATTAAACCGGATCACAGTCCTCCCTTTTAATTTGTTAATTACACTTCTGCAATGGTAATGCAATCAGCGAATATAGCTAAAGTGTTTGTGTGCGTGAATCAATATTAATGAGAAGGAGCATATTTGCAGAGCCTGATACCTACCAGCCACTTGCTCGGCGGGCTTCTGCCGCTGCCAGGCTGCTCCGGACCCAACCCGTGCAGTGCCAAGAAGTTGCTGGAGGAGATGTGCAAGGAAAGTCTCCCCAGACCATGATCTCCCCACAGCCCCTTCTGGGGCACTGGCTGTGCCTGGGGGCAGCTGCTGTGCTCTAGGCAGAGCAGAAATTTCGGGGCGTTCGCATCCTCCATGGCCTGAGTGACTTTGCAGATGACAGAACTCTGGGCGAGCTCATAGAGGTTAATCACGACTAAGTGCGAATGAAATCTGGCATTTTCCTGCTGGGCTTCCAAATTTCTGTATGCGCAGCGTATTAAAACAAAGTGAAATTAAATGTTTAAACCTTTTGTGCCATATGGCTCCCCCCTATCATAACCACATCTGTAAAATTACACTCGGGGGCAATGCCGTTCTGGTGTGAATGGATTTGCAGCCCCTGCTCCCTGCTTCTCATAGTGGGGCTGAGATTGATGTGTTGCACTCGTCCTGTTTGCCCCGATTGTAGGGGACTGGGTTTTTTTTCCTGTATGCAGTTATATAAATTCTAGTTGCCGGCACAAAAATGGCATCCCCCAATTCATCCACACAGCTGGCTTGGGGAGGCTGCTTCTCCTAAACCTTCGCCACCCTTCCAGCAGAGACTGTGCCACGCAGGAGATCCCTTGCCTTTCTGCTCAGGCTGCCAGCATGTGGTTCTGCTGATTTTTCCCATTTATCCCGTAAGGCTATCTCAGTGCTGGACGTTTTCACGCCATTAATTGCTGTAACACGTGTTTGTATTTGTTGAAGGCCAAGGTTACCTAAAAGATGGGATCTGTGTTGCATAAATACTGTATCTTCTGCAGCACTCAGAAACCCTGCAGTCCTCCTCATGCTACCTTCACTTACAGAGAACAAGCAAACATAGGGATGAGCCCTGGTTGTGAAAGCTTAGATAGTTTAGAAAGTTTAGCTCAGAGGTGAAAAGGAAGGAGCAGGGAGCGTGCCTGCAGAAATCTGGAGTTATTCTGGGCCAGGAACTGGACTGGGGGGGATTGGGGCTGCTGTTTGCATACAGGCTGGTGATGGAGCTGGTGGGGGGAAGAAGGAGCTGAAAACCCATCTCTGGTGGCTCCCATCCAAAAGGGTACAGCCTTGCTGAGCACAGTTTTTGGCTGCTGGTTTCCTTCTGAGGCCCCATTGTGGAGTGTGAGCTTCTCACGTGCCTCCTCCGCTGCTCAGCCCCCGGGCTGCGCGTGCCCAACCTGCACGAGCACCACAGAAACATACAGAAATTAATATAAATTAGAAGAAAAGTGGAGCGGATGAAGCAAGCCACTCTTCTCAAGCTCAGTGAAAGGTAGGCCCAGCTCATTTTTACCTTAGAGCCGCTTTACACCACCCTGGTTATGTAAATGGGCCTAAAATAAATTGGACTTTCGCTCGCTGTGACACCACCTTCCATTGCCAGTGATTTACAGAAGCCTTTGTGTCAGTTAGAGCCAGGCCCAGCTTCTCTGGGCCGCGTTTTGGGATTTAAAACCCAAGGTAATTGTGGTGCAGTCAAGACTGGAAGCAGCTTTGTAAAATTGGTTAATACCCAGATTTGGGTTTCTTCAATGGCTTAAATGGAGTGGCATATTATCTCCTCTATAGTCTGCCTAAAAGATAGATTTGATGTCTGCGAGCAAAGACATGAAATTGCTATAGGCTTCCGCTCTTATAGCCTGCCACCTATTTGATTTATGTGATAAGTGATCTCAGATGACCCTCCAAGGCACTGAACCATTAGAGAGTTATGTTGCACAGTGATAAGAAATCTTCAGAGATGCCTAAATCTTCTTTTACCACTGGGAGTTTCATCTGTTCTGGAATAAAGAACATTTTTATGTATGATGTTGCTATCTTGCTAGCCACACTAATATTCAAAAGGATACACAGACTTAAATCAATAGCAAAGCAACGAAGACCTTAAAACTGAAGTAGTCACCAAGTGAATGCTAGACAGCTCTTTTAGGCTTTATCTTTGTTCCTTTCATTGGGATTCTTGAAAGCTGAGTAGCTGTACAGCTGCAAATTCAAGTCTTCTGTTAATCTTTCCACCAGGCAGGAAGCTGGCAGAAGCACTTCTCAGTGCAAGAAGTCCTGGAAAGTCACATCACCCATTTGGGTCTTCCTCATTATAGGCTTTGTGAAACCATGGGTTGGATCCTTCCTTCTTTTTTTTTCTTCCCCACTGAGTTTCTTTCAATTCAGAGATCCAGGTTCCCCCCTGCCTAGAATGAGGAAGTGTTTAGGATCTCAGGGGGGACTTGCATTCTTGACTGGGGTCAGGGAAAGCACGGGCAGGTAATTTCTGTGGTTTACATCCGATATCTTCCCACGCAGAAGGCACTGCTCCTCCAGCCCAACCAGTGTCTGCTGCTCACCAGAGCTTGCTGTAAGGGCAGTAGCAGAAAGGAGGTTTGGGGCCACCTTGGCAATCTGCAGAAGGGGTGAAGGGGGCTGTGAGCCTGGCCAGCTCCCCTCCCTTCTGGCACATGGGGCCAGTCGGCCTCAAAAAGCTCAGGCTTGATCCTCCTTCTGCGTAGCCTCTGAGGGATATTTTCCTGACAATAAGAGAGGTGTTATGATATTGGCTGTGTTCCTGAACTGCAGCTTCCCATCTCCCTCGACACAGCGCTGGGGTTTAATGAGCTGTGCAGCCAGGCTAGTCTACCTGAGGGAGGAATCAGACATCTTTTTCTGTTTCTCCTCCGTTCTGATGGATCATCTGGTCCTTGCAATTAGGACTGTAGTAATCTCCTCCCGGGCCCTTTAATAACAGCCTTGATTGGTGACCCGCCGTATTGCATCCATCCAGCTGTGGGCATGTCCACTCGCTTGCTTTGTTCGTGCTGTTGGGCATGTTGCAATACACGAGAGCAGGGACTGGTGCCACAAAAGCTTTGGCAGCATCGCAGGCGTGTTTACAACAAGCTGCCTCTATTCCTTAAATTCTCCTGCAAGGAAGTGATTTCTCTTTAAAATTAAATTAATGCAAGGCAAAGATGAATAGTCCCCGCGTGCTATTTGGCTTTTTGCTCAGTGCTGCTTATGAGAGGAAGCTCTTGGCAAAATTAAATGAACCTCCTCTTCCTCGAGCTGGCAAATACTGTCAGTGCTGGTCATCGCACACCTTCATAAATCTGAGATGCTGGCATCCCACATGCACCAGGCAAACATCACATTTTGTAGAGGGACCGCACAAGGGTGCAATAATCACAGCTGTTTCATGTCAGCATTCAGAAAGCTTACAATAGGATTTTATTCAATGAGCCATTCCTTTTGAAACGCCATTAGAGATATTTGCTAGGAGAAACTGGCCTCAACTAATCGTATTTAATTTTTTATCAAATGCACCGTGGGAGCAGCAGGGATCTGCATGAGACAGAAGCAAGCAAATACTGTTTATTTAGAATAAATAAACTTTGAGTAAGAATTGAACATATTCCCTCCTGGCTACGGTTGTGCAAATACAGGCAAATCCCTACAGAGGTCTGGTGGGGATCGTGTCCTGACCCAGGTGCTCTTGGAGACCTCCAGTTGCGCCCACTGGTTTTCTCTGAATGCTTTTTGTGTCATTTAGCGAAAAGCTTAGAGATTACGGCTTAGTTTCTGCGTCGAAAGGAAACTGAAAAGTTGGGGAAAGGAAAGAAGCCGAAAGATCATGGGAAGAAAGGCAGGACAGAAAGCAAGATAGGAGGTAAAAAATAAAGATGGAAGCAGAGAGAGCAGCAGTGCTCAGAGATAATGCAAAGCAATTTTTACACTAGTTATTGACTGAACCCGAGGCACATCTCAGGCTCTGTTTTCTTGTACAAATTATACTGTATCCATGGTAGAGTCGGAGCTGGTAGCACAAAGTGCAGGGGAACTCAGCACAGCGCGAGCTCTGGTTCAGAAGTGTTTTTTTCCTGTTCAGCAGAAACGCAGCATTGCACATGACTGCAGAAACGTGAATCAGCCCCATAAAAATAACGACTTTCAGAAATGATAAACTTGATCGTTTCTGGTATTTATTATGCTCACAAGCTTTTTCTCCACAGCCCGAAAGCTTAGTCATACCTTTCAAAACAAATACACGTAGAAACGGAGATCTTTCTACATGGAGATAATCCACCAGCTGTGAGTTTAAGAAAATACATAACCTGCGAGTCACAGCAGATGTATGAGAGCTGGAAAACACTGCAAATTGAATCTGATTGGCATCAAAGCAGTGCCTGGCTGTATCTGCATGGTCTTTAGCAAGAAGATAAGAACAGACTTTATCAGCAGTCCAGGCTGGCTGGATACATCCAGTTCCACCCTGAAAACCTCGCTAGGTATGTGCATCGTGCTGAACTCAGCCCTCCAACCGTTCCCTGCTGGGAATGGCAACATGAAGGCACCCAAAGCAGGACCCAAAGCACTATCAGCCCTGCAAAACGCCATCGGGTTTTCTGGGCAGCCAGCTGAGCTACGGCACAAGCTTGGCACTGCTTAAATAACCTGCCCGTCGATGGCAGAGAGGTTTTCAAGGAGTGACCCTTGGTGGCATGGAGAAACCGATGCAGTCAGCGCCTGTAGACGTGGGGGAGAAGATCTCGGGTCTCCTTGAGAAGTTCTGAGTCGGGTCCCGAGCCGGGCAGAGATGCGGCTCCCTCATGCAATAAGTAATTTCCCCAGCGTGTTTGTGTGTGTGAACGAGAGATAGTAAATTTGTATTTATTGAGATGGAGCCAGGCAGCAGGAGTAAAGCAGAACAAGACGTGTCAGAGCTGGGATTTATTACTGACACAGTAGACCATTTTCCTTTCATTTTGACCATAATGTCGTTCTGAGCCTCTGCCAGGCTTCGAGAGCAGAGCCGTTCGTGAGTCCACCCCCTGCTTCACACCCTTCATTTTTCTCACTTTGCAGGTTTTGACTGAGCTAATGCTTTCAGGAAAAAAGACTTATTGATTAGAAAGAAGTCGCTTGCAGCATCTGGGCTTTTATTGGCCTCATCCAGGAGGTGTTTTTAGCTGTTTGGTGGAGGTGCAGGTAGTGTTTGTTCTAACACATTTAGTAAATTCTCCTGGTTGCCTGCCCTTGTTTCTCAGAGCTTTCTCACGTTGTCTGCTCTTCCTTGTCACCTGCCCAGAGCAATCCTGTTCAGACTGCAGCATGTGACAGGATCACCTCAGCTGCTCTGGAGATGATCATCCTTCTCCTCCTCCACATTTTAATTTGCACCTTGTTTTTCGCTCCAAAACACACAAACAGCCATTGCCCCTCATCTTCATGTGATTCTTGTTATTGCCTAGATTTTATAGCTCAAAACGAGTGGATATCCTGTCAGAGTGATCTAGAGCACTTTCATTTGAAGTTCTTCTTTCAGCGAGAGCAAAGACGTCCCGCTGTGATGAGTCTAGTAGTCAAGTATTAATTCTGGCATAATTTCTGCACGTGCCCAGAATGCTGACAGTCATTACTTATAATTGCCAGAGTGCAAAGTTAATCTGTAAAAACCCGCCCTGACAGGAGACTTTTTTGCAGTCAGGGAAAGAGAGGTTGTGAAGGACTGGGCTGTCCTTACAGCTGCTTGCCAGTCGGGTCGCGTACGGAGATGTGCAGCACGTGGACTGCAGTGGCCATAAAAGCCCGACTTAGGGTGTCT
This sequence comes from Anas platyrhynchos, assembly GCF_047663525.1. Taxonomy (NCBI): domain Eukaryota; kingdom Metazoa; phylum Chordata; class Aves; order Anseriformes; family Anatidae; genus Anas; species Anas platyrhynchos. The sequence continues at coordinate 36,580,024 of NC_092593.1, read as the reverse complement.
TTACGTCATGAATTCCTACAGATGCTGGGTCTTGCAAACACGTTGGCTAAGAAGCCCAAGGTGTGTTAGTTGGGCTCAGCACTCAGAAGACCCTACAGAGTCTACAGAAGACTCTAGACTCAAAGAGGTGGAAGTATGAAGAAGAAAAAGAGGTGCCTACAGGGGTGGCCAGGCTGAGGCTTCTGGATTTCTCCTGATACTACAGGAGATAATCAGTCAGACCGATGTATCGATGATACTTTCAGTCTAGCTTTTCACCTACAGAAACAAAGCAACATCTCTCAAGGGCGGTTTCTTTCTTGTATGGCTTGCAAACAATACAGATGTTTTGGAAACCCCAACTATCTGATCCGAGCGCAGTGAGAATGCCAGAAAAGGACCAAATGATTTAAACAGGAGCTGTTGTGGTTACCACAGCCCATTGACTCTGTAAATTGTGTCCCAGCTAAAGAATTTGTATTGCTTAGCAGAGTGAGATCGTCTCTGAAGTGACTTTCAGATAATGTTAGTGACCTGCTAACCCATGTTAGCGCGTTCCCTTGAACTCTGCAAGTTGCTAATCTTGCTAAGACAAATAGGAACTCGCAGCTTAACGTGGCTCAGCTGCGTGAGTAAGAAGCAGCGGGCTTCAGCAATTAGCTCCCCGGGAGCCTGCCACGTTCAGGCAGGGTCCTGGTGTTAAACCTCACCAGTTGCTAATATGAGAACTTTTTAACTTGGGTGAGAACAAAGAATCGTACTGGTATTATTTTTAGCAAGAGGAATCCAGAATTCGTATTATTCCCACTAACGTTTTTTTTCAGTTGAGCTATGAAAGCCAGTGCAAATCAGCAAGCGCAGCCAGGAATAAAAAAAAGGAAAAAGAGTCACCTTAGAAAATAAGCATCCACTAGTCCTCAAGCTAAGAACCAGCAGGGAATATTGGGAAAATAACTCTAAGATGCCCAGATTTATCAAGGCACTTACCTGCACAGCATGCAGAAAACAAACCTCTGCATCTGTCGGTCTGTGGGTGGGGGCTCTCATGCGGGTGTGTATGTTTGTGGAGGAAGAGAAAACACACCTGAAGGAAATGTAAATAATAATATTATCTGTAGATACTGAGGACGGAGGTGAGAGAGAGAAACAGCTGTGGTTTTTAATGAAGGCTGCTGCATGCTTGGACATGGAATGACAGCATGTACATTGGCATGCTGGGTGCAGAGCTTCTTTGTAAAACATTGGGGGGGGGGCTACCTGTTATTTTCTCATGGAAATTCAGAACTGCCTTACTGTGCCTTACTGTGGATGTTCCCTTCGAAATCAGTTCCTTCTATTCAGACCGCTGAATCTCTCAAATTATATATTTTAATGACTTAAGCAGCTATTTTGCTCAGTTAGCGATGCGGACCCGTGTGAAGTCCCTGGTCAAACCAACCCTACTAGGTTATTATAAGTAGAAACATTACAGGGAGGGAAAAAATAGGGCGCCTGCTTTTAATTAAAAGGAAGTGGTTTTAATTATATGTTTTTAATTATGAGGGAAGTGATTTGCAGAATAACAAAATAAAGAAGTGATTGCTCCTTTCCTTAAGAACATGTTCTCAGGCTCGTGGATTGGAGCAGTTGTCATATTCCTGGTAGGTAAGGAGTGCCTGGCTGTCACAAGAAGTCTTCTGCCTGTGGGTCCCTTTGTACAGTTATTCATTACAGCTCCCAGAGTGCCTGCCAAATTCTCTTCCCCTTTTACAGATAGAGAAACTGTGGCACAGAGAAGCAACGTGACTTGATAAATCCAGATCGTGTTTCCTGCCTAATATCTTACCCACTGGAAATCCTCTGCCAAGAATGGCTGTCGAAGTTGTGTCTCCAGAAAAAGATTTCTATATATTTAAAAAAAAAAAAAAAAGGGAGGGAGGAATCAATGAAAAACCCGGGCATGGATGCAGCTGCAGAGAAGTGGGGAGGAGCTGTATGGCAGCAGCAGCGTCAGCTCCTCAGTGCAGTAGGTTTAGGATCACACACATGGCCATGGAGATGCTAGTGGTGTGCATTGCCTTGTGGAGAGGCAATGGCACTCTGACACCCTGTCCACTCTTGTACATCAGCTTGTACAAGATGCGAGCCTAGCAAGTTCCTCAGTCACTGGAGGACAGAGAAAACACACATCTCAGGCCCTCCCTATAGAGCCTGCAGTTGAACAAAAATCCAAAGTGTGTTTTCTGAGTTTCCCCTTTTCTTGCTGCAGATGAACATTATGGATGTAAAGATGAGCAGACTTCTACAAATAGGGCAAAACCTCTTCTTTTTTCCTTTTATGATCATCAGGAAATGTCGTTTTTCCCCATTTTACAAAGCAGGGAACAGGGCAGAGGCTAAGTAACTTGTCCAGGGTATGAAAGCAGGTGCGTTGGAAAATGGGGGTTGGGGTCACGGTTTCTCTTTTAGAGGCAAAAACCCTTTCTCCTCCAAATGCTCTGTGAAAGCTTGTGCCTCTGGTTCTTCCCTGAGTGCCTAACAAAAGCAGCCTACTCAGTGCAGAGCACTCCAACCCGACAGCCTCCTGCAGTAACCGCACGTCAGGCAGGCAGGTTGTCCCCTCGGTGTCACTGGTAACCAACACGCTTCAGCAGGCTGGGCCAAAAAACATGCAGTAACCCCAAACGGCAGTGCTGACTCCAAGTGGAAGAGAGGAATGAAAGGGTGATGCTGCAGGGAGCGTATCTGCAGATAACAGCAGCCGTCAAAGCCGATGGATACCTGAAGGCTGGGCTGGCTTAATTATTCTGCAAGGATATCGCTAGGTAAAGTCCTGACAGAAAGCAGCCCCTTTTGAAAGATGCCAAAAGGGGCTTGTAAACTTGTGTACAAACGTAGATAACGCCTCTTGAGGCTCTTTGAACAAACCTCTTCTTGGTGCCCTCAGATGAAGCAGTCAGGTGGGCTGTTCCTGCTTCTCAAAGGTTAGGCCGCAGCAGCAGCACCGGGTTTTGGGGACTCTTTGCAAGTAGGCTGGGAGCACCAGAAGCAAAGCACAGCAGCAAAATGGATGGCAAAAGCCAGTTAGGGACTTGCGGAGTTCAATCGGTTTGCTTTTATTTTATTTTTTTTTGCTAAAAGTCACCACATCTCACCTGCCTCGTGCCATGGTCAGCATGCAGGGCTCTCCATGTGGTGCGCGGAGCAAGGACGCTGCTCCGTGGAGCTTTGTCTCTGCCCTGATTGGGACTTTTCAGAGAGCATTGTGCTGCAGGGGCCTTTGGAAAAATAATGATGCTTCGGAAATGAAAGGAGGTTTGGATAGATTTCCTTGCCCGTGCTGGAGATTGTCCCCTCCTCTGGACAGCACTAAATCTTTCCTGCCAGGGATAACTGGTCCTCGGGGCTCGTAGCAATACTTCTGGAGAGAAAAACGTTTTGTCTTTCGTGTGGATAAAATTGTACCAGGCGGCAGGTGCTTTCAAAACATTGTTGAGGAAAGCATCCCCATGGGTGCCTCTCCAGGCCCTCACCTGTGAAGGACACGGGGCAGCGGGTGATGCTGTCAGTGCGCCTCAATTATTTTCCTGGGAACGAGGTGGCAAGGCTCGGTGGCGGTGCCGACCTCCAAAGCTGCAGCTGGAAGGAGGCAGTGCTTGAAGGGAGAAGGAAGAGGAAGGGCTTTTCTCCGCTTTTCCCTTTCACTCCATAACCCAGGGAGTTTCTCACAGGCCAACAAGGAAATCTCTGTGTCGGCCCCATTCAGAAACGCTGCCTGTTGGCCAGGCATCAGCTCTGCGAGCAGCGCGTTAAGCTAACCCGGTGAATAGATGTTTCTAGAGAGAGAGAAGCGCTTTGCTACGGTGCTGTCTTTACTAATGTGTGTTCTTCTGCTTTCCACCAAACAGTCAATGAAGGCTCAGGTGAAACCAATCAAAAAGAGACATCGACCTGTGACATTTGCCAGTTTGGGGCAGAGTGTGACGAAGATGCAGAGGATGTTTGGTACAGTAACTTGGTCTACTCTTCTATTTTAATGAATATTGTATTATTGAAATACACTGTGAGTTAGAAAGCATTTAAAACGTTGGATATTCAATTTTCTGCACCCAGAGATTCATCTGACAGTGACTGAGGTGGTTATTACTCTAAAAAAAATGTACGAAACAGATTGGTTTATAATTCTGGAACATGCACAATTTAGAAAAAGTCCAGAAACACTGTTATCCATTTTGTTGCTGTTACAACTTATGTTACTCCATCTGGGCTTTTACAGCTTTATTCTTTGATAAAAATAGAATTGGGAAAACTAATTGACCTACAGCTTTTCTGGTGAAAAAGTATCATTAATATTATCATCATGTGAAGTCATGTGTGACATTAGAAATGTTGGGAAATCTGTCTCGCTTTTTCCTAGTTGCTGGAGTCAAAGACCTAACCCTCAAATGCTTGAACTAAACAGAGTGTACATTCAGACATTTTCTCAATGGAGATTTATTTTTTATTTTTAAAAAGAGGTTTTTAAATCTTCTTGTTCGTTCATTTGTTTTAAACCGTAATCACATAAGCTGAAGGGAAATAATTCTATCTACCCAGAATATTTTTCTGAATTTTTCAATTTGCCTAGATACTATGCAAACACTTCATTGTAAGTCAACTTTAAACTAATCATTTCATCGTGATTTTGGAACAGCCAATGTAGATCAAAAAGCAGCTATTCACAGAGCTGTACTTCTAACGCTGCCTTTATAGCAAGCCTCATATTTCTAAGTAATTAATATAAACTTAGAGACAACAAAATAAGCATGCAAATGTTAGAGCTTTTGATCTGAGTGATGCTTCTGAAGCTGAGGGCTGACGGTGGTTAAGGGATGGATAGAGAAACTGGGCAGTGAGATATCAGTAAGGCACTATGGCCCAAACTTCAACTTGGACAGTTGGAATGGGGCAGAGGGGAATGAATTAATGAATGAGTGAATGATGGACGTCATAATTGGGACCAGTGTTGGGCAGCTGACCTCATCCAGATAGGGCATCCATGTGATATTGGTCAGGCGTGGCGTTATAAACATTTCTGCTACTCAGTGAAGCGGCTTAGGAATATGGTGAGCCAGTTGTGCTCATTTTGGTTTGGTCTTGCTAAGCTTCTAATAACCTCTTGTTCCAGTCTTTAACAAATACCAAGCGAACAAGCCACAGAAGCCTTGCTGTGTTTCCAGTTACCAAAAAAAAATTGCTGTGTTAAAAAACAGGAACAGGATGCATCTTGGTTATAGGTTTGCAATAACGCAAAGAGATTTGCATGGACAAAAGCGCTTAACTTTGACTTTGTTTAAGGAAATTACTTCTGGTGTCAGGGTTTTTGCTGTCTCCTTGACCAGTTATCCTTGAGAGTTTGGTGGTGCGGTGTTGAAACAAAATGATGGTTAAATTAATATATCAACATCCACAGTCTGATGCTCGTGTTTTCATAATTAAGTGCACTTTCAAGTTGGAAGGCAGCAGAAGAGAGGGGCGAGGGATAAAATTAGCTACCAGATAACATTATTAATCACAAGTACCGTGTAGCAGTGTTTATTTTTTTCCAGAAATAGCTCGATAAAAAAGCTGGATCCAACTTAACGTTCCCACTACAGCTTCTGCAACTAATTCCTCCCCTTTGAAACAGCTTGGCTTATACAGAGCAGCGGAATGACTGCAGGAGCTGAAGTTCTCAATCTTTATTGACAGGGGAAGATGCTTCTCGGGGTGGGAAGCAGGGAAGGGCATTTGCTGGGAAGATGTTAAAAGGCAGTAAAGCAGATTTCCAACCAGAAGTAAAAAGACCGTGCAAAGCCTGTTAAAGGTCCGCTTTGAAGTAAACAACTTCATACGGCACGACAGAGCTCTGCTTTCCTGTCCCTGCCCCCTGATTAGTCGTGGATAAGCGTCTTTCTAAAAAATGAGCCTTCCGGGTGTTGGTTCTTTGTTATTCGTATTTCTGGAATAAAAGCGGGCCATGTATGGGGAGCCTAGATCCCTCTTTCAAATGTACATTAATTGAATTTCCGTGTTTGGCACCAGACAGTTACATCCCGGTGCACTTCCCCCCCCCCTCCCTGCAAAGATTCGGTGTGCAGAAAATGCCCTTAAATTAAATGGGAAGCGAAATTCCAGAGTATTATTCAATCGATGCTTTTCCACCTGTCTAATTTCAGATGTAAGCAGGGCTCCTCTGGTTATCTCGGCCGACTGAAGAGGTTTCTAAAAGTCCAAATGAGGTCAGGGCTCCCGGTAGCCCCAGAGCTGCTGTTACGGGGTGAGAAGCCCAGCGCTAGTGGTGTTCCCTATCCTTGGGGGGGTGCGGGATCCGTGCCCAGTCCTCTCCAGGTAATGGGGATGCACGCTGGCAGCAGAGCCAGACCTTCGAGAGCTGGAGACACAAGGCTGGCTGTTTGCCTAATATTTCTAGGGTGTCACAGTAGATCAGAGGAGAGAGCACAGGTGTGATAGCAGATGTGGTTGGGCTGCTGATGATTTAAAGCGACAATTAACATTATTCTGCATTGCCACAGCCTGTTATTTTGCAGTCCCCTGTCTCTGGTTTAACTCTTTTTTTGTTGTTATTCATTGCCAATTGTCACTCAGCTGAATTGTGCTATTGTAGTGTGTCACCATTATTTTAAAATCATTTTATTTGCTTAAAACCGATCTGTTAATGGCTAGGCTCCTGGGATTTCGGTAGGGTTTTGCCACATAAAAGACATCTCAAAGGGCTAAGATACGTGCGTGAACATTTTCTGGAAAGTACGAAGAAAAGGCAGAAAAGAACCGCCTGTAATAACAGGTTTTCTGAGGCATGGTAAAACACACATATATTATTATCCTATTCTGCAGTCTAATATCACGAGAGTGAATGCAATTTGGCATTCCATTAGTGAATCTCTTTCTCTGGGTTAAAAACAAAGACTGTTCAGTTGAAAGTCTTTAACATCTTGCTACTTTAATATGTGAAAGCTTCTTGTCACTAAGAAGATCGTGTATTACTGGCATTATTCCCACCTTTAATGCATTTTGCACCAGTGAGCTTCATGAATATTTAAAGCAGGGCAGTGGCTGTGCTCTTTAGCACTGGATTGCAATCTATTGGTAAATCAGACATTTGGTGTTGCTTACTTTGGGTTTTATTTCTGAGCTGCCTGAGGAATAATTGATTTTGTAAGACAGGGCTACTCAACATAACACCCCGAGAGATATACTTAAAAGGAAATGAAGAATGAAGCGTAACGCTCTGAACAGTGGTGTGTTTCTAAGATCTTCCAAAAAGCATCCATGAAATACTCACTCACTGTATATAAATAGTACTCACCAAATGGAGTGCCTGCTCATCTGCTAAAGTGGCTTAGTGTCAGTACATAACCACGTCAAAAACCTAGATTCCAGTATCAATCTCCTCCTTATGAGCCACCGAGGAAATAAGAGCACTCCACGCTGGGCAAGCCGTGGTTTGGATGGATACTGGGCAGCTGTTCCAGAGGTCCATGGCATGTCCAAGTGGAGGGAGATAAATAAGAGCAAAAACCCCTCTGCTGAATTTCCTTTTGGAAGACGCAGAGAAGAGAGGACAGGAGTGTTTTCTTAAAGCAAGATTAAAGCCTACAAACCTCTGACTTGTAGAGTTAATCAAAATCAGAATGATGAATTGGGGTGAGATCGGCGTGCTTTTCCTTTGAATTTCAAAATCAGAAGGTCAGCCAGCAGCAGAGACTCAAAGTGCAGGATTGCCCAGGATGAGATGCAGTTTGCTCGTACTAAGGAGATGCAGAGATGTCCAACGTGCTCGGGAGAGAGTGCCCTGTAGCCTGGCAGTGTCCAAGGAGCCCAGCCCTACAGATTTCTCCTCCACCTTCCCCGCAGGAGGAGGAGGAGAGGCAGCAGTGTGCCTGGCCACAGGTGCCTGACCTCCACCCTCGGATCCAGGGAGGGCAGCAGCTTTCCTGAAGTGTTTGATGCCTGGCCCAGAAGGGCAGAAAGGATGGCAGCCTTCCTGAGATGCTGAGCATGGTGAAGGAAGGGACAAGGCTCTCCTGTGTGATGTGCAGCCAGGTGGTATTCCCAAGGGAGGCGGTGGAGTTGCAGCACATCCCTTGTGTCCTGTGCTGCTTTCTGCATGGCTGAGACAATAAACTCCACTTACCACAGCAAACAGACGCTCAAGATGTATTAAGAAGATGAACTGTTTCAGTCTTTTGTTTCATATCTTGCTGCTAATCACTGATAAATATATATATACAGTGGGTGCACGCTCCTGTACAACAGGCAGGCAATCCACAACACGTGAGGATGGCGAAACTGCTTTCTCATGCAAGTAAACTGCACTGTACATGAAAGATATCTGTGCAAATCATGCAGCTGCCATCAAGCACTACCCCTGTAATCAATACTGCTCCAACAATCAATATTTATCTTTATTATAGTATAGAAAGAAAACGCATAAAAGAAACGAATGATTTTGCCAGCTTCTCAATCCACCCAGCAATTAGGTCAGTCAGCTTTGGGTCCCTTCCCCCTTCCATCAGTCGCTCTCATCGAAAGCATCTGCAAACAAGATGCTGTACTACTATAAAGTACTAAAAGGTAGTTTGAAAGCTCACATACATTACACGGGTATTGGCTGCTTCATGTTCAGCAGTGTGTATAATAACTGTGCGTGACCTACTTGTTCCAGATGCAGAAACAACGAGCTCCTTGAACATCTGCAATGTCCCGTGCATTATACAGTAGCTATATGGCAGTTTCCTGCTGCTTGCCTTTCTCTTCTAGAGCAAGTAGTAGGTCTTAAAACATAGTGGTTGGATTGATGGTTCAAATAAACACAGAAATGGAATTAAATAATTAAAATCCGCAATCCTGCAAAGGCTAACGTTTCTGCTTAACTTGAGATCATACCTAAGGCATAAAACACGGCTGCTGCTGCACAGATCTTCGTGGCGAGCACGGTAGTCACGTCTAATCACAGGAAAGCAAATGGACTGCGGCATGCACAACAGGAGACAACCAAGCAGCTTACACCCTCTGAGGATCTTAGCCCTGGCCTAGCAGCAGAGCTGCCTCCACTGTCTGCCACGATTCCTCTCAGGTTCCTCGCTGGCAAGCTACAGAGGTATTGTAGGTATCTTTCAGCAGACCGTTTGAACTTAAAACCAGCCCAGGTTAGTGCCCAACTACGTCCAGAGAAAAAATTCCCACTGGCTTTAAAAGGGACTTAGATCAGGATGTGATTTTCTCCTTTGTCAGTGATGGAATCTGTAGAAAGAGCAAGGGAAGATATGGGGAACAGGAAGTTATATTTATCTTCAGAGAGCATTTCTCTAAAAGCAGCTTATGGTCCAGTCTTTTTTGAGGGGTGGGAGGCAGGAATGAGCACGTCATATTTCTAAGTTGAATGTACTAGTGGCTTGGCCAGAAAGAAGTCAGGCTTGGAAAAACGGTGCCTTGTTTGGACATCTGCTGAAATTGTTTTACTCTGCATACATTTTGTTTGGTTTTAGTCTAAAACAGCCATTTTCTCCTAGTCAGGTAAGTTTCCAAAAATCAGCTTACCATCTTTACATCCTATATCCTGTGCCAAAGTTATCTTCTTTAATTTGGAAGTGAGACTTTGCTCCCTAACTCCCACAGGTTGGTACTTTGGGGACCTTGACCTTTCCATCCACTGAGTGACCACAGTCCTTCAGAGCCTTATGCTCACTTGACAAGCTCCTGCCTTTCCAGATTCTCAAGATTTATCTTCTTAATAACATCCTTTTAAAAAAAAAAAAATGGTTTTAACATAAACCAAGATTGTCTAGAGTTACTTATACTTCATAGTGTTTTATTACCAATACACTTTGGAGCGGTCTGGTAAATAATTCAGCCTACCCAAAGAAATTGACTGTATTTTCTCTATGCATCAAGGAAGTCTGTCATATAGACTATATATCATGGCTCTAAATGTTCTCAGATAAATGCAAAACTGCATTGTGTTCCATCTGTACCATTCACCCAAGCAGGTCTTTTAGGGACCCTATATGATACATACGTTTTTTTATATTTTGCAATTATAGCAAAACTCACCATGTGTCCAGGGGATAACATTCTACAAAGCTATAAAGCTTATAGATTTTTATCCTTTCAGATGCTTGGTCCAGGCTTGATTTTCAGTTTCAGAGGGTGAACTTCCAGCTTATGGAAGTCAATGAAAGTTATTCCACCGACTTCAGTGAGGCAAATATTCTCTCCCAGTATCGTAAACAGGGAATAATTTCTTGGTAGCCAGTGGAGCCTTTCACTGGCATAAGGGAGAATAGACTCCATGCACAGTTGTTCACAGAGTGAAAACTTGGAAATTGTGATGATAAAAGCAGAATTTGGCTTACTGACTGCTTCAATTGCTTCAGAGGAAATATTGATTTGTGAAAAGCCAAAAATAGCTTCGGAGATCTTTTTGTTTTGTTTCCTTGTCTTATCATCTTTCAATGCTCCTGTACTAGCAAGACACAAATTCTTCTGAAATTTAAGGGGGGAATAGCTTATAAGGCATGTAGAGCTGTCACCTGTCTTCACAATGATTAGTCTTTTCAACTTCAAGTCAAAAACTGCAATTTTAGAGCATGGCTCAAAATAGCCAAGTTTTCGTGTCAGGTTTACATGGCCAAGGAGCCCACCCCTGCGTTCCTGTGGGCAGGAGACATGGAGGCAGCAGAGGGGTGGGTGGTCACGGCAGGGAGTGCTGGGGATGGACTGGGAGAGGACAGAGGGCTGCGGAAGGAGGGAAATGACCTAAAGCTGGCTTCCAGCCGCTCTGCTTTGCTGTTTGCTGGGCAGCACGGAGGAGCCACCACGGATTTTGGAGGCCCTGTCTGGAGGCAGCACAGAGGGCCTCCTCACCTGTGCTTGCTCTGCCTGGTGTGGGGGTGGCAGCTCTGCTGGCCTCGAAGTTTTGGCTGTGGTCTGCATGAGGGCTGATCCATGTGTGTTATAAGGGTGCGTGAGAAAGCAGCAGCATCCCTCCACATTTTCACTTTGTGCAGATCACCGGGGGGCCTACACGACAACATGGCGAAGCAACCATTTTATGTGCCCCGTTGAACGGGAGAGCTAATGAACCTGGGGGATTTTTCGTCACTTTTCTCCCACAAGCTGTGACTGTGTCTTTCAGTCCTTGGTAGGAAAGCGTGGCAGCTTTCTGAGTGCACACCTTTATTTGCATTTGAAGGAAAGGTTTTGGCAGTCTGTTTTGTGCTCTGGCTGTAATGCAGGGCGTGGTGCAGACCATGGCCAGCCCTGCTGCTTTGTGTGTGGCACACAAAGGGCCCCCTTTGACTTTGCAGAGCTGTGCCCCTGGCCAAAGCCACCACCTGGTTGTGCAACCCCATGTCTGGGAGACCCTGGGCTCACCAGATTGTGAGAGTGCACGTAAGGGATAATATGATAATGCACATCAAATATTAATGTGCATCGACACATAATCGCCTGTGTACATCAGGGCATTACTGCATGAAAGAGCAAGTGCACAGACCTGGAAGAGCAATGCATTTTTGCACCTTTTTCATATTTCCCGTTTGCTGCTATCTTTTTTGTTACTTAAAAATAAGCTTTCTTTGCTCCCCAGCCCCGCATTTAGCCAAAGCCGTGCCCTGGTAGTAAACTGCAAGGTGCCTTCATGACAGCCTATTTAGTCTCAATAAAAAGCCGATTGGCGTAATGCGCAATCAAGAAAGGAGTGACATTTATTGCTTCAGTTTTATGATGCTGTGAACTGAGCAAGATTTGGAGTCTTACAGTGCCTTCAGGGGGCAGGAGATCACCAGCAATGAATTGTATTTATACCTTTTCCAATTTCCTACTAGCATTTTAGCAATAAATAGGCTGTGTTGTTATTGGGTTTTATGTAAGTATGTTTACGAAAGCAGGGATACAACTTTGTAGTTCAGAATTACAAGTGTCGGCTAAATAGATCAGCAGAGAGAATAACTACGTGAAGCACTGGGAAAGCACTTTCCAATTTATTATCAAATGTCTTAATAGAACACTTCATCTCTTCCGTCCCACTTTATGTTAACTATTAAATTAAAACTACATCTGTCGCAGAAGGTCGGCGGCTCCTTCACACGCCCATGTTGGAACATCAAGGCCACGATGTGTTCACGCATCCGAGCCATTAAAAATACATCCCATGCATTAAATATCAGCCTGGCGAAAGCTCAATACCAGCCGAAGCGCAGGGCAGACCTCAGGCTGGCAGGTGTCCCTTCCCCACAGCAGCCATCTCCTGCCCCGCTCCTCGGGGAGCCCACCGCGACGCCGGTCCTTCCCCACGTGTGCTTGCAGGATGCAGGCGGTTCTCTAGAAAGCGAATCGCAGCTAAAAGCCTGCGTGGGATGTGCCCAGACACAAAGGCTTAATTGCTGTCTCTCGGTCTGCCGGTTTTGTAAGGAAGGCCTCCCACGCTGAGGCGCTCCTGGGACGCGTGTCCCTCTGGGAGGTGCAGGTGGGTGGCACTGATCTGTGTCCCACACCTGAAGAGGGTTACGAATTCAGCAGCTTTCAGCTACAGAAAAAGAGGGTTTATTGGAAAAATAGAGGGTTAGCAGTGCTCTCTCCTTGTACGTGTGAAGTGATTTGCTCCAAGTTGCTCAGGTCCCAGTCTCATACCTGTGGGCTGCACCAAGATCTCATTTCACCGCTGAACGGGATGACACGAGGTTATCTTGTGTTATTTCCATCAGCACAGGAGGTGCAAAGCCCAGAGGAGAGCCTGCAGTACCTTCCTAAAATGTCATTAAATAGCTAGACTGGATTTTATTTTGTAATTGAAGTCAGCCTACTTGCCGAGCAGCCAGTTCAGATGGTCCTGCCTCGGGCAGGTCTCCTCAGAAGTGGGAGGCACGGGTCTTTGAGGACACAGAGCAGTCTGTGGTGAGGGCTACTCTGATTCTGCACGTGCAAAGGAAGCCTTTACAAGGAGGAATTAGTTTACCGTGGTTTTCGTCTCACTGGTGGCACAAAGGTCACTCATAGTCTTGCCTTCCCCACTGGCAGTGAATGTCTGTGTGGCATGGGGCCTGTGACACACAGGCTCATTGGGACAACTCCTGTTTTAATGTTTTAATGTTGCAAAACTGGAGCCAACGGTATCAGCAGTTGGAGCACACAGCGATAAAACGGTGGTGAAGGACAGCCTCAGATATTTACAGAGGGAGAGAAAGAGTCAGCAAAGCTTTGTTTTAACACGGGCTGGAGAGACGTGAAGGACACCAAGTGAAGGCAAGCCATAAGAACGCGTTTGTTTTATTCTTCGTGCTTTAAATAAACTTCACATATTAGATATCTGCAGACACTTGAATTGGCAATGAACAGAATTAGAAATTTCTTCTCTAGTCACATAGGTGGGGTGAGGATTTTTCCATTGCACTTCAAACCCAGTGATCAACCTTATAATTCTGTGTTTAAAGCGTCCAGTCTGGCAAAGACTATCGTGCTCAACTTAGTTCCTTGTAAAGGGAAACGATATTAAAAAAAAAATTAAGTGAAACGTTTATTTTGCCCTAAAGGTGTTAGTATACAATTCAACGTGCTGTTGAGGGCACCAGAGACATCAGGAAGCCAGATGAAGGTCATATTATAATTGGTGCTTTGAATTGTAAGAGGGAAGCAAAGGTGAAGTTTGTGATGTTTCCTACAGAAAACTTAGTAAAGAAAGTTATGGAAAAAAAAAAAAAAAGAAAGGAGGATTAGGAATCTGCTTGCAGTATCTCACACACCAGGCTGAAGCCTTGGAAAACGGTGGAGTGTGGGACCAGCTCCTCACCAGGGCCGGCTGGTCCTGCACGGTGGAGGAGCTGGCACCCCAGACGGCACTCACGAAACCTTTTGAAACAACCTCCGTGAGCTGTCGTTGTGGCAATTTCAGAGCAAACGTGCTCTGAAAAATGCCTCCCTTTTTTAAGCATTGCCAGTCACTCCCTGCTCTCCAGCAGCTGTACAGCGATTACCCCGGCTCCTGGCTCTGTGCTCCAGCTAGGCTCACAAAATATGTTGCATTTGGTATGCAGGGAAGGACAGCAATAAATATATCCTCCACTTTAGTGCGTTTTAGCTTGACATATGTCCAGTAAACAACATTTTGGGCTCTTGCAGTCAAAAAAAAAAACAAAAAACAAAAAACACCTTATTATTCAGCGCTTCCTTCTGTTATGATGCTTTGGGGTCCTTCAAATCATTTTCATTATGCACTACATAATAATAAAACTCTCTATGCAGGATGCTGATAATTCCTTGCATGGTCTCTGTGATTTCTAATTGTTTGAATAACAGCGTGCTATTGAAATGCCATGCAGAAACAGTGCATCACCCTGAGGGAATCAAGCTTTTCTCCTTTTACTCGGGGTGAAGATAAACATTTGAACAGTCGAAATAGGTAAAATATCCTAGGGAAGCCACTGCGAGAAGTAGACGTGCTCAGAGCAGAAGCCAGGCTGCAAAGGACAAAAAGGAAAAAAAAAATAAATAACTAGATAACATTGAATGGAAGGCACTCAAAGGAAGCCACGCTTTTTCTTCTCTTGTGATCTTAAAGCAGAAGAGAAGTACCAGCAGACCCAGGAAAGTAATATCGCATGCTATTTTTGTGCTGCCATTATAAAATATGTATTGTTTATTGTTCTGCACTGCAGCTAAAGTTTTGCGTCTGCCTCAAAAATAAAGTTTGTTTTGAAGTAGACTTGCAGCATCCCTACACTCTAAGCCTTTCAATGATGTTTTTAAGAGTGCGGTAATAGGATTTCAGTCTTCCAGCACGCACGGGCAGGTGTTAAGGTATAATTCATAGAACGAGGTAAAAATTGTGCCTGTGCATTCTGAATACATGCTTTATATACTGTTTTATACGGATGTATGTGTGTGTACATGATATTCAGCCTGCATCAGTTTTGCCTTCTTCCTGGAGCACAGCTTCAGTGCCATCTTCTTGTGCAGAGACCATTCACTGTAGTTCACTGGAGCTTGACCAAGCTACCAGAAGTCCATATGGACTCAACATCGAGGTTCCCAGGACACGGGAGTATGATTTACCTCTCTGTAAAATGTATATAATCACACCAAATCACGGCTGCTCTAGGTCTATATGAGGTTGGTGGTCCACTACTGAAATGGAGGTGTGCACAAGCCCCCCGGAGGAATCCAACTGCTGAGCTGCTCTGATGTGGTGGTGAGGCTGGTAGCAGAGGTGACCTGGAAAGGGCTCTAGCAGGCGGTGTGTTTTCACAAGGCATGGTGCAACAGCACAGAGATGGTCCGAACAGCAGAGGCGATTGAGGCGTGTGAGCACAGACCAGCCTGGTTAACCTCACCAGCCCCTGCTCAGAACTGGTGGAAGTATCTCCACGCGGGATTGTGTTGAGATGTATTCAACGTGCCCAAAGCTGCCCGGATAAATGAGCGCTCCTGCCTGCCTCCTGACACCCAGCTGAACCACGCTGCGGTGCCTGTTGGAGGATGGAGGCATAATGTTCAGCCTGGCTTCCTTTCAACTAGCCTGCTGGTAATGTCAACAAAGGTGCCCTGTCTACCAAAAAGAAAAACCTTGCAGGAATCCAAATGATGGAGAAAGCATTTGGGAGTGATTGCGGGGCTCTCAGTGCAGGCGTACGCTGCCAGGTTAGCTTTAAATGGCCATTTAATGTCCGATTTGGAGGGGCAGGGGCTTGGAGAGGAAACCACCGGTATCCAACCAGAAATTTGAGTTTCTGATCACTGCTTTCTAGTCAGAACAGAGGAGGGGAAGAAATCTCACTGGTGGAAATATCGTAAATGTACAACAAGCGTGTTTTTATTTATACACTGTTTTATGGCAAAGGGAAGGCTTTGGGCTTTTTTATGCTGCAAAATGTTGTTGTTGTTTTTTTTTTTCCTTGCTTTTTTATTTTTGCCTGGAGAAAATATACGACATGTTTAAAATGACTGCAGAATGGAACATCGCTTTCCCTGTAAAATAGTGTGCACTGAGACATGGCTGGATCTCACACTTGACCAAATTAGCATATGCACTCAAATATCAGAGCTCTGACTAGTAAAAATAACACTGGATTTGCATTTTCACATTTTTAGCTCCCGCTTCCCTGTCTGTTTGGTTTTATGCCTTTTTTCTTGACTGACAATTCTCTTTGTGGCAGATTTATTGCTGTTCTGCTGTTTGGACCCTGTAATCAACTAGACACTTGGCTGAAGACGTTAGTCATTTCATTAAGTACTTTCTGCAGATATCTCCGACACAATTTTCTGTTGCTCTGGTTCCAAAAAGCAAATGACCCATGGCCAGCAAAGTCTGCATATGAATCTTTAATAAACAGAGGTAGTACCAACAATGCTCTCAGGTTTCCAAACTACGGCGGGCTAATTAAAATATGTTGAATAGGGAAGAGCTGCCGTTGCCATCTCGCTCTGACAAAAACATTCCTGCATCTGTTCCCAGTAAAACCGCTCTTTTAGAAGCACGGTCACATTTATCCTTCTTGAGTCCTATCAAGCTACGTATGAAACCTCCCTCATGCTATGTACAGATAGAGCATAGTATTTTTTTTTAATTATTTTTCAGCGTTACATTGCTGAAAACAAAGACTGAATAGTTGTCTTAGGAGCGGAGATAAAGTGTGGAGTGGGCTTCTTTTTATCATGGCTGTGTCACTAATGATTATACTATATTCATGAACTAAGGAAGTGTAATTATAGCATTCTCCTGCACTTTATGGGCGAGGAACTATTCTCTCTTTCTATCGAGACACCTCCTTAAAATGCTGTTCCTCACTCCAGGGACAGCCCTTCATAGCTGTGAATCCTCTCTTCAGCAGCATTCTCTCTGCAGGCGAAGCCTCTCTTTGTGCTCAGAGAACAATACCGTACGCTATTTGCAGGAGAGTGGGGAGGTGGGAGACCAGGCGCTCACTGGTGTACTCACCCAGGGCCGGTTCCCTGACCCCATTAATTTTTACAGAGACCAATTCAGTAGAAAGCCAAGTTGGCTGTTCCAGCTGGCCAGGCAGCGTTGCCATCACTTCTGGGATGCAGACCTCACTGAGGCCTGGCTAGGTTCTTTTTCATGGTCCAGCTCTGGATAGGAATGGGCAGCCTCATGGGTTTCTGCATCAGGTCACCAATCCCACCCCCTACAGAGACCTTCCAGTTGTGCCTTGACGCGATGTCCTCATTGCAGGGTCTAGCAGTGCCACAAAGCTGTGCCACAAGAGGTACAAAGGCAATCAGCTCCAAATCCCCAAGGAGGAGCCCAGGTTTGCCAGTTTTCTTAGTTTTCTTTGTTTCATTTTTATGCTTTTGTGATCAGCAAAATAATTAAGTGGATCATGGGATGTTGAGCTCCTCCAAGATTTTAATCGCATGAAATGGCATACGTAGAATAGAGCATATAAAAGAAACGGAATTCATCAGGGACTATCATAATGACCCGGAAGAATAAATGGAAGAAATTGAGCCTTGTTTAATGATTGTTTACAGCGACAGCCCAAATTTTAATCAGTGAACGTGTGAGCCCCATTACTTGCAGGATGCACTGGGCCTGTGGGACAGCATTCAGGATTTTTTCCTTTCTCGAGGGAGCTGCAGGGTATCGGCTGGCATCTTAGAAGCACTCGATTCTACACAGATGCTTTTAAAGCTGCTTTTTTTCCCCTGCAGAAAGCATGGGTAAACCTTACACATGTATTTTGTGTATGCTCTTGGGTACATTTCATCCTGTGACCCTTAGGAGACCTCATTAACCTTCTCACAGCTTCTTGAGCCCGAGGGAAAAACAGCCAGCCTTTGTGCTGCCGAGCTTTCTGCAGTGCTGCCCTTAGGAATAGGGAAACCAAATGGATTTATTGATGTAACTATAATCGGGAGTCAAAGCCAGGATGATAAAATGGTGAGGTGGCCAAATTGCTTAAAATCAGAGACGTGGTGCATGATCTGACGGACTGAAGGTGGTCTTGCCCGGCCTGGCGCCTCACGCTGGGACCCAAGCAGGGACATCCCAGCTTGGTTCTCCTCGTCCAGCAGGAGATCAAGATGTGAAGGCAGCTTTGTCTCCAGCGATAGGATTTCGTTAAATGGAGTATGCGGAGTGCCACTCACCTCGTATTTATTCCGTAAGCGATGGATCCTGCTCCAGGACGATGCGTGCTCTGTGGTGGTGCGTGCCTGGGCGTGCACGTTTGCGGTAAACACTTCACCTTCTTCCCTGTAATGTGCTCTTCTTGACTTTGTGGGCATGGCTGAAATGGCAGCCTGCTTGTTCCTCTAGTCTGAAAAAAATACGCTTTAATATACTGTCATTTTCCCTGATAAGATGAACACTATGAATTAAACAGAGTCAGCAACCCAGTGCATTAATCTTACTGATGAAATCCTACCTTTAGCTTTTCCTGACATATATTTAATGTTGTCTTAATTGTGCAGACTTTAAATAGGATTTGTGTGTGCAAGTGCAGAAGCCGTAAGAAGCCACGGCTGCAAGGCAGAAGCTCTCCTCGCAGAGCTGTGCGAGAGGTGGATGACACCCAGACCTCGCAGTCAGGAGATCCTGGTGACAAGTCTTGCAGCGCTTTTTCATCGCCTGTCTAGTCAACCCCAAAGCACAGGCTTCATGCAGGGGTTGCCATAAGACCTGAGCACGTAGTGTCCTGCAGCAGTTGTCCCTCCTTGGTGTCCCTCAAACACAAGGAGCACGTGCTCCATCCTGCTCCTACCGTGCAGCTGCAGGCTTGCTGCCTGGGAGGAAAAGTTGCTCTCGCAATTAAGGTTTCAGGTTTAGAAAATCTTTGTTTGCTTCTCACTTTTACTGAGAGAGGTCAGAAAAGTCATCGGGGAACTTTTTTTTTGTTTTTCTATTTGGAAGGTATCAAAAGATGTAAACAAATGCCTAATGAGCTCTAAAATGGTCTTTGAAGTCAGTGAGAGAGAGGTCTCTGAGATTTCAGAAATCCCACACAAAATGTTTGCATGCATCTTTAGGCATCTAAACACCTTTAAAAATACGTCTCTTAAGTGCCTTACTCCAAGATTAGCTTCGTACATCCCCTGGGTGTTTTTTAAATTGCATCCCAGGTTGCTTAGATTTCCCCTAAAGAGTATCCTTTTGTTTTAATTTTCTCATTGACTTAATTTTCTCTTGACTTGAGACATAATATATATTAACCCACGCTCATTTCTTGTAGCTAGGTGTTGAGTATGGAAGCTGCTGCTTAGCTGGTTTATTACCAAAAAAAAAGAGCATATGGCTGATTGTGTCCCATCTGAAATGCAAATGGTAGAGCAACGTGGAAGAACTTCTGATTACTCGAGCAGCAAATGGTTCCTAATGAAGTGAGTTTGACTAAGGTGGGAAGCTGGAAATGACTGCGGGAAGAAATGACGGCCGTAATGCTGTGGGGGAGCAGAACATCCTTATGCCGCTGATAAGGAGGATCTTAGGAAAGGGACTGGATGCTTTCTTATATCCTGCGTAGTCATCAGCATGGTGAAATTGCTACACAGGGAGCCACGCTCCCACCTTCTACTGGTTATGAAATCGTTTAATTTAATTTATAGCCGTGGCTTTTCACCTTTGGCCTGTCTTTGAGCTGAAGTTTTCTGTATTTAATGAGCTACCTAATGTAAAGTAAGCCTAAATGTATACGAGCTGTGGTTCCCCAGATTTTCATTTCACTGGGCACGTTTGCAGAAGCCAGAGACCAAGGGGGGTGATGGCAGAAATCTGACCCACGCCGTCTGATTCCCTGGGATTCCTCTTTCCGAGCCCTTGTCCCCAGCGTTTTTCTGTTGCTGCACTCCCCATTGCTGAAGGTGTCCGAACGCGTGATGTGAACGGAAGGGGAACTGACTTTTAAATGCTTTCTGAAGTCAAGCAGTGAGGCTGGCAGGCTGGCATTTCCATTACTTAACTTTGAAAAGGCAGAGCCGCCGAGCAGGCACTGGGAGGCTGAGTGCGACCAGCGGGCTGGAGATGGAGCGGCGCTGGCTTTGCTCTGCCTTAAATGTCAGAAGGAGCCAGCAAGAGTTTAGATACCAGCGTGTGCACAATTACATGCTCGGAGGAGCTGAAGCAGCTGCCAGGTTACACCTCTGGCTTTGTCCCCAAGCAGGATTGCCTCGGTGTTAACGTAAGCCTCGTAAGCCGTGCCGAGGCTGAGCTGCCTGGTGCAGGGGGCAGAGGATGGAAGATCAGCGTGGCTTTCCTCCGCCGATGCCCGAGGGTGTCTGACATGGCTCACAATAATGGAACGGGAGAAACCTAAAGAAAAAAGGCTGTGGTGGAAGTAATTAGGCTTCTCCAACTTCTTGAGCAATGGGCAAGGCTCGCTAGGGTGAGGATGTGTCCACGTTAGCGTGTTACTTGAGATTCAGACCATGCTTTTGAAGCAAGACCCCCAGCTGTCCTCACCGTGCTTTTGGTTCACATCCTGTAGCAGCCCAGGAGCTCACGAGCTGGGTCATGGCCCTGGAGATGCACCTGATGCCTCGCTGGTGCCACCCTCCGTTTTGGCAGGGGGGGTCATCCCTGTAGGATGAGGTGTGCTTTCAACATCTCTTCTTGTACTGTGATCAGAATGCCTATAGCTGCCATATTACCCGATCCTAAATTGATATAATTAATGGATAACACTGATTCTGTGATCCTTACCCACGCTGTGTGGGCAGCACCTCAACAGAGGTAAATTTTGTGGTTTCTTTAATCTAAGAGGGTACAGCAACGTAAATCACTCAGATATCTGCTTGGATGTTCTTTGGTTTACAAGAAATTGCAGTTGGTGATGCTGTCATTTAGTTTTCCATCTATAACTCTCTTTTTAACGTGTCCTTTTTCTCGCTTTTGTTTTCTGTGTCTCTCCTCT
This sequence comes from Anas platyrhynchos, assembly GCF_047663525.1. Lineage (NCBI taxonomy): Eukaryota > Metazoa > Chordata > Aves > Anseriformes > Anatidae > Anas > Anas platyrhynchos. The sequence goes on along the minus strand of NC_092593.1, from coordinate 36,559,160 downwards.
TCCCCTGCATTCATTTCCATCCAGAAATACAAATGACCTTTTAAAAGAATTTTCCGCTTTCATTCTGTTGATTTGCATTGTTCAGTCAGGAAAATACAAACACTTTTCTTTCTGAGATGCATTTATGATGTCACGAAAGAACTTTCTCACATTAGCCTCTTCTTTTTTCTCTCTTCTGTCTCTTCAGGTGTGTGTGCAACATTGACTGTTCTCAAACCAACTTCAATCCTCTTTGTGCTTCCGATGGGAAATCTTATGATAATGCATGTCAAATCAAAGAGGCATCATGCCAGAAACAGGAGAAAATTGAAGTCATGTCTTTGGGTCGATGTCAAGGTAACGCTCATAACAAAACTCATTTCAAAGAATGTTTTCAATTTTCGTTCAGGGAGAAAAAAAAAAAAAAAAGAGAGAGAGAAAAAACTGGGGCTGGCTTCTTATTTGGCACTTCTCGCATTTCCATTAGACTCCTGTAATGTGTATGGTACGCAGTGCTGGTGCTTGTTTCTCATCTGCTGGGCTCATGGGATGCCAGCAGTGCCTGGAAGGAAATTTTGTTAATACCACATGGAGACTAGCTGTGTTTGCCACGAATACCATGCTTCTCCGTGCCCAGCTCCCAGGGTGCTCTATCACCTGTGTGACCCTTGAATTGACTTTAAAAACTCTAGTCTGTTCGGAAATAAAAATGAAGAAAATTTGCCTTTAAATAGCTCCTGTAAATAAAGTGTCTACTGGGGCTCGGACAGTTAATAGCTTTTTTCCCCCTTAGCTTCTGACCTATAAATCCTCAGTACATCTACTCACAAGGCCATACTATACCTGTCTATTAAACACGTTCTCATTTATTCCCATTTCTTTAAAGTTAACTGCCCTACGTGACAGTTCATTTCAGGGTACATATTAAAACTCCCCAATTACTTCAAGTAGAGCAGAAATGACAAGTCCTGCTTTACCCTGATAGATCTATCCCAGCTGCAATCTGTTGTCACGTATTGTTAGGAAAAAATGTGCTTTCTTAATGGAAGATATTTTGTGTTTCATTCCAAAAAGCCCGCTCCTGCTGTTTTCACCTGGCAAGCCCAGGGGAGCCCTGCAGCCAGCAGCGGTGCTGTGCATGGAAGGGATGCTGTGTTTGCATGGGCACTGGGGCGTATTCAATAGGAAGCGGAGGCTCCCCAAGCAACTCAACATATTTCTTTTAACACAGATAATACCACAGCAACTACAAAATCTGAAGATGGGCATTACGCACGGACAGATTATGCAGGTATGGTTCCTATTCCGTGAGAATCACAGTTGGCAAGACCATGTAAGTCGCTTTTCTCCTCTGTTTACAGAGGGGACGTGTCCTCATCTTCTGCTATGGTGTTGTTTGTTTGCATTAAAAAACACTGTGTTCTTATTACTTGGTTTTGCTGGGAGCTATCTCCTTAACAAATGGGATTCTTCCATTATTATCAATGTACAGATACTCTGATCATAAAGCACCTGCTCCAGCAGTGGAAATAATAAATGTGGTAAAACTGTTTGCCAGAATTAACAGACATTGATGAAAATTATTGAATTACTATGCATAGAGTATGCATATTCTTTTCATGATGTATACAGGCTTAAGAAGGTAAAAATCCAGAGCCTAGCACAGCTGTGACATGATGAAACATTTCCATAATAGATAAGATTATCTGTCTGTGTTTTACTGTTAAGTTAACAAGGTTCTTGAAATGTTTTTTTACAGTGATAAACGGTTTTAATATATTTAGAAGCTACAGTAAAACATAGTGGCCAAATAGCCCTATATGGTTTTTGAAATTAAAAGCGTGTAAATACTAGTGGGGCTTGGGAGGTATTTGCTTTATACCCTTTGCCTCGGAGGATTGATTTAGAAATTGGGTGTGTGCGGGGGTGTGGGTGCACGTGCACTCACGCACATGTTCGCAGCTCGTGCAGAGAATTGGAGCATTTAGGAAGGTATGGTGAAAATGTGTCAGGTGTTGTATTCACAGCTTAGGTTTGTGAGATTTTTGTATTTCAAAAGGAGATCTTTCGAGAGAATAGATGCCAATTGCTGGGTTTACCTGAGCTGCATGGCTTAGGTGAAATCCGGCTGATGTTTCACGGGTCTAAATATCTCTTACCGTGAGATTACTTCAGCCTTACTGAATTTGTCTGCTCACCCCTTGTGAGGGCTCTGTGTGCACGATGGCCCTGTGTTGCTATAACACCCGACCGTTAGAAACTGATTGTTCTGATCCTACTTTAAAAATGGTGCGTGATGATTAAAACATGGAGCTATGAATAAATGAAGGCTCGATGAGCCAGAGGAGCTCGAGGTGTCAGGGTGGCTGCAGGACAAAGCAGCAAAGGAAGAAATTTCTACAGAGAGTGAACACTGGGATTACTTTCCAAAAGATCAAAGACGTACCATGGTCCAGATAATTCCTGCTGCCAAGGAGCCCTTCCACTGGTGAAGAGAGTCATGCACAGAAAGAAAAGTCTGCAGTCAGTTTTCTTAAAAGGCTGGAAGGGCTGAGGTTGTGTCCTGGGGTGGGCAGAAGTTATGGCAAACTAGGCCAAAATGATTTCTTTTGAGTCAGAAATAAGGACAAGAAATAGAGCTGTGTTAGATCCTTTCTCTTCCTTGCTGGAGAGCTGGGGAGATTACTGGAGTCCCCGAATGAGACTGAAGGTCTGCAGCCCCTCACTGAATCTTGTGCAACCTGCCCGCCTCTGCTCCTGCCCCGTAACTGAGTTCCCGGCTGGCAGTGACCCACATCACCCAGAGAGAGGAGACAGCATGTTTAAGCACGAAGCAAGCGAGCTGTAAGAAAATGGGAGGAGAGGCGGCTTGAAGACGAGGGAGGAGGAGGAAATAATAGCAATGAGATGAGAAAGCAAAGTCATGGGTCATGGAGGAAGAGGAGCACAGAAGGCACCTTCAGCTCAGAAGTGGGCAGGAGAACAGCTCCGGTTTAGCAGACAGATGATATTTCAGCCCACACTCGAAAGGAGAGATGGTGGGTAGCAGTCCTGTGGAGAAATTTGGTTGCAGCAAAGCTTCATGGAAGTTGGAAGTCAAGCAGGGAACACAAGAAGAAAATTGGGTTATTGGGCAGGGAAGGCAGAGCTATGGCTACTCGCGTTCCTGAAGTGCAGAAAAGTTTGATTATGGGTAGTATAAGAATAATAAGTGGGAATAATTGTTGCAGAAGTGGCTTAGTAAGTCAAGTTGACAGTTGGACCTGATGATCTTGAAGGTCTTTTCCGAGCTAAATGTGTCTATGAGTCCGTGTTGTCTGTTACACTAATGCAGTGGTACCAAATGCTCGTCGTAAAAATCACAGTAACCAAACGGGACAGGTGGTAACCAAACAGCACATCAAAACCCACGCACCCTTATCTCGGGGTCCCAGGGAGGCAGTTCCTTTGCAGACAACCCAACAGCCAGTGGACTTTTTTCATTATGAACCATTCACACTGTTGAATCAATGTCTTTGCTCCCTCCTGTTCTTCTTTGAAGCCCATTGATCCCAGTTAATGAACGAGTAAATCTTTCAGTCTGCAAAGCTGAGAGCACTCATTCCTTTGGAACATAAATCTTTACATTAAGTTGGCATAGCCTTGTGTTTTTTAAGCGCTCTTTCTTCATGCAGGCAAGATTTGCTTTTGAGTTAGAAATGCCTGAGACACACAGAAGGCAGGGAGCCCCGTGTCTGGGTGTGCAACACATGTCAACACAGTGTCTGTACATCTGTCTGTCCGTGCCTCTACCTGGACAATTCTGGCCCCTCTCATTTTTCTGACACCCCAAAGAATTTATCAGACTTTGGGGGATTTTCACTCTTTTCAGCAAATACCAGCTTGTTGATGTTGATCAAGTGTGTGAGATGGCATTCAGTTTTAGCCAATATATGAATGGGCAGGGGTTTTCTTCAAATCCAGTAGAAAAGTACTTGATCTCACAACTTCTATGGAAAAATATTTGTAATGTATGTTTTAGAAAGTAGTGTCTGAAAGTGCTGTGAAGGATGTTTTCTTGGATAAGTTTGTTTTTCTTTCTCTGCATAAAGAAGTTGGCTGTTTCAGTGGCGTTTTTGCATTAAATAGTCTGAGCAGTCGAGGAGTTTTCATCCTGTTTATTCATGTGTCTTTTTATTATTATTATTATTTAATGCTTATATTCCCTTCTTAAGATCTGGATATTAGCTATTATACCCCGTACTGATTTTATCCTTTTTCATTATCAAATTAAAGAGATTTTTTTCCAAGCCATTTTAAGGACTAAAAAGAACAAGTGGGCTTGGTTGAGCCGTATTTCAATGTTATATATTCATGAAAATTGTCAGTGAAGACACTGACAAATTTGATAGACCTACTCAATAATACGATCTTGCAGGCCAGACAAAACTCTCTCTATGAGCATTGATTAGATCAAGTCTCAGCAGCCAAACTCCAGCCACGCAGCAAAGACGATGAAAATAGGGAAAAAAATGGCATTTTTAGCCATGAGAGTCTCTTTTGGTGGAAAATTCACATCCACAAATGGTTGTTCTGAGCTGTATTTTTGGGTTGCTCACTAGCAGATGGCTGTGTTGTCGAAGCAAACTGAATGCTCCACCAAAAAGGGCAAAACCCATCTGTGTCAACATACCGTCTGCCCATGGCTGGGCCAAGGCTGTGGCACAGAGGCCACAGGAACTACCGCGGATTATGCAGGGATAAAGAAGAGTCTTGGACCGTGCCTTTTCCAAAATAAATACAGCATAACATTTATGTTTGAAAAAAAGAAAACTATCGTGAAACTTGGTGAAACCTCATCGTTCTGCATCATTAACTTCTCATCTCTTTGACTGGGGGAAGAAGCCACGCTTCTCAAAGAAACCTGAGAGAGATCCGCTGATCCAGACCGTGTAGGAAGCACCGGTGGGTGATGCATGCCTTTCTTCACAGCCTTGATGCTGACCCCCCTGACTTCAGCCACAAGTCGTCTTCATCATCTGTACTAGTCCCTGGGTGGGGCCCAAGAATCAGAGCAGCAGCACCGAATTTCTCTACAAAGCGTGAGGTGTTTTCTTCCAATTCCAGGAATAAAATAAGAAATTCAGAGTGGATTCCTTCTCCAGATTCTAAAACCTTCCAAGTAGGTTGTTTTGAGCGTAAACTACAAGACATTGCCCCTTCAAATTAATTTTTGTCAGACATACATTAAACTGGTTGAAGGATAATGGAGCCCCGGAGCTTAGCTATAGCATATAAACTATTGTGCAGTTCTGCTCTGCCTTTGTGAACCAGACTTTCCTTTCTTCTTAATGGAATTAGCAAGTGAGACATAGAGCTGAGCACCGTGCATCCATCACAGAGAGAGAGAAACCATTTCTCATCTTCAGCTTTGTAAAAGCGCTAGGAAAATTGCATCCTTGCGTATGCAGATTTGCTTGGCTTTCAATTTAGTCAGGCTCTAAGTCAGAGGTTGTCACACTAAACAAATAGATTAGTTCGGAAATGTTGCTGCTTTTCCATCGAATTGCTTAAAAATTGAAAAAAAATATTTTACTATTTTGACAGCTCTGTGGCAGCAGGAATGCTTCCTCGGTGTGGCTGCCACCCGCATTCACACACATGCCTGGCATTTGTGAATACAAGAATAATACAATTTATACATTTCTTAAAAACATAAAGCTGGGATTGTTAGCTGCATTTACAAGTGCAAGATTTCATTAAAACACACATAAGGTTTACTCCCAGTGAAAATCCAAAAAAAGCAACAGATGAGCTCTTCAAAACAGTGAAAGAGCTCCATATAGACTGGATTTCAGGCCATACATTACAGATATTTCTGGTCTGCGACCTGGGGAAAGCAATGAGGGCATTTCCCTCCAGGAGATACAACTGTATCTTGCCCCATGTGCCTGGATAGCCTTCAAGATGTCCAATTGTTCAGAAATGTAAATGTCTACAAACATCTGAAGCCTGGGGTTTATAAATTCAGTATGATGTAAGAACAGAGCTGGTCTTAACTTAAAAAAATACTTTCTTAATAGAGTCAGCTAGAGAAGACATTTTTGTCTACTCAACCCAGGGAATCCTGAGGGAGAAGTTTCCCAAGAAGTAAAGCAGAGGAAACGTCTCAGGTCTCTGGCTGGGATCTGGAGGCTTCCAAAATCAAGCTCACAGAAAGCAGTATGGCATTGACTCAGAAATAATGACCATGTGTAGCTTAGTTTAATTTATGTAGCACTATAAAACACATGAGAAAACTATTCCTATTCAGGAGCTCTTTGAATGGTTTTCAAAGGCAAAAGAGAGATTATCATGTTCCAATAGCGCCGTGGTCTCTAGCCCCTCTGCTGCCTTTCAGCTCCTCCACTGTTGGTGATATCCAGAAGAAAATAAAAAATGTAAAGGTAGAGTCTGCCGGGTAGGTTAATAAATCTCACTGTCAGCTACTTCTGAACTAAAGTCTGAGTAGCCAGCAATGTCAGCTTGGTCCCCGAACCTTCACTTGTCCTGTAAGCTTTTTTTAAATGAAAAATTGCAGCTGCTTCTTTCTGTCATTTAACTCCTTGTTTTCAAAAGGTGCAGTGCAGAAAGTCCTACTCTGGCATTTTTCTGTGTCATTGGGTAGACCAGATGTTTTCCTTCTGAAACAGGAAAAACTGGGGCATTAATGTGATTGTGCAGGTGTGGGAATTGCCACAGGCTATCCCAAGACTAGCAGTAGTTCAATGGAGTGCTTTTCTTACACAGAACAGTCTTAAATTTATCTTCAGATCCTTTAACTTTGAATTGCGTACGGTAAGCTTGGTAAAATGTGCCTCATTTTGGATTTTTGTTTTTCTGTGTGCGTGTGGTTTTATAATGAGAGAAATTGTGCCTTTTCATTAGTTACGATTTCCCGGTGTCATGCTCATGGAACCTGTAATTGTTAGCATTAAAACTTACACTGGGTCTCAGGTGAACTGTTAGACATCTCTTTATGGAGACTTATGTAGCTCGGGAAAAAAAGAGCATTTCCATTTGTGCCTTTAAAGCTTAGCCCTTAATTTAGTCACTAATGAATGTGAATCAGAAGTTGCGAATCAGTTTATGCTTTTACCCCTAATAAACAAATTCAGTAATGTTGTGAATGAACTTTATAATAAAAGCTATTTCATTTGGGCACAAGCACGGTAACCTGAAAATACATTATGTCCAGGCTAAGAATTTGGTCTGCAGGGAATGAACAGGAAAAGCAAACACCGCCTTGCAGCACCAAGACTGGCATGGGCAGCCTGAAACCGTAAAGTTGGAGTAGGCTATTCTGCTGTTACCAGCTTCCCTGAAATATTTAAGTCCTGAAAATGAATTCAGTTGCCAAGCTTCATCAAGGTTTGGGGGCAGGGGTGGAGCTGGTAATACTGTATATTCTTCTATCAGTTTACTTCCAAACTGTTCAAGATTCGTGAATTTTGCTCCACGCACTGTCTCCCACTTCTTGCTTCCCCAGGACTGAGTACCTTATGTGTTGTTATTTTCTTACACCATTGTGTAACCAGTCCTCTGTAACATTTTGCTTTGTTAAAGGTTATGGATAAAAACAGAACAGTATGTGCTATAGGGATGAGCAGACCAGGGCTCACGTAGGCATTCCTACAGGTTCTTCCATTTGTGTCCCAGTCCATAAACAGGTATCATTTCTCAGTGTTTTGTTGTATTCGGAATATAGAAATCTACCTTCCTGGGCAAATACAAACCTGCTTATCTTTCATCCTCTGCTCCGTATTTTGGTCAGAGGCATGAATAAACTCCCAGGGAGGCAGAGCCTGCAGGAGAAAGAAAAGAGGCCTTGCTGCTTCCACGTGAAATTGTGATCCCTAAAACTCAACACCACTTGAAGCAGGCCTGGTTCCTTGAGCTGTCCTTAACCAGACACCTTCCTTCTAAATAGGATCACCTCAGGCAAGGGATATACAGAAAAAACAAATGCAGGAGGGGACCCTCAGAAAAACAGCAACATGGTTGTCACTCACGCAGTTATGCTCTACTTAAAACCAGTCATGGGATCTGTTTCTTCCCAGTCTTTGTTTTCAGAGGGTTTTGGAAATGAAGAACCAGCAGCATGGTCTATAACCCCCCTAGAAAGCTGCCTTGAACACCTGGAATACCTGCCGTAATGCATGGCCCCTCGGAGCACGTGGGCGCTGTCATTGCAGCAGGACTGCAAGGCCCAGCCACAAAATAGCTTCCACAGACCCATGGTTAAATTTACTGCAAGTGGGCCCAGACCCAGTCAATGTCAGCTTTGTCAGCATTAGGGGAGGAATTTCTCTCACCCTCGGTTTCAGCCTTCCTCTGGGCTCCATGTGCTCTGATTAGCTCAAGAGCTGTCCTTGAAGGCTGCTGCTCGAGATGGTGCCCAGCAGCTGTTTGCCATCCACAACACTAATTTGAATTAGTTAACGGGAACCGAGGAGTACCGTGGTATATTTTTATGCTTGGCAGCTCTATTTCAGGCCTCATCTCTGAAAATCTGCTGTTAGGAATTCTTCCCAAGGATTTGAGAGTTAAAGTTGTAATGAGCTGCTGAAATATCCATTTTCAGGAAACATCAACGTTTAAATATTCGTGTTTGATCTAGTCTGAAATGTAAAAAAATATTTTGAAATATTCATGGAACTGAATTTCTTCAGAATTTTGTTTCATGGGTATTTTGGCATTCTTTATGAAATGTTAGATGTCAAAATATCATGAGATGAAAGTATATGACAGTTGTAATAAATAAGTTGTATATTAGGGAAAGTTGCTACTGAGAACTGACTAAAACATCTTTCTTAGAAGGAGTATCATCATGTCAAGTTACAATACAAACATGAGATAATTTGCTCATTTCGACATCTGAAATGGTAACCTAAACCTAAAGATAAGTAAGGGTTTAGCCTAGACACGGGAATTACAAATGCATCTGGCAAAATGAAAAGAAATTTGGTTGGGGAAGAGAAGAAGGAACTGGGAGACCTTCAGAAATAGGCTGTATGGAGAAAAGTAGCAGTTTTTGCCTAGCTTAGTATATTTTTGTGAAGAAAGTAAAGACAGAAATATTATTTTCACTTTACTTCTTTCACTTTTGAACGGTCCCACTTTTTTCATCGAACATATCTGCTAAAACGCACATGGTGCGCTGATTGGCCAGGCAACGCAATGTACCTGTTCTTTTCCCGTTTCCTAATATTTTGTGTATTAGACACTGAAACCGCTAGCGACAAAAAGTTGTGTCATAAGAAAAAAGGATTGTGCTTATAGGAATTAGGCAAGGCTGGGGAAGATGCAGCATTTGAATGCCAGCTCCCCTTTCTCCACTCCTTCTTGCCAAAGGAGCATTCCTCTGGACTCGGGAGAAGCCCAGCTGTGGAGTTGCCAGGCACACACCCGTACCGCCGAGCAGGAGGAAGCACCGTGATAAACTGAGGTTCAAAAGCAGCATCTACCTGCTTAGCAAGGTGACTTCTCCCCGCCTCGGGCTGTCATTTTAGCGTGTACCCGTCAGTGTTCGGGTGGCGTGAAACTCCCCTCCTGCAAATGCAGCAGCTGCACCCGAAATGTGCTGTTATGTAACCGGTGGCGGCGCGTTTCATAATTTTATCAGCGCTGAATTGAAATGCATTTCTTTGCCCGCTGCTGCTCTGACCAGCCTTATCCATTTTAGACAGCGTTACATAACGGCAAAATATTTTTTTTTAGATGGGAAAAAAAAAATTAAAACCCTCCCTATGGTTTTAATCTCCCTCTTTCATCTGTGGTTTAAAGCTGTGTCAGGTGTACAACAAAAACACCCCCTCCCCAAGGTATTTCATTTATGATTTCATTTAATAATGGAAGCATGCTTCCATCAAGCTGGGATGGGAAAGGATTAGGTAAAAAATATCCTTCTGAAATCAAGTAGCATAAGTCTAGCCTGCCTGTGTGCTCTGCAAATGAAGGAGCCATGGAAGGGGCTTGCTGTTGGTCGATAATACCAAACTGATAAACTATCAGTGTTTTGTCAGGCATAATGTATGCTAAACATCTTCCTCTGCAGCTTGCCTCGACGAGAACTCTGACTGTTTTTAGACACATCTGGCACTGCAGATTTTTTTTTTTTCTACCCTGTATTTCAGTGATTTACAGGGCCTTGGCTGGGCAGAAGGATGTCAGCTGTGTGGTTTAAAATACGGTTAGAAGAGGGGATAAGATTTAAAGAGGCAGGAGGTAAAATCCGGGCCTCGCTGAGGCTCGTGGGAGAATGACCACTGAATTTAAGTGGCTTCCTGATTTCTCTGGACCTTTTTTCATCCATCTTCATTCTTATTAAATTTTCCATTTCCAGAAATTGCCCTTTTTTTTTTTCCCCATTCGGCTCCTTTCCAGCTTGAGGCATGGGAAAGGAAATATATTGAACTCCTCACTGCTGAGTGGGAATTTCTAACACACGGTCTGCTAAAAAACAATCCTCTCAGGTGTTGCAAAAGATTTTAACTGGGCAGATACAGAAAGCAAAGTTGTAGGCCACTGCCATCAGTTTTATGATTCATTCCTCAGGGGAAACAGGTGAATAAAACCGAGGCCAGCAAACTGAGCAGGATTCATCCTTCCAAAAGTGCAGTGCTTTGCTCAGTGCAGAGGAATGATCACAGCTGAGCAACACGCCAATAAAATGTATTTACTTTTCTGTATAATCTGAACAAAAGCAGTGACAAGCTAGGTTGAAACCATGCTTGTTAGTCAACATCAGTCAACATCATCTCCCTTGAATAGTCTTGGGCCATTCAGGGTCACGTTCTGGTAACTAAAATAACCAAGGGTTGCACAAGGGATTTGCAAGGCACGTGGTTCAAGACACCTTCAAAAGACCATGAGCAGGAGCTGGGCATTTTTACTTCAGTCTCCTGTTTTCTTACAAATGTACAGCTCTTTCTTCCATTTCCTGGGTTAATTCTCTAGGGAACCATGTTCTTACAAGCACAGATGCTACCTTGGAAAAGAACAAAAAGGAGGGAAGGGAGCTTTTGGGTATCACTCTGAGATTTGGAAGCGCCTGACAGACATAAGACCCCCCTGAAAAAAATAAAATGGAAAAAAAGGAAGAAGAAAAAATTGCCTTTAAGAGTCAAAATGGAATATAAAGTTAGTGGAAAAATAGGGCTGTGAATAGGGCTTCAGGTTGTCAAAAGGGTTGAAGGAGACGCCCTGCAGCTAAAACGATGTTGCTTGTCCAGTCTGTCACGTACCTGGGCTAACCTTTCCGTCTCCGTGCCTGCCATCAGACCTCTCTGGCAGGTTTGCCATTCATGTTCGCTCTCAGCTGTAATTTTTTGAGCTTGCTTGAAGCGTGCAACCAAACACTAACCTCTTATAACATCATGCTGGCAGGCCTAAAAATAAGTCGGAGACCTTTTCAAATACTGCCTCATGCCATCCATTGATCTCAGCAGAAAACAATCCATTCAGACCTGGAGTTCCTATTGGAAATTAGGGGACAGCCTGGTAATTGGATTAGGGTGTGCTTTTATTTGCAGCAGTGTCTCAAAATGAAGCTCCTGCTTTGTTTCATTGATTGTCTGCCCGATCTTTCTGCCAGTAAAAGCCACTCACATCGCTGAAGAGACGGGGTGAGGATTGATGGAAATGCAGAATCTTGTTACATAATGTGTGTGTGTTCCTATGAATATAATCAGGTAAATACAGATGATAAGTACATCTCCGTGCAAACATGAAAATTTGCTTTGTTAATCCACGGTTAAATTGCTTAAAAGCATTTCTCATCAACATGGTACTTAAATATTGGAAGAGTCACCAGTTGCAGCAACGTGAAAATTCCTGCCAGCCACCTTCACGGGTGCCAAAGAGGGAATAGCTTGAGGCCATTGGGATGGTGTGTGTGAATCTGTGGCCCTTGGAGTAAACATTATTGAAAGGCCTGGAAAGGACAGAAAAAAGCAAGCTTGACTTACGTATTTCCAGAGGTGGGTCAGAAATCCTAAAGTGACTTTAGGATTGCAGTTGCAAGGCACATAGGGCACTACAGTGCTCCTTTTCATTAATCCCCCACAACAAATCTGCACCAAATTGGTGTTCATAGCTCTTACCCAATGTATCGTTCTCTTCCATCCTAGCCAGGCTGCATATTTAACCCCGTTATGTTTATGAAATACATCTGTAGGCAGCTTAATTCCCACGTCGTCCTTCAGACCATGCAGGAGTCACAGCTGGGAAGAGCCCCATGCCAGCCCACCCAGCCAAGTCCCGCGGGGCACTGAGAGCTCCGGCACCATGCCTCTCCCCTTCCACCATCCCCGCGGAGGAAAACGCACATCCTCGGTGGGCAAAGCTGCCATTGCAACCAGGATCCTTTATTTCTGCATGGGCACAAGCGGCACAGCCCCCCGGCCCCCTCCCCACACACGTTCCCGGACGAGGGAAGCACCATCCGTCATGCAGCTGTCCCCCGTGGCGGAGCCGGCCGAACGATCCAGCTCCCTCCACACATCAATATCTTTGACACCCGTCTTAAAACTCAGCTCGTGCATATCCATCTACTGCTGGAGAAGTGTCAGGAGGGTACAAATATCCCGTCACTATTTTTAGGGTTGTATCAAAAGTATTTATCAGCTTTCTGGCCCTTCATCCCATTTGTCACATCGATGCTATCCGCCAGTCAGGGAGGTGAAGTCCTTTAGCAACAGTGGCAGATGGGTGAAACTCTAAAAGCCACGATGAACAGGGCTGCAGCCGTGGTTAGAGGTGACTTCTGGGGGCTGCTGTGCCTGTTGTTACAGTCAGAAAGCTCCTGTTGTCATCACCCGGCAGCAGGCTGAGTTCAGGAGGTGGTTCCTCCTCACCTCGGCAGGGTGGGAGGACTTGGGGGCTGTCTTCTTGCCACCGTGGAGCCGAGCTGAGACAGCAGTGAGAGCCCCAGCTGATTCCTGGTTACTCCACGATCTGCTGCAAGTGCCACCAGCCCTCCCACACTTTCTGGTGACCCCCAGGTGCCACAATCTTGCAACAATCTCCTGCTCTTGTTCAGAAGTGGAAGATCAGCAACAAAAATCAATGCTGTCTTCATAGCTGTAATGAGCATGTCCCACCGCCTTTTTTAGGACGGCCACAAGTTCTATCAGATGTCTGAAGCCTATTTGCAAATCCTGGTTTATATTGCAGATCTTCTTCAGCCGTTTCTTGGGAAATCTTGAGGTCTTGCAGTTCTGCTCTCCATGCTCCCTGTTCGCTATCAAAGGTAGAGCTGTAAGGCAGAAGACCTGCCCATAGGCTGCATTGATAGCTAAGGCTGCCAAGTTTTGAAAATGAGTTGTTTCAGGGCTTTTTGGCCTCTTCAGGAGGATGGTTCTGAGAAAGCTCGACTTTACTGAAGGCATTGCTTTGGAGTCGCAGCAGGCTCTGTTTACTCAAAGGGGAAAAAAATGTGGAACCTTCATATGCAAATGTCTGGCATTTGGAAATGTCATATAGCTGCATCTACATATAAATAAGCTGCTCTCCAGTGCTGCACTAGCAAGGCGGCTTTGATATAGAAATTGCATGGTAGCACACAAAGCAGAAGCAGCGGGACACCACTCGGTCAGCTTCGAGGAGTTTTGTTCCTTAATCACCACTTAACTAAGTTAACTAATGTTGCTCTGCCGCTTGGTGTTGGAATTGCTGCTGTCTGAGTTTGCTCTGGAGGAGACCTGGGTGTTGGTAAGTGCTGCACGACAGGGACAGAGGGCTGGGTGCTGAGCCCGGGTACTGCCCCTGTTGCATGCACGGTGCAGAGAATCCCTTTTCTGGAGGTGCACTGAAATGTGCACAAAAAGTGCTGCTTTAGTCCTTTACGAGATCTGTCCGCTCGGCTGCTTCCCGAACCAGGAGGAAGCGGCTCCTATGGGGGGACCTGAGTGACGGGGACATCATGCCGAAACCAAAGATTAGCTGAGTTAGCACAAAGGAGGATTTAATCTATTCTAGGAACGGTGTTAACGCAGATTTATTCAATCCTGGAACAAAAGAAGAAAGCGCAGACTGTCAGGTCCCCTCTGCCCGGGGCTTTGATACATCCCCAATAAGGCCTCGCGTCGTTAAATTACATCCGCGGAAATGATGGCAGGCCCTGAGATGTGCCCTTACAGTGGTGATCTTAAAAAGTCCGGTTTGTCCCCAAAAGCATGGGGAGTGAGCGGTGGAGGTTGGCATGGGTTTGTGCGGCCGTGCTGCTGTGGGGTTGCGCTGCACCTCGCGGCACAGCAGCTGCTCGTGTGGGCAGAACCTCAAGTGCTGGGGGTCTGTGCAGCCTCTAGGATGAGGTATCTGTGCCTAGCCAGTGAATATGGATGGGCTGTGGCCAGAGAAAAACACAAAAGAAGGTTAAAAAAAAAAAAAAAAAAGGAAGGAAACATTCACAGGCGTCAGTGAAAGTACTCTTGAATTTCTAAAGTCCCGAGATAGCTTTAACATATACGCCATAGCCCAGAGATATCTGCCCACAGGCTTCAAGTATTTTGTTGTCCATTTGAACATCTGTGATTATGTGTCTTAATTCATTAGTTTCTATTACTAATTGGCAGCAGGTCGAATAATAGTGATACACTGCTGCAAAAGACGGAGCACAGTATTTTTTTCCAAGTGTATCAGGACATCTTACCATCATCTCAAATGTAAAAAGCACTAGATTATTTTTAAAAAGGAAAGTGGATGCTAGCTTATTCCAGGAAACTCATTTGCATGGGGACATTTAAAATTAATAAATTACTGTGTTGAGCAAGCCTATTTTCTGCCTGAGAAAAGGAGTGAATGTAATTTAATTCATAAGGTTCCATTTCTTTTTTTTCCTCTTGGTGAAGTAGCTAATACGGGGACGGTATTTTTTTGTGTGCTTTATGCGGAAAGATTAGCTTGAAATGTGTACTTGGGTGGCTGCAGGATGCATTTAGCCCAGGGCTACAGCATACTGGTGCCAGACATTTTCCGCTGCCATTTGGTGTCTCACCTCCACCAGCTCGCAGGGAGAGTGGGCTGGTGAATCCCCTCTCAAGTGGCAGCGAGCACTTCCTCCGAAATTTCCAGTCCAACGCCTACCCAAGCATCTTGCCTTCCGTGTAAGGAGACGCTCTGTTCGCACGATGGTGAGCAACAAGGTGCTCACAAGGTTTTCGACGAAAGGAACAGACTGGATCAGGATAATTAATAGGTCAGGTCGGAGCAGCTGCGACTGCAAGGCAGGGCCGTGCTGGTGAACAGCAGAGCCAGGATTTCTCAGTACACGTCTTCATTGCAGGTACGGAGGAAGCCTGTTGAAGGGCTCCTTCCTTACTGCTTGAAGTTGCTGTGGGGCCTCAGTTCCTGGTGGCTGATAGCAGAGGGGGAAGTAGCAGCAAGCCTGCTAAAGCAGCTCTGCGCTTTCCGACCTGACACCGTTCTCACTTCATTCCTCCTGATCTCACAGCGGCACCTTTGAATTGTAGCAGATACTGCAAATGTTGCCGAGTCCCTTTTCCCCAAAAAGAGCAGCAGTGCTTACTCTGCGAGGCCTGCAGATGAGCAGCGTGACCTGTCCCTCGGCTCAGCCGCGGGATACGGGCTGCCACCCGCAGCCAGTCACTCCAACAAACCTCAGGGCATCCTCTGCTGATGTGCCATAGGGCAGCGCTCTCTGGACCTTTATTTTGATTTCAGATAAGAATTGTCTCTCACACAGATCAGAAGAGCTTTGTTAAATAAGTTTCCAGTGCTATGCTCTAGGCAGCGTCCTTTTGGGAGAGCTGCCAAGGATGTAGAAGGGGGGAGCAGACTTCCAAAAGGGGTTGAGAAGGGTAAGGATGTATATTTAACCCAAGAATCCCTTCCCCCTTTATAAATCCTCTGAAAATGTGATGTGTAAGGAGTCAGCGCCTCAGTATCAGTGAGAGCTTTTGGCTGCCGACATGCCTGACCTCAGCAGTATTAAAAGATTTAAATTATTAAGTCAATTCTCCTTAACCACTGTCTCCAATGAGATAGGCCTCAAAATACTTTTCACTGCACATCAGTTACCATCTCCTCCTTTATTTGGTAAAATATATGTGTATATATGCATTTGCAGGACCTCTCTCGGTCCCATGAGACTGTACACAAAGTGTTAGCACTGTACTTGAGCCGATATTTTATCATAGTTATCGGTTATTATTTCCATAAGCTCCACAGCCTTGTAAATGCTAACGTGAGAGTTTACAGGCTGTGGCCCTCCTGAAGCCATATGGAAAGTCTCCCTGACTCAAACCTGAAGAACAACAGAATTAATAGCCCTGCACAATTGATTGTTAAGTGCCTGGCAGTCAATCGTTGGACATAAGAATCCTATTTTTGCCTAGATTTTTATCTACTTTCTCCAAAGTGGATTGCAGGGACTTACGCCTGGGAGGAATTTGCTGTGCACTTCAGGCAGTACTTCATGTAATCCTCATCAAGGGCACTAATGGATTTATTCCTTTGTCAGTGGAGCTGCTCCAAACATTCAGTTGTGTAACAGAAGCTCCACACGTCTGCCTTCTTGAGTAGTTTGGCTGCCTTGTTTTCATCACTTGCAAAGTCAGCTCCCACAGCTGGACAGCCTGCTTCATGGTTTGGTTTTCAGCCTTCACTGAGAGACTTGCTTGAGAATCCTCACGGTGCACATTCGGTTTCCAAAAACCTTGAAAGGAAGGCATATAGTTAAACCAGAAATTAAAATAATACAAAGTATATTTGAAACAATTCTTCCTTTATTTTTTCTTTTTATTTTTTAACAGCCCCATATGTTAAGGAATTTAGACAAGATAGCTTTAAATAATTTGTATAACTTCTCAGAAGATAATCCATCAGGAGAATGAAGATCAGTCACACCGGATAATTTCCAGGACCCAATTTCCTACCCCAGCAAAATAGCTCATCGTCTCAGCATGTCCCTGCCATCCACAAAAAAAGGTTGGAGAGCAATGTTCAACTAGGAGACTCTTCTAGTACTCGAGATGATAAGCTGCTTCAGTCTACACAAAGTAGCATCTGGCCTCAATGCATTTAAAAATAATCTGTTTTGACTAGTATATCTCATATGATAGGCTATCATGTCATGTTCTGACAGTAACAAAAGATGTGCACAATATGAAATGTCATGTTAGGCTAAAGACGCAAAAAAATGTTGCAGAAATGCAAAGATGTTGGTTTCATCACACTGGCACTTTCTGTCAGGAAAATGCTCCAAGAAAAAAGTTCGTGAATACTGTTATCTGGAGGGTGAGGGTGTTCTTCTTTCTAAAATCAAGAGGAGAAGCATTTTGAGGATTGTGGCAGGAATTACATTTGTCCGGAGACGAGAAAGATGGGCTGAGTCAGTCCAATTTTATCTTTAGGCTTTACACCTTTCTGTCGCAAATTCTGGCCATCAGAAAAACACACGAATTCGTCCTTCTGGTGCACATAGTTGCCAATTGCAGTGCCGCAAGCCTGATGCTTGAGGAGTTGCTACTGAATTTAGCATTCCTGCAGCCTGGGTAGCTGTGCCTTTGGTCCATAGCATTTTTCGGTGAGTGCGTGGCAGAAAGTGGGCAGCGTCACAGTTAGGCTCTGCTCTTCGTAGGCATGAGGCTGGTGTGGTGGAGGGGCTCCTTAGTTCGGTGGTGCTGTGATCTGATTAACGAGCATTGCCTCCAGCACTGAATGTATAAGTAATCCAAAATTATAATAAGGGGGGGGCGAATTGTAATTTATTGGACTTAATGCCTAGTTTTCATTTCGTGAACTTTGTCGAGTTCTTCCATCATTCATATTTGAAGCATGTTTTCCTTCATAGCCTCCCTTTTTAGAAATGATTTACAGTTCTTGTCCCGCAGTTGGTACCACCCATGTAGGCCCTGGGATGTGTTGATGACAGCTGCTGCCTCCTCGATGGCTGTGTCACTGAACAGGGCCCGGCGCCCTCAGAAACGAGAGCCGGCAGCTCAGTGTGAGGGAACTGCTAAAGCCCGTCTCAGCGTCTGGATCTCAGTTTTGAGTCTGAGAAGATATTTCGTGTAACGAGAAAAAGAACCTGTTTTGAGGCTGAGGAAAGATTTGGGGGGAATTCAAAATGTGCCCGAAGAGAAGGGGCACTTCTTAGTCTGAACTAAATGGTGCCTTTATAGTGGTCTCCTTCTGAATGACTGAGTGGCAGATTGAACTAAAAAATAAGCTTTTCCACCCTCTCTGCCTTTATGTTCAGTTTCCAACTGCTCTAGAAGAGTCAGCAGTCAAAGCAAGAGTCTACAGACAGCCCATGTCTGAATTTTGTGGTTTGTTCCTAGCCAGGTGATATGTTGTGAAATGTGTCTCTTGTTCAAGCGCTAGGAAGGCCTAAGGCCATTGCATTTTAATTCAGCAAAGCATTTTTTTCCATCCTAACATTACGCTGTAGGTGTAATTACAAGTTCTGTGGGATCCTAGATTTGCTTAAAAGTGTGCTAGAGACCCTTTTAAGGAAGACACGGCTTCTACCCACACGACTGTGGGAAGAGGGAAAATCGCTCCTCTCTTTCCCGGCCTACACACGGTGGAGAGCATCTGCACCCCCCTCTCAGGTCCTGGCGGATCGGGCTAACAATTTCCCTCACCATCTTGGAGCATGCCTTTATAAAACCGAAACCAAATGGTATCTGACTGTTTTAGTAACACTGCTGGCTAATCTGAGGGAGGGATCCTGACGCTGGCTGGTGCCAATGCGCAGGCATCACGCAGATGTCGCGGTCCCTAGGAGGGAAGGACTGGAGCCTGACACACAGGCACGCAGAGCACGCTCCTGTTCTGCAGAAAGGAAGCAAACTTCCACCAGAGGAAGACTTGAAGGAAACAAGTAGAAGCAATAGAAAAAAAATGCAGGTTAGTAAGGATCCCTTACTTCTTTCTGCACTTTCCAGGACAGAATCCTAGAGTCATTAAGGTTGGAAAAGACCTCCAAGATACCCGGTCCAACCATCACCCTACCACTAATCCTACCCACTAAGCCATGTACCTAAGCACCGTGTCCAACCTTTCCTTAGACATACTTGAATGTGGACCATAGCAGAGGTCCAGCACGGGGCACTGCACGTGGATGGAGCCCAACAAGTCCTGGGACATCAGCATTTTTGGGGGTTCTCCTGGAGAGCAGTGCTACTAGCTCGGTGTCTGCTTGTGCCTCCCTGGGGACCTGCAGGCTGGAGTGTCTCATGGAAGCATAGGAACCGAGTCCCTTCTGTTAAATAAAAAAGGTGGAAATGCAGCACTCTTGGTTCGGTTTCTGACTTCATGGGCTGTGCTTTTGTGTTTGCTGCAGATTTCTTCTGGAGGTTGAGAGAAAACAGCTAGGGCTGTGAAATAAAGTCTGGCATTGCTTCCTCCTATCCCTTCAACCCTATTCTTTCATCTCTCCCAAAGAGGAGAATGTCGTGCTTGATCCTGAAATGTCCTGAAAGTCTTGGAGATGAAAGAGCAGTTCGTGCTCTCTAAAGGGATGTAGAGGGTGCCCTGTCATTCCTGTTTTCTGGGAGCTTGTCCTTGTCTGTCTTAACGTAAGGACAACATCACCTACTTTATTAGCGCAAGTTGTCAGAGACTCTTAAAACTCTCCTTGGACAGCAGCAACAGGAAAGGAATTCTTTCTGAAAATCTGAGTCTTGGAGCTGCCGCACGCGCGTCCCACAGGTGGGAGGATGCCTTGGCATGCCTGCAGCCGGCCAAGTGGCTGAGGGGCACGGCACGGACTGCAGCTGGGCCTTAGCACCCAGGGACTTCCTTGGGAGGGTGCAAGTGCCTCAGCTCACTAGTGTGCAGGTGGCATTTCCTTAGACATCACGAAGTTTTTCTCCTTTTTTTTTTCTAAACAATCATATCTAGATGACGCTATCACAGGAAAAGGATTATTATTGTTTGAGATACGATAAGCACTGGTTACGTGGAAAAATTTGTTTCTGGTAACTGTGAAATATTGTGATTATGACTTCTCCCAAATAGAAGAGGAGTGCATCCTAGATTATATTTCAAGCCAAAACAAGCCTTGCCTGGGGGTGAGGGGGCAATCTGTAGAGGGTAATAGAAATGATTGAGCATCTTTCATGTGCAGCTCTGTAATCAGTTTGGGAATAGTCAAATTTTGTTTTTCTGGCGTCTCATTTGCTGTAACTCAACAGGAATTAGCTATGCAGAAGAATGACAGAAAGCCCTGCAAAGCTCTGCGTCTGCATCAGTTTATTTTTCTCCTGCCTGAGCACCTGTTTCAAGATGCCAAACCTTGTCTTGCTTCACATAAACAACATCTTCCGCATCTCCTCCTTTTGATTTTCCTCTCTTTCATACGTTGTGTTCTTCACCTTGCCCTGTGCTGTCAGGTTAACGTTGCCTTCACCTCTCTTCACAGAGAATGCAAATAAACTGGAAGAAAGTGCACGAGGGATCTACATCCCCTGTCCAGAGCATTACAACGGCTTCTGCATGCACGGCAAGTGTGAGCACTCCACTAACATGCTGGAGCCGTCCTGCAGGTAACCCTTGTCCTGCTGAGGAGGGAAAGCCACACACACAGAAATACCAACTTACAAAAATACTTACTGTAGATAATCTATGGAAAATGATGGTAACCTTGGCCCTTTGTGCTGCAAAATGGATTAGGATTTAATTATTCAACAAAGTCCCTGCTCTATGTGGCAAAGCGGTATTGAGTTATGTAAAACCACTCGGTAACCTCCAGGTGTCTTTAAATATTTCTGAAAAAGCACAAAGTGCACAGGCAGCCGCCCTCGGTCTGAAGGAGAGGGGTGCCCCCGGTGTGGTGGGGCAGCAAGATGGGGTTAAGGAGGTCCCCCAGGCTGGGAGGTGGCTTTGGAGGACATCAGGGCAGGGGGAGGAGGAGTGGTGAAAGCACTGCGGCTGCTGCTCCTGTTGACCAACTTTTGCTTCTTCCTGCATGGGCTTTTTAGTGGAAACAGAGCTGAAGGGGAAAGCCGCTGCCCGTTCCCCAGAATCACAGACGGGGGGTGCAGGGCCGCGGGACGGGAACCGGTGAGCAGCGCAGCGGGCGGCGCTGGGGTGGATGGTTGCAGCATCACCACGGGGTTTTTTATAGCAGCCAGACAAAATGTAAATGATGTATCCACTTGCAGGAACATCTAATCACATTTCATACGGAGCTTGGATGATTGCTTATCACCTCCTTAGGGGTAATCTGCATAAGGAGCCACAACTAGATGGCTTTCAGCCCTCCCCCACCTCCCTAAAGAAAGGGAGAAATCTAAAATATGTTGTGCGAGGTACTAAATGGATTCTTTTTCTGATGTGCGAGTGCTTCCACGCGGTGCTAGATGAGTCCTGGTCCTTTGGGCACCTCCCAGCACAGCCTCTGTGGTTCACACTCACAGACCTCAGTGGCACAGGACTTGGAGCCTTCCCTATGAGACATCCAAGGCGGCACCAGTGCTCTTGCTGAGGACCCACCCTGCAAAAAGAAAATGCATCAGCTTGTGCTTAAGCCACGGGTTATTTATTTCTGTTTTAGATAGACTTTGTTTCAGAGTTGTTCAAAATCAGCAGGTGTAACTGGAAGAAGTATTTTTCGTTTCAGGTGCGATGCCGGCTACACTGGACAACACTGTGAAAAAAAGGACTACAGCGTTTTATATGTGGTTCCAGGTCCAGTACGATTTCAGTATGTCTTAATAGCAGCTGTGATTGGAACTATCCAGATTGCTATCATCTGTGTTGTAGTCCTCTGTATTACAAGGTCAGTATCTCTGATACTTTGCAATAGAAAAAAAAAAGGACATTTTTTTTCCTGCTTTATGCGCTGATTATACAGATTTCTGCAGTGACACTTGTGATAACAAATACCATTCAGTTCACCAGCAACAGGTGATATCGCCTGGTCCCACCAGCCAGAGCTCCTTTATTGTTCAGACTGCATTTTTACTTCCTTTTTAATCAAACTTAGGTGGCGATGGTGCCTACAGCAAATGAAGGTTCCTATTTTGTATTCAGATGCTTGGACAAATACTGTTCATAGAAATAAGGGGGATATAAACACGGCAGCTGGATCAACACTTAATAAAACTAATCATATCTCCATCTGGTTTCCTCAAGGGCCCATTCCCTTAGTCCTAATCAGGCAAAGCATACAAACTTTAAAGCCTGTTTGCAATCCCATTGATTAAATGATTTCATTAGGCTTGTATACATGTTCAAAGGTACTGCACATGTTTAAGGTCTAAACTAGATGGTGGCACACCAAACCACGTGTTAAATTATTTTTTAATGAGGAGGAAGGGTTTATTTGAATGGAAACAACAGCCCCAAGGTGGCTCAGAAGGGAGGGATAAACACGGTCCCTCCACGTGTGCTTTCCCTCTGAACTTTCATTGCCTCTGGGAGGGTCGGGGGTGAGTTCTGAACTTCAGGCATTTTCAGGCTTCCCTCAGAAATCACAAGGTTAAATTCACTCAGCTGGCAGCACCGATACAGCACTCTTTGAGAAATAAATTTCTATAAAAAAAGACAAGAAAGTAAAAGCCAGGTATCACAACTCTGTAGAAAATAGAATTTCTAATATATTTCACTCCCTCTGTCGCACTACCTGGCTGGAAGACAAGTGTAGCATTTCCTCCTGGAAAAGACAAAAAAAATAAATAAATAAATTCATAAATCCTTCTCTGGCCTAAAGGCATAAAACAAAACCATCTGATGAAACCGAGGTGTTTTTTTGGCTAAGCTGAGGCCATCAACCCAATGCTAGATGCTGGAAGAGGCAATGGATAATACTGTGAGGGTATCTGCAGAAGGAATTCAAACAACCAAACGGGTTGTGTGGGAAGAAGAAGGTGGTGTAGTAACTGATAATGGAAAAAATGCTCGGTGACGTTTTTTTTGAGGGACTGTGGTTGTGGCACCTTCATGCAGTAAATCAAAGTGCCTCCGAGTGAAGAGTGAAGACAGGCTGTGCCGTGTGATCTGGCGCTGCAATGCAAATTACCTCTCACCCTGTTTTCGTACAGAGACGTTACCTTTTCCCATAGACTGTGTAACCAAGTTAATTTGTGATCTTTTGACTTTTCTCTGTAATGCGTGTAATTACTGCAGAGCATTCTCCAGCCCGGCATAATGATTTGAGATACATTTGCAAAAGTGTACTCTTAAGTGGCTTAAGAGAAATCCATGTGACAGGAGAGCGTTGTGGCAGCATATGCATAAGTAATTGAGTTTTTGAAGTCATCTGCTTCAGAGAACCTGCCTGCACTGGTTTGAACTCCCTGCCCTGAACTCTTGAAAATGCTAAAACCACCCTCACAGCTTCCTGGGAGAAGGCAGCGAAACTGCACGCAGGCAGAGGCCAGTACAGCCACATCCTTCGCTGCTCTTTTCAGTGCAGCTTCACCTAATTAATTTATCAAAAGAGCTCGGTGCACTGTGTCCAAGCCCTGCACTCGAGCTGCATGAGAATACCACGGCAAATTTCCTAGCTGTTGGTAAAATCTTACCAACTAAAATCTTACCTGTACGATGGTGCACATACGGGTGGCGGCCACCAGTGCTGGAAGGCCCTGATTTGGGCTTCAGGGGCTCTGCTCCTTGAGGAGCTTGGTCCCCTGGCTGCTCATCACTAGTGCCAGCAGAAGGAAGGCTCTGGGGTGCAGGAATAGGGGACCAGAGAGCAAGAGGTGCAGGGGGAAAGTGATGGAGCAGTGCGGCACGGGCCCTGCGCCAGAGGACTTTGAGCGTAGGGACAAGGCAAAGGGCAGGCAGCGACGGAAAACGGAGGAGGATGGTGAACGGCGTAGGTACGGCCTGGTGGCATAACGATTCTCAGCAGTTTTCTTTACGGCTTTGCATTTTTTAGTGCTTCCCTAACGTTTAGTCACAGCAGCTTATTTATGGGAAGGAATAACTTGATTAAAAATGAATGGGCGACGCGTGTCACCCGCTGTGAGTCGCACGGCGAGGAGCTGGGCAGAGGGCAGGTGGGCAGCCCCAGCTCTGGTGCCCCGTTCACACCGCTGTGACTGCCGGGGTCGGAAGGGAGCCCACAGAGGTCTTCTGGTAAAAGTTACGGCTGAGGAAAAGCTGTCACTCTGGTTTTAGTAAGTGGTTATTACTTCTGGTTGAATGCCAGCACCCTTCTTAAGAAAC
This sequence comes from Anas platyrhynchos, assembly GCF_047663525.1. Classification (NCBI taxonomy): domain Eukaryota; kingdom Metazoa; phylum Chordata; class Aves; order Anseriformes; family Anatidae; genus Anas; species Anas platyrhynchos. Next base: position 36,535,016 of record NC_092593.1, on the reverse strand, counting down.
CCAGACACAGCATCCTTGTAAGTCCAGCAGCATCGCATTTGAGCAGTGTGGTGTCAGAACCTGGCCCTGGTGCCTTTCCAGAGCACATCTTTGCTTCCATCGATCGGTGCCACCGCGTATTACGCAAGGAAAAAACGGGTATTTGGGGTAAGAGATGCTTTCTCATGGCCTTAATTGGAGTAATCTCTATGTTTGCATCGATCTCTCTCAACCTCGGACTGAGTGACCGTGTAGGTACCGTCAGATTTTGGGGAAGCACTTTTGGCGGCTGAAACTGCCACCAAAGGCTTTTCCCCCAGCCCCGCTTTGCTTGGCTGGGGCAGACCTGGTTCAGATCCTCATCATGGGGCCGTGGGAGGGAGCCCTGCTCACCCGGAGAGGCCGCCTGGGGACATCGGGGCCGGGAGGCTGGGGGTGTGGGGCTGAAGGAATCAGCCCAGCACCTGCTACCGACGGCTCCTTAGCTCGCTCAGGGAGGGTTGGCGGCTTTTTGGGGAGCAGGCAGTGAACAGTGAGCTGGTGGTGAAATCACAAACCAGCCCAAGTCTGCGTTGCTTGCATAATGAAGGCTCTGCCATAACCTCTGCGAGCGGTGGGAATGCCGGCTGATTTTCCCCGTAGTCATGCTAGCAGCCTGCTTGCCTGCTTCCCGGCAAGGAGAGAGGCAAAATCTAGCACACAGCGATACGGCTTCTCATGAGGGGGTGGTCCCGTTGGCTTAGAAGTGCGACAAGTCAGGACAATCTGACCCATATTTCGTTAGACACTTCTATAATTGCGTTTCGGCAATGGGAAATGCTTCACAAGTCCTCATGCTCTTGCTCTTAGCCTTTCAGTTGGAGTCAGGAAGCTATAGCATCATTTCCATTCAACGGGGGAAAAAAAAAGCCCGAGCCTTTTTGATTGGAAAGGGTCACTGAAACTTTCACTGCGGTTTGCTGCTAGAGGGTGACTCGACACGGAGCTGCAGGCAAGTGCCGTGAGCTCGCATGGCCCTGAGAAGGGCTGGGCACCCCCAGCATGACCTGCAGGGCTTCACAAGGTGCTGCTGAAGGCGGCTTCGTGGCACAGAAAAGCAAGTGAGCTCGGTGCAGAGGGATTCTCCTCCATGTCAGTGTGCTCTGGGGTGCTGCAGGGCTTCCCACCGCGCCGCTTCAGGAGGGTGTAACTCCTGCTGGAGACAGAAGGAGCTTGTTCCTCACCCTGTGCAAAATCCCAGCTAGGTCACCCCTGTGAGGGACTGATCCCATTGCTGGCTGGGTTTCTGCAGCTCACCATTTTCCTGCTGATCCCACAAACACAAGGAGTGCGAACATCTTAGAGGGTGTTGGTGTCACCCTGCTGCGGTTCTGCTCGCCCGGCAGTTTCGGCTGTAACCCTTTGGCTTTCCGTCGCTTGTCACCTCCTGCGGCTGTCACCAGGGGCTGGACATCCCCACGCTCTCTGTCTAAGGGAGCCTCTCCGTGGAGGGAGGCATTCCCCGGAGCCAGCACTGCTTTGGGTGCAAGCACCATGAGGTTTGGTCCCAATGAGGACCAAAAGAGCTTTGCTTTTGCAGCCATCCAGAGGAAAATCAGGCGCTGTCTGTGCAGTGCAGCTGCTGGGTGAGGAGTGTAGCATCCGTAAGGAAAGGGGCTGCTCGCTCATGTCCCAAGCATGGAGCATCTCCCTGGAAGCTGACAGTGAGTGTAGATGCTCAGCTCTTCAGAAGGGCATTCAGCAGGAGCATCCACTGCTGCATCCGCTTTGTAAATACTTTCTGGGCCTGTGGTGCCGGGCAGGTGAGCGTGAGACCCTCCTACATTGTCCAACAGCACCTTGCTGAAAATAATCGCATTGTTTTAAATAATTGCCCAACTACAGCTGAGCGCCACAGCACAGGAGGGGCTGTAGCGAGGAGCAGGAATCTTAAAAAGTTTCCCCTACCAGGCTTTTGTCTGTGGCTTGGTGGTTTTGTCCCCCGGCGACACGGGGTGAGGCACAGTCCCCTCGACGTCCTGTCGCCTCGAGGAGGACACCCGAGGCGTGCCAGCAGGTCCCTCTTTTAGCACCCATGTCCACTGTGCAGAGATGCCTTGTTGCGAACGGCGTGCTCTTACGGCTCTCTTTTCCAGGAAATGTCCCAGGAGCAACAGAATCCACAGACAGAAGCAAAACACAGGGCACTACAGTTCAGACAACACGACGAGAGCATCGACAAGGTTAATTTAAAGAGCGCATGTTTCCACAATGGCAAAACTAACTGCAGAGAGCTTGGACTACAAAATACAGTATTATAGACAAAAGATTAAGACAAGATCTACACATGTTGCCTTGCATTTGTGGTAATCTACACCAATGAGAACATGTACTACAGCTATATTTGATTATGTATGGATATATTTGAAATAGTATACATTGTCTTGATGTTTTTCTGTAATGTAAATAAACTATTTATATCACACAATATAGTTTTTTCTTTTTCATGTATTTGTTATATATAATAAATACTCAGTGATGAGAAAAAAAAAATTGGCTTTCTTAAATTTGCTGTATCTCATAGCTGTGTATAGTCTTGGGATATTGTACGTGGACACTAACAAATCTTCTTTTCTTTCTTTTTCCAGTTCTAGTGGCAATTTTGAGTCTACTGAACTCAGTAGTAGGGTTTTGAGTTGGTCCAAGATCAGCGACAATTATGGATGTGGGAAAGGTGAAGAATAATTTAACCTACATTGAGGAGGGATAAAATATTTCAGATCCGGACTCAACTACATTTCATCAGCTGCCTTCTCCCATACCATCCATCTTTACTCTCCCATAGCTTAGAGAAATCCTTGCCTTCTAAATTAAGTCCTAACTGAAGGGGAAATGGAAATTCTTGGTAACTGCTTATGGGAGTGCCGGGGGTAATGTCTCAGTTTGGGAGGGAATTAGGTGTCCGCCAAGGTGAACCCTGCGAGAATGCATTGCAGCATCTCCAACTCTGGTCACTGGAGTGAGTGAAAATTGCTTCCTACTGTTGATTGAAAATTATTAGGTTAAAAAAGTTAATAACATAATAACAGCTGAAATGCCAGCACCATTTGTACCTCATGAACATGCTGATATAATTTATTTTTTTCAAAGAGAAGGTGAAAACCACTCAGAAAATACCTTCTGAATAACTTTATGGGTGACCCTACTCCATTAAATGTAATGAACTCAAATGTTGGCTATACCTCGGGAAAATAAGGGCACGCGTTTTGTCACATCCACATGATGGACAAGATGCAAAGTTATTTCCATGGTAGCTGAAACTCTCCAAACCACTTTCTTTTGGGAAGCTGATATTACTCGAGTTTGCGCTATGAATCCTGAAGATGACAGAGTGACACTGAAGGGCAGAGAGTGGGCTCTTCATTCGTGCTGGATCGCATCCACGCCACTGATTGCCTGCTGGAGCACTGGTCACACTGAGCAACGTAATCGAACTAAAAAACAAAACAACTCGTAGCCTTACTCGTTGTGCTTCTCCTTCTCAAAGAGAATTTGCCTGGGCACAAACTGCTCGTGACAAACACGAGGAGTATTTTTCACCGTCACCTCCATGTACGAAATTGCATCTGGGGCTCAGCCAGATGTGGGGTTACCCGGGGTGATGGATCATGAGTGTGTTTCCATCTCCTGCCTTCAGCATTAGCCTGGTCACTCACAACAGTCGCCACCAGCCCTACCGGTGACAGCCCACCCGCTGTCTGGCCTTCAGACGTGGGTGAAGCAGTATTTCTACCCCACCATGGCTTTTGGTTCCCCACCATCCCACCCCAGCCTGCTTCCAAGTGACTCCATTGCATGATGTTCACACGGGCTCAGTTTTTGTCTTGTTGCGGGTTTCTTGACTTTTGGAAGGTAATAAAAGGCGATTGGCAAGAGATGCTTCCCGGCACCTGGTCTGTGCTGATTGATGGGCGGGGGAGCGCGGTGCCCGGGCAGGCAGCGGGCAGGAGGCATCTCGGCCGCAGCGATGGGCTGAGGATTGGGCCGGCAGGAGTGCTGCGCTGCAGCCTCCCCCCGTGCCTTGTGCTTCTCTGAGCGAGGTGTTGGAGGCCAGCCCTTGTCACAAACTCACATTTTTGAGCGGCATCCAAATGTCAGCCCCCCCACTGGGACTCGGCTCTGGATTGTTTGTTTCGGTCGCTTACATGAAATGCAAAATCAAATGTTAACACGCACACACGGCCATGTAGCTATAGCAATAAAATTATTTCTTTAAAAAAAGCAATTCTTAGCCCATCCGAAAATAGCATAGCGTGGCTAGAAACAGAAATAGGAGTCCCACACCGTCTCTAGCCTTGCTGAAGTTACTGGCCCTGCCTTCACCGCGTAGTGCCACATCTAATCCCTGAACAGCCCGTGTTGTAGAGGTGTTATTGGCTGCCTCCCCAGCTGCAGAGCCTGCCACAAATCCTTCACACCTCCGAAAACCAGACTGGTTTTAAGTACCTGCTGCAGACTTCGGGGCAGAAAGAGGAAAGTGATGTTGTTTGTAACGCCCAGGGGACGGCTCCCACCGAGCATCAAAGACCTCCTTGTGCCTTTCCTGAAGGGACGGAAGCATCATAAGGACACACACCTCCCTGAGCCGCTGTACTGGGGAGCACGGGTGCATCCCTGTGGGCAAGGCAGCCGAGGTCAGGGGTATCGGGCCTGGGGTAGGACTAAATGCATCACCCCCACCACCAAAAAATAAAAAAAGGACAAAAAGGACACCGTGCACTGTGTGGAAGACGAATTATTCAGAGTGTACCTGGAGGTGCGTGGGTCAGCCGCTTCAGGGGTGCTCCTTAAGCTGCAAGCAAGAGGAAAAATAACGTCACAGACACGGTGGTTAGGAATTAAACAAGAGGCAAAGCTCCAGCATCCACCTCTCGGGCTGCAGGTGCACAAATCTGCTACTGGGAGCGCGGCACCAGGGCCCGTAAATGCCACAGCAGCGTGTGGAGGTGCCACACACAGGCTGTGCAGCCCGACTGTGGCGTGGGGCATGCAAGCCGTGCCCCCTCCTGCCCCAAACACCCCACAGTCACAGCGCTCTCCCTTCCAGATGCTCGCTATCCCTCCTTTCCATCCAGCGCTAGCCATGCGGCCTGTACAGGCACATCGAAGGGAGAGTGGCTACAACAGGCCGCTGGCCCCTTCAGCTCGCCTTCTGCACCAGGAGAACCGGTGATTACCTCAAATAATAATCGTTAAAAATATAATAATTGGATCGTAAGGACTGGATAATGATCACTTGGGCTGTGTTCTCTTGCTGCAGCAGGCGTGAGGCAGCGCGAGCTCGGCCCCACGTGGAAAGCCCCCTTCCCTCACAGCTGGGGGGGGGGGGGCTCTCGCAAAAGCTTCCTCTTCAAAGCGCTCGCTCAAGCCTCTTTGAAAACAAAATGATTAAAGGCTCTCTCCCCTCTCATCCGACATCAGACACAGCTCGCTCCGCAGCCTTGCTCTCACCCTTGCTACGCGTGCCGGGAAGGAGCCGCCTGGCGTGGAAGCAGGGCCCGATCCCGCACAGCACGGCCTGGCCACATTCCTGTGGGTCATGGGCTGCACCCCTAGGGCTATAGGGAAAGTGGGGCCGGGAAGGCCCACGGTTTGTCATAGTATTGTTTTTTTTTCTTCCCATGACTTTAGCTGGACGTAGAGGTGGATGGAAATGCTCTGGGCCACCACAACGAGGTCCCTGGATCCAATTTGTTATTGATAATATTTTGTCCAGTATTTATCCGTATTTTATTACGGGCTGGATGAGCCACAGCCTGGCCAGCGGAGCCCGTTGAATTCAGGTCTCTCTGGCATGGAGACCCAAAATGCTCGTTTTTCGCCCTGACAGCCGCCACACGGCGGCTGGGGCTCTGCTAAGACGTGTCAGAGGCAGCCACGAATCCCGGCAGCACCTCCTCGGCCTGCCACAATGCCTTTAGATCAGGTGGGTTTAACTTAGTTCAGTCCAGTTTAATTAACAGTTTTGTCCCAGCAGGAGGGCTGCTGAAAACAAAGATGCGTTTAAAAAAAAAAATAAAGCAGGTTTTTGTGTTTTGGTTTGGTTTGCTTGTTTTTTTACCGTATTGAATGAGAGCCACAAAGCAGTAAAATATTCCGCAGTCTCACACAGAAGCAGCCAAGGCTGCATAATAATAATAAAAAAAAAAAAAAAGAGAGAGAAAAGGAGAAAAGCAGGCGAGAACTCTGCTCTGTGATGCTTACTGATGGCTTTGTCAGGGAGCAGCGAGCAGTTTTGATGGGCATTGGTGCCCGGCCCCGGCTCCATCACGAGGTGTTAAGGCGAGGAGCTTTCGGCAGCGTAGGTGAGGCAGAGCTGGTTAATGTGACCTGGATTAGAGGCTATAGCTAGCGCTTCCTGCATGTTTTACATTTTCAAATAAAAAGAAGCTTCTTGTTTAATGGTTAATAAAAATGATTAGCGCTCCCAGGGCACTGATTCTGACAGATGCGGAATGGCTGGAGGGACCAGCTACAAGGCACGTGGGAAGATGAAACCCATTTCCTTTTTTATTTTTTTTTTAATACTGTTGAGTTCGTCTCCACCAGCATTTGCAAGTTAATTTGTAATGTAATTATATGTTGCTCCTGTCACAGAAGCAAAGCGAGCATGATGGGCCGGGGCCCGCCAGCAGTGGCACAGCAAACACTTCTGCAGCAAAGGAAAGCTGCCAGCTAAGTGTGCACACACGTCTAAAATACTACCTATGTGGTGGGTATTGGACATGAAGAAAAGCCCATTCCCGCTCTGAAAGCTGCCTCAGTTTTTACCTTTTTTTTTTTTTCCACACCATGGAAAAATGATCTGCCACTGGCGCATCCCCAGGATGAGGATGGGGGCGACATGGGAAGGCGATGGTGCCCTCACCTCCACTGCTGTCCCCAGCCCACCAGCCCAGTTTCCCCGGGGCTGAGCCCACGCCAGGGCTTGGCTCCTTTTCGGTTGTGTTGCTCGCACTGCAAGGTGAGGCTCCCTTACCTCTTGGGCTTCTCCACGGGAGGGCAGTTTGTAGAGTCCTTGGCTGTAAAACCAGTTGTTTTCCCAGTGATGTGTCTCCCGTCCGGATGTCCTGCCATCCAGCTCTTAAATTTTGTGATGCCAACGCAAAACCATCAGGAAGACGGGCTGGTCCAAGACCTGCTCCACACAGCACAGGAGAGAAATGAAGAAAAAATACTTTTTTTTTTTTTAAATGAAAAGACAAATGCAAGGAATGGTCATAGTTGGGTAAAAATGAATTGAGCAGTGCGTAAGAGAGACACAAGATTAGGGAGGATAACGTTTTAGTTTAAGTGTTCCATCATTATTAATTCATTTGGTGCTCTTTATGATAATACCAATCATTTGGAATTCATTTGGTGTTTATGTGGATGTCAGCTCTACTTCTGCAGAAATTCTGAAGTAATTCAGCATTAATGTGCTATTAAACATTGTTACCAGCCAGTACCTTCATTACTTCACCAGCACAGAACAATCTTTCTTTCCCCGTTCTCTAAATCCAAACTCCAGTGTTTATTTTGCTTTTATCTTTATTAGGGTTTTAAAATGTAACGCTGCTGTTTAAAAATCCTCCTTATGCTACATTACTCTGGTCGGGTTTTTTTGATGGCAACAGAACGATGCAAATCAAGGAGGGGGTTAACAGGGATCCCTCATTCCGTCTCTAAGCCACAGTATTTAAAAAAATACCAACAAATAATAGAAAACTTGCACTAAAAGAGCATTATTTAGGTATTACAGTCAAGGACTCTACAAAGTCCTGACCCCGGCCAGGGCTCGGCCTCCTCCTCCTCTGCCCCGCGCGGCTTTGCGCAGAGCGCCCAGCCCGCTGCTGAGGGATTTTTGCACTTAATGAAAACCCCGGGAAGAATATGAATGTGTGGAGGTTAAAGGAACCTGGCAGCGCTTCCTTGTCTGTCATGTCTTTAAGGATTGCCATTAAGTCATAAACGTGACAAAGATTAAAGAGTTTATTAATGTTATTAGAGACTTGAGATAAAATGCTCTGCCTTGCAGGGTCTCTCTCCCTCTCTCACTATTTAATGAAAACATTTTCATCACTTTCTGAATCTATTATACCCAATATTCATTTCAGGAGGCCTAAGATGATTTTATTTTAATTAGAGAAGATGTAGCAACCACCTGAAAGCAATACAGCTGAGCGCCTCGCCACGACTCCCCTCTCCCCGCTCCCTGCAGACGAGCCTCCCCCCAGCAGCTGAGCTGCCCCGAGCCCCGGGGGACCCCAAAAGCCTGCCCCATCCCGCACCCGAGCCCAGATATCTTTGTGCCAGAGCCTTCCCGGCCGGCTCAGTGCTTCCCATTCGCAACGCAGGCAGCTCGCAGATGCTCTGTCTTTTAAACTTTCCAACCAGCCCGGCTTAATTTGTTAATTTATTCTGCAACCTGATTTACTGTTAATTTATTTTGGTGAGGAAGGTAGCCCAGCTTTCAATCCCAATTAATTAAAGGGGAGGGCTTGATGCTTTCTGCTGCGCGGGAGCTTCATGCCGCACCGTAACCCGTTTTAGCGCCGCGCCGAAGCACTTCAGAACTTGATCACCGGTACCTAATAGAAACCCATACACCTGCAAATTAATTTCACGCACACAAAAGATTGCTCTTCGCAAATGTGCCTTTAAGAGCCGAATTTCGGCGATAGCCTTCATCACCTGCTGCTTAGCAACAGCCATGGCATCGCTGGCGGTGGGCTTGTCCTACACAGAAATGTCAAATCCAGGCTGTGCTCCTCCACCCCGCCTTGGCCAGCCCTGCAGGTGCTGCCCAGCCCCTGGTTAACAGCATCAGATTTTGTTAATTTTGTTTTTTTGAGGGGCCGCTCTTTGAAGCAATTATCCTGCGGAGCGACGAGGAACGTGATGGAAAGGTTTCCGGAGCCGTGGTGTGGCTGCAGGGCGAAGGCTGCTCTGAAGTCTTCCTCACAAGCCTTGGTGTGTGCAACCAAACTCAGAAGCACCAGGAGAATTTGGCGGCCTCACGGGCCGAATAACCACGGATGACAGCTGCCTGCTCAGCTGGCAAAGTCACGCTCAACTCAATTCATACTTATGAGAAAACCAAACCTAAAGCCCAAAATAAAACAGTTCAGCTCTGAAAAGCCTGTGTAGATGCCCACTGCTGTCCACTAACCAGGACGCATGCCAAGGGCCACCAGCCAGCCCTTCTTGCTGTATGTCCCTGCCCTCTCCTCCCGCCAAGTTTCACATCCCCGCATCTCTTAAGACAACGCAAAATAAGGCAGAGATGTGCCATTTTCCCTTTAAAAGCAAAATCCTTTCAAAAATCAAAAAAAAACCAGTAATAGTAATTACATGGCTTTCACACAACGTGACGCAAGTAATATGCTTTTAGATAGAGACATACAAGGCAACAGGCAAAAATACAGAAATCCGAACCCGACTTATCTTTGAAAGCTATTTTTACAGGAGAGACAGAGGAAGGAGGGTGACAGGGAACGGGAACCAGAGCCCGAATAATATTTGAGAGCGAGCCACGGTGAGGAATTAACCTTTTCCTAATTAGAAGCTGTGCGGCAAAGGGAACCACGCAGTCGAGAGCGATTTCCACGAGACAGGGCTTGGGATGCGGGAGGCAACCCGTCGGGAGGGGCAGCAGCAGACGGGGCCAGGCTCAGGAGGAGGGATGGAGACGTGTCCTCCTCTGTGTGACTCTGATTGTCCAAATATTGCCGCGTTTAGTAACTGGAGATGGGGAAGGATTTGCTCCACATTTGATTCTCCTCTTTTTAGCCTGGATCTGAGCTCCTCAACCCACCCAACGACTCGCTGCAAGCCTCCTGCATCATCCCTGTGGCAAATATCTTGCGAGCAGCTTGGCCAAGGGCTTTATTTTGAACCGCTTCGTTTTTATTAACACCCACGCTCTTACATCTCCGGCTGGAGAGCTCTCAGATGCAGATACGGCAAATGACACAGGGACGATGCTGGTGCTGCTGGCCCGGTCCTCTTGAACCTCATTAAAGCTCCAGAAGGCAGCCAGCTCCCTGCTGCCTGACCCAATAACGCTGGATCCGTGGGGAATAAATAAATAAATAAGCACCTTTAAAGCACGCTGCCCCTTTAGGCTACGCTACCTTGAATTACGTGCCACGGCCCTACACAAAATAGCGGACTGATGGGGTGATAAGCTTGGGGAGAGAAAGGTTTAGAGAATGAGAGTGAGAGAGAGAGGATGGAAAAGGAAGATGTTTTAATGCAAAACGCAGCTTGCCTTTTTCCCCTTAAGCTTCTCAGTCGGCTGGGCGTTGTCCAAGAGCAGAAGGTATTTTTCTGAGGCTCTTAAATGATATTTTTCACCACCAGCCAGCTGAAGAAGCGAGTATTTCCATTCACACTATTTCTGGGAGTTACATTTAGGAAATCTGCGCCAGCCAGCCCTTTGTTGCTGTCTGTGCATGGAGTTAAAAGCTCAGCAGCATCTCGCACACCGCTGCAGCATCTCGCTTGCCTGACCCCAGCCGAAAGGCAACGGCACAGCAGCTGCTGGGTTTTTGGGGGCCCGGCAAGGGGACGCCTTCCACATCTGGGGCATCGCTTCACATCTGTCCCCCTGCACAGCAGCAACAAGGTTGTCACCCTCGGAGAGGCCCCTCCATGCCAGACACAGGAGGGTTTGCAGGGTGCTGCTGTTTGCCAGGTGCTGACAGCGGGAAGCACGGGCAGGGAGGCAGCACCAGGGCACCAGCACGGGGAAACCTGAAACACAGAGCAAAGGCTTGCAAATAACTCCTGGCGATCTGTGCCCAGGCTAAAAGACCAGTTCCCCCCGCTCGGGGCTTTGCTTTCGATCCAAGTTTGCTGCCCGCAGCCCAGGGGATGACAGCACATAACAGAGCGCTTCGGAAAGCCTCGGTGCTCGCCGAGTAAACAAACTAATTTGCAGCTTGACATTTTAGCCGTGTCCTATGTAGAGGACTTTCTGCTTATTCAAGCTTTCTGCATAAAAACACTTAATAGCTGTGTGATAATAAATAGGATATTAATACCATGCGTCACGGATGCTCGGTACCTGATTTAACCTTTTTTTTTTTTTTCTTCTAACCTCAACAGGGGCTCTGAAAGATATGCAGCTTTTTATATAACTAAATTAATAAGTGTTTTCAGCCGCTGAAAATAATTACCGCCGAGAACTGAGGCCAGCCGGTCCGTGCTGGATGCTGTTTGCCTCTCTCTTACATCGCGGTTGTGATCCTTGCCTTGACCAGGGCCGTGAGACGGAGCCAAGGGCTGTGCACCCAGGTCACTGGAGGAACGTGAAGCAGCAGGACACGGCACGACAGGAGCCTCGGCACTGCGGGAAGGATGCTCGCTGGGCTCCTGCTCCGCCAGGGCTCACCCCAAAGAAAGGAGCCGAGGGATGCGCACGGCGGTGCGGCTGCAGGAAGGTGCTCGAGTCACCCAATTATCTGCAGAAAACAGATCGCCCAAATTCACCTGCTTCGCACATAATTAATGCTCTCTTTGCTTCCATTAAATGTGATTTCATTATCTTCGTCTCCCAAACAACCAGATTACAAGGGAGGAAGAGCTCTTGCGCCAGGTTTTTCCCCATAATGGCAGTGCCGAGGAATGTGCCCGAGAAAGGCATGACACTGATCGTAACCCCAACTTACCCCGACAAAGCTCCCCTCCTTGGGAAGAGGCAAAGCCCCCTGTACCAGCACGGGAACACGCTGCAGGGGTGCAGGCTGTCCTCGTCCTGGCCAGGAAGGTTGTTCTGCCCTGAGCTCCTGGGAAGCTCCACGAGATGATAAATCATCGAAAACGCATTGTAATAAAAAGCGGCCTGTAAAAAGTGTCCATGTGCGTTCGGTGCAAACTCTAAAAGCTTTCTAATTTTTACCGTCTTCTAGTGGAGGAGGGACGAGGAAGCAGAAGGGCTGCCTGCACACCTCCTCCACCAGGATGCTTACAGGATCCCGCTGGGTCCTTGCCCCAAAAGCAAAGCTCGTTCCCAGCAGGCACCCACGGGCCGTGCTGCAGATCCTGCCATTTCCACACCCTTTCAACATCCCCTCCATTTATCTATTTAGTTATTTTTAATCATCCTTCTGATGCTAATGGACTTGCGTATCCCGCACGGTGCCCCACATATTCTCTAGATGACACCAACAAATTGCCAAGCCCGGCCTGGCCGCCCATATGCTGCTCCATTTGTGTCCGCTGCTGTCCTGACCGCGAGGCTCAAAGCCTTTTGTTCAGGCTGCTCAAAAGCCCGAGCGAGTGCCTGAAATATTCTCCCATATCTTAAGCTAAGGAAGCCATTCTTCTCCCCCGTCACATAAACTTAATTTGCTTTTCAAAGAAAAATTGGAGTTTGTTATTGAGCTCCTCAAATGTCTGAGGAAATACACGGAAAATGCTTGGCACATATGGTATTTTTATGTGGCTTATTTTTTTTACTTGTCTACGAGTCTGCACAAAATTATTGCTGTTTGGCACACGGCAAAAGGAAGTCTCCTGTGCATAACATGATTTAGTCTGGCCGATAAAGTGGAAGTGGATTTCTTCGTTGCATATTAAGTTCCGCTGGATGCCATTTGCACAAGAGAGCAAAATTGCAGTTTCATGTTCTTTTATGATGATACATTTCCTGCCAGCCATCCTCATCTTCTTGCTCTCCCCCAAAACATTCAAATCTCTCCCGGCAGTGACTCTCCAAATTTCCCACTCCCGTATATTTCTTCTCCTAAGACTCCAGCCTGCCCCAGCCCCCGGTTTGGACAGCAGAGTCCTCTTCCAAGACAGCCCGAAACGAAGCAGGAGGGAGCGTGATGGCCATGTGAGGAGGGGCACATCCCTCCCGCTGGGTCGCAGAGGGGACCCTCGAGCCCTTCCTATAGCCACTGGGGCAGCAGCCTGAGTGTAGCACCAGGAGAGGGGCCAGGCCAGAAGCGATTTACCCAGCTCTTTGCCTCCCAGGTCTCCAGGGGTAGATGGCCTCATGCAATCCCTTTACAGCCGGTGGGAGCTTTGACGTGAAATTCGATAAGCTGAGGATGATGGCTACAGTCCCCGCCGTTCTTCTTCCCCGATTAGCTCCCCTCTCCTTCCACTCCTGTCATATTGTTTTACCTATTATTCCAAGCCTAATAAATTATCGGTAATGCTCCGGCATAAAACATTTATTATCCCCAGCATCATGTGACTGATGAGTGAGTTAACCTCAAATTTCTGCCCGTATAATTCACGCACATTGATTTTACATGAAAAGAACTCTTGACTTGCAGGAGATGACCCTGATAAATTTAATCTCTTTAATGCTTCTTCTTTCTAAATAAATGCAAAGTGTTTTCGTCTGTAAAGTTTCTCGCCAGCAAAACCTGCAGTGCAACTTGGCAAAAAAAACCCTCCTCCGCTACCCTTCTGGACTAATCGATAAATCTTAAAAAAAAATAAAAAAATAAAAAATAATAAAAACTGGATCAAAACGCTCCGATTCCTCAAAGCCCAGCCAAGCTGACAGCTTTGTTATAAATGCGCCGCCTGATCAGAGCTGACAGCTGGTGTCAGACCCACAGCTGGAATCCGGGGCTGGCTGGAAGCGGCACCATCCCGGGGCTGGCCTCGTGCCACCGCTCCCCCGCGGCGTGTCCCCGGGGTGGGGACCCCAGGGAGACCCTCCCAGGTCCCGGGGACCCCGAGGAGTGGCCCATGGTGGGTGCTGAGGGGCTGCTAGCGCAGTGACGTTGTCTCTGGATTTGCTTTACCAGGGTGGGGGATAAATGGGGAAAATAGTTGTGCTTCGTGCTGACCACGGTGCTGTAGGTTTTCCCTCGGATGCACGGCGAGCCAGGAGCTGGAAGAACCTCAGAAACCTTCAGGACGTCCAGAGAAGGCTCAGAACATCCCGGCCAACACGAGAAAAAGGCAGCAACGCGGTGGGAGCCTGGGAAAACGCCAGCGGGTCGGGAACAGGTAGTGCTCCTCGGGAGGGCAGGCAGCAACCCAAGGGTTTTGTTGGGGCTGTTGCCTTTAAAATACGTCCGCTCCCCTCCCAGCCCGCATATTTTACAGTCTCGGCATACTTTCCTTGTTGACAGCTCTGGCAAACTCAGTGGGTTTTTTCCTAAGTGAATTTACTCCCCAAATACATAAAAAAAAAAAAAAAAAAAAAAAAAAAGTGACAAAAGCAACAAAACGAGGTAACCACGGCAGTGCCGCAGGACCTTCGGGGGGGTGACCATTCGGTGATTGAACCAGGCAACTCATCTGCATCAAGTCTTTGATTCACGTTCATTTTTAAGGCAGTGTTACTAAAATATTTTGTTTCCTACACAGAGAAAAGGGCTGTTCGGACTCAAATAATCCATGCTCAAGTCAGGAGTCCAAGTCTGAAGTCCAAATCCATCCAAGTCTGGAGGACTTGGATGCACCCAAGTGTTAGAAATGATGACCAAAACTCTCCGTGCTGCAACAGGCAGTCCTGCTGCCAAGCAAAGCCAGGCAGGGCAGATAAAAAGAAACATCCTGAGCTTGGGAACATCAGCACAGGGCTGAGCAACCAAAGCCTGCTCAGGTTCAGAGCCTTTCCCCTACGAGGCCAGCTCTGGACCAGCCCTGGGAGCTGCTGTGCGTTATTCCCGATAACGGGGTCGGTGCTTGTGCTCCTTCCACCGAGCGAGCTGGCCAGCACCAGAGTGCTGTGGTTGCTGTTGCTGTTATTATTCTTGCTGGTTTTGATGCTGATGGTATTACTGATGATGCTGGTATCCGTGTTGATGGTGATAGAGCTGTTGATGTCGATCCCATTGATGTTGATCCTGTTGATGTCGATGCTGTTGATGACGATACGATCGCTGATGACGATATGACCACTTACGATGATGCCCTTATCGCTATTACTGCGCTGATTTCCACTATTACCGCTATCTCTATCATTATTTCCAGCCCCCAGGCCTCGCCCCCTCCCCAGGGCCCCTCTCCCAGCCTCTCCCCGAAGCCAGCGGGGCGCCACCCGGCCTCATCCAGCGGTGTCTCCTGCCACCTACCGATGCTCCCAAGGAGGCAGCCCCACGCTGCTTCCCCCCGGGGGGGCCAAAGGGGCCCGGCCACGGTGCCGGGCGGCCCGGGGCGGGCCAGCCCCGGGGCCGGGCTCGTCCCAAAATCCTCCCCCGGGGTGGGGATGCGCTGCGCTTAAGAGCGGCGGCGGCGGGCGGCGGCGCGTCCCGGGCCGGCCATGGGGGAGGCGGCGGGGGGCAGCTCGGTGCCGCCGCCCCCGGCGGAGGCCGGCGGGGGGCAAGTGAACGCCCTGACCGTGCTGGCCCTCCTGGAGAAGCTGGTGTCCATGCTGGAGGCGGTGGAGGGCCAGCAGCGGCAGATGGAGCAGAGGCAGCGGGGGCTGGAGGGAGCGGTGCGGGGCATCCAGGGCGACCTGGGCAAGCTGTGCCGGAGCCACGGGGCCACGGGGGAGGCGGTGGAGAAGCTGCTGGAGAAGTCGCGGAAGGTTTGCGCCCACACCCGAGCCGTGCGGGAGCGCCTGGAGAGGCAGTGCGCCCAGGTGCGGCGCCTGGAGCAGCATCACGCCCAGCTGCTGCGCCGCGACCGCTTCAAGGTGCTCATCTTCCAGGTGAGGGGGCCTGGGGGGGGCTGGGGGGCACTGGGGGCACAGCCCGGCACTGGGGGGCACGGGGGACAAGGGCACGTCCCGCTGGCTCCAAGCAGCGGGGGGAAAGTGCCCGTCCCGCTGGCCCTACCCAGCTTGGGGACGAGGTCCCGTCCCGCGGACCCTACTCAGCCAGAGGAGCCCCATCTCCATCACCTCCTGCCAAAACCAGGGGAAGAGCCCTTCTCCGCCAACTTCCCAACAAGGAAAACAAGGGTTGCTCATTTGTTACCCGTGAGCAAACTCGAGGACAAGCGCCCCGTTTTGCCACCGCTTCGCCAACTTGGAGAAAGTGCCCGATGGCTGCGCCCCAGCCTCTTGTGCTAATTTGGGGAACGAGCCCCCGTGCACTAACTGTTGACAAACTTGCAGAAAATGCCCTCATTTTTTTTTTCTCCAAACTTTTTTTTCCTCCATCTCTTTTTTCCACTCGCCCTGAGCCAGCTTGGGGAAAGAGCCCGTTTTGCAAACTCTTCGCAAACCCAGGGGAAAGGGTTAGGGTCTCCCTAACTCTCATTAAGTGTTGAGAAAGATCCCGTTTTGCTCGCAGCAAACCTTGGGAAGAGCCTTTTCCTGCTGTTAGCAATCGCAGAGAAAGAGCCCATTTTGCTAGCACGTAGCAGGCTCAGAGAAGGATTCCATTTCGCTGACTCCTCGCTAACTTGGCACGAAGGTCCCTGTTTTCCTAACTTTTAGCAAACTTGGGCAAAGAGCCCCTTTTGTTAACTCATAGGAAACTTTCAGAAAGTTCCCAATTTCCTAACACTCGGCAAGCCCGGGGAAGGAAGGGGCTCCTTTTCCTCTGCCTCCAGGAGCAGGGCAGCACCGCAGCCCTCAGCCCTGCTCCCACCCCATTCAGAGAGGAGCTAAAAACTCCGCGAAAACTCCTGGGAGCCCATCCAGTGATAGCAGCAGTTTGCATATTTTCCCCTTTTTAAGCAATGGGCTGGACGGGAGCGCGGCGTGAGCTTTAACTAAACACAGGACATGACTTTTACATCTGGGCAAAAAAAAAATAGAAGGGGAAAAAAAGCCCTACACAACGTGCTGGGGGAAGGAGAGCAAACGCGTTACAGCTGGCGGCTGCTCACTCTGCTCCTTAGGCTGAATTTTTTTCTGTTGTGGGGAGAGGAATAAAAAAATGAAAATTTTAAAAGCTTGGCAGCCTGGCCAGTGCCCAAGGCACGTCCTCCCAGGGAGGAAGCCCCCACCGCCCTGCTTATTGTTCTCCCAGAATGACAGCTTGCGGTGGCACGGCCAGAAGAGGAGGAGCCGTGGCGTGGCCAGAGCAGGGCAGTTTCCACCCCAGAAGGAATGTGGAAATTAGTCCATGAAGGAGCTAAATCGAAAGGCGTGTGCCCCTGGGCTTCTCTGAGTACTTAGCATGTTAGTGCTTTAGGAAGGAGTGGCAAATCTCACCAGGAAGGGGGCAGAGGACGAGGAGCATCCCCACAGCTTGTTTCCTGCTGCAAAGTCAAAGCCTTGGTGACTTGAGTCAGAGCCCTCCCTTAATACCGGCTCCTACATCATGAGGATGGTGCTGAGCGTGTTCCCAGGGGGTGGCCACCACCGAAAGGAGGATGGTGGCTCCGTGAGGGCGCTGGCTGGGGTGCTGCAGGCCGGCCCCAGGGCTTTCTCCTGGGAGGAGCTGGGATTTTCCACTGGGAAGTGGCCGCACCCAGGGGGGGCCTTGCCAGAAGCCCGAGCGATGAGCCCACCGCCCACGGGGCCTGCCGAAGCTGGAGGTGGGACGAGCTGCTGGCCAGCACTGGAGGACTGCGGGGTGGAAAACAGAGCAAAAGGCCGGCTGGGGGACCATAATTTTCCAAAGAAAAACAATAGCAGGAAGGAGAAGTCAATGAAGCCGTATTGACGCCAGGTTTCTTTCAAAACAAAGGGAAGTCTGGATGCATGCGTCCTCTCTTCAGTTTGGGGAGGCTTCTTTTTGACTAAAGCTAACAACAAAGCTCATCCAGGCCTCGTTAGGCCCTGCTTCCCCAGCCTAGGAAGGCAGCTCAGGATGAGCACGCGGCTGTGCTTGGCTCCCCGCACACCTCCAGCACCCCGACACCTCGCAGAGCACCGAGCACACAACACAGCGAAACCTCTCTGCTGAAACCTCTTTTCTGAAACCATGCCCCAAGCCACCAGCAGCAGCTTTCCCCCAGCCCACATGCTGAGAGGGAACTGCGTTGAGGAAAGTTCAGCTATTTACGTATTTGCCATTAAAATGCTCTTCCTTTTCTCTCCCTAGACTGTCCGTGCTGTTACTAGCTTGCATTTCTTTTAATCGGTGACATATTCCAACGGCGCTGCATCCGAGCATTTGAGGAGGCAAAAGTTATTACAAATGACACAGCAATTTAGCAAAACACTGAAGTGACTGTTTCAAAAATCCTCGTTAAGCTTTGGCATTGTTCCCTCCTGTTTTGTGCCTGCCACATGACCAGGTTTTTGGTGGCGGTTTGGTAGGTGGTTTTATTTTTAGCTGCAGAAGCAAAATACGAGATAAAAAAGGCTGGTGTTTAATTTTTCAGTAAGATGTCGTGTTTACGAGGGAATAGGCCAGATAAAATACGACAAAATTACAGCCTGGGGGTCAGGCACCCTAATATTCAAGCCCCTTTCAGATGCTGCTCTTGGTAAATGCTTCATCCCCAAATGAATCCTCTTACATTGATAACTCTTACACTGATTAACAACAAAAAATATATCACGTGGCTCTTGGGACTCTGTCCAGCTGTGCTGTGGGGGCAGAGGGATGCTGTGGCCAAGCCCAAACCACCCCAGTCTGCACAGGAGGTGCAAGTGGTGGCCAGCACCATCCTCCTCCTCCTCGCCCGCAGTCCCAGCAGCTTTGGGACACCCTGGTCTGAGGAGTTTGTACGTGCCTGAGGGAAAGAAGGTGGAGCCACTGCTGGTTTTAGAAGCATTAGTCATTTTCTGACAAATACCTATTTTGTGTAGCAAAACAAGTGTGAGGTTTGTAATCGTCCAGGCATTATAACACCATCTACAAGCAGAGCAGCGTGGGCTGCCCCAGGCGCAGAAAAGCCTCCCCCTGTGGAGGCCTCGTACTCCTTGCAGTGTGGCAAATTAAAAAAAAATCCATTTTGTTTTGTTTTTTCCTGGAAAACAGGCTGCTGTTCTCCAAGGCCATGCATGAAGCTTAGACCAGGATGGGATTTCTGGGATGTCAGCACTATCTGATAGGCAAAGACCACCCGGTGCCTGCTTTTAATTGAGTCACTAGCTCATTAATGTACGGAGAGAGAAGTTTGGTTGATTTATTTTTTCTTTTAGTAAATACGGAGTCTGAGAGTCTCCCTTCTACTTGCTCACAAATGTGATGGAAGTTGAAATAAAACCTAAGCCAGTGTTTTCCAGGGACATCATGCAGTAGTTTAACGTAAAATTTAAGATGACCACGTGAGCACAGCACCAGCCTGTCCTTGAAAGGAGCTGTGCCAACCCCCCTGTGGATAGGACCACAGTGTTCAGCTTCGTACGATGCCACTTTCCTAGATTTGATACTTCAAAAGCTACAGCCCCCCTTTACTCATTAAAATCAGAGTTTTCTATTCCGTTCAGGTGCTCACACCTGAACACTGAGGTGTTTAAAACCCTTCGCAATTACCTAGGTTTGCAAAGGATGCACGAGATGAGTCAATTACCTTTTATACCGAGTTCTCGTGCCCTAGGGAGCAATTTAGCACTGCACCCACTCACACAATCCACGTTTCATTATCTACAGCGGAGAGAAACACAAATATTTGTACCGGGGCTGCGTTTCGCTCACAGCTAGCGCAGGTTTGTTTTGCTTTTGATATCGTGGTCACTGCTGCAGGTAGCTGCAACAACGGGATGGCTGCTGGCTCTGTCGGGCGTCCTGCTGCAGAGAAAGCATCGTCTGTGCAAGGGCACCCGACAGAGGCTTCTCATCCAGGAAAGCACGTGGAAGCCTTGAGAGCACCCAAACTGCACCCAGCCATCAATGTTGTGATAATTTTCATTTTTATAGCCTCAAGGGATGCTCACCGACACACTCCGGTCCCACTGGTGTAAAATTACTCACCGGCGTATTGCTGAGTTCCTGGAGTGCCGTAAGGTAGACTTTGCCATTTTGTTTTTGAAACAGAAGTGGTGGCAGCTTCTGCTTGTTCATCAGGACGTCCTTACGCAGCCTTGCCAGCAAATGTAACTCGAGGCACTCTTCTCAGCACTCACAACTGTATGCTCAGCCCTGAAACGACAAGCATGAACTTGGAAATGTGTGGGTTTTTTTACCCCTTTTTTTTTTACCCCTTTAACTGTAATCCCAGGCCCACATCCTTGGGGACAAAGATGGGACTACTGCAGCCAATTCTCTCAGCACTTACTGCTTCCTCATGCAAGGGATAAAGCAAGCCCAGAGGATGCAGGTGTGAGGAGCAGGGAGGACAGGTGTGTGTGCTGGGGGCCTGGCTCTCCTGGCATTGGTACCCTGCTCCTGAGCTGCCAGGGCTCCGTACAAGCTGCACCTTTTGCACTTCTTCAGTCTTCTTGGTTTTTAGACACCTTCCTTCCTTCCAGGCCCTCTTTTGGCTTTGTTTCTAAAAATCAATCATTTTCTTTTTAACGACCCGTGTTTTCTATGTAATAGATCTTTTAAAATAGATCATACAAAAATAGATTTTTGTATGTCGTATGCTTTTTTTTCTCCGCAGAGTTGCCCTGTCCACATTTTTTATATTTCCCAATGCACCGACCAAATTTACCGTTTTTTTTTCTGTGCTGTAAATAGCTGTAAAACAACACACACTCTAAACATGGCCACGTGGCTTAAACTACAGCAAAACCCGTGGGAGAAGAAATGGACAGCTTTTCCCCAGCCTCCCCGTCCTCTCCCCGGGAGGACAAGAGGCATTCCCAGTGCCTGAGTGGAGTCATCTATGCAGCACGGAGGATTTCCAAGCACATTTACAGCACGCTGACACTAGCTGTGGTCCTTTTGGCCAGCCCCACTCCCGACAGCTCTTCCCCAAAGACCTCAGGCCGTGGCAGTGATGGTACCTGCCACCCAAAGCAAGTGGGCTTAGGCCATAAGGCCAGAACCTTATCCTCGTGCATCCAGTGGGCAAAAGTTGACTGCCTCGACGCTTGAATTTAACATTCAGACCATTACAATGATATCAAGGAGAAGAGGGAATAGCAGCTCATGCCCTACATCCTGCTAAGCCCGGTGCCAGCCAGAACCTTCACTGTGTTTTTGACTTCTTTAGGTCAACGCAAGGTCTGTAACAAGACCTCCTGAGCCACAATACCAACCCTGCTCCCCAGGGGTAGGCGTGCAACTTCATGGCAAACTGTTTAATAACAGTACCTAATTTAAATGACAAGAGCAGGATTGCCATTCTGTGTACATCCCGAGTCACTCCGAAAGAGAAATCGTACATTGACAGCTCATTAGTCTTAAACTGTATCAGATAATGGTTCAGTGGGCTTGGAGTGGCTTGTTACTGGTTAAATATACTGAAACAACGAGAAATGTTCAGCAGCCTTCATCTCATGAAGAAAAAAATAAAGTAATTGTTCAGGGTTGTGCTTTGTTTATTAAATTTGTGTCCTGTGAACTATGAAACTCAAATATCGTCAATTCTTTCAGGAGGAAAATGAGATCCCTGCCAGCGTTTTTGCAAAAGAGCCTGTTCCCAGCATTACAGAAGGAAAAGAAGAGCCCGTGGATGAGAACAAGACGCTGGAAGAAACCCTGCATACAGTGGAGTTGTCTTCAGATGACGACATGCCTCACGAAGACGATGTGGGTGACAGTGCAGAGGAGAAAACAGAAGAATCGAGAGCTGAGAAACTTAAGAGATCCAGCCTGAAGAAGGTTGACAGCCTCAAGAAAGCGTTTTCCCGACAGAACATCGAGAAGAAGATGAACAAGATCGGCACAAAGATCGTCTCGCCTGAACGGAGAGAGAAGATCAAGAAATCGCTTACAGTACATCATCAGAAATCCTCCTCTTCCAAGAGCTCGGCTTTCAAAGTGTCGCCCCTCGCGTTCAACGTGAAGAAAGGCCGAGAAGGAGAAAGCCCTGCCGAAGCCGAGGACAGACCCGCGGAAACTGCGAGCAACGAGCAAGCCGAGAACGAGGAGGAGATGTCGTTTGCCGACATGCACTCGGATATGACGCCCACCACGTCTCTGACCGAGGAGAGCAAAGCAGTCGTCGATTCTCTAGAGAAGGAAGCCAGGGTGGAAGGGAGCGCCGTGATGAACAACAACATCGAGCTGTCCATCGTTGAAGACGATGAAGAGTACGGGGTGCCTCTGGAAGTTCCCAGCCAGAAACTGTATGAGGAAAGGAACAAACCGGTCAGCGGGGAAATGGAAGAGTCCGACGAAGAGACGACCCAAGCAGCGGTTCTGCAGATCAACCAGACGGCGTAAAACGTCCGAGCCTTCCTCCGCCTTCCCGATACGCGTGGTTTTGCCTAGGCGAGTGACTGGTTTCTGCTACACAGGTGGTAGCAGCCGCCCAGTTTCCTCCAGCCTGCTCTCTGCAATGATAATTTATGGCATCGTATTGGAACGCAGAGTGAGTGAGGTCAACGACAGGCTGCGATGTGCTCTGACTTTTAGGCCATTTCACTGGTGTTTATTAACGTAGAGATGCTGTCAGCTGGCGTAAGAGACTAGCAGGGAAAGAGTATGTCTGGCAGAAGCAAGCCGGTTAGCTGGCTTTGTTAGAGCTGGCTCAGAGAGATGCAGGGAGAGTAGTCAAAACCCAACCATTTCTGATTTCTTCCCTCACAGAATTTCCTAGCACTGTGAGTAGTTTTGTATGTAAATGTAGAAATACCGACGAGAACACTTGATTTCGGGCTCCTTGCTATGCTCTGTGAATACTAACAGCCTCGGTAGCTGCGTGCCCCTGTAGCCGTAAGGCCAGAAGAGCAGAGGGCATAGCAAAACTGAGAAGTCGGATCCATCAATTTCAATGGGCACAAGGGTTTGTTTTTTTTTTTGCCAGTAGTCTCTCGCTTAGAAGAAATGACTGCGTTTGGATGGAAATGAAAAGATGTTTTTCAATCTTACCGGAGTTATGGAAATACATTAGTGACAAGCATGAATGTGTAATCAGCTACTGTACCTGTAATGGATCATAAATCTAAAAAAAAAAAAAAAAAAAGGAAAGGAGTTTGATAGAAACAGTAAGAGTCTGAAGTATGAAATGTTAAAAAAAAGGGGGCAAAATCTAAACCTGCCAATATTAAATCTATACTCCCAGCTTTAAGAATATGTACTCAGATAACACTAATTAATTGATTCTTAATCCTTATAGCAATATACTATAGAACTTTGCACCTGCACAACTTTGTATCTCAGAGTATTTTGGAAATAGCATAATTTATCTTTTTACAGATTATTTCATATATAGAGCTATATCTACACAGAAGAGTTAGATAGTTACAGGGATGTAAGGACAATCACTTCAAAAAGGAGAAAATGCTCTTTTAGGCATGTGTAAAGGGAAAATGCATCAGGGACTGAATGCGATGGCAGGGATGAGTTCTTGCAAGGAAGAGTCTGCAAAGCAGATTTGATTCTCTGCTAATAGCTTTTCTCAAAATTGCCTCCACGCTCTCCAAATTGCACGTTTAATTTTTCAAAATTGGGGGAAAACGAGAGGTTACGGAGGAGGTCGTTCCGTATGAATGCCCATTCTTGTCACTACACCAAGGTGAGGGTGCGGGGAGGAAAGGGAAGCTCAACACCCACAGCTGCCACCTTACATCCTTGTTTGTTTATGCAGTGGGTCTTTTTTTGTGTTTTTTGTTTGTTTTTAACATATACGTATAACTCTACTGACGCTTAACGTTGCACTAAAAGTTTGCTTCCTTCAACTTGTATCTAAAGTCACAAATTATAGCGGAATTAAAAGCTACAACAGAGATACCATTGTGAAATGATTAACAGATACTGCTCTGCAGGGGCGGCATCTGTGACCAGTAAGGCACACTGGAAATTAGTTGATAAGAGCTTCTTGTAGGCGAGTACTGTTCAGAGTTAAGCTCTCACGTATACGGCATCATATAGGAGATCCTGTTCGCGAGGAGAATCATGGCGTAACCCGTGCAGCTATATTTTTATTTTGTATTAACTCCAGTGGATTTCCAGCGTTTTTACGTGTAACTAATGACAAATATGACAAATAAACGCATAACATGAAACGTGGCCGTGTCAGTCTTTGGGAGAAGCAGTGCAAGGAGCCAGCAGAGTTTTCTCCATCACACCTTTACAAGTACAAGCAGGTCTTCAGCCCTAACAAGAGGGAAAGACAATGACTCAGTTCACAAATGTCTGCTTTTGTGCTCTCACACACACCAGAGCACGCAGCTCAGGCTCCTCAGATGTCCTCTGGTCTGTTCCTTCCCTTCTCGAGTCCTAACCAAAAGCATTAGTTCACAAAACTTGCTGTTTCAGGGTGAAAAATGACTGTGGCGGCGGTCGTCGCCTCTCAGAGCATCTCAAATATGTGCCTGGACCTTGTCATGCTGGCAGGTGTCAAGTACACGCAGGGGTACACCACGTTGGTGGTGACAGGGCTCGTTCCCATAATTGCTTCTTAAAAAACTGCTGCTTCACCCTCCTTGCCACGGGAACTGCGGATGCTCGTGATGCCAGCCATGCAGCTGACATTTCTGTCCGCTTCGGGAGGAATGCAGAGCATCCTGCTGCCCCCCAAACTGCTCCCCCACGGGCAGGCTGCTCACCAGCAGCAGAGCAAAGGCAAGGTTTGGCCCCGCTGAGGGCTTTGCCTAGGCAACAAAACACGAGGCAGGGCGCGGGTGCAGCTGCCAGCGCAGCCGGGAGGTGCTGACTCAGCACGCAGGCATCCTCCACCGCCTGCTTCGCCGCCCTCGCTTTCCCAAATAAATGGAAAAAAAAAAAATAGGCCAACAGCCACTTGCCACCGCTTGCAACTGCCTGTTGCAAGGCTTTGCTTTCACAAACCGTCTCACAGCCAGCACCAAGGCCAAGCTGGGTGCACGGCGACGTTTTAATCAGCACCTTTGCAGCTTTCGGTGCTGGCTGATCCCTCCTGCCCTCCTCCTGATCAATACGCCTGCCTTCCCCTCCTCTTTTCCTTCCGAGCCGCATGCCTGAGCCTGAAGCGTGCACTAATTGAAGCGAGGGGCTCTCCCTCACCTGGTGCTGATAACCAGGGTCATCTCCAGCTTCCCTGACGCGGTTATCCCCTTCCTCGCTGCGGGAACAGAATAAACCTGCTTTGGGTTAAGCTAGAGGTGGTTATTTATTTTTCTCTCAGATCACAGATGAATATCGTTGCGTGACCACCGGCACTAACCTCTTTTTCCATAGCAACACTAAAGAGAACATAAACTATGAGTCATAATTCCTCTCCGGAGGACTTTTTGGTAATTATGATCATTCCACAGTTCCTAAAATACATTGGCTGATATATAGCTCTAGTGGAACAGCTTTGATTTGCCTCCGTTTGAACACACAGGCAGCAAGGGGAGACTCCCATTATTTTCCCTTTCCCAGGCTGATCCAAACACCGCACAAAGCCCAGTACTTTCGTTGCTCATTCCAGCCGGGTGGCTCCCAAAGCCTCCACGGCAGCGTTTCCCCTGTAAGAGGGGGAAGAAGCTTCCTTGCTTTCACTAAGCATAAACCATACTGACCTCCCGAAAGGGAGTTCGTGTCCTCCCCACCACAGCTCTCCCGTGCTTCTCCTCTCACCGAGCACTGCTGCAATACCCAAAAGGGGGTGGCGAGAGCGCCTGGCTGGCAGTAAACACATCACAAAAGCGCACAAGTTGTCTCTATTTGCAGAGTCAATTGCTGTTTCCACACCGTCACGGGAAAGCCGCGTGCCATTTGTTACCTCGTACAAATAACTCTCATTTTCCCACCGTGTTTGCCATTTTTCTGCCGCTGACTGGAGCAGGAGGAAAGTCATCGAGCAGGCTATGACTATGAACGCCAAGAGGCGGCAGGCCGTGTAAGACCTGCATAAGAAAAAAAAAAAGGATTTTCTGCTTGCATGGCCCGGTGTGAGCTGTTTGGGAGAACGATGATGTCCTCTGCAACATCCAGGCCCACCGTGCTCCAAAGCACGCCCTTCTGCTTCAGGTTTGGCAGCACAAAGGGCTCAACTCCAAATAACGTGAGAACCTGGAAAACATTTTATGGATTTTTGGAATCCTTGCAAGTTCTTTCACTAAAAAAGATCAACAGAACGCTACGCATCCATCATTTTTTAAATCAGTTCCTATTACTTCTTAATTATACGATACCTGACACTTGGCTGGGAGCAGAGGGAGGGAAGGAAAATGAGAGGTAGCAAGGCCTAGGGTTCAAAAGGATGGAAAAGGGAGTAAGAAATGTAAAAAGACTGGGGGAGAGCTGGGAAAGCACGCTCTGCTCCCTCCCCAGGCCTCACCCCCTGGCTTTGCCAAGACGCCTGCTATATTAAGAGACGAGCAACCATGCCGGGCCACTTCTCCCTCACACTGCAAAAAAAAAAAAAGCATTAGCTGAAAAAATTATTTGACGGGAAACAGTTTCCTCTCCTCCACCTAACGCAGCCCAGCAAGCTGCAGCCGCCGTGCTTCCTTCCAGCACTTCACTCCACGAGCCTGGGGACGTCAAACCTTCACCAGCAGCAGCACCACGAGCTGTTGTTCTTCCTACACCAATACTTAGGTCTTTCCTTGGCTTCCAGGTGAAGCAGCCAGCTCCCGTTCGCAGGAGCAGGCCAGACACGATCTTAATTCTCGCTCAAACACTTCCCGTTTGCCTTCGTGGAGGGCTACCTCAAACATTAGCTCTGGGATTTGATAAGGGCCACGTTAACCAAACACCGCTGCCCGTCTCACGCAGGCTGGCAGCCAGCCAGGTGAGCAGAGCGCTGCCTGCAAGTTGAGCATTACTATTCAGGCTTTGCTTGCCGTGGTGTTTTCTCCTTCAACCTGCTTTTTTATTATTTTTTTTTCCAGCAATGCATAAACACATCTAATGGAGTAGCTTACAGGGAGATTTCCAGCACCCCCTGGCTCATGGCAAATGAGACATCTCTTATGCCAGCTCAGCAGCACGCTGCACTCCTTCCTCCCCCCCAAAAAATCTGCAGGACTTCAGGTCTGAGACACCATTTCGTTGCTCCACTACCATGCAGCGATGAAAGAAACAACGTTTTAATTGTTTTCCATCCGCGGGATAATGAATTCTTCCTCGCCCTAAAACAAGGAGGCAGCAAAAGGAGAAACAACACGAATGCTCATTTTCTCCTCCAGTCACCAATTAAAATGCTCGTCAGAAATGTGACAATTGGTAAAATCAATGTAAAACTTGGTAATAGCTTGACACCTTCAATTCTGCAGAAGCTCTTACCTAGTACTCTCCACTAATCAGCTTTACCAAAGCCGAATTGTTCCTTGAAATTAATGGTGCTTCCTGTGGATTATGCTGCCTCTCAGCACGAACTAGCCTAGTAAAACATCTCGGCGATTTAGGAAGAGATTTTAAAGCAGATCTGCAGTAACTCGTAGGGAGCTTCTGCTCATTAATAATAAAAAAGAATAAAATAAAACAGAAAGGGGGGACTAGGGAAAAAAAAGATCGTGCTCGACAGAAAACAACGAGTTTTCGCAGGCGCCTACCAACTGCCTTACCCTGCCCCGTGCAAATCCTGACCAGCTGCTGGATCTCCTGATACACGCTGAGAATCTGACTCCTTGCGTCCTTCACACCTGCTTTTTGGAAGGTAGTGAGGTTAAAAGGTTTCCTTCCCATGTGGAGATGACGACCCGCTGGTGACGGGCATCACGGCCCCAGCAGAGCTCCCCCCCAGAGCCTCATGCCACCGAAGCAACAGGTTTTTGGGGGAAGTCACCAGCTGCACTTGGGCATCTGGATCCCACGTGGCCCAACACAGCTTCTGGCTCCAGGGCTTGGTCTCCAGCCCCCAGGGAACACGGGCTCAGCCCTCAAGACACAGATGTGAAGGTAAAAATGTCAATTACCTGGAACAAGTCCAGTAAAACCAGATCATTGCAAAGCTCCAGGTTACCACAGAGTATCAAGTCCTTTATACCAGAGCAGAAGTATTATCCTACCAGGCAGCGTTATTCTGTTATGTAGCATTACTTTCCTAGCTAGATGTGTCCAGCAGAGCCCAAGCAGCAGATAAGAAATGCCAGCAACATCACAGCACAGATAAGCAAGGCAGCAGCTGAGGAGACAGAGCAAGAGGGCCAGGCCGAGCGCAGTTCCAAGCTTTAAATGTCCTTAAACCCGTTTTAGTAACAGGGACATCACAAGGTGCGAGCTGGGAGGGAGGGCGAGCCTTCCTCCCCCAGCTCAGAGGGGAATTTTTGTGTCTTTGTGAGGATGTTCATCTGCTTTGCAGCAAACAGAGCAGCATTAAAACCTAAAACTATTACCGTGGGAGCGGTCTGTCACTCCGAGACACGCCTGAGGTGTAAATCTCTCCCTCCAGCACCAGCATTCCCCAGGACGAGCACAGGGACAGCCACGGGAGAGGTTGCCTGCCCTGGAATGAGCGTGTGTCATGCAGCACCAACGCGAGGAATGCCCTCAGCGCTGCACAGACAAGACCTGAGGTATTTCGCAGTGCTTTGCGGTTAGCAGGCAGCTCCCATCGGGGACACCAGCCAAGCACACTGTGTAAATGAAGCTGTGCCTAACAGAGAGACAGAAATTGCACGAGACCATGGGTTTCCCCATCTCAGCCAGCACCATGGGCTGCTCAGGTGGCGGGATCTCCCACCAGATGGAGGTAAAATCGACATTTATGGGTGCTCAACATTTTTCTGGCTCTGCCAACGTGCTGGTGCCCACAGCAGCACCTCCTACAGCGAGACCATCAGCCCTCATTTCCTGCAGGACCAGGGACAAACACCCCAAAAGTGATGCCCCCCACCCGTGAGGTGGTGGTGCAGGGAGGGGAAGCAGCCAGCTGCCTCCAGCAGGACCGCGGAGCAATTAGAGCACTTTCAAATTAAGTATGTTTTATGTTACTTAGCTTCTCTTCCCTCAAGACCTTCTTTCCATTTAATAAAGGATTGCTTGTTAAACCAATTGATTCATGCTGGCAAGTGAGGAAAATTAGCTTCTCAGGCCCCAGGTAGCGTGGTGTAATTGTCTCCAACTTCCAGGTGGGAGCTCCAAGCAGCACCTGCCCAGCAAGCCCTCCTAGCTGGGGCTGGGTCCGTGCAGCTGCCAGCCAAATTCTGGCAGGGGCTTATCCCATCAGCATCAGGAGAGCATCCCCAGGCAGATGGGGAAGGAAGGCAGGCAGGCAGGAAGGGACTCTGGAGACGGGAATTTGTGGCGGAGCTGTGAGTCACCGCTCATCTATGCGGGACGCGAGGTAGCAGAGCCCAAGGACACGCTGAAACCCCCCCTCGGCGTTTTCCTCCCTAGGTGGGGCTCGCTCCACAGGATTTCCCCTTCCTCGCGTGGATACACAAGGTCGTTTGTAAACCGAAGCGACAGCCCGGCCACAGCACCTCAGGGCGGCGGGTTTGGGACAAGCAGCACCCAGCTCTCGGGGTGGCAAACGCGAAAATGTGAAATAACATTCTCTGACCTGAAGAGTTTATGTGAATCCAGGGAAAACTTGCTGAAGTGGCTGCCTCAGATCAGGCCGCTCAGTCCCCACACAGCAGCCGGATTCGGTGGCCTCATTTCCAGACACCCACTGAGTGCTCAGCAGCTCCCGGAGAGCTGAGAGCTCAGGCCACTTGGGCTCTGAGACGCGGACCTGAGAGCAATTTTCTGTGCCATTTTTCACAGTCCTAATCCCGGTGTTTTGTGAACACTTCCCCTTTCTAGGCCGTTATTTTCTTTGTAATGTAAAAATAAATATTTCACATTAAAGCGATGCTAAAGCTCCAACTTTGGAAATCTTCAATGGGTGCAGAACTTCAGGCTGAGAGCTACAGAACGGCGAAGATTTTACCATATCAAACAGGGTTTGCACTCCCACATCCCCTTCTGCATTAAGAATTACGTCCTGACTTGCATTATAATCACATTAGGGCCCCAGTCCTGCTTTGGAAATTTCACGGCTGCGGGCAGGGACGTATCTTCCCCAGCACAGCACCCATCCCCAGCTAAGCCACGTGTGGCAGCCAAGAAGCTGATTCCTCACCTTGTGAACGTCCCAGTTACTGCACCCGGAGTTTTGGCTGCAAAAGCCATATGGTGCACGACGCTCAGCACCCCCCCTACTAAAAAAAAAATGCGAAGAAGGATTATGGCTCCAGCGTGACACGGAGAGATCTTGTTACCAGCACTCTCAGAGAATTATAACGATGGATTTCTTTTTGTAGCTTCCCCAGACAAGTACGTTGTACCTGTAGGAGGGACAAGGAGTTGACGAAAAATAATCTTGCACCCCAAAATCCTATTTAAACAAAAAATAATGTGTTTCAAACACGATTTCGGGTAAGTTTTGAACTGGCACCACAGCCAAAACCAACTCAAACGGGGTGCCAGCATTGGCACAGCACTGCAAGGAAGAGCTCCCACCTGCTTTCGGAGCTGCTGCGTTATCTGTTGTCTTCCTTTTGTTTGTTGCGTGCATCTGAAGTGGTGGCTTTTGTTTATTTTCAAGGGTTCCGATTCAAGCGTCTCAAAATTTCCTTCCCTTGACCCTGCCCTTCTTCGTCTTCGCAAGCACTACAGACAGTTAACTGAGATTTATGGGGAACACCAAAAGTCTGCAGAGAGTGAGAGCCCTTACCCGACCCAAACTGATTACATCTCAGCTATCTTAAATGAGGCACCAGAGAACTGCCGATCCAGTTACAGTATTTTAAAGACTTATTTCTTCACAAAGTGTTATTTTGCATCTGTTCACACTGCCTTCTACTTTCGCCACCTAAAACTTCAAAATATCCCAATGATATCCTTGAGCCAAGCCTGAAACGGGAAGCGCTGCCAACAAGTACCTGCTGAGTCCACTTAGTTAAACACAAAGATCAGCAGCAGCCGTTCCCTCAGTAATTTTCTCTTCATCATTATTAAAATGTGAGATTTTCTTACGTTCGCATGCAAAACTTGACAATGAGGGAAAAAGTCTCTTCCCCCTTCCCACAAATGAGTCACGCTGTCACGCAGCAGCTACAAATTTGGAAGCCATTTCGCACTCGCATGTTCAACACCCCCGATTTTTCAACAGAAAACCAATTTCTCAGCAGAAAAGCATCACCTGGCAGTCCCGGCTGCTTGATTGGAGTGACCGGTCCCGTCCCTCTCGATGTATTTTATCTGATTCTGAAAACAAACCAGCTCTTGCTTTGTTTTCAACCAAAGTGACCAGGGGAGACCCTCGGAAGCAAGCCCCAAATGCAGGTCACAGCCACGAAGGAGATGCTGTGAGCGAAGGGTGAGGTGCGAGGGCAGCTGGTGGCTGGGTGCACCCACAGGGTGCATCCTCCTGAACATCCTCTGTCAGCCACAGGAGGGCAAAGCGAGCCTGGCCGAGCTGCACAAGCCCAGTGAAAGCAGACAAACCCAGGCAGGATGACAAGTGGCGAAGGACAGAAGGGTTTTCCATCAAGCAGCATCTCCCCAGCCACCAGCGAGCACC
Source organism: Anas platyrhynchos (assembly GCF_047663525.1). Classification (NCBI taxonomy): domain Eukaryota; kingdom Metazoa; phylum Chordata; class Aves; order Anseriformes; family Anatidae; genus Anas; species Anas platyrhynchos. The sequence goes on along the minus strand of NC_092593.1, from coordinate 36,503,714 downwards.
CTGGCAGCCTCCCAGGCGCGTCCACCGATAGCGTTACCACGTGTGGAGACCTGAGCTGGATAAACGGGTTGAGAAGACACACACACACACACAAAATTATATCTTTGTTGTTTTTTTCTTAGAAAGATAAGGCAGATCTTTGCTGCAGGACCTGTGGGAAATAAAGGGGGCTCATTTTATTCATTTTTCATCCTAGCTTGGAGCTGTTATAGATGGGGTTTGCTTTCTTCTCCTCTTAGACACATTCTCTTTTCTCACTATGATAAAGTCAAAAAAAAATATATATATATATTATTTTTTTTTGCTCTTTGCATGTTCCGATCATCCAAAGGGGAAATGACCTTAACACACAGGTGCTGAAGACGTGACCAGAAGAAGACAACCTGGAACAGGCTGCCTCCACCCCCGTGCTCAAAGCAGTTTGGCTAAAAACCCTAATCTCCCAGTCTTAGAAAAAACACATCTCAAATGTAAAAATCATACAAGACAAAAAGCCTTCTCAAAATCAAATACGCAAGGCTTTTCACAGGGACGTATATCCTAAAGAAACAAAAGCAGAGGAAAAAACACCTTCACCATAAATCCAGCTGCAAATAGTTGTGAGCAGCACACCAAAATCATCACCCTGGTTTCCTCAGAAAGAAACCATGACCTCTAAAGCCAAAAAGCTTGACAACATCGGGTTATATATCTTTGCCTCAGAGTTCTCCAGCCGGTAGCATCTCTTTGTTGATCGCCCTCACGCTTTCAGGCCGATTTTAGTTAATGAAAGCTGTCTCTCATAATCAGAAGACTGGAAGCTTGAGCCTTCAGGAAAATACTGTCCCGAGGCACCCAGCAAAGAGCAGGGCTGGCCTGTGGGGCGCAGAGACCCTTGAGGACAGAGGCTGCGTGTTGTATCTGTGCCACTCGCCTGCTTCGTGCCTGGTTGTCTCCCTTGGGTGGCAGGCAGCCGAGCTTTCCATCTGAGAACTGAGCTTCCAATTTCCAGGTGTATTTCAAAAGGAATTTGAAAGATCCCTGCTCGTCATCAGGTATTTCGGTCCCATCACTCACCTCGGAGCTGAGCAACCGAGACATTAAAGGGAAAGCCCACGCGTCAACAGCAGAAAAGAGGAAAGATGTTATGAGCAGACCCGAGGAAAAGGCAGCTCATGATTAAGTCATGAAATTGTAATTAGGGGCGCAGGAGAGCTGGAATACCTGAGCAGATAGATACTTTCTTTGAGGCTTCCTTCTTGGGAAGGGAAGAGGCTCTGCCGTAAATGCTCTCAGAACCTGTGTCAGATCCTTGTCAACTTGCAGTGCTGCGAGAGGAGGCTGAAGCAGGGGTCGGAAAGAAATTTGTGCCACCGATTTCTGGGGAATTGGGAAATTCCTTCCATTGGGAAATGGCAGAGGTAGAGACAAGAGGAGCTGGCAGCGGGGCGAGCTCAGGGGGACGCTGCAAGGGAGACTCTGGGGATGCCTGCAAAGACAGCGAGAGGTGCTGGGGTCAGCAAATACTGGGACAAGGGGAAAATCCAAGAGCCTCTCTACGCCAGGCTGACTGGAGGAACATCAGGATCTGTTCCTTGAATGTACATGAGGAACAGATGAGAGAAATATCTGAAAAAAAAAAAAAAAAAAAAGCATTTTTGCTGTTTTGAGGCCTTGCAGGTTTTTAGGGGGAGGGAGGTGCTGCTTGTGAGGGCCGCCTGAGCAAACGCACTGCTTGCATGTGTGATTCGGTTTTGCTGCCGGGTGGTCATATTTGCCATTTTGAGCTTAATTAATCACCAAGGCACCTGGAGACTTGCTAAGGTTTGAGAAATTTGGTACATAAAAGCTGGAGGAGAGACCTCGCTGCGACCTCCCTGAACTTCGGGCAAGTAATGAAGTATTCTGAGTAAACTTGCATCGATCGTCTGGGCAGCCAGCGGTAATTAAAACAGTAAAAATTAATAACAGAAAGGTCTGTGAATATCAAGACTCACAATAAAAGCTTAAATTTTTCCTGACTAAATTAGACGGAGGAAATGAGGCGCATTTCTCTCTAGCACTGATTTACTAGAGCTGCTCTTTGCGTTTTTGCCATTGCCATTAAAGTAATGGCTTTGATTGACAGGGTCTCGTTTTTAATTAGCCAGATCAACCACGGCACAACATCAGCGTTTCTGAAAGCATCTGGAAAAGCAGCCTACTTCTGCAAGAAAAGCTTATTTCCATGCGAAGATTAAAGCTCCCCGACAGCAGCAAGATGTTTCTCCCTGCCGTTTCACAAGGCAGACTCGAAAACCTCGGGCTGTCCCACACCACAGATTAAAAGATCCAGGGAGATAACGCGCAACAAGTCCTGCTTCTCACGGGTCTTGCTTCCTTAATCCCGTCCGGCAACAGCCTTTAACAGCAGTACGACTGCGTTTATCAAGGGTGATAAACGATCAGGAGAGCAGGCAGCAGAGAGCACGGGCAGACACACACCCCTGGGTTTGGGGTCAGTGCTGTACGTGCGGACTGAACCTCCTGTCTTGGCACCTAAGACACACCGGAGCAGGCAGAAGCAAAATCACTGCGTTGCAAACACACCCACTATTTCTACTCCCCAGACAGATGTTTTCATTTTGCCTAGAACAGTCCAGAAGATTTTTTTGTTTGTTTCTCCATGAGACATGGTTAAAAAAACCTTGAAAGCTGCCGCAAAGAGAAACCATCGCTCCCCGGACAGCTGCGAGCAGGGAAGCAAACCCTTGCAGAAACTGTTCCTGCACAACACAAGCCGTGCTTCTGCTTCCCTCCTGGGCTCCAAACACTGCAGGGCCCTTGGGTGGCATTCATGGGTCAGCTTTTCCCTAGGGCTGGCGCAGCACCGAGCTCACATCGCCCTGCTCCCGCTATCAGCTCCACTGCAGCCCTGGAGCAAGCAGCTCCAGAGCCCCACCAACTGCAGCAAGCTTGCACCACCTATCGACGTGCCCAAGCTGTGTGTGAGGACGAGGAACTGAGCACAGCATCCCCTAAATAACAAAACCCATCACGTTTCAGAGAGCCCCAAGTTTTTTTTCCTGCAGCAAGAGATCCCACTGATCCCACTGTGCTGCTCCGGGCATTGCCCACCTGCTTTGTGCTGTAAAAATTGTAACGTGCAGGCTTCAGCATGCAGTGCACATCGGGCTCCTGCTCCTTCAAAGCTACGAACACGCTGGGCAAAGCTGGTCTGAAATCTTCCATCCAGCCCCGGGTCTTCCCTAACCTCACCGCCAATATCCTGCAGGACTTGTCCCCTAAAAGCCCTGGGGACAAGCGGAGGTGGGGCTGGGCTGGAATGGGACTGTTTCAGCAGGGTCCCCTCGCACTGCAAACTCCCAGAAAAATCAGACCAACCTCACCCATCCCTGCTGCTTCGATTCTCTCACAGCCTTCCAGAGGCCTCCGTGCCAGCCCAAGGTCCTCAACAAGCTCAAAAACCACCTGAAGTGGGAGCGCGGGCTGGGCACCCCCCCCTCAGACAGCACTGAAAGAAGGGATTAAATGAAGGGGGTGCTGGTGTTCAGAAATGCTTCAGCAGCTTCAGGTGAGTTGCCTCAAGCACAAAAACTCCACTTCTGAGGGCATTTTGACACTTAGCAATTAGGCCGAGCTTTCTTCCCTAATTGAAGTAACAAAAAAAAAAAAAAACCTTCCAGGGCAATCATCTGCTGGAAAAACACATTGGTTTGGGAAAATTGGGGGGCCTGATATTTTTTTTTTCTCTGGCAGTTTTCAAAGACAGAGGGTGACATCCGCTTTTACAACGGAGCTGGTTCAAGTAAGCAGATAAATAAATAAAAAGCCATTTCAACCTCCTGGCCTGATCTGCCGCGCTAGGAATCCATCAGATCTTCGCAAGAGCCCAAGCCGCTCACCTGCATGTTACGTGCTTACACCCAGGGCACGTTACTCAGCACTTGGAAGCGAGATTGGTGGCATCCAGAGACCAATTTATTTCTTTTTGCAAAGGATTCTGCTCCGTAGCAGCTCCGATGCTGTTTCACATAGCGCAGCACCTTCCAGGTGCCAGCCATCTCCAAGCACAGGTCAGAAACCCATGCCAAGAAAATACAGCAGTTATTTCTTCCACACTTCTCAACAAACATCCCTGACTTTTTCAACATATCCACTCGTATTACCTGGTTCTTTAAATGCTGCTTCAGCTGTACAGCTCCAGAGGTCTGTCCCATATGAGGTATTGCAATCCGTTTCCATCCAGCTCTTTGATATCTGGAAATATGTGTTTATATATATTATTATAATATATAAATATATATATACAACACTAATTATTTAAAGAACACACTAGAAAACACTATTATGAATGCCTCTTTCATGTTACTTGCCCAGGCCATTCCTTGGCTGCGATGAGGGAAGCACCAAAGAGCACCAGCAACCCCAAACGCGCTCCCTGACTCATGAGAACCAGATTCTCATCTTTATTATAATATTATTTCTTTCCAGAAATTACGGATGAGACAAGCCGTTTGATATTCAGTAACCTGTTTATGGGAAATGACTTTACACAAAACATCAAATGAGTTGACAGCAAATTGAATTTAAAATATGATTTTTTTAAATGCTCATGAAATTCATATTGCTTTAAATATGAATTAGCAGCAGTGCCAGAAGGGATGAATGCATTTCACCACCCGGCTGCAGAGAATTTAACTCTACAGTTTTACCTCCATCCCCTCTATTCACTCTACTCTCCTGTTAAGTGGGGAAGGAGACTTTTGGGGTGCTCTTGCTTGGTTCACACACACCTCACGGCAGTATTGTGCATCCTGGTCAGACTTCAGATCTAATAATTACATTCCTCCTACGTAAATTCTTCCCACAGCTTCAACAGAGTCAATATTCTTTATTTTCTGCCCACAAGTAAGCTGGGCTTTTAAAGATTTGCTGCCTGCCACCCTGAAGTGAAGCTGAAGCAATGCATGCAAATTATTTTGAAAGGTCTCTGGGCCCCGATGAGGAAAGAGGCTCGGCTGCAGGATCTCAGCAGCATTATTGGATTCACACAGGAAACAGTACTGCACGTGTGATGGTTCCTACTAATCCCATAGGCACCTTAATCATACTCCTGCAGGTTAATGGGCTCGGATAAGATTATCTCCAAAACTGCACTTAACACCTGAATTGGGCCTTTTCCCTTTGCTCCACGGGCATGCAGCCGGACAACCCAGGACTTCCCACATTTGCTGCAGGAGCAGGTCACGAGCAGCCAGCAGGAGCAGCCAAGAAGCAACCTTGGTGATCTCCATAAACAGCCAGAAACCACATATTTGAGACGGTGTCCTCAAAATCCAAATACCTGCATAGCCCTGTGTGCTGGAGGCACCAGCTCGTGTTTCAGCCCCCCGGCAGAACATTCAAAGACACAGCAAAGTGCCACAGATGTACAAAATCTAAGAGCGCTCCAGCAGAGAGTGACAACTAAAACACAGCTCTCTGCATAAAATCAGCTTTGTGTATTTTTCCACCCTGTATCAACTCACGGCATCCCAAAATTATGTTAAGAGAAGCCCTGCCGAAAACGCGAGTTTCTGTATTTCATCAGCTATCAGGGCTGACTCAGGATTACAAGTACTGAAATAAAATGAACATCCTGTTCCAGTTTCTTAACTGCATTCTCTCCCTCAAATAGCATCAACAAGTGACTCAGTACAATGTCATAACAAACAGTACTTTTGTTACAGCAGCGTACTTGGCAAAAAGCAGCGCTCTCCAATAAATCAGCCGCATTTTACTGGAGCTGCTAATCAGAAGATCTTCACTTTGTCTTGGAAGGAAGAGGTATATATAGTGTAGAATAAACAGATGGCGAGTAAACGATGTTATTTTCATAAGCAAGTGGGAAAACTATTTGTCTGCATTCAGATGAACCAGTAAATGATGTTTACGACTACGCTCGGCTTCCAACTGTAACACCACGCTCTTTGATCTCACTGAGACCAGCCAAAGGCACATCCTTCTCTCGTTCAGATTTCAGCTGAAGGGCCCCAAGTGCTAATGCCACCCAGGCGAGGGAGGAAAGAGCTTATGGCACAGCAGCAGCCTGCATCACCACAACATCCAACTCCTGGTGAGTAACTCTGGATGAAAGGAGGGAGCACCCTGAGAACCCGTTCATTCCAGCAGACACACAAAAAAATATTTCAGGAAAAATAAATTCCTTCTCAGCTGTAGCTAACTCAGTATTTAGGTGTAGCTATATTAATTAGTTATTAATCTAAACTTACTAATCTAATAAGGCAAAACGATGTTCTGCTTTTCAACACGCGCATCTGTTGCAATTTCCTCCACGTGGAGCGTGCTCTGTGAGAGCTACAGCTTCAAACAAAACAGCGATTGCAGTTTTTTCCTGAATTTGAATATGATTCTTGAAATCCACCTGGCTTCTGCTATGGATATCCTCCTCCCAAGCCCAGGCCACTGCTCTGAAGCTCGGGTTTTAACACAGCAGAAGAAGACAACAAGGAGGGCAGCTGTTGTAGTATCACGCACGAGACCTGGGCAACCAGCAACCACAGGGTTTGGGATTTCATCTCAATACAACCCTAAAAGTACTAGCAGTGCAAAAACACAGAGCTGAGATTTGAAGGGTTGGGGGAATGGAGTTGCTTTTATTATTTTAAGCAGGGCCCTCTCCTGCATGCCAGCAGAAAGCAGCTTCCTCCCCTAGCCCCTTAGATTGGCAACAGATGTTGTATCTATCGTCATCTCATGGCAGTTCAGGCATTCACACGGATAAGCATTTTGCTTTCAGCCCCCTCTTTCCAACTTAGGAAAGTTGTGCTCTTCTAAATAATGACCTCTATTGCTATAGAAACCATATAACTATTTAGCTTGCAATCCAGCAGGTCAGAATACTTTTGGTCATCTAAAATACACTCAGTCCTGCTGTGCAGATGTGACCATGCCAAAGCAAAAGCAGTGCTTGTAGGATACCTCCTGTAAATCCCACAGAAGTTGGCTGCTTTGTCTCCACAGAATTATTTGCACAACGTGTAACAGGCTTCTTGCTGCAGAAACATAATGAACGTACCCCAAATGGTTTTAAAACACTTATTCTATGATGATGCTACCAAAGTTAGGTATTTTCTTAAGACACTGAGGAAAGGCAGATGCATGTAAACAAACATGTTGTTCTTTTGTAAAACTAAACATTTCTCTGCTGAAGAGAAAGAAACATTGTTTTTAATGCAGATGTATCTTGAAAAGGGCAGGTTTTGTTCACTCTTACTCCACCAATGTTGTAGTCTCCCACCAGCCCCTTACTTCAGATTCAGGCTCTGTCCTGGTTTCACATTTTGTTTGGAACCCAAAATAATAACCCCAAAATGCCCCAGCCCTGCTAATCCAGCAAGGAAGGGCAGCGTGAGCAGGAATATGAGGCTGCAACGTGTCCAGACACCACATACTAAAGGCAGTATGGCAGCAATCTCTGTCATTAGCTAAAGCTGCTGCTCAAACTCCAGACATTTACTTAGGCTGGTGAAGGACAGACGTCCAACTTCTTGACAAAGGCCACTGTTTGAAGCTATCCCTGGCAGAGGCCGGATTTGAGGTCCACCAGCCCAATGCTGTGTTTGTTAGCCCCTGCCTGACTGCTCAGCTCTGCCTCAGAGCAGGAGGGAGGCCCAGTGAGCCTCCTTTAACAGCTGTTTCTGCCACTGCTGACAGGATTAAAAGGGGAAAAAAAAAAAATCAAACTGAGATTAGCTGCAATAATAATTAAATCTGACCTTCCAGCAGTTAAGCAAGACATCCTGCCTTTTGAAAGGGCCAACCCCAAAGGCGCAAGGGAGAGTTTTGACACTCTCCTGCTGAGTTATTCTTCACCCATTTACAGGCCTGCAATTCGACATGTTTTATAAATCACCACCTCAAAGCAAGGCCAAAATGACTAAACCCACTCACATTTCCCATTTGCAAGACTTCTCAGTTCTTCAAAGAGCAGGAAGGTATCTGTTTCGGTGGTAGGGGGAGAGCATCTTTAGCTTTTCTCAAACACCAACCTTTCCTATCCTTGCATAGAGCCAGAAATCTAGATGCTTGAGATTACCACAAGAGACAAAATTTAGCTGCTCTGCATTTCATTACTTTATAGCCCAGCACTTCCCTCAAAACTTGCTGTCGCAATGGGTGTTGCCCAACAGAGCCTGGCTGGTGACCAAAGCACCAGCCACCACCTTGCCAGTGTGTCTCCCCCACAAGTTTTGGCATTCAGAAACACCACAGTCTTGATACTTAGATATTTGTTTAGCCATTTTCCCCGAAATCTCAGTATCACGATGAAATGGGCTTTACTAGGCACTCCTGCAGCAGAGCTATAGGGAAACCAGCTGGTTGATTCGGAAGAGCATTGTTCTCGTAGCATTCCCCTCTAGGATTTTCTTGAAGCATAAAACAATACTAATAATAATTTCTATCACTTTTTCTACCACTCCATTAGTTTTATTTCCAAATCCATTTCTAGGGAAAAAAAACAACTCAATATCCTGTCCAGGTTATGACTATAGATGTTGTAGCACAGAAGGGGTGAGAGGATCTCCTACATTAGGAGAAGAAACATGAGGGCGGGATTACAATGCTGCGCACAACCCAAAACCACAAAGACATTACCGCCCCTGCCAAGCACACATTTTGTCACTGAAATAATTGCTGCTGCAGGCCAGCCCTAATCCAAATCAACCACCTATCAATAGAGACAGCATCCACCTAGAGTTGTGTTACGGCTTTTATGTTTTATCTTATGGAGAAGGAAAGCAGGAAGGAACTAGTAAGGAGGTAGACAACTTGGTATTTTTCCTCTCCCCACAGTTGAAGGCAGGGTTAGGTTGGGGTTCAGGAGCCCCATTTTGGCAATCTGCATCCATAACACAAGGGAGCTTGTCAGACAAGCCACAGAGCAAGGCTGGAGGCAAAGAAGCCAGAATTCATCTGTAAGCCTATTGCAGCTGAAGATGTGAGAGCAAAAGGATATGAAGGAAGAAAGGGAGGTGGCTGGCAATATTGCCCTGCAGAAATGTTGTGTGCCAGACACAGCTGCTTCAGTGACCTCCCTCTGCTAGAATCAAGTACTGCTGTGCAGACAGCCTGAACAGCAAGCCCTGCCAGGGCCACAAAGCCAACCAACGAGCCCTTATCCTATCCTCACCCCTAAAGACACCTAAAGAAAGATGGATAAAGACATTTACACACCGTTGGCACCACCAGTTGTCATCTGGCATCCTGCAGCCCAGCTCCCAGCACCAGGCATGGCGGTGGCACTCAGAGAAACCCACTTCCACCAGGGGCTGACCTGCCACATGTCAGGCAGCTCTACCCGCAACTCTGCAGAATTATTTACCAAGCAGTTTGCTAAATTATACAAAGGGAACAATTTGCAATGTAATGGTGTGTTTGCATGCTGAATATCTGATTTCCTGTTCAACAAATAACCTAAACACTCCCAACCAAATGAAATGTAGACGAGACTTAAAACATTTGAGGAAAAGCACTCATCCAGAAAATTAAGGTCAACATGGAACAGATGGTGCCTCTGAAAAATGTGTCTTCAACATTTATCTTTATGTAAAATAAAAATCTTTTAAAAACCTCTGGCTGTTTGGTGACAGTTGGACTTGAAATATTGAATCTTGCACTCCGCGGATAATAAAGAAGCACTAAAAAATTACTTCAAAATACTAAATCTAAATAAAATTCTCTCAAATACTACGCAATAGGATTTTTGTGGGCATGTAAATACGTATCAATAAAAGATAGATTCAATCGCTTCTGTAACCACTATAAATATTGCAAGTGCTCTCCACATTTCCATAAATATGACCCGCAACTCCCAAGTGAAAAGATTTTTCATTTGCAGCTGTCAGGAAAAAAGCAATCCTTTCTTCTTTACCAAAGTCTTCTCAAAGACTGAGCTTGAAGCCCGGTGCCCAGGGAGTCGTGAATGACTTGTTACGAGGATGCACGAGGTGCATCCCCGAGCCCCAGAGGGCTCGGCGGCTGGGCAGCGCTGCTGGATGGCACACAATGTCACACGTACCTCAGGAAAAAAATGGGGGGCTCCACTTGCCAAGGAGATCAGCCCCAGGGCAGACACAACCCGCAGCGGAGCAGGGGATGGAGGCGGGCAGGGCTTTTTGGCCGGCATCGAGGCCGCTGAGGGAGCCGCCATGCCCGGGCAGCCCTCATGATGGCGGCTGAAGAGGCGGAGCCGGCACCGCCGCCATTTTGTTTTGTAAGAGAGAAGGGAGCCAGAACCAGCAGGAATAATAAGAGACAGACCTGTCAAACACCAAATAACTAAATGCATACAAGACAGACGTGAATTATATGAAAGAAATTGGGTGTTGGTGGCAGGGCAAGGCCACGAGGCAGAAGATAAGCTAGAGACAGAGGAAGCTCCTGCAGGACCGCAGGTGAGCACCCGCCACTGCTGCTAGCAGACCTTCTCAGGACAGATAAAAGAGGGGGCAGGCAGAGAAGAAACAGCTGCACAGTGGGGTTCTTGCAAGTTCCCTTGAAACACCAACAGAAGCACAAGAAGAAAACAAAATCACAACGTCCTCACGTCTTGGGATGGGGTGAACCAAGCGTCTTTGGAGGAACAGGAAACACCTGCAGTCTCTAAAAATACAGTCACAGGGACACCTCCTCCCATGCACCACTTACAGAGCACCCTGACGACAGGCAGCATCTTCTGGGAGGCTGGTACTTCTGATCCCAGGCTAAACACATCATCCCAATCCCTGTACACATCGTCCCGATCCCTTAAATCAGTTCCTTGGGGGGCACAGCAACACCTGGGCCGAAGCTGCAGCCTGCGGTAACAACTGCAATTCATCAGCTTCGGTCATCAAACTTCCAAAGCCATAGAAAAATGTCTTCCCCTGTCACACACACACACAAAATGAAAACTCTGCCCAGTGAAAATGGACTGCTGAAGCACATCCACAACAACCCACAGTCATTACAGATACTACTGGTCATTAAATTGTCACCAGACATGCGACAGAGTAGCTTAACAACGCGCCTCTTTTTCCCAACACCCCTTCCAGCCATACGCATCCACTAGAAAGACACAGGTTTTTGTAACTCGTGTCTTCAGCTGAAACACTGATGAAGTGCCCCAGAAGGCTTCTGCAAATCCACTTTGCTAAAAAAAGCTATGGGAAGCTAATTGCAGCAATTTGCCAAAGTTGACACAAGCCTTCTTAGCGGCTTCGTGATACTTACATACATTTTGGGTCCTGCTTCCTCTAGAAATTACCTCCGATGCCCTGCGCTACTGCAGGAAATAAGCTCAGCAAGAACATTTAGGCTCACTGTCCCTAGCAATGGGCCCTGCCAGCAGTAAAGCACAGCCAAAATGAAACTCGATTGCAAGTGCTGAGGCAAAGATTTCAAAAATGGCTTTTGCACAGGGCTTCCTTACTTCAAGGTCATCCTAAGCCACATCACAGGCAATTCCAATAAGCAACAGAACAGGAGCAGCTCAGTGGAGTCTTGCAAATAACAGAGAGGGGATCAGCTTCTCTTTCCCTCCCTAATTAAAGCTTTTAATTAAATTGCATCTATTTCTTTTTTTTTATTTTTAAGAGAAGGTTGTGTTGATTTTGCTAGTCCTACTGCATGGCTAAGTGCTGCTGCTGTACATGGAAATGCCTGCATCAGGCCTCGACCTGCTATTTCTAAAAATAAGTCATATTAGTTTGTTCCTCCAGCACCTGGTGTTTAAAGTTATTTCTTGGCAACCACTGTTCTTGGCATTTAAATGTTTTTCACATTCAGCTGAAGTCTGACAGCAGTCTTGGTTATCCTTCTCTGCCTTGCTAATAATTTGGTGGATGACATGCAGGTGGCTCTCTAATATTTATAAAAAAAACTATTTACAAAGTTTGCAGTAGTTGATCTGAAATAATAGAGCACTCCATTCAAAGGTTAAATATAAGTAGGCTGCAGAGCTCCCTGAAAACATTGCATAATTTAGAGATAAAAATAGTTTCGCTTTATTTGAGCTAGGTAGATTTTTACTGCAATCAGCCTAAACCTCATCTCTCCAAGTTACATGCTCAAGTTGATTACAGAAAATTAAATTTAGTATTAATCAACCTGTGAAGGAGGAAATTACAAAAATGAAACTAATGCATAAATAATAGAACATAACGGTGGAGAGGGCTACAGTAGACCATTTAATGCATCCTCCCGCTTGCCCTGTGCCAAAATCAACTCCCCCACCCCCAAGCCACCCCTGGCAGCATTTGCCTGATGTTTTAAACATTTACCTGCAGTACAGACTGAAGAAGCCACCAGCCCTCCTGCCACAGAGCTTCTCCCAGCATCTCCAGGCTATCCTGGTTTTCCAAGCAGGCATGAATGTGCCTGAGAGCATCAGCCCACGCCTGCCCTGGCACAGAGGAGCCGAGTGGAGCAGAAGCACCAGGTGCAGCAGATCAGATGCTAATAGCTGCACTTCCCACCTGGCAGGGCTGGGGGGGAGGGGGGTATGGAAAATGCAAGCTTCACCTGTGTTTCTAAACTTCTCTTGATTTAGAAATAAAACCCTACACGCTGGTTGTGGCTTTCAGCTTTTCTACTGTGTTCAGCTTCTGCACCAGTGAGTTCAGCTTCCAACAGGCCAGCCCGACCACCCCTGGTTTCACAGATGGGAACCCACTGCCTGCACAGGACCTACTGCAAACCGCGCTTAAATTCAGAGGGAACTCCCAGCCACCCCCATGGGGTCACACAACGTGCAGCTGCACTCCTAGAGAGTCCTGGTTAATGATTTACTAAGCTGATTTTGTCTTTTATGTGCTAGTTACCTAATATGTGGTAGCTAGTCAGCAGTGGAGGGACTGCACTGCCTTGGGTTTTCCCTCTGCAGAGCAGATCTCGTCCCATTTCAGCTCTCACAGGAAGCAGCTAGCTCTGAACGTGCTTTTACAGCACACAAGAATTTTCTTTCTCTGATAAATCCTGATGTTTTATTCCGTCCCTAATCTTGCTCCCTAGGAAACGTACAACCCAGTGCCTGTTTATCAGCTGGGAGGTGACTGTAGATGAAGCTCCTATATCTACATTACTTTCTTCCTGAGGGAAAAAAAAAAAAAAGTTATTTAGAGAAATGAAAAAGCTAAATGAAGTCCTTAACTCTTCCCTTTAGTAACTTCCACATTTAGTTTCGAATCCCTCTGAAGTCCATCCTCTGTAGTTGAGCAAACAGGGTTTTTTAGGATTATTTTCTCCATCCCAATTGCAAGATGCTGTGTATATACATATAAAAATATACATACACAAACGCCCATCTCAGATCAAAAAGCATAATCCCTACAGAGGGCCGCAACAACTTCAGATCCCCTGGATGAGAGCAAGGGAGTCAGTAAGGTGATTAAGGCTCAAGCCACAAAGTGCATCTCCGGTTGAATTCTTGAAGAAATAGCCAGGCAGTCGCCCCTTACTAGGTTTATCACAACTTCTACTGCAAAAGTAACCAGAAAAAAAAAGAAACGGGGGTGGTACCAGCACCGTGAGGGCTCCCACGCTTCCTTCTGAGCACAGCCACCAAAGTGGGCACGCAGGGTGCTGGCCGGGAGTCTGCTGGCACCTTGTGCCCCTGGTAGCAAGGGCAGGGCTCACCCAGCAGAAAAGCACAGCAGGGGGAGCATCTGGGTTAAACTGAAACCATTGCCGCTCCTGTGCTCATTAACAGAGCCTCGCCACGAGGAGTCACAGCCCCGCAGTCTCCCCGGTAGCACGCTGGTGCTGGGCTAAGGGCAGAAACCCCCAAAACCAGCCAAGAGCGAGCCAGACCTGCATGGGCAGAGCCACACACCTCCACGGATCCCCCTGGAAAACACTGCCAGGCTGCACCAAGACTTGCTTGGTTCGAAGTTTAGGGAAAAAGGACAAAGCTACCTAAGTGAGAGGAGCAAGGAAATCCCCAGGCCACTGAGAACACACAGGCCACGCAGCAGCCCAGCAAAGCTGTCCCAAAAACGCCTGGAAACCCCTTGCTTTGACCAGTTCCCAGTTCTAGCAAGCACTTTGGGAGCTGCCGGTACAAAGTACGTTTATGAAACAGATAATAACCCCTTGTCTGGGGGGTAGGGACATCAAAGATCCCTACAGGAAGGGTACAGCCAGGCCATTAGCAAAACAGGCCTACGCACTGAGGCCTATAAGGCCAAAGCTATTCAGGTGTCTCATGAGAGCTGTGATTATGCCACCATGTGCCCTGCTCCAGCACCCCCGTGTTCCTCACAGCACCTTCCCCTCCTCACTGGGGCTGTAGGTTGCATATGCAGGGTCAGGCACTGCTTGGCAAGAGGACTGCTTTTCCACTTTGAGCATGAAGGGGATTTGGGCCGAGGAAGGACTAAAGCAGCACACAGGGGACTTCAGCAGATAAGCAACAGAACTCCTCAGTGCTACACTGCTGAAGTCCCTTATGGGGACTTAAGAGGAGAGTGGCACTGTGACGGGACACAAGCTGGGTGTGTAGTGGCCCCAAGTGCATCAGGACTGCTTGGCCACACAGCAGAAGGCTGTTTGGGGAAGTGGACAGCTTCCAGCTTCCTCCTTCGGTGGTCTGTGTTACCAGGGCTGAAACTGCCCTCACAAAAATCCCACCTCTGGTGTCCTCCACAGATAGGTGTAAAAAGACTGCACCCTGGGCCCTGTGAAGCCGCTTGTAGTGTGAGGAACTCATGACCACTGCTTGTTTACATGGGGAAACGTTCCTGTGCAAAGCCTCCATACACTGAGGTGATAGGATCCAGATGCAAGGCAGGCTCCCAGGCTCCTCTGCAAGTTGAGAGCTCTCTATCTTGACACTGACACCTCTGAGGGAAATAACTTCCTTGTCTTAGGTTCATGGGAAGCTCAGAGGAAACTTGGAAAGTTGCTATTACATTGACTTTAAGTCCATGTGACTTTTCAGGGCACAGATTTCCCCTGCAAAGAAGTAAAAATTTATTAATAAGCTGGAATAGTTTCACATCAGAAAGATGAAGGCAGGAATGCTACTAACCTTGAGAACACGGAGACCAGCCTCTTGTGCTTTTTTTCCTCCCAACCGAAAGTCAGTCATCCACTTGACAGCAAACAGTTCAATTTTGACATTTATCAGCAGCAATCCTCGATTTTGAACGTGAACAACTTAATTATCTTAATAAAAGCCCAAATGCATAGAGCTGCAAACACCAGGTACCTCTGCATACACTGAAACCAGGTTCCCCATTATTTCAACCTTCTTTATTATGGTAGAAACCTAGACCACCAGGACTTCTGAGACACCCCAACGAGTATGAAGTCACCACCATGCCACCACCTCACCTCTTCACTCGCTACCTTTACAGCTCCCACACCATACTTACAGCTCAGTTACCTCTGGATCATGTCACCCGTATGTCACAGAGTTGGAAGTCCTCTTGGATCCCTTCTCACAAGCACGTCAAACATCAGAATGCAACACCACGTGAAAGGCCTATACATCTAGACTCTATGGATGACTTCTGAATACGTGAGCAATGTAAAGTCCCTGAGTTACACATCACCTTACAGCACTTCCCCAGATCTCACTGCGTGCTTTGCAAGTTCGCGCTGTTCTCCCTAGCACCAGTGAGTGACCTCAGGAGGCATGCCACTCTTTTGTGTGCAGGACAGATTTTGGCAACAGGTATTAGGGTAGCACCTCACCAAATCGGAGGCAAACAGCATACAGGTCTCCCTAAAGCTTCCTTCAGGTATTTGTCACTGCTGCTGCCCACTTTTAAAGACATTCTGGTATTTCAGATTAAGCAAGGAACTTGCCCCTTAGAGGCAGCTGTCAACAAGTAGTGATAGAGCACCAAACAAATATCAAATGTAACTTGTAAACATCAGTAACTTGGGGGTAGCTTCAAACAACATGAATAACAGAGACAACTTGCAATTCAGAAATAGCCTTTTGTCATGAAGTCTTTATGGCTTGACAGAAAGAAAGTTAGATTTGTTTTTGAAATAGTTAGTGCAATTTTTATTTGAGAGGTCAGCTATAAAGAAGAGTTAAACAGATGAATCCAGTATGACACCTCAGCTTCAAAGTTGTTTCTTAAACCTGATCTGAAATATGGCACTGGGCAGCTTCCTAGGGTCAAGGCATTTGTAATCTCAGAAAAAAGAAAAAAAAACAGAAAAAAAACTCAGCTTCCCCCAAGGGAGAGTGGGGTGAGGGTTAAGTTCTGTAAGGGATAATTTGTACTCCATATAAAACAGAGGAAGGAAAGCTTAGCAGCACCAAAACTGCAGCTGTGTTCTTGGCCAGTACCTCTGCAATCCCAACATACAACTTGATCTAATACAAAATTCGTTTGGAAAAGTCAATGAAGGAAGGAAAAGTACTCAGCCTCATTAAAGAGATGTAATGCAGCATTTGAGAACAGTTTGTGAAACTCATCCTTTCCTGGAGATTCAGAGTCCTGTAAAGTAACTGTGAGCTTTTACTGCTACTAACAGTGTTCTCCAATGCTCTCTGAATTTAGATCTTCCTTTCACATTGTATGCAAAGCAAGAATGGGCATCCAGGCTTTCACCCAAGGTCAAAAAAAAAAAAAAATTGCTTTCCTTGACACTGATAATGGTGGATTATGGAGAATTTTTCTTTAAATAGCATATGCCTTCTCTGGAAGTGGCACGATGAAGAATTAGTCTTTAAAATAGCACACAGATTTGTGGAATCAGAAGTCAAGCTTCAACGTGCTCTCCAGGTCTTTGACTTTTCTCTGGGTTATTCATTCTCTGATTTAGGAGACACCACAAAGTGCTGGCACCACCGTTTCCTTGCACTTATTGCTTTCACAAGCTCTATTCATTCCAAGCACACCTAGCTCGCTAAGGCTGCTTTGCCCTTCTCCCTCATTTCTCTTCCAGTACGAGGAGCTCCCATTAACACTAATGGGGAGTCACCGTTATGTGCACACAGGACATCACAGACCTTTTAAGGCTATACGGCTGACCAACAGAAACAGAAAAATACACACACGTAACTGAAATTCTCTTCCATTTAGCAAATAGCACTGAGTTTTAACTGAGGCTCTTCAAACCATTACCCTTATGTCCTTATATCCGCCTTCTCCCTCTACCCCTTTAATTTACGGGGAAGACTCACTGTGCTTCCCTAAGCAAAACAAAAGATCACATCATTTGCTCCATAGACCAAAAGGTAAAAAAAAAAAAAAAAAAGGACAAACTGGTTCACAGTTAACCATAAATAAAAGTGCAATAAGTGTTCAAGTAGAGTGTAGAGTTTAAGCAAGCTGTACAACCACATTTGGCATAGTCATCTTTTATAGGCTCTGCGTGGGTCCCTCCCGTTACTGACAGCAGGGGGAAGAGGCTGAACACTGTTAGCTGCTGCTGGATTTACAGGTCCTCGTCCATTGCCTCTCCCACTACCTGCATAAGAGTGGCCATGATTATACGTAAATGGGAATCCACTTGATTCAGGTCCAGTTTGTAAACCATTTCCTAAAAAGACAGAAAAGAGGTCATCACAAGTTCCATTGAATGAAATCACCGCTTCCCTACCCATGTTTAACAACAGGGAGCCATCAGCAAACCCTGAGCACTAGAAAAAGTCCCTCTGGCATTCCCAAGACCCCAGCTGCAGCCTACCTGCTCCCCTAATCCCTTCCCCCCACCTCCAACAAAAACAAGAAGGGCCACAGGGAGTTGCACGCTAATTCCCTGCACAGCAGAGACAGGAGTCTAATAAAAACAGACTGATGCTTTCAGGAACATGCTCTAGCTCGTAGGTCACACCGCCAGGATGTTCCAGAAATATGCAGGGCAGAAGTCAAGTAGAAACGAGCAAAAGACAATCAAGCTGCACGTAGCTTATTGCATCTTTCCCTGCGAGCAGGCAGAAACAGAAAGCTGTCTTGTGAGGCCCAGTCACAGGAGCAAGTCAGCTAGTGCTAAGCCCTCGTGAACGTGAGGTCAGCACAAACAAAGCTGCCCAAAACCCACCACCCAGACACTGAGGAGGTGCCTGCACACCAGCTGGGCTAAAAGCCCACTCGCCTCACCCTGGAAAAGGAAAGGCAGAACTCTTTGAGCAAATTTTTGCTCAAAATTCCTTTGCTCTATTCTCAAAGGAACACAGAGGGCTCCTTATTAAAATAAGAAGCGATCATCGTGTTGCTGAAGAGGAACCAGTCACTGAACAGAAGTGACATGGAGCTTTCCAGCAGCACGTCACGCATCAGTTTATCAGTTTGCTGCCATCCACCAGCAAAACTCAGCTGCAAAACACCAGGCACTGAGGCTGGGCATTGTGTAGGCAGGCCACAAGTAAGGCTCCCTCTGAGCTTACACCCACTCAAGCCTTTGAAGCAACTTCTTATTAAACATTAAAGCTTAAATAGGATATCACAGAGCCATGCAGTCAGGTCAGATATTAGAATTCAGATTACCTGCACTTCTATCTATTTTGAGGAGCTAACCTGGCAGAAAAGCCATGGTAACAGGCGAGATTAAAGAAGGCATTTTTAAGACCAAGGTCTCAGGTGGTTTAAAAAATAAATGGCTCCTGCAACACCACTTTATAAACAGAATTTCAAGTGTTGCAAGAACTCTTTGAAAGCATCAGAGCAACCTAGGATTACTCAAGTCTTTTTACATGACACAGACACTATGAATATTTTTCTTCCTCTTCTTGGGGACAAAACCTGAAACCATTATTCAGGAAGTGTTCGTGTTTCTGCTTGCAGATTCATGCCCCCAAGTGAAAACCCTTTTTAGAGTAGGCTCGTACCCCACAGTGTCAAAATTCATCTTATTTAAGACAAATTTATTTTCATTCCCATTAACTGTTTCTTACACTTTCACCTCCACAAAATGAAAGAGACTTACCCAGTGGCCCGAATGTACAAGAACCCATATTACTTGATGCAGAACTATTATTCTGTTCACCTTGTGCCTTCAGAGAAATGTGAAAAAGAGACATGGGTCAGAAAGAAGTTGCAAATATCCACAGAAAGGGATTTTTCTCCTGTGTTCTTATTGCGGCTCTACACAGAATTTATTTGCTATGCTAATTATTTGCTTTTATTTCTGTATCATTTCAAATCCCTTTTTCCAGACGGGACTTATCTTATCATGGCCTAGTGTGAAGTATTCAGAACAAAGAGCACTTTATAGCTGAAGTCTCAGACAAGTTTAACATACCAGTTTGTTCTGTCCAATGTGTTCTGAGTTGGGCTCACTGAAGTTTGGCACTTCTGAGTACACCATGCAGAACCTGAGAAGAAATCAGTATGATGATGAAGTTCTAGAGCCGTGCGTAAAGTTCTCAGCTCTGCAACTCCAGGAATGTACATTCTGCACGTATCCCACCACCAAGGAGTCACTAACCCAGAGCTCACACCTCGGCCTCTCCCATCTACACAATCTCGTCCAGCACCCACTCACAAGGTCGGGTGAGGCACAGAGTCACCCAGCCTGCTCCCAGTTACAGCTGCGTTAGATCTCGAGGGAAAACAAATACTCCCACACGCTCCTGTGTTAACAGCCAGCTCCATTACCATAGCACAGAGGAGCATGAAACGAGGGATGAAATTCAAAGCATCCTGTTGTGCTTCCAGGGAGTCCTAAGGAACAGGCCCAACGACCAACCACATGGAAGTAGCAACGACACCACCAAAGAAAACATGGTCATCCCTTAAAATCCAGCTGAGCACAGGGCATCTTTGAACTATGTTAAGGGGCCACCCCACAGCACTGCTTCCCTCGTGACTACGAGGCCTCTTACAGCACTGTGGGAAGTGGAAATTCTCTTCTGGTTAGAAAAAGGTTGCTGCTTCCCCTGTTGCCTGTCAAGTATGTTACTCATGCTTGTTCTTAGTCAAGAAAAGTCACCGCCTCGCTCTGTGGGCAGTTTAAAGGAGGTTTAATGAGGCTTGCTTCTGTTTAGATATGATTCACTGAAGCTGCCTTTGTCTTCTTTACACTGGTTGTCTCTCAAGCATGAGACAGACACAGGGTTTCCACCGAAGTGGTTATTCAACCTGAGGTCTAAGCAAGCAGCGCAGACTAAGTCCCTCGTCATTCACCCACTTCCCCACCAGCACCTCCAGCTAATCCAGGCCTGTGCCGTGACAGAGGCTGATTTACCTCGATATGACTAAAATCCTTGGGGGACTGGAGCTCATTGCCACACCGGGTGGGAACTCACATCACAGGTGCCTGCACGGTGCCTATCCACAGCCGATCAGCACCTTTTTGCTGACCCAGCTTCTGTTTAATGGGAGCCACCCCGGCCTGTACTTACCGCGATGCTCTGCTGAGAGCAGGACAGAACACCACAAGTAGCAGCAGGCGATACTTACTCCCCAATTTTATGCAGCTCGCCTCCTCGCCCTGTGTAAAGCGTCAGGCATCCTTTCCACAGAGATGCATACCTGGCCAAAGCAAGGAGAAGAAAAATCAGTCTTAGAGAATAAAAAGCAAGCAGAAACATGCCATCAAAGGTTAAGGAATACTCCCTATCAGAATTAATGGGCTAAAAACAACTCCCAGGGATCTCAAGAGCAGCTTTAGTGCATTAGATTACAGATTCCCATGTTTTACTTCTAGCAAAAGGTACTGGAAGCTTGGCTGAACCCTTTGGGAATTCCAGGAAACCAGCCAGGTATTCTGAGACCTGATGCTCTTTCCCGGGCTGGAGCAAACCTTGCGACTCCTCCTGCAGAAGAAAGGCACTTCGCCAACAGCAGTAACAGCAGTACCCACGGTACCACTGACTACACCTCTCAGGTCTGGGGCTTACCACGCTTCCAGCAGCAGCCAGGAGGAATTCTCTTTGTTCACTGGAGGATACTGCTACTGAGTGTGTGCAATAGGAAGCGTTGGCTTTTTTAGAACAGGTCCTTACCACGTTTGCTTTTTGGTTTTGTTTTTTTCAAGGTACAAGTTTGACCACTGCGTCCCAAGTGACATCAGAAATATCATTTCTGGATTGCAGAAACACTCACAAGGCAGAGCACGAGGGCACTCTTACTCTTTATGGTGGTTCTTTTTCTCCAGGCACTGGAATTTGAGTTATACGAAGCCTTCCATGGAGTTTTCCCTCCATGGAAGAGCATCACGTAAGAGAAGTGTCGCAAAATGCACACTGGGAGCGCAGATGCAGTGCGAGGGAGCTAACAGGAACATGGGCGTGTTGATCCTGCAAAGGAAGCTCCAGACATTCCACTGTCAGGAGTCACCGATAACCTCGACGAGTCACCACTTCCTCGTGCTCCAGGTCTCTATGAAATGCAGATAACAAGCCCTTCTCTTGCCCTTTGCCTTATCACCGAGCACATCTCAGTTTTCCATCCTGAAGCAAGATTAATGCTCTTCACCTCATAATGCCACCTTCCACTCTAAAGATGATCCCCTCTATGCTTAGCCCTTGGTAACGAGCTAGCTGGACAGTCTGGTGACAGAGCCCCGAGGAAAGCAGGAACGAGCAAGAGATGCAGAGCATTTGTTTACTGGGACGAGACCCAGCAAATCATGATAATCTCCAGCACAAAGTTATTCCAGGTATGTAGGCATTTGTTTTTGCTTCAGAAGGAGCTGGTTGTAACACACTGAACTCAGTATTTCTAAATTCCAAGTTCGTAACTGCAGCAGCTTCCTGTAAATGAGTTAGTCAGCCCATGACAAAAGTCAGCAAGCGTCTGCTTTTGAGGAGGAATGCATCTAATGGCTTCAAATTTAGCAGAAGAATGGGGTAATTACACACAGGACCTAACTACACTTTACTACTTGCAGGAGTAGGCACTTGAAAGTCAGATTAACCTACCAGAAAACATCAAGATCTACCTGCCTTTCAAAGGCAACATCCCACCTTGAATCCTGAGTTAAATTTAGATCTGTGCTCAGAGAACCCTGTGTGAGGGCATTTTCTTAATAGAAGAGCCAAAGCAGAACAGACTTAGCTTTTGCCATTACACAGTCCTAAGCAAGTCTGTAATTCACAGAAACGAAGGCATGACTTGGCCACCCTCAAATCCTGGTGTCAGCTCCTCGATTTAATTCATACAAGCCAAGCTCTGCTTCTGACACGGAGATGGCACAACCCTCCCTTTGGTAGCACCAAACTAACAAAGCAGCCACAGTCAGGCAGCCGCAGAGCAGAGCGCAGCACGGCTGCTGAGGAGTAGCACAGTTTGTTTCAACGCCAGCTCCACACAAGGCCTTGTGCTGGCCCAGAGCCCTGCTTTCGTTCTGCATGTTTCAGCGCTCCACGTGTTCTCCACGCAAGCAGGCTTCCCCAAAACCTCCTCCCTCGGAGGAGTCAGCAAGCTTCATAAAGATATTTGCATAGGAGGAAGCAGCTGTAGTCTTGGTAGCAAGGGTCATCCAGTTTCACTCCAAAAGCAGGAATTACACTCGAATGAACCACCACAAGAGCTCAGTTAGCAGCTACACCGAGTCACCTTTTACCCAGTTCTTCATAGAAACAAATTAAAAGGACCTGTGCTTGTTGTAGCACCATCTCCTGCAGGGCTGTAGGCCAGAGCAATACACCTTTAAGTGTAAACTGACATGAACTCACATGAAATCAACTATCACTTTGCTACTGACAAAGTACCATGGAAAAGTATTTTTAAACTCTGTTTTAAGCTGGTGTATGTTCTCTCAGCTAAGAAACATAATGTGGTTGTTTTTTTAAGTTAAACTGGCTCTCTGTGATAAACCCAATTGCGCTTAATGAAGCTCTACAGCCTAGCCCTAGTATGAATTTTTACAGTGAATTTGAGAGGGTTCCCCTCTGCCTGTCATTTCAGTTAAATCCACTGCAATCAAAAGCAACTTTCCTGTGTTGCAGGGACATTAATTATTCCCTCCTTTCATTAAGGAGCTGACTGCTAGAGTAAAGGACTAGCTATTAAAAAAAGAACATGCTTTTCCCTGCCCTGCTTGATTTACAGATGAGGAGTGACTGTTGCACATTCCCCCCTCCTACAGGGGAGCCGTCTCCTAAGGAGCTTTTTTAAAGCCAAACTAAGCCTGTGAAACACCAGCTCCCCATTACAAGCACAAGCCCTTCCTACACACCCACCAGAGCACACGTTTGCACGAGGCACGTTCTGGGGCGGAGGAGCCTGCTTGAATTTGCCAAGTGACCTCAGGGAGCTGCCTCCAGAGCAAGGAGCCGGTCCAAGCAGGGCAAGCTGTGTCATCTGTGTCTTTCCACCCCAAAACCTTGGCTTGCGTGCCACAGAGCTCCCCAGGACTGGGGGTGACGGCCCGGGGGGGGGTCCGTGCTGCCGGGCAGCGGCCCCCCAGGCCCCTACGCACCCTTTGGTCAGGCGGATGATGTCCCCAGGCTGGATGAGGCCGCCGATCTCGTCCCAGACGGAGATGGTGATGCTGCCCGTCTTGTCGGCCACCTTGCACGACCTCACCTCGTGCCCGTCCTTCGTCTTGGTGACTCGCCCTGCGGGGGGGAAGCACAGCCGGGCTGGGAGCAGGGCTGGGAGGCTGCACAGCCCCCCCGGCACCACGGCTGGGCCTCGGGCACGGCCCTGAAGGTGGGGGGGGGGGGGGGCCCGGCTCCCACACACGGCCCCGGGCCCCCCCCAGCCCCCCCGGGCCACGCGTGGGCAGCCCGGGGCGTGTGCGGGGCGGCGTGCCGGGCGCCACTTACCGATCTCCAGCACAATAAAGACGACATTTAGGTTTTTCAGTCCGGGTTTTATGTCTTTTATGAAGAGGTACGCGTCGCTCGCCGCGCTCATGCTGCGGCCGGCGGGGGGGACGGGGCCGGCGGGGCGGGCCGAGCCCGCATCCCGCGGGGCAGCGGCAGCGCAGGGCCGGGCGGGGGTCGGGGCGCCGGCAGCCCTCACACGGGGACGGGGACACGGGCACCGAGGGCCGCTCGCTGACCGGGGGCCGCTCCCCCGCCGCCCACCGCCCCCTCTGCTCCCCAGACGCGGCAGCGCCACCCGCCCGCCGCCCGCTGCCGCCGGCACTGAGGCGAGCATGTGCTCCGCGCCCGCTTTTATAGCGCCCGGCCGCTACCACGCCAGGCGCCGGGGGGGGGGGAGGCAGGAGAAGGGGGGGGGATTGCGATGGAACCGTCCGAGGCACGCGGAGCAGCGCCATTGGGCCGCGCCGCCGCCATTTGCTGCTGAGGGGGGGGGAGGAGGAGAAGGGGGGGGAGCCATGATGGCGGCGGGGGGCGTGAGGTGGATTGTCCTGGGCGCGGTGCTTAAAAATAAAACGCTTTGGGCTCTTTGGAGGTCTGGTTGTAACACTGTAACGCTAATCACGTCATGACATCGAAATACAAGTCACATCATTACCTCAAAATACAAAATCAAAATACATCATGACATCAAAACACATCGTTTTGGTATTCATTTTTACGCTGAGGGTTGCCCAAAACTGTGTGGGGTTGCCCAGAGGGGTTGCTGAGTGCCCATCCACAGAGGAACACGAAGCTCAGCTGGAGATGCTCCTTGGCAACCCGCTCCAGCTCACCCTGCCTGAGGAGGGCTGGCCTGGGCAATGCGAGGGGTCCCTGCCAACTCCAACAACTCTGTGTTTCAACCAAAAAATTCCTATCTGGCTTCTCCAGTGCCAAAAGAGACCCAGAGCTCTGCTAAACTTGGTGCATGAAGTAGGAAAACAAGGGCACAAACTCGCTCTGTATCCATAAGGGGCTGGGGCTAAGCTGGGAAGACAGAACTGGCCACCTCTTATCTGCCAAGGAGATACACATTCCTTTCAGATCCACTTTAAGGCAGTATTTACAGTGTCTGTTCTTGCACTGATGAACGATTTTGCTCTGTTTGTCTCACAAAGAGACATTTAAAATCTTAACTCATATTTTTTTCAATTGTCATTCCAATTGCCAGCCCCTGAGAATGACTTTGATATTATCTGGCGGTGATTGAATGATTCCCATTTGCCATGAAGGTGACCTGCAAAGCAAACCACTGCTTCTTTATGATGTTTAAAGAAACCAGAATTATATATATTTATTTTTTTTATATTTTTTTTCCTAGCGTCATTTTTCCTGCTTCTTTTTTAACCTTAGGACGATAAGGCTACCTAGTTGCATCTGCCGGCAGTGGAAGCACCAGCTTTCTGACCTCCTTACTGGAGATGTCGTCAGCCTTCCGCAAACAGCATGAGCACAGAAGGTGCTGATGAGGTGTATCTTCAGGCACAAGACCCTCCAGAAGACTCCCAAATACTCAGGAACAACAAGTTGGCCAAAAAAGAAGCCCAGAAGCCAGGACAGCATTATGCAATGGGATGGGAGAAGAGAGAGATGTATTGTCAGTATCTAGGACTCCTGCAATAAGCTGGTCTTAAAAATATTGATGAGCCCTCACTGCACGAGTGGGTCACGCCAAAGAGGCAGCACCAAAACTGTGCTTGTGCCCTTCATGGGGTATCTGGTAAAGTATGTGACTGAAGCCAAAGCAGGAACCTTTCCATCACAGAGGGTCTTGAATGTGTGTGCCGCCCAGCCAGTGCTGTCCCCAAACAAGTCAAATTTTGCCTGTAATGAATTCTACAGCAGGGGTCCAGTGATGAAGCTGAATCCTCTTCCAAGCTCATTTGCTTGCTGCAGAACATTCTTCTGCGTGCAAGATAGGAGTGTTTGTAGGCTAAGATTCACGGGGAGGTTTCAGTCCAAAGCAAAATCAGGGTTGAGTTATTAAAAGAGTTCTCAGCAGTCGTGTATCTGGCAAAAATCCCATGCATCTCAACAGGACTGTGATTTCACCCTCTGGCTTTAATGGAGTTATGCCAGCAGAGAAATTGGTCCAAACCCCCCGCTTCCTTTCAGTTGATTGGTATTCAGAGCTACTGGAGTCCCCAAGTAGGTCTTCCTGCAAGAAATCTGCCAGCAAAAGCAAGAGGTGATGCTTAGTGCTTTATTGCACGTAGAGATTAAAAATATACAGAGGCCCCAAAACGCCACCTTTCACCAAGTTTTACTAGGCCATTACCTTACCTCTGACAAGCTCCTAAGTAAAGCTACAGATTCAGTCAGCTGTTTTTTTTTTTTTTTAACATTGATTACACTTCAGCTCCCTGAAGCACGCCCATTTAACAAGCTGGCAGCAGACTCCGGTGTCTTGGTGACTCTGGGAAACAGCAGCTGGGTGCCTTCAGTATCTCCTGAGCTCACGGTATTTGGCCTTCAGGGTCATGATTTCCCTGAGGACATCCCAGAGGAATATGGGTTTAAATTTCCCCCATAGCGACGGGGAGCGTAGGAGCTAGTCTTGTCTTTTCAGCTGGAGATCTGAAAAACCCGTAAGCAACAAGTCCCAAAGATTTATGGGCTTAAAGCCCCCTAACATTCACAATTGCTGTTTCTTGGATCTCCAGTGAGTCTTATAGCAAAAAACAGACCTCACAGCCTTGCTCTTTCCATCTGAGGGGTCTTTACTTGAGGGGTTTAAGAAATGCAGCTGGGGGAGATTAACACTGCAGCCGTGCCAGAATAACCCCACTGTGTCCACAAGGACACCGGTCACAGCCACCCACCCAAGCACGTGGGTCATCTAATGATGACCTTCAAAAGAAACAAATAAAATAAAATAAAATAAAATAAAATAAAATAAAATAAAATAAAATAAAATAAAATAAAATAAAATAAAATAAAATAAAATAAAATAAAATAAAATAAAATAAAATAAAACAAACAAACAACAACAACAAAAAAAAAACAACAAGGGTTTTATGTCCAGGAAGGAGGCTTTGAAGATTTAATTTGGTTTGGATATTTTTTAATGGGGATTTCCCCCTCCCCATTTGCTCGCCTCGGGCATCAGGCCTGCCAATGCAGCACATTTTGAGCATCACTGGCAGCTCAAAGGGGTTTTGTACTGCAGCTCTTACGTTCCCCCCTCCGTTTTATGAGCACGTGTAGCACCAACAATCCTGCCCAGCGGGGGTAAGGAAGGAAACAGCTCCTCCTGAAAGCCACCCGTCTGCGTGAAATGCACGGGTACCGTGAGCAGTCAGCTCTGCTCAGCACCTCTGGGAAGGTCCCGTTTGAAACAAGCCAAGCCAGTCCGGGATATCTTCACACAGGGTATTAAAATAAATAAATAAAGCCTCACTCACAGCGTTAACAGGTTTTGGGGAACCATTTCACTGCAGCTTGGGCGAGTAACGCAACCCAGCTGCTGGCCCTGGCTCCACGCGATGCCACAGAAACCCAGCAGGACACCAGATTGCAGCCTCATGTCATCAGCCACAAAGCAGCCGGTTCCTTTCCCCCTGGCACCGCACGCCTACCAGCAGGTTAACATTCAGAGGCCCGATTTAGGTCTTGCTGCAGTCCCTGGGAGCTCCTCCAGGCACAGCAACGCGGCTGGAGGTGGCATCACCTCATGGGCAACGTGGCTTTTGCCCAGGCTTGGTTCAAAAGCCACATCAGATGTCTCAGTGACTGCAGCTTCACTTTAGGAAAGAGGAGCTCGATTCCTTGCTGGTGGGCAAATCCCAAGGCATCAGACGTTGTCATGGCTTGTGTGGAGCATTTCTGCTTTTGTAAAACCTCTTGCCATGAAACAGCGATCACTTCTCTTCTGCTGCATCTCCTCAACCAGTAACAGAAGTGAGTGACATTAAAATAGCAGCTACTGTCTGTGTGTTGTGCAGCAAGTCACACCGTTCCCTTCCTGGTGCTTTTGATTATATAAAGGAGAACTAAAAATTTGATTAATCTGTGGACTCATTTTTTCTCTTTGTAACCACAAAGACACTGGTGCCAAGGACACTTCTTCCTGCTGAGGTTGTAGTTAAACATTTCTGAGAGTTTCATGTTTACTGCATGGTGGTATTGCAGAAGACAATAAAATACTTTTTTTTTTTCTGAAAAAAAGCTTAAAAAAAAGCTTTTTTTTTCAGAAAAAAAAAAAAGGTAATTAATTATTGAAATTAAGCTTAAAATTCAAATGTAGCTGGGGGACTAAAAATTTCTCAAGGTTGATCAGTTTTCAATTACATTATCTAGCAGTGCCATAGCTTCATTAAGTTCTCCACTCAAGCTAGATTTTTCATACATAATACTGAAATCTTAATGTACACACACATATTTTGTATTAAGATGTTTCAAGCTTTTTTTTTTTTTTTTTTTTTGTAAGTATAAAGGAAGAACTTGAGTCCAACTGTTTTAAGTAAGTCACCTCTAATGTATGCAGATATTGGCTTCCACCTGTGTCCAGCACCTTGAGTCCCAGGCTGAAGTAATGGCAATGCCCACAGCGAAAGAAGGGGATGCTCCTAAAGCAGCAACGCATGAAGGCAACTTGTAGAAGGCTCCAGGAGATGGTTAACTGGCCGAGCTTTTGCTGGGCAGGTGACCGTGAACACAGAGCAGGGTTCTTGCCGTGCTGGTTTGTTTCAGACAAAGAAGGCTTTAGGGTAATCAGAATCTTTCATCTCTTTGTCTTGCTTCTATACTCTGGCTTCAGCGTGAAAGATTAAAGCCAATACACGTTTATTGCCAACATTTTCTCTTACTCCTACAGCAGTGGCTTTCCTCCTGCTGGGTTCTCTGATTTGTCCTGCACCAAGCGTTGTTGCAGTAAGTTACAGTACAGGTTTGCTCCACACATTATTTTTCTTTTGAGTGTCATCTTCATTCCTGCGTGCTAAGACTACTGTCTCGTGTATTGTTAACATATTGGGTAAACTAAAATGAAATCCTAGAAGAACAGTTTACTCATCTCACAATACTGACGAAATTAATCATATTTTATAGCTACGTAGCATCTCCCACTGGGCACAATCCAGGCATGGTATCAATAAAATATCAATTTAACCTCTTGAAATGGTTGCAGGTTGCTGAATATTATTCTTGGTTAACAGGTGGGGAGATATTAAGGCAGTAAGAAAAGCGAGTGCCTTCTCAGCGTGGGACACGTTAGGCTGGGGAGTGAAACCTGCAGTTCCCCCATTGTATCGCAGTGCTTGCTGCTTCTTCCCAAAAGAAGCAAATAGCAAACCAGGAAAAAGATTTCACCACCAGAGCAGCGGGAATATGCTTCACTCCCTGATGCAAAGTATTCTCCTGTGGTATCTTCAAAGCATTGTACAGCTCTGGGTAAAGTCAGGCCACCTCTCCCGTGTGCTCTCACCCATGGAGACCGACTGGGAAGGTCCTTACAGGCCCCTGCACGTGTCTGTGGAAAGTCTCCCATTCTGTAGGGTCATCAGGAGGCACGCCACCCTCTTCATTATCCACACGGTTATTTAGTCATCAGTCTCGTCTGACCGAGCTTCAGTTGCCGTGATACAGCATGAAGAGATGGGAAAGCCACAATCGCACACTCCAATAATCCCCTGAATGAGTCTGAGCCCAGGCATCACCAGATGCCACGTGAAAGGCACACGTTGCGACCACCCCTGCCTTCGCTGGGCTTTCTGACATTAATTTGTGCAGCCTGAAATTCAATACCTTTCATTCTCACAGCCAGTTTGTGAGAAAAGCCGCTGTTGGCAAAGGCTGAGGTGTGCCCTGCTGCCTCCCGAAGCCTCCTCGCTGCACCCAGGCCTGGCGGATCCTGGCTGAGCCGCCGAGCTCCCGGCTGGAGGAGGCACCTGCCCTCAGCTTCCCTGGCAGAAGGAAAACCTTCCCTCCTGGTACAGCAATTCCTTTCGTAGCTGCCCCACAGCGTGTTTATCCCGCAGTCAGAAGGGAAACCCACGTGCCGTGCCTGTGCTGGCGACCCCCCGGCACCGCCAGCAGCGAATGTAAACTGCAGCCTGACCTCCCGGGCCCATAAATCCCCTCGCCCCGCATCGCGCTCGGCTGTTTTAGTTTTCCTAGGATTCCACAGATGCCGAAAGCAATCTGGGTTTACATTAAATACAGGCAGGTCAAAAACACTCCGCCCAAGCCAAGAGCGCTGCTGGGAGCAGCAGGGAGGGCAGCAGCAGGGACAGAGCAGAGAGCCGTCTCCCCGCGGCCTCCAGCAGCAGCATTTTTAGACCCAGCCGTGCCTGCCAGCGGAGATTTCCATGCCTGCGGGTTGCCACGGACAACCAGGGGCTGCTGAAGTGTCTCGCCGAGCAGAGCCCTACCCCGGTGTGCACAGGGAGAGCGCCCGGCGTGTGTCCCACCGAGGCACCCATCGGGAGGTGGCAACGCTGGCACCGCAGCCGGAGGGGTCACTTTGCTGTCAAAGCAATCCCTTGGGTGACCATCCAAAACCTGGGTGCTCTGGAAAACCCTGTCCCCAGCGTGGCACTCCTCGTGCTGTGCTCCCTCTGGGATGCCAGTACTGCTGCCTGAATTTCGGGTGAGGGACACGAGGCAGAGGAACTTGGAGCCCCTCCCGGTAGATGTTGCTTATCCTTTCTCCATCTAAACCCAGTGCATGTCCTCCTCTCCCTCAGCAGATCTGCAGAGAGCCAGGTGATTTATCTTCCCAGCGACACAGCCGCGGAGAGCACACCTCCCTGATTAATGAAGTTTTCTACCCGAGGACTTGGTTACATTGCAGCAGACAATGAGAAATGCGATCACTGCTAATACGGCATTGACACAAACGCCGATGATGTAAGGCAAGCAATATCCTCCTGAATCAAGAGTCCCTTCCATCATTACTATTTCTGTCTGCTTCTACCATTTTAATAAGCTGGTGCTCTGTGCATTACCAAAACACCCCCAGCTAAAGCCACCTAGGGACAAAATCATTTTTTGTGTAACTCTTGATGAAACAGGAGGCACCTTTACCAAAACAGCTGTCGTGTGTTGACGTAGCCCTGTTATCAGTTAAGCACACAAAGCTCGAGCCCCAGCCTCCAGTCAGCTGATGCCTTTACCTCAGCGATGACAAATCAGTTTATTTTATCCACATCAAATACAGTGGGAAGAGGAACGATGGCTTTTTGTCTCCCTGGGTTCTTCCAAGCCCCAGATCTCAGAGGGCTTCCAGCCTGGGAGGTGGAAGTGGGCTGATGGAGAACCCACTGCTGAGCACCTGATTACACTCACTGAGGTATCATTACATTTCTCTATCTTCAGGGAGGAATTAGCTCAGTTTTGGACACAAAACTGTGCCTCTTACTTCAGTAAGGATTGGAGGAATGGGCAAGACCTGAGGAGCTGAGTTTCTAGGGGTTTGGAGGAGAGTTCTTAGTGGTGTCCATGAAACAACTACAGTCCTTACGCTCAGTACAGGGGTCGCGTAAGAAATTATAACAAGCCTTAAAGCTGATCACATTTCTGTACCAAAAAAAAAAAGAGAGAGAGAAGCAGGTGTCTGGACAGGAGCAGGAGGCAACAGAGAGAGGAGCGTTGTGGTCAGATGGCAAAGTTCACACGTGGGACTGAACTTTATACCAATGATTCAGGAAGAGAGAGCACAGCCCAGGCAAAACAAACAGAGAAAACATGCCCGGGTAAGAGCTGGAGTGGATGAAAACGAACTTTAAGAGCTAACGGTTAATGAAACAGCAACAAATCAATTTGTCTTAAAACATTAAAAGCAGGAAGTCCACAAAGGCATTTGCAGGGAACCTAATCACAGAAGGGCAGACAACAGAGCAAGTAGGAGGTGTAAAAGAACCGAGAGGCAGCCAAGGCGTATCACCACGGCTGTCCTGCTGCAGGAGAAGCAGAATGAAGTAGTGATGGAGCTGGGGTGTGAAAAGAGCACCCAGAACAAGCTGATAAAATCACAGGACTGGATGGCTTTCGTTGAAATGTCATTTCTCACGCTGCTGCAAGTTTGCTTACTGCTACATCTGCAGATTGGGAATGCCTTAGCTGAAAATATAGCAGGCCAGTGGTAGGAAGCTGAAGCGTTTGAACAAATGAGTGAACCACTCATGTTCAGGGCATCAACTCAGCTAAAACTGTCCTCTTCTGCAGACATTATGGCCTCTGGCTTCTTTCAGCTTATAAACACGTTGTATCTTCTGCTCTGCAGTTACTTAGGTGGTCATTTCTTTCTTCTGTAACACCTAGGCATTCGCACAACCCAGCATTACCACAGATTTATTATTTAGGGATGACGGCAACTTTAAAAGTAGTATTTAAATGAAGAAACTGTCTCACTAACAAGAACAATTTGATATGTGCTAGCAGGATCAACGAGTAAAAAGGATGCATCTGTCTCAGAAAACGCACGTGGCCAGATTTTGGAGATCTGGACCCAATTGTTCAACACCTGAAGCAAGACATTTGACAGCAGGATCGATGAAATTGTTAGTTGTATCCAAGCCTCAAGAAGAGAGGAACACCAAAGTCATGCAACAGCACTGGGGGAAAGAGCATGGCTAACAGGGCATCTGTAACAGCAGCTGGGATTCGCGTTTACACTTGTATTGATGGACTCAGACATATTACAAGGAGCATTCTTAATGTACACATATTGCTGTGCCTTCAAAGTATAGGCATGCAAAATACAAAAAAAAAAAAAACAAAACAAAACAAAAAAAAAACTGGTCATACTCTCTTTGTGGGCTGGAAAGAGAAATAAATCCAGAGACATTCACTACCACATATAGGGTGAAAAAAGAACAAAACACAAACAACTTAAAAATATTTACGCCTCCAATAAATCTTAAATTATAATAGTAAAGCAAGAAAGATCTGTCCTCATCTGAGAGGATCCCTCTAGCATCAAGCACGCACACAGTCTCCGGTGCAGGAAGCCTGCAGAGCGCTGGAGTGCGGTTTGTTGGCAGACCGTGTATTGATCGCATCTCGCAAACAGCACAGACAAGCAGTGGGATAACAGAAATGTGTTTCTAGGTCAGTGCTGCTTGTCAGAACATCTTGAGCCCTGCAGTCACCTGGATGACTCTGACCCCGTGCCGTGGTGCTCCTGGCTTCATCAGGAAACACCACGGCCCCCATCACAAAGCCTCTTTCTTCCAGACAAGAGCTCACAGAGGTTAGCTGAAATCAGCTCGCAAGCACAAGTTTGCAGTGTCTCATCACCACTGAACGTTTCCCAGGCGACACCAGTGACACACAGCACCCAGAGTTTCTCCTGAGCTTCCTATCCCTGTTGTAACACAAACACAAAGCTGCTGAGCAGGTGATGTGTTCAAAATGAGTGCTGGAGGACACGGCTTCTGATCAGAAAAGGACTGGTTTTCCCCAAAAAAAGTGGTCTTGCTGACCTATTACATTATATTTCAGTGTTATATTTCAATGTCTATTATATTTCAGCGTTACTATGGACTTGACATTTCATAGATGTCAACAATATCTTCACTATGTCCCCTCTAAGACCATCGGTGGCTGCATGCAGCACCAACAGGACAGTGTCAGTGTAAGCACAGGTTTCTTTTCCAAAAAACAGAAAAACAAGAGCTGAAAAGGGTGTTTTTATTTGTGATATCCACAATAGCTCACTCTAGTTACTCGTGTTACTCGTTACTTACTCGTGTGTGCCCTGTGAAGAAGGTACATGGAGTGCCCTCTGCAGCACAGAACTAGACTGCACTCACTTGGCATGCTCCTCCATCCCTCGCATTATTTTAAGCTGTACATTTAATTTACTCTTCACTTACCCGTTCCTTTCAAATCTAGGAGTGACAGCTTGGCCTTCCAGACATTTATATATCTTTACTTTGGACACTGCTTTGTATTTACTTTCCCTAGAAGAAATAAATGCTCTTTTTCCTTCACCAAACTACTTTAAAACCCCTTCCTTGGTACTCACATTTCTGGTAGGGATGCTCTCGATGCTTCCAATCCTCCAGTCCTTATTCAGTGAGTTAGCATTTGGGAAAACCTCTTCTGAATCACCAGAATTGGCCTGAAAATGAAGTGACAGAGCCTTTATTCACCCCAGACGCAGCAGCAGGTTGCAGTGGCACGATGAGCATTAAATGCTCACCCGTGAAAGCTTTCTCAGCTTACTCTCAGGTATGGAAGTGGGACTTAGCACCTCGCATCCCAGCACTGATCACCCACAGAGACTGCCCTCAGCCTGTTTCTAACACCGTGAAACTCAGGTGTTTGGCAGAAATTTCCCGAGGCACGGCTTCGTGCCACGCACTCCATTGTCACTGCCATGCGTCGCCCTGGGATTTCTGCCTCCGTGAAAGTCTTCCCTGGGGACCTGCTTCTCTGCACAGGGCCCTTCGAACAGAATCCCAAACTCCTTTTCCTCAGCACATAGTTTCCCATCCTATTATATTTATGGCTCTATTCGACTTTCGCCACCAATACGTTTTTTGAGAAAAGAACAGCCCTTGGGGGCAGCTATTTCTTAGAGTTTGCTCACGCCTTAAAATAATTGTGCCAACTTATTAAAAACCCCGCTGACAGAATGATACAATAACCTCTGTGATTTATTTATCTTTCGGTGAGCTTTAAAGAAAGCTACTGCCTCTTTCCAGCTTCACACTGCATTGTCCATCATCAAATGCAGCCCTGCACTCTGATGTTTGCAACACACTACAACAAGACACCGGGCTTTGAATTACATTTATTCTGCCCTTATCTCATTGATTTACTGGTTCCTCAAATATTTGCTTCCTTACGCTATCTTAATTGCAGATTCCTCCTGCTTCTATTTTCTTTCACTGCTATTCTACAGAGAACAACTCTCTTCAAGCAGCACTCTTACGCTCTCTTCCCCATTTTCTGTGTATAGCACCATATCTATTTTTTTTCCATTGCTTTAGCCTTTAAAACTTCCAAATAGAAGATTTCAAGGACATCAAAAACAACTGGATTCCACAGTCTTTTTTTTCTTTTTTCCCCTCCCAAGGCAGCATTGCCATCTGAAGGTACAAGCAAAACAGTCACTGGAGGTACCAGCATTCCTAAGTGTACCTCCTGTGTTGCTCAGGATTTTTTGGATAACTTTGCATGCAAGGCAAAGGGCCTATTAGTTGTGTTTTTTTTTTTTTTAACATTTTCTGATCAATGTGCCTGGAGATGTGGCCAAGATGTCACCAGCTCCTGGGCTGTTCCTGCTGCCGTAGCTTGGGCCACCATCTCAACGTGCCACTGGTGTAACGAAAATCAGAGCCTGGCCCAAAGCAGTACTTCATACGCCCCAAATTCAGCAGCTCAGGTTTCCAAGGGCATCGAAGTACCTGTGGTTCCCTCTGTCCAAATCAGCCTCAGAGGGCACTGGTACTTATTTTAGAAGCTGCTGCTCAGAGGAGGCTCTCAGAGGAGAGCAAAGCACGACCAATGTGCCAAAATTGTAAGGAAACGGCACCAAGTGCTTGGAACAAAACAAGCAACCCAAAGCAATGTGCTATTCCAGAGAAACACCAAACTGAAAATGCAATTCCTAAACCTACTGGAGAGGAGGCAGTCGTGCCACGGGGTTGATACAGCTCAATCACATGGGCTAAGAGCTTCCCTTGTAAATCTCTCCTGCACGGTATGGATCTCTTTGATACAGTGGCATTTTGCAGCAAGGCTTTACACAAATTCCAAACATTGCTTTGATCAGTTTATCTCCTCTCAGTTTTCCTATCTTTAAGCATCCCCTGTTTATCCTTAAAAGAGAAAATGGAAATAAAGCACCTGGTTGTCACCACACCATCTCACAGAGCGTGGCAGGGCACTCCTTGTTCTTTCCAAGTATCTTTTAAAGTTCCTGGGACTACCAGCACGTCTGTAACCCTATTGCAAAGCCTCTTATTTCTCAAAAAAAATAGTCATCCCATCAGAAGGGAGTTTAGCCCTTGAGAGCAAGGGAAATCCTCAGGTTTTTCCTCTCCTGCTGTGCACTGGAACAGCTATATCTTGTCATATATTTTTGCTTCAATTAGATCCAAAGAATGCAACTCATAATGACCACAAATAGGAAAACTTTGCCTGAATTTGCAATTAATATTCCAACACCTTATCTTTATTTTTTTTTTTTTTGGTGGATTATAGAAGTTTATTATCACCGTTCCCCCCGGCTTCATTTTATCTGGTACAGTAACATAATCAAAATCCTCCTGCCTCAAACTCTCTATAGCAAATCCTCTCTTTAAACAATTGTTCAATGACTTCCCTCATTTTCAGTTTCTTTGCTGCTGCTTATTATACTAAAAGCCTGGAAACTGAAAAATTGAACTGTAGCAATGGCCATTTTTTCAGCACAGACCAGATCTTTACTTTCTGGGTGTTAATGCTGAAAATATACTTTAAGAGACAAGCCTGTCTGCATGGAAGTGCCTTGCATTCCCATTGTGTTACTGTAAATGCCATTATTATGAAGGAATGATTGACTTTGTTTAATGTACTGTTCAAATAGTCTGCAGAGATGTCTGTGATGCTCGTGTCAGTCTCATGCTTTAATTATAATTTTAATCATCCATGATCTTCCATTTGTTTGCTATAAGCTAATTATTTTTTTCTATCACAAGGCACTAGAATGATGTCTCAGTATTAATCATTTTTATTATTAAGCAGATTTGAATTTTAACTCCTGTTCTGCTCGGTGAGAGCAGAGAACTTTCTATTTCCAAAGCTGCTCCTAAAGACACCCAAAACATTTATTCTCTGCCTCCCTCCCCCTGCACCTAACCAGGACATTGGATCATTTACGTAGATTTGGGCTCACGTTAGCGGTGTCACATCACAGAGCTGATGCAGATCCATAATTACAGGGCAGCGGGGAAATTCAATGCAGCCTACACCAGGTCCCATGGCTCTGGGGACCTCTCAACCCCTTTTCCATGCACTGCGGCCAATAATCCACATCAGATGCCCTTCACAGCTTGCTGTAGATGATATCCTTTCCTCTTAGGCCTTCCCATTCCCATAGGAGGGGAGATGGAAGGTATCCAGGTTGAATAATCTCCTTAAACCACAGGTGGCCTCTTAATTCGATGATTGCCTGCTACGCATACACGGACACTACAAAAAGAGTATGTATGGCACTGAAGCAATGCGTTGCTCAGCTCTGGAGTCCCTTCAGCCCCCTGGAAGCTCTGCGAGGAGCTGGAGGCAGCAGCACTTGTGCAAGGAGGCGCAGAGGCTCCTCGGGGCTGCCGCTGCCTCGCAGCAGGCAGAGGGGGCTGTCTCACCACTGCAGCCTACCCTGCACCTCAGCTTCGCTCCTAACTCCATGCACAGGAACACACGGGGAAACACCAGCCCTGGTAGGAGCTGCCCTGTGCTTGTGAAGGCCTTGCAGAAATGCATTGCTTCTACCTTAAAAACACTGAAACGTGGAATGTCAAAAATAACAGGAAACACTGTTTGCGTAGGATTTGCTTCACTGGCTTCTCGGAAGGAGATTCACAGTTATGTTGTGACAGAAAACGTCTTTCCCCATGCATAAATAGCAGAACACAGCCATCGACTGCTGCGCTAGTGCTGCCTTACAGGAGAACCCCAGCAGCAGAGGCGGCTTCACCTCAAAGGCAGACGAGGAACCTACAGCAGCTCTCGTCTGATGCCTTTGGACATACATCTCCAAAGTGCCAGCAGAGAGATAAGCGTGTGTTTGTCTGCATTTCTGAGAACACATTCAAGTCTGAGTATGGAAACATCTGGAAAACCGTGCTCAGGGCCTGCTGCTCCACACAAACCCTAGCAGGCACACCGAAGCCTCGCCAGCCCTGTGCCAGATGCCCGTTTTGCTGCAGCAGTTATAAGCGGCTGCAACAGAGAGAGAGAAAACAAAGGAAGCCGCTGCTGATTTCAGGAAGCGATACCTGAGGCACAGAGCTTGGCGCCCACAGGCTGCCCGGGCGCACAGCCACCTGCAGCGAAGTGCCAGGTCACCTTGCCGTGCTGCTCAAAAAAAAAAAAACAAGACAAAGGAAGGGGAAAAAATAATAATAATAAAAAAATATCTCCACCTGGTTTTCTTTATCAGTTGTCTTTGGACAGCTGTGCGTGCTGGAGAGCCTGTGGCTGAGCTCCAGGAACAAGCAGGGAAATACCACGTAGAAACAATTAAATATTATTAAAGATCAATCATTTCTCTCCCCATCAAGTTCTTTCTTGGTCGGTAGCTTTGTTATTT
The DNA here is from genome assembly GCF_047663525.1 of Anas platyrhynchos. Lineage (NCBI taxonomy): Eukaryota > Metazoa > Chordata > Aves > Anseriformes > Anatidae > Anas > Anas platyrhynchos. The sequence continues at coordinate 36,465,726 of NC_092593.1, read as the reverse complement.
CACCTCTAAGAGAAAGCCCAGCAGCCGTTTACGCACAGCCTCATCACTGCTGTAAAAGTACCTCAGGAAATAAGCTCGCCAGGCCAAGCAGCGACGGCACAAGGAAAGCATTAGGCTTTCACACGGTGGCATTAAGCAGCCTTCATCCATCCAACACCCAGACACAGAGAGCAGACATTGGGGTGGCTCGGGAAAACCTTGGTGCCACCCCCACAAGGTGCGGTAGGACTCCAGAGGCCTCAGAGAGACCAGGCGGTGGGCCAGCGACCCCAGCCTCTGGCCTGCTCCTCAGATCAGCCAGCCATGAAGACGCAGCCATGAAGCCAGGCTGGCTGTTTCCCCCTGGATGCTGGATGTCTGTCCTGCTCCTCAGAGGATCCAGCCAGAGCTGGGTGTCCACCAGGCAGCAGGACCAGGCCCTGAGGCACGGGCCTGTTTCCACGGGCCCACCAGCGGTGTCAGCCTCATGCAGTTAGGAGGCCGAGCACTCGTACACGCTGCTTCTGGAGAGATGCTGCTGAGCATGAGCCACCCTCTTGACCTTCTGGGTGGATGATTTTCACCCCATTCACCACCAGCTCACCCTCAGAAAATGCTTCTGAACTGTTTTGTTGACCCAAGGGTGACGACAGCCCTCAAGTGACCAAATCAGTCATAGCCTCCACATCATACCCTCAGCACCCACAGCAAAGCTTCTGGATCATGGAAACAACCAAGCCAAATGGCTAAGCTGTAAGGAAAATATTTAAGTTGGAAAAAAAAAGCTCCTTTAGGTTGCCTCTAACACCTGCATAATTTTCTCTTGTTGCCTAATTAACAGCACTACAGCATTTCCTAAATTCAGGAGAGGAAATACCGTAGATATCGGGGCAATGTTAATTACTCACAGACAAAGCCTGTCAGAATTTCAATGGCAATGAAAGTAACACAAGTCCATTCACAGGTGCTGGGAAGAAGCTTCCATCACAGTTCAAAAGAAGTGAAATAAACTTTTATTCCGTCATCGAAAGTGTGGGGCCCTTCAAGCCAGACTTGTCAGCACCCTCGGGGTCATTTACTGTTAAGCGGTGACTGGAAATAGTTAAATACACTTGCCTGAGCTCACTTCCAAGACAGTTTTCCCAACAGCTAGCCTACCTCCATGCCTTCCTGACCTTCTTCAAGAGATTAATTCCAGCTCTTTCTAAGCTGTCCTTGGAGAGGATGTTCTCCAGCATTCCTTCCAAGTGACACTAACGCTGAATCAGATGTGACTTACAGCCATCACTTCCTAGCAGCTCCTCAATTCCTTTTAAAGGCCACCCAGAACAACCACCTTTTTTTTTTTTTTTTTCTTTTCCCTCAGTGGAAGAGTAATTAGCACTTAAACCTTCTACACGTGTGTGCTGAATGCTGTGGTTGTGCGAGCTGCGTGCTCATCAGCTGCCATTTTACACTGCTAATCCAAAAAGATGCAGTCATTTTTCCTCCATGGTCACCTCTACATAACCTTCTTGGCGAGCTTCAGTTTACCTGGTTATTCGCAGCGAAGGGCTTCTGCATCTCAGCTGGCACGGGGGTCACACAGGAAAGATGCTGATCTAGAGCCACCATCATTTCCTTCTGTAGTATCGTAATATCTTTGTTTTCTGCAGAGGTTGTGCTTTCACATTAAATATTGCCTTCCTTTTAATGTTGCTTAGCACGATTTATCTCTATATAAAATGATTACTGCCTTGAAAATACTTTTTTTTTCTAAAAACCAGCAGCCAATTCTTAAAAATGATACCTCAACTTCCTCTTCTCCCTTCGGTGAGCAATGAATTAAAAGCCAGCTCAGGCACAACGTAACGAGCTAACAGCATTTACTCAGCAAGGAGAGGAGAGAAACCTGGAACCACAACAGCACAAACGTTTCTGGGGGGGGGTGCAGCAGAGGGTGGGAGCCCCCGTCTGCCTTTCCCCAGACTACCCCAAGCGTTTGTGGTTGATTGAGCTTACAAACTTGCACAAAACCTTAGCATTTCAGAGCATCCCCTTACACACCTCCTTGCTAATATTTGCCCATTCCCTTCCCTCTGTCCCCAGCCACTCCACTGGTATCAAAGCTTTGTTGTCAGACTCTTCCTTCATGCCCTAGGCTCACAAAACAAACAGCATCTTTTGTTCTTCCCCCCATCCACCCAGAAGACCAGGACACACAGTACGAATGAAAGCACTCACACAAATATCAAGCTAGCAGCAACTCGGTCTCATTTCGTGGCTCTGCTGAAGTGGTGCAACCTATCAAATCATGGCAATCCAGCACCTTAAATCATTCCTTTGGGGTCAAACACATTGCTCACAAATGCTGGACTGCACCTCCAAAATAAACATTAAGTAGGTAGGAAATGTGGTACAAACTTTTTTTTTTTTTGTTTTGTTTAAATCTCTCATTTCAGGGGAAAAAGAAAAATCAAAACTGTTCAGACAATTATTTATGATAGCCTAACATCTTTAAGTAGGAGTGTGAAGGAGGTTGCCAGTCCACAGCTACCTTTCATTAAAATCCTGGAGGTCAGCATGGGAAAAACTATCCTTTAATGACCAGATAAATTATACATACCAATGAAACTTCATCATAAATGAGAATTCTGGGTCGTTGTGTTTTTTCCACAGTTCTCACAGCATCTTTTTCGCCTGTGTAACACACAGTATGTGTGGTTCCTATTTCTTAGGGGAAAAATGGTTTGTTGACTATGACAGGCTGTAATTAGACTGTAATATAAAGCAAGGACGGTGTAATGCTTTGTGTTCACGCACTGTGCATCACAATGGGATGTCATTCCAGGTTGCCTGTTCCTTGTGCCTGCCATAATAACCATCATTAGCAATACAAGTGGGTAAAAGCTCTTTTCTTTGCATATTTTCCTTGCAAAGTCAGCCTACAGGTTCCATAAAAAGACAGTGATATTAGACTGACCCCACCAAGTGTTTGGGATCCACAACGAGCACACTTGTTTTCTTCCTGAGCTAAAGCTAACCCACCACAATGGGTTCTGTGCAAGGACAGCTCCGGTCAATCAGGTGTAACTGCTGGGCTCTGCATAGCAGTAGGTATTTCAGAGCACCCTCACCACTGACAGAAAGCCCCAAGACAGAGGTGCAGGTAAGATGTCACAGGATCTGGGGTCCAGACAGCACACAGGGAGGAAAGAAAACAGAAGGGGGTTCCAAAAAGGGAGTTCCAAAAGCATTACATCTGGGTGAAGCAGTTCAGTCCGGATAAATGTCAGACCTGTTCACAAATCAAACCAGTTTTGAAGACGCTCCACCACGAGGCATCCTGTATTTCCAGCTCCTAGGCAGAACAAGGATTTTCCAAGCTTCCAGATTTGAATGCAGCTGCACAAGTCCGTAAATCAGTTCAGCTTGCAAAAATACAAGTTGTTGTTTGTTTTACTTTTTATTATTATTATTATTTTTATTATTAATTTTACCCAGGCTGGCTTCTACTTCAATGCTGGTTCCAAATCCCTGAAAGCGTTGAAGATACAAACAACTGCCCTGTCTGAGAAAGGCCACAGACATTTCCGGGTGGTTGAAGCTGTTAAGAGACTGCTACAGAAGTATGCAAAGGACAGAGTAGTACAGCAGGTACCACAAGTAGAAAATATATATATATATATAAAAAAAACAACAGAGATACTGTGGAGGAATAGGAGAGGACAATGCCAAATCACAGGAGAACACATAGGAGCAAGACTCCTATGAATTGACCCATGAAAGACCCTGAAAGTGAAGAGAAGGGTGACCTTGGTCATGCAGGAATTCAGAAAGAGGACAAGTGACAAGGTCACACAGCAGGAAGCTCAGCCTAGCTGAGCATTGTCTGAATTGGAGGGAGGTTTTGTGTGTATTAGGATGCAAGAGGGAAAGAGGATGCAGCAATCAACAAGGAGATGTTAAAAGAGACCTTAAGGCAGAAGGAGAGAAAAACATGAGCACAATAGGTGGCATCTGAGCAGGGTCTTCTGAGCTCTTCCCAGGACCTAGTGAGGAGGCTGATGAGGAAATGACTCTGCCAGGCTTGCTGCAGCAGTTACGCTGCTGAGAGACCCCGGAGATACAGAGCCATGCCCGAGCCGTGAAAGCTCTGCAATACCATTTCCCACCTCTGCCTTTCTTTGCTTTCCTCTGTGAGTGGCTCCCATTTAGATGCTGCGATAGAGCAGGTTTCCCATTTGCATTTTCCAAAACAAGCTGATGGAGTTATTTTAAAAATAAATAAATAAAAGCTTTCCTATGACCTTGGCTGGAGAAAGCCCACAAGTTACTTCTGATATTTGACTTGACCACTCGTAGGAAACAAAGAGAAGAACATTTCAGCATTCCTGAGCCCACGCACATCAGTGGCAGCAGCCTGGTTTCTCCCAGGTTTCAGCTCCAAGAGCTAAGCCTTCCAGAGAAGCCAGTTCAATACGAAAAGTTGCAATATAAATGGGAAATAGAATACCACACGTGTCTAATTACTCTTCCTCTGCTGCCCTAGCAATTAAGAGCAATAGCGAGTGATGTGTGGACCGTCACCTTTGTGCTCTGTGCGCTTTCTCAAAGGTTGATTTCACACTCAGCGCGGCACATGGTGTACATGAAAACAAAGACCTCTATTTTTCCGTGGCAGTGACGGCTTGTGAAAGCCTTGCAGCACTTTATTATAGCCTCTGTCAGGGAAAATGCTGCTGAAACATCCCCAACATATCAAGTCCAGCACAGCCTCTCTTAGTGAAGATCTCAGAACAGCGTGCATTTGGTGGTACACTGACGACCCTTTTGTTTCTGAAAGGCAGATATGGGGATCTGCAAAAATTTAAAAGAAAAACAAAAAAAAAAGAAAAAGAAAAAGTAAAACCACAATCAAGCAAAGATCTGAAAGATCTGCAGAAAATAAAACCAGCCACTGAGGCAGGGATTTTTCCAAGGGAAATTAAGTGGGACAAACTTACTGAACAGGAAAATTGGGACCTGGAGTACTGTGAATATTGCTGTCTCGCTGTGACCAAATTAACTTTCCTGTGACTTAAAAGAGAGCTGACAACCCCATGTGTGATCCAAAGTAACTTCATATAATGCAGGTTCCTTAATTTACTTCCACTAAGGTGGTCACCTGCTGTAGCTTGCAGGAAAGGTGGTGGTCTTTGTGGAGGGGTAGGGCTCCGAGCACGAGCCAGACAGACGAAGAAGCAAAGCTTCATTTAATGAGTTTAGTGCATCAAAGGAGGGTGTACTAAGTATATTTTCTATTGAAAAACCTACTGCCTTTGTTCAAGGAAATGTAAATGGTTTCATTTCTCTGTGAGAAACAATTCACTTCCTCCTTCTTCTATCAAAAGGAAGTTGCGGGGATTTAGGCAGGAGGACAACATTAACCTCAGTGAGAGGCCACCTCTGAAATCCACCTACACCTACGAGTCACTCACGGGTGCCTCAGAAATGCTGGTTTGCTGCTTGACCTATTTCTAGCTTAAGTAAGGAAAAGAAAAAAAAAAAAAGAAAAAAAAAACACATTGATTTTGCAAGTAGTTGTTCTGCAGAATAAACTAAACCCAACCCAGTGTTTATTTGGCATCCCGGGGATCTGTTAGAGAGGTCAGTGGTGAAGGTGCAGAGATTCAGAACAAGAGATAAGGAAAGATGAACTTGTTCTCAGTTCAAGAGGTTGATGCTTGCTAAAGCTACCTACCTGTCCTAGATTTCCCTCCTCCTCTCCCTTCCTGCAAGGACTTGGTAGATAAACACATCTTATAAACACCGAGAATGCCCTCAGCGAGGAAGCTGCTCGCTGCTAAGTCTTCAGAGAAGAGCTGAGCTCTCACCAGCCCCTCAACAGGCAGCTTACGGTGGCTTTGTGTGTGCCAGGCTGCGTGGAGGTGGAAACCCACAGGACACTGCCCTCCAACCTCCATGCAGACATCAGTTCCTGCAGCCAAAGCTGGGAGAGAGGAGAGGTCTTTTCAGTCCAGCTCCCTCTCTCTGGTCGTAGCCACCTCATAGACTGGGAGCGCACACCATGAAGCTCCCCCAAAAGATTTCACCACAGCATTGGAGGAACTGAAGCCTCCCTCCATGACACGTGGAGGACTGGAAACGCCAACACGCCTGCACACACCCTGTGTGAGGAAGCACAGGAGGCAAAATGGCCTTTGAGGCCTATCTGAGGCAGCAGGGCCTCGAGGAGCAGCCTGAGGGCACTGCCCCAACATGGGGCACATGTAGGAAACAAGAACCTGAAGGACACGGTGCTCGTATTTCCTTATTTACCTCAGGAAGCCCAGCGTGTTGGGATCTGTCCCTGTTTAACACAGGGAAGCACTAATGGGGCAGGATCCTCAATTCTCCACAGAAAAGACTGCAAATTGTACATGTGGGTAGAATTGGGCCAGGAAATTCAGCTGCCCTGAATGTGGTCCTGAATGAAAGAGAGGAGGGAGCACAGCAGCGCACTTTCACCTGGCTCCTGCTAGGACACCAGCAATTATGCACACAGCAGCATTAAGTGTAATTAGGCAGAGTGGCCTATTTTGTGAGCTACAGAAATGAAGTGAGAGTGCCTAAAAGCAGCTTCTTCTGGAACAGAGCGGGGAGAGGGGTTACAAGGAGCAAACACCACCTAAAAGCGCTGGTGTCAGCTCGCCAAGCTCTCCTGACAGGGCAGCCACAGGAACATGGGAACCCACAAACTTTGGCAGCAGGAGGATTGAAGATTTTGTAATCTGAGGCCTTTACCCATGCCTGAGGCCAAAATACCTGATCAGCACATTACAATCAAGCCAGCAGGACTAATGTATCAGATACGGCTGCTATTGAGAGCTAAAGAGGAATTTCAGAGGGGAGAAACAGCAGCTTCTCCTTAGCCAGAGGCTGTCTGCCAGTAAGGAGACAACAAAAGAATATCCAAGGTGAAAACACAGGGAGCTAGCTGGAAAATCCCCCTTCACTATATGAGCGAAGAGTGTTGTCCTAGTAGGAAAAGACAGGGGGAAAAAAAAAACAAAAAAAAAAAAAAAAACAAAAAAAAGAAATCACTATCTCCTGAACAAATTTATTTTTTTTTTCCTGAGCACTTCTGACCCAGCAGCTCTCCCTGAAATAGTCCATCTCAGAAAACAGAGCTCTAAGGTTTGCAAGGGAATTATGCACCTCACCTAGGAATGTGAGGAACGTGCGGGGAGTGATGCTAGGAAGAAACAGAGACCGTGTAGGCCATGTTATGCAGCTAACTCTGTGGTTACTTTCGAATTAGATCGAATTAGAAGTGAAGAGAGTTTTTCAGCTGTCCCCGTGACTGCAGGTACCATGTGCCTACCACTTTGTTTGTTTTTCCTGTGGAAGTCACAAAGGCTTGAAGGCATTTTTTTACCCCCTAAGAATGAAAATAAATCACTCCAATCAGCTGCCTTTCGTGAGGTGCTACAAAACAAACTGCAGTGGCAACGTTATCATTTGTAACAGATTTAGCCTGCAGGACCAAGTGTTAATTTAAATTTTAAGGTTTAAAAATAGTTTCCTGTGACACCATGTAAATGCAAGGTATGGCCAGCACAAGCAGACCCAGACTGAACACAGTTGTATTGCTTGGAGTTATTTATTTCTGCATGTGATGGCTGCTGACAAACCTTGCCTCATTACTCTCCTCCTATGCCCCTGCATGAATTCAGGATGCTGGAACGGCTCTGAGAAAGACACAAGAGATATTACCATCCTAGTGTCATTGCTACACGAGGAGGTTCTGCTGCCCAGGCTGCCTCCTGAGCTGCTTCCTCCAGGGCAGCAGCTGGGCCAAATTTGGCCAAAACTGAGCAGGTTTTCAGCAAGCCATACCCCTACCAGAAGCTCTAATTTCTCCAGAGGCTGAGGCTTTGCCCTGTAGAGATACTGCAGCTTCCCAAATAATAGGCTTTGCTCCTCTTCCCTCGCCCACAGAAATAATACTTTCCTAAAATACTGATCCTTTCCTAAAAATATTCAGCTGTAGTCCCGCTTGGCACAGAACAGCTTGAGCCACGCAGTTAAATCTTGCCAAACTTACAACAAACCGAGAGCAATGTCCAATTAGCAGCAAGCAGACAAGCTGCCCTTTGAAACAGAGCCACCAAACACCAAAACAGAAACAGCCAATTCCTTTATACATGTACAGGCTGAATGCAAGGGAGAAGAGGAGAACTGAGCGCAGCACTAAGATGCTGCCTACCTTGTGTTTTTTTGGAAAGCAGAAAAGGAATAGGAGAGGCCAGGAGTTGACCACTGAAAGGAAGAAGTCTTCAGATGCCGAGAGGCAACAAAGCAAGGTATACTCAGAAAAACAGCAATTTCTCTCCCCCTCCCAGCTTAATGAAAGGGTACACAGTGAAGGGAACCAGAAGGACATCTATCCTAGCATTTCGAGATTACACGTAGCCGGGTGCTCCTCACACCATGATTTATTTGCCCGTGCTCTGTCTTCCAAAACAATCACCCTGACCACACGCTGCCTGCCGTAGCCGGCTGACGTCTGAAGGCCACTGCCCTGTAACTGGGTTGGATTTGGGGCAGCGTAATCCTCAGGGAGGGAAGGACGCGGGAAGAGGGAAGTAGAGCACAAGAAACATGAATGAGCAGCAGAGCCCAGGACAAGTTTTCAGGCCTGGCATTTAAGGAAACTATTTCTAATGTGAAGTAACCCATATCTAGGGGAGGAAAAAAAAAAGGACAGAAAAGACACCACAAGCCACACTGCTCAGGATCCTCCCCAGTATTTGCTGTAAGTTGCATTTTAGTCCTGTTTAATTCCTTTTCACCATTTCACAAAGGATGGCACTGCCTTCCTCCCCCAGCTGCTCCCAGCAGCCCGCGGGGAGCCGCCACACTTCCTGATGTCCTTATTTAACGCTTCAGTCATTCCTCACGCTCCTTCACAGAGCACGTCAGGGCTTGGAGACAGGTCCGCCAGCAGGTGTGCTGGGACTCCGGCGTGCTGTGCAGGAATACAAACACCAGCTAATTAAATCTATTGTTAAAACAATTTGTTTCTTGCTGGGGCCGAGTCATCTGAAAGCGTCTGAAGAAGGCGGGTTTCATTTCTGAGGGCAGACTGCCATCTTCACTCGGGAGCTCCTCACCCTCCTCGAATTATTTTAGATTTCGAGTTCAGATCGGGAGCAGAGTGAGAAGATATACTAAAATAATAATTAAGTTAAAAACCCAAGGGCAAAACTCTAACCTGTCTCTTAGCAAGGGCAGCGTTCAGCAGGAAGATCCACGATTTAGCCTGCCTGTGTTAGCTCCTCGAAAAAATGAGAGCAGCAGAGGATGAGACCAGCAGCACAGCAATCCATAAAGGTCTATTTCTGATGAACACCTGCCCCCAAGAGGGCATTGTGCATATGTACTTCACGGCTCCCAGGCACCCACCACCCGTCTGGTCAGCATACGGGGACAGCATTGCCATCGTCCCTCCGCCCCAGCTCTGCCTGGGAAGCGAGGAGAACGCCTCGTTCCTGCTTTTCATCGATTTGTTTCAGGAATCTTTTTCGGGAAAGTCACAAGCAAGCCAGCAGCTCAGTCAACGCAAGATCTCCTGCACAAGGACACGCTCTGCTGCTCCTGAGACCAGCCCCATCTCCCTGGGCTGACTCTCCAGGCACCTTCAGGGAGCGTTTGAGGACGTGAGTCCAGAGCAGCTCCTGAGAGCAGCCTCCGACAGCTCCCACACCACTGCAACACAGCCTCATAGCCACGGCCCTTCACCAGCCACTTTCCAAGTGTGTGTACCACAGACTGGCACGGCCTAATTACAGGCCAGGTTCTGCAGTCCTTAATTGGACAAAAATTAATTACAGCGTGCCAGACAACTCATCCTCTTCCTGAATACATAATGCTCTCTGATGAGGCTCTACACAGACAGGTAAGTAAATCAGCGTGAGGAAGAAATTTAAGTGGCATTCATTCGGGACAGTCAAACCACAACACACTTTCCTGCTTTTCTAACTTAATTGTACGTGGCTTTAACTCCGTGCAGGGAGAAAAGCTGCTCGTTTCCAAACTTCCCTCCTGACCCCATCGCCACACAGCTCCAACGTCATTCCCAACCCCTACCCAAGGGGGACTTGCTGTGTTCAGCTGTGTCCAGCAGTTCTGGGGCTCGTCACTTCCAGCCTCCCATCCCACACGTCTCTGATTACATCCAGACTTATTAATGCTCTTTATTAGCTTACTTAGCAGGTATGATTTTGCTCAGCTACTCTCCCCACCGTAACGCATTACTTTGCTGTGAAATGCATTCTGAGATGCACATTTGAAGCAGCACACAAAATAATTATAGCGGTGCTTTAATCCTATCGGGGGACAAAATAACCACGCTAGGAGACAACGATGGTGGCAAAGGTGGGCCCTGACAGTGCATCTTCACGTCAGATACCCACGCGGTGCTGCGTAAGTGGCACCACCACCCTGACTTCCCTTTGGTGTCTGAACAACCTTGGTTAACCAAATGAATGCCTGTAGGGTTTTCTGTTCGGCATTTATCTCATTCTGCTGAATTTTTAGGGAACCCCTTACCAGTCCTTGCAACCAGCCTCACAGACTTCCTGTGTTCGAGCACAATATGGGCAAGATCTGATGGCAAACAGCTGTGGGGAATCATAGCCAGAGTATTTTAAGCAAACACCAAATCCCAAAATGAGAGGAAAGCAAGAACAAGCAGTGTGTTACCATGCACAGCACTCTACCTGCAGTGCTGCTTTCTCCCTCGCTAAGGCTGCTGGTGAGGAGCTGTGAGACCATGGCAAATCCAGGCTGCAGCTGTACACGCACGGCTTTCACAAAGCACTCGGAGGTGAGGCTTTGCACTTTGCTGCTTTTTGCTTCTGTGCCTTCGATTTTCCAGGTCGGCTTAATAGCAGCGCCTAAAATAACCCCACAGGTAGTTGGATTTTGCAGGGAAGGATTGAGGGCAGCAACAGCACTCCAGCTCCCAAGGCAGCTTGTGTCCAGCACGCTTTTCATGGGATCTGCCCCATTTTTTCTACTGCCCAGACACAAACAGGCCAGAGCTTGATTACCTTTAAATAGGTCACTAAACAGAGCTTGGCAAGCGAGGGGCAAATAACATCAGTAGCGAAGTGAAAGCACCTGCCAACAGAATAATGTTCTTTACTGCTTACGTCCCAGCTGGGACAAGACAGCCTCACCTTTGTTTGCTCCCTCTGGTGCTAAGACATGGGTTGTAAGGCAGCTCCAAGGTACCTGCAAAAAAAAAACCAACCTGCCAGCAGGACGCCCTGCAGCCCGTACCCAGCCGGGTCAGGTCACAGGCCTGCACCTGCGAGGAGTGGGAACGTTTTGGGGGCAGAATTTGGAGCCCTCCGAGGCGAGGTGCTCCACGCTGCGTACCTGCAGAGCGCTCAGGCCCCACACGAGGTTAATTTGGAAATCTTCGTGAAAATAAGCATCTGAAAGCCCAGGGGCTCAGCTTCCTTCTCAGGCACCCGTCTGAAACGCGCCACTGTGAGCCGGGTACCACGGGCAGCAGGACCTGCTGTGGAGGGATTGGAAGGAAAAGAGAATTTTATGTTTTTCTACCAATAAACGTTGAGCCAGCAGCTAACAAGGCAAAAATCCACTTCCCAGTAACCTACGCACAGCACAGCACAAGGAGCCCAAGTGTCTTTCCTCCTCCTCTGCCCGGCAGCATCCTGCAGACACGAAACCCCTCCTTCGTTCCTGTGGCTGCCTTTCTCTGGAGCTCCTTCCCAAAAGTCCCCGGCCGTGCTGCGAGCTGCGGAGCAGGCTGAGAAGAGGGCCGGGCAGCAGCGCCTGCATGGCTGCAAACCAGCCCAGCTCCTCCCGGCTTAGCCCGCAGCGTACAGGAGGGGGAGCGTTTGCTGCAGTATTTGCTGCAGGACTTGCTGCTTCCCCGTGCCCACCTGGGCTCGCTCTCCCGTCCCCCTGTTAGGGGAGGACTCCTTGAATCATTTCTGAGCCTGCATTTGTCTCCCTCAGCCGAGCTTGGCCACAAAATTACCCCTTCCCCTTTCAGCATCACTCATTGCCTCTTCAGTTTTCCCACCCCGCTTTAGACAACGTCTCCTGTTATTACAGGGGGCTTCAAAGAGGTTTCCCGTAAACAAGGATTTGATCTACAAGCTTTGGGGACACGCACATGGCTTGAGCTCCATCTCCTGTTTCAGGAGCCACACCAAGCATCAGCCAGACCCCTGTAGCTACACACACGCCCTCCTGGCCAGCAGATCGCGGGCAGCTGAATTTTCCTGAGATGTTCTGGTAGTAAGAAGGGAAGGAAGGCCCGGTGTAAGCATTTTCCCTTATAAAAATACCCAATTTCATTCATTCAGTTCTATATTCAGCAGATAACACTCAGCATCGTGATCGCTGCCCCTGGGAGCCAGGGCAAAGCAGCCCCACAGCACGTGTGCAGCTGTGTGTGCGCGGCTCCACTGCTTTCATCTCAAGTGACCTCGCAAGGCTGACAAGCTGGGCTCACGAGAAGCCTTTTCTCAGCCTTTGGTTGAGTCTCACCCCTCGTTAGCACCCATTTAAGCAAAATATATATTCAAAACTTAAAAACAGCATCCGGGACTGCGGATGTTTTGTGGTCCTGGGCTCCTTTTTCTAGCCAGAAAGGCAACGTTTCAGCTCATCATCGGATAATTCTCTTGAAAACGCAAATGAAGAGGAGAAAAATGGTTTTAAAAACACCTATGTAAATAAATATATAAAATAATACGTATTTGGCAGTGAGAGCCCTCCCCGTGTGTGCATGGACATGCCCAGGGCAGCCGTGGTGGGCAGCAGCAGACGCCTCCCGTCTCACAAAGGCTGTGCCCCACAGTTCTCCGCCCCATCACAATGCCCGGGTGAGCCCCGAGGCCCGCGGTGGCAGCTGTGGGGCCATGGGGGGAGAGTGAAGGCCACCGAGTGCCACGCGCCATGCGTTGAAGTCCTCGAGCCCTGGAGCAGAAGGCCCGCTGTGGTGAGGCCCGCCGGGATCGCTTGACATGCCGAAAACCGACGCGGGCGAGAGGCTGCTCTGCGAGCTGGGCTACAAGCTGGGCCAGACCCTGGGCGAGGGCAGCTTCTCCAAGGTGAAAGAGGTCACCTCCAGCAAGTACAAGGTCCCCTTGGCCGTCAAGGTGGTGGACCGGCGCCGAGCCCCCCCGGCCTTCGTCTACAAGTTCCTGCCGCGGGAGCTCTCCATCCTGCGCAGGATCCGGCACCCCAACATCGTGCGCATCTTCGAGCTGATCGAGGTGTGCAACGGCAAGCTCTACATCGTGATGGAGGCGGCGGCCACCGACCTGCTGGAGCTGGTGCAGCAGCGGGGGAAGCTGCCCTGCGTCCCCGAGGCCCGCGACATCTTCGCCCAGGTGGTGGGGGCCGTGCGCTACCTGCACGACCGCAACCTGGTGCACCGGGACCTCAAGTGCGAGAACGTGCTGCTGGCTGCCGACGGCCGCCGGGCCAAGCTGACCGATTTCGGGTTCAGCAAGGAGGCCGGCACCTTCCCGGAGCTGAGCACCACCTTCTGCGGCTCGGCAGCCTACGCGTCCCCCGAGGTGCTGCTGGGCATCCCCTACGACGCCAAGAAGTACGACGTGTGGAGCTTGGGGGTGATGCTCTTCGTGATGGTGACCGGCTACATGCCCTTCAACGACACGCACATCCGCAGCATGCCCCAGCAGCAGAAGCAGGGGGTGCTGTACCCGGAGGGGCAGCCCCCGCTGCCGGAGCCCTGCCGAGCCCTCATCGCCCAGCTGCTGCGCTTCAGCCCGGCCGCGCGGCCCGGCGTGGGGCAGGTGGCCAAGAACAGCTGGCTGAAGGGGGACATCTGAGGGAGGAGACCCTCAGGGCGCTCACACCTTGGCACAATCAATGCTGTAGAGGAAAAAATAGGTGTTAATTGATTGTTTCCAGCTGCGGGCTGTGGGCGGGATTGAGCTCGATGCGTTGGCGAGGCCGCCTGGTGGTTCAGGTGGTGGTGGTGGCATCAAGAAGGCGGCCGTGCCCCTTCACAAAGGGGACAAATGAGCCCACTGCACGTCAGGCTTCAAGCCACGCTGACCGTGGTGAGCAAGGGCTAAGAGCAAACCGCCAGGCTGCTCACCCCAGAGCACCTCCGGGGGCCAGGTCTGAGCTCTCCCACCGAGCCAGCCTTGTTTGCCACCAAAACGGGTTGAGATGAGGTGGGGGAGAAGCGGTGGTCCCGTAAATCACTACTGCAGAGACAACGTCCTTTATATTCATTGTATACCACCCTTTAGATCTCACGGGGGTATTACAAAACACAGATCCACAGCAGAACCTCTGCAGGCAACCCAACAGCATCACAGAGCCACAACTTTTACTGCGGCTTCGAGATCCGTGCCTTAACTTCAACCAGATCTTGCAGATACTGGATCTTGCCAGCATCTGACATCTCTGCCAAGAGATACCTGGTGAGAAAGAAATGCCACTGGCTGTGGATAACACTGAAATGGGACAGAAGGAAAGATGTAAGGTAAAGGAGCACTGCTCTGCTCACACCAGCTTCCCAGCTCCCACACAAAGGTACCAGTTACTCTGCAACCCCCCGAATCTGCGACGTACGCCAGCTGCCAAGCCCCACGTTCAGCCAGGTATGTAAAGGCAGGAGCTGGCATCTGAGATGCCAGATGAGGAGTTTCAAATCCCCTTTAAATGAGTTCCAGCCGAGCTTCCACAGAAATGAAAGTCCAAGAGAAAATGTCCAGCTGGGTGGTCTGCTCGTCCCGGTGTCGCTGGTGCCCCGCAAGCTCACACAACGCAGCCTTGGCAGCGGCTCCCCCAGCGAGGGCATGTCTGAAACGAGCAGACGAGCCCACGCGGTCCTGCTGGAGGAGAAGGAAACGTCTTTCGTAACACAAACATTTTGGGTCTATTAAAAGCAGCGGCTTAAGTAGAACAAGATGTGGCAGCAGAGCCAGCCCAAGGCTTTTCAGCACATGGGCTACGGCAAATTTTTGCCACCCCCGGAATGAAGATTTACTTTGCTCTCAAGCATTGCAGCTGCAAAATAAATCTTCACAGCAGCAGAGTCCAAAGCGGACAGAGAAAGGGATGGGAAGGGTGTCCTGGGGCCATCCGTGGCTGGGGAAACAGGCTTAGGAAGGATCAGGGGGCCGCTAGGGATGGAAAAGAACAGAGAAGCTGAAAGGGTGTGGGAAGAAAATTCAGGGTGGCCAGAGTTGCAGCAAGGCTCTTCTACGGACTGCAGTGTCTGGGGGAAGGTGGCTGGTGGGCTGGGGGCAGGCAGTTCCAGTTCAGTCACCAGCTGCAGGAATCGGTGATCTTCTAAAAGGGAAAATGCTCCCATCCGAAAAAACCCCACGTGTCGGTACAGGACATGGATCAGTTCAACGGGCTCCTGTTTGTGGTGTTTGAGCTTGGAATCCACAGTTGTCATTAAAAAACAAAATAATCGCTTGCTCTCTAGACCGAGCAGTAATTTCCATCCTGTCAGGCTACTGCCAAATGGTTAAGAGTTAGCCTGACTTTGCTTCGAGACTGTGAGCCTTTTATTAGGGGAAGTCACAGGACTTGGGAAAACGTGGCCATGCAGCACATGCCCACATTGGGATTAGACCCAATGGATGCCCTGTGTTTGTCCTTCCAGCTGGTCAGGAGCAAATATTTTCTGTCCGTGTGAGAGCACTGCCAAGAATCAGTTCTGTGTGTAGTGCTGGTGAATCCCAGGTGCGAGTACGGAGGGTACAGGTAGGTAACCCGCGAGCATACAGCCTGTACAGCAACACAGGATCATAAATAGGAGCTTTTGCTGACTTGCTTTAGGCTGTAAAACTTGCATTTATAAACAACAAATAACGTCTCTAGGCATGAGACATCCTCAAGGGCTTTCACGTGTTTCCACAAGGTGGGCTCAGAGCTCTTCGGCCACACACCTCGAAACGTTCAAGATCCAGACTTCACCGAGGAGCCTTCCTCGCTCCAAAGCGCTCTCAGGTTGTGCTCCG